>NC_086321.1:242272209-243472209 GCF_036172605.1 Pelobates fuscus | reverse complement strand
TACAGTATATAAGAACCATAAAAGACTCCATTATAAGTACATAATAGGAATGATGCTCCAATAAATTAGAAATAAAACATTTATTTATTTTTAAAAATGGCACATCTCAAAGTCCGTATTGTTTTTTTCATTCGCTTTTGTAGATGACCGTCTAGGTTGTTATGTGTTTCTATATGATAGGTTTTAGAAGTAATTTTTTTGCACTATTCATCTATTGTTCTGCTCCTATCCTTTTGCCTCACTTGATAGGTTCTTAAGATTACTGTGAATCTTACTGATAGTGTGTATCATGCTGACAGTATATCTCACAGATTGTTGTCTGTTTTACTGACAGTGTGTATCAAATAAGTATTTATTGTAGTTCAATGTTCTAATTTACCCCTTAAGGACCAAACTTTCAGATTACTGCGGGTTTTTGCTGACGGTATATCCACAGAATGCTGTGCGCTTTCTGACAGTGTGGATCACAGATTTAGTTGTACTGACAGTGTACTTCGAGCTTTAGTTTTCCTGACGGCGTGTATCACAGACTGCTGCGAGTTTTACTACTGACGTGAGTTTTGCTGACAGTGTATATCGCTGACTACCGTGCTTTCTGTCAGGGTATATCTCAGATTTCTGCGAGTAACAGGTGTATACGAACGCAGTTATACAGGCTTGGCACAGGGTGTGTACAGTGCCTGTTAGCTCTTGGATTCATGTCCTTCTCAGTGTATATTTTTTCTGGCCCAGCTATGAGGTCTCAGAGGGGACTACTCTGGTATGAATTTTATGCCCATGGCGTAGATATAGATGCAGCCCTGGCTCTGACTCAATCTGTTATGGGAGACGAGTCTACGCTGATATCATACTTTTTATCAGGTTCCTGGGGAGAGTCATTGAGTTGGCTATTGTTTAACCCTACTCCTTGAGGTGTCCGTGATTACAATACCCTTCACGTGGTATGAGGATGGCAATCTATATATGCTAAAGTAATTCATATAAATCCGTGTGTGCATGTGCATACCTATCCACAGTTCATGGACAGTAGCGCTCAGTGTACCTTACATTCATGGACATGAGGGTCACTGGAATACTTCCGCTTATACCCAATTCAGCTGCAAGACCAGTATTTGACTGCTGGGCACATAGGGACTGCCAGTCCCGGTTCAAGGTACTCACACAGCTTTACGCTGTTTCAAAGGGTTGATTGTCTAAGGGTCCTAGGTCACGAGATGCCCTGAGGATCTACAATTTTTAGGGACCTCTTCCCGAACTCAGAGGCCCCCGTTACTCATTCAATACCCACTGTAAAGCGCTACGGAATCAGAAAGCGCTATAAAAATTCATGTTTATAATGTTATTATGGTAATACACAACCCATTGATTGGCCTGCTTTGTCTGTGCCCCATTGATTGGCCTGCTTTGTCTGTGCCCATAGAACGGCCTGCTATGTCTGTGCCCATAAGATTGGCCTGCTATGTCTGTGCCCATAAGATTGGCCTGCTATGTCTGTGCCCATAAGATTGGCCTGCTATGTCTGTGCCCATAAGATTGGCCTGCTATGTCTGTGCCCATATGAACGGCCCGCAATGCCTGTGCCCACGAGAACGGCCTGCTATGCCTGTGCCCACGAGAACGGCCTGCTACGCCTGTGCCTATGAGAACGGCCTGCTATGCCTGTGCCTATGAGAACGGCCTGCTATGCCTGTGCCTATGAGATCGGCCTGCTATGCCTGTGCCTATGAGATCGGCCTGCTATGCCTGTGCCTAGGAGAACGGCCTGCTATGCCTGTGCCTATGAGAACGGCCTGCTATGCCTGTGCCTATGAGAACGGCCTGATATGCCTGTGCCAATGAAAACGGCTTGCTATGTCTGTGCCCCATTGAATAGCCTGCTATGTCGGTACCTACTTGAATAGCCGGCTATGTCTGTGACTATTTGCTTGGCTAACCTTTCTGTGTCCATTCGTTTGGCCTGCTGGGCCTAGGCCCTACTGACGGGCCTAAACTATTGGTACCGAACCCCTTTTTGGCCGCAGGCCTGGGGTAATATCACTGAGGAAAACCCAGTGCACACCAGTGACCTGGAGATAGGCGGGGGTCCAGGCAAACACCACTGCCATAGTGTTCAAGATGACACCAGTATATGGCCATCTGAATAAGGTGGGAAGGGTGAAGGCCCTAAACCTCATGCCTGAAGGGCAAAGTTTCTTATGAAGACCCGGACACATCCACGGTTTACTCCAAACCGGCGACGGCACAGCTCCAAGGAGAACTTCGCACTGGCAGGGACTGGTACTCACTCCTATAGGAGTAAGCGGCTACTCTGTATCTGCCTCCCGGAGTCTTTATAGGTTTGGTAGTTTTTTTTCCTGCCTTAGGTTAGCTCCTGGCCCTGTCCAGTGGGATTTATTTTTCTTACCTTTCGGCCTGCTGTTTACATTCTATTCGAGATAGAATGGGTGTATTTTCTCTTATCTACGTTATTGTTGCTTTTTTTGTTTTTTCATGACTTCCTTTTCCTATTCGCTCGGGTCGTCGTGAGGCCTGACCTGGCCTCCTCCGACCTCCCGGGCACTCGTGGATTGCGGAGAACGTCTCCAGCTTTCCTCGGACTACCAACGTTCTACCAGGACCCCGCGCACGCGCACGGGATCCGGATAGTCGGTTGATAGTTTTTCCATTCCTGGTTTCCCAGATTGCCCTCAGCCTTAGGCTGACATTTATAATTGGTGCGCCCTACAGTTTGGTCACCCTGAATCTCTAGGGACTCTAGTTTGCACCACGGGAGGGTGCGGCCCTCCATCATCTCGATCCGAGTATATTTATTTTCAGGAACAGAGGGCGAACCCTCTCATACGGAACCGGATACTGTTTTGTTATTAGAGGGCCCAGCCCCTCACTTGTCCTCAACCAGATACTGGGCTGGATACAGAGGACAAGTTGGGTGGACCCATTCTCATAGGGAGAACCGGTCTCGGATGTAGACTCTGCTGTTGGTTACTAACGGGTGCGGCCCGCTCAGGCTGGCAGCCGGACGCTCACGGTATGCGATCACAGTAGTAGAGAGCGCGGCTCTCTCATACACTCGACGCTCTACAGTACGGCCATTTGTTCATCACACAGGCTTGTACCTGTGCAAGACATTGACGACTACATAGGAGGGCGTCCCTCCTGCATTCAATTAGAGCTGACATCCACGCTACTGACTTCGTTCTAGAGGACTGCCTGTTCGTGCGAGAATTACATGTTTAGACTAGATCCCTCTATTCTATCTCCTGTGATGGATCTACTGGATCCGGGCCGCGGTAAAACACGCGAGAAATACTCATAGGTATAACGGGGGGAGTCTCCCACTTATTTACACACACTCCTGGAGATGGTACGCTAACGGATGGTCCTCCGGTATTTTGAGAGTGCAGGTTTTTGGCATATTCTGCACCATATAATACAGAGTTTGCTTTCTGTTTTGGATATCCAGACCATTACGAGCAAACTGCGCAGACAGTTTCTTCCATGTCTAGGATGTCAGGATGTCAGGAGATACAGAGACCTCCATGGAGAAAACAGGCACTGCCTTGTTCGGGCGACAAGATTAAGGAAGGCCTATTACCTGGTCTGAAGGTTAAACCGTACGAATGGGTCACATGGTAAATCAGGAATCCCCGGTTGTCTTGTCTTCCCCGGTCTTTCAGATCTTGGGATAAGATGGCGTGACTGCCCCGTCTCCTCGGAGCGCATACCTGGTGAACATGGTCCGGAGATGGAGGACCCTTCGTCTATACTCTATTCATCCCTCACGGGAGCCGTCTTTTTTAACCTCTTTTTCAACTACCGTCGAGGAGATCTACGAGACTTTACGGAGGTACCTGGTGTGCTCCGACTCCTACAGACATCTTTCACTCTTTGACGAGGGCATTGCTGGATGGAAATCTGCGTTCCGGTTGGCATTTCCCTTTCCTTTGAAAGTTTCCAGCCTTCACTATTTCCAGAATAGTCGACCACCGTCCTTCCACACAAGTTCAGTTCGGAACCCGGAATGGACGTCCTTTGGAGTCTTTCTCTACTGCGTCCAAGGTTTACACAGTCCATTTGGAATCTTGGAATCGCTTAGAATACGGCTAGTTTGGCCACACTCTTGCCTGCATTATGAATTTATTCTCGGATGTGACATCTCACCGGATAGGACTGGAGGGAACGTAAGATCCTCCTCGGTTTCTAGTGCGATTTTGGTAGTGGACTTGGGCACATTCCTTGAGATTAGAGATCTACCTGCAAGGCCACATCGCCGAATGTCCCTGGCACGATCGGAGGAACCGCCTTACGGATCATGAGTTGAGACATGGGGAGAGTTTCTTCTCGCGTCCCCAAGTCCGAACTTGACCTTCGATGTTACAACTACAGGAATGTGGCTGATAGGTCAGTTTGCCAGCTCATGGACCGGCTGCTAGGAAACAGGTCGCAACCACATACAATGGATTTACCAGAGGATGGTACTTTTTTCCGTAATTGAGATGCTTTGTCGGCTGGCATTTTCTTTGATCCGTCTACTGTCAGTTATCGTACTTGGAATGTCCAATTAGGATTACTCTGATATTTCCTGGAATAGATATCAGCGACACAAACAGCGTTGGATTGGTGAATTGAGCGTTAAAACAGCAAATACGAAGCCTCCTGTCATGTTATAAAATTGTAGATTATGCTAGCTTTAGTGTACCTATAATCTTAATTTTATTAATGACAGGAGGCGAGTATTTCCCACCCATTCTTGTCCCTCCCTTGTTTAATGTTGTAGTTTAGATTATCAGGTACGTATGCAACTCTGTTTGTTGTCTCTGATACCTGTCGCTTGTTCCTTATGTCTGTGTTTCTTTTCATAAGTAGGGTTGGCATATCTTCATATTAAGGTTAATTTTGGTTGCTACATTGGGTACCTTCATGTTTATTCTGAGTACATTTCATTGGATAATCAACCTGTTCGTTTCTGTTTTTTCTCTCGTTTCAGTTTACAGTCCATCAACACTATCTAGTTTTGACGGTTACTCTCGGATGGTGGACATCGTTATATTCATCGTATCTAGGACTTTGTTTCTTCCCCATGATGTTCTCTGCCTTTTATTCTGTTTTGTCGCAGCTTGAAAGAGGAAATGATGCATGGGGAGGGGAGTTTTATAGTACCTAACTTTTTTCTGATTGGTTGTTTTTTCTGTGCTGCTGTGGAGTTCTAGTAAAGAGAGACTTAAGCAAATACTCGCCTCCTGTCATTAATAAAATTAAGATTATAGGTACACTAAAGCTAGCATAATCTACAATTATAATCAAATATATCAAATATTGTATTATCCTTACTCTCATAGCCCTTTAACCAATCATAATGTGAGTTCTATTAACTGGATATCTTGCCCTTTAAATTCCCCCACAACACCTTATAAACATAAATAAAATAAACTATCAAAAATTATCAGAACATTAGTGATTCATATTGTTTGAAACCTCTTATCAATCTTCTCTTCCAGTACTTTTATCCTTTATGGATTAACTCATATTAGAGGAGGAAGTAGCACTCAAAAAAAGGTACCAAAAAATTTTAAAAAAAGTTCTCGTGTCTTCTTTTTCTGATGTTCTTTTCTTGCTTTTTCCCTATTATTAGACCCTTTTCCCGTGGTATAGAAGCTTCCAACTTTGTATCTTGAATCCAGGTTTTCAGTTTTATTGCTGTGTCAAAGGACACTCTTTTTCCCTTCGTAGTATAAAGTGATGCCGGATGGAAATATCCAGGCATATTTAATATTCAATTTTCTCAGTGTCCATGTGAATGGATTAAAAGCTTTCCGCAAGAATCTTGTATGGAATGATAAGTCTGGAAAGACCTTTATATGTTCGTATGAGGAACCTTTTACATTTTTTTAAACATTATTTTCATAATTTGGTCTTTATATCTGAAGGCGTGGCAACATATCAAAACATCTCTTGGAGTATTAATATTTCTATTTGTAACTGTGGGAACATGATGGAATCTTTCTAGAAATTTAACCTCATTGTTCGGGGGCAATCCTAAGAAAGTGAGAAATTATATCAAATATTTTTCCAAATTGGTTTGCACCACATGTTCTGGAATTCCTCTGATCCTTATATTACAGCGTCTAGCTCTGTCCACCATTTCCGCTGATTTTGCTTCTATATCTTCCATCTTTTTTTCTAGATATTTAATTTGATTGTTTTGTGTGTTTAGTCGGAATGTGAAGTTTTCCATAAGCTTGAGTTTTTCTCCTAGTTTACTTAGATCATTTCACAATTCCATCGTATTTCTGTTCAGTTCTTCTTTAAATTTCAGAAACTGGGCATCTAAAGCAGCTTTTAAAAGATCTGCAGTAATATTTTGTGTCTCCAACCATAATGACTCTGCACTATATTTTGTATTATCAATATCTTTTGAGGAATTAGGATATAAAGTGTAATCAAAAGAGTTCCTTTTTTTCCCTAGCATATTTGATTGTGAGGAAAACATTTTTGACAGACTTTTCTCTGTTTTGTCATTTTTCTTTTCTTTTTTTAGAAATGCTTTTTTTGTAGCCATTATGATTTCTCCTTCCCTTATTTGTTCACTTTATTTAGAGGGTGTCCTATTGATGTAGTTTATTTCCAATATTGATTTAGCCAGATAGTTTCAACTGGAACAAAATTAATCAAGGCTTATTCAAAGGCCACACTTCCTTTTAAACCAGGCAGACAAATTATTCCCCAACAGAAAAAAATAAAAGGAAATTTTATTTTCTCTCCTGCTTTTTTTTTTCCTTTTCCTTTTTTCCCCTTCTTCTTTCTTTCCTCCCATTTCTCCCCATCTTTTTCTTTCTTCAGAGAAAAAGCATTGTTTACATTACAGCCTAGTGATAACTTCACTGGCCACTCCTTAGATGGCTGTTAGAGATCCTTCCGGGGTCATGGCTGCCTAAAATGCATCCAAACATTCAGTATCTCCTCCCTCTGCATGCAGACACTGAACTTTCCTCATAGAGATTCATTGATTCAATTCATCTCTATGAGGAGATGCTGATTGGCCAGTGTTGTGTTTGAATCATACTGGCTCTGCCCCTGATCTGCTTCTTTGTCAGTCTCAGCCAATCCTATGGGGAAGCACTGTGATTGGATCAGGCCACCACTTCTGATGATGTCAGCAGACTGCAGATCTAGAGCTTCTGGCTTGAATACAGTAAGATTTTGCCATATTTATGGAGGCATGAGGGGCCCAGGGTGGCGAGATGGTGACTTTAACACTCTAGGTTCAGGAATACAAGACGTGAAATGCAATCCGAAAGAAATGGATTACAGCTGTGACCTTTCTCTGCAGATTGGATTACAGCAGCCGTGGGAGTGGTATGTTGGATTTTAACCCCTTAAGGACGGAGCCAAATGTACACGTTGTGAACGAAACAAAATGTAAACAAAACCTGGCATTTGCGCTACATGTCTGTCCAACCGTAATTCACCTCTTTCATATTAAATGCACCCCCCTTATTATATATCATTTTATTCAGGGGAAACAGGGCTTTCATTTAATATCAAATATTTAGCTATGAAACATAATTTAATATGAAAACAATGGGAGAAAATAAGAAATGTTGTTATTTTTTTTGTTCTACATGACATTTTATCTGTCAATGTCATAATACTGTTTGCTTTTACTGCAATACAATACACATATTTGTATTCAGCAAAGTCTCACGTGTAAAACAGTACCCCCTATGTACAGGTTTTATGGTGTTTTGAGAAGTTACAGGGTCAAATATGGCGTGTTACATTTGAAATTGAAATTCGCCAGATTGGTTACGTTGCCTTTGAGACTGTATAGTAGCCCAGGAATTAAATTTACACCCATAATGGCATACCATTTGCAATAGTAGACAACCCAAGGTATTGCAAATGGGGTATGTTCAGTGTTTTTTAGTAGCCATTTGGTCACAAACACTGGCCAAAGTTAGCGTTAGTATTTGTTTGTGTGTGAAAAATGCAAAAAACGCCAATTTTGGCCAGTGTTTGTGACTAAGTGGCTACTAAAAAAGACTGGACATACCCCATTTGCAATACCTTGGGTTGTCTACTATTGCAAATGGTATGCCATTATAGGGGTAATTTTCATTCTTGGACTACCATAGGGTCACGAAGCAACGTAAGCAATCTGGTGAATTTTAATGTGAAAAAAATGAAACACAAGCCTTATATTTGATGCTGTAACTTTTGAAAACACCATAAAACCTGTACATGAGGGGTACTGTTGTACTTGGGAGACTTCGTTGAACACAAATATTTGTGTTTCAAAACAGTAAAAAGTATTGCAGCAATAATATCGTCCATGTAAGTGCTGTTTGTGCGTGAAAAATGCAAAAAATTTCACTGTCACTGGCAATATCATCGTTGTAATACATTTTACTGTTTTGAAACACGAATATTTGTGTTCAGCGAAGTCTCCCGAGTAAAACAGTACCCCCCATGTACAGGTTTTATGGTGTCTTAGAAAGTTATAGGGTAAAATATAGTGCTAGCAAATTAAATTCCCTATACTTTCGGCATGGGTTGTCAGGCAGGTCCCGCTAATTGTTATTAATTAGGATACCTAATTATGTAAAAATCTTACATAAATATATGTGTAGAATTAATATATGTATATATATTATATTTATATATAGGTATATATATATAGTGATATATACGTGTATATTTATGTATATAGATATATATATATTATTTCGTTCTACGTGTATTTTGATATAAATATATATATATTAATATCACAATACAGTTAGAACGAAATAACACACATCTATATATTTTTTAATTATGTATTTGTAGTTGTTTTTTTTGTTTTTTTTACGCATTTACATTTTTTTATATTATATATAAATATATATATAACAATAATTATATATATATATATATATATATATATATATATATATATATATTTAATCAGTATCAGTCTACGTGTAATTTGAAATTAATATATATATATATAATTATATATATATATATATATTATTAGTAAAATACACCTAGACAGTGTATGTGTGTGTATGTATATGTGTATATATATATATACTTAGATCATATATATGATCTAAGTATATAATTATTTTTTTTACACTGATTTAACTTTTTTTTATTTGATTTCAGCCAGCAGGGGGACTAACTGTCATTACCGTTAGTCCCCCTGCTGGCAATGAACCAGGCAGCTAACCCGGCCATGTGATTGTGAGGTCCTCGCAAGGACCTCACGCTCACATGGCCCGCGGGGGCTGAAGAGGAAGGACGTGCCGCGGGGGGCTCCCTGGGAGTCCCCCCAACCGCGATTGCCGGCGTGGGATCGCCGGCGACCGGGTAAGTAAGAAAAGACCGGAGGGCGTACAATTACTCCCTGCGGCGTTTAGAGCCACACAAAATAGGGCGTAATTGTACGCCCGCCGGTCTTAAGGGGTTAAAGCCCCCTTTTATACATGGCAATACTTTACTGGCCTTACCAACTGCTGATCGACTTTGCACATTGTTGCCTAGTTTGTTGTCTATAGCAATTTCCAAATCCTTCTCATGTGTTGTTATCCCTAATTCACTACCATTTAGGGTGTAATTTGCTTGTGCATTCTTTACCCAGAAGTGCAAACTTTGCATTTATCTACATTAAATTCCACCTGCCATTTGAATACCCAGTCCCCTAATTCATCTTAATCTCTCTGCAGCAAAGTAGTACCATGCTAACATTGTATTACTTTACAGACTTTTGTGTCATCTGCCAGTACTGGGACATGACTTTCAATGCTTATTTCAATGCCTATCCCTATTCATAAATATGTTGAATAGAAGCGGTCTTAGAACAGAACCCTGAGGGACACCACTTGCCACTTTTGTCCAGTTTGAAAATGTTCCATTAATGGCAACTCTCTGTACTCTATATTTAAGCCAATGTTCTTCTCAAGAATACGAATTATTATCCAGACCAATTTCCTTTAGTTTGAACACTAACCTATTGTTTGATCCACTTAAACACCATGATCTATATTTCTACTTACTTTTCTAAAGAATGCTATTCGATTAGTTTGATATGACCTATGTTTCATAAATCCACAAACAATGCTAATTGCTGTTAATAACAATGTTCTTACCAATGCATTCTTGAAAATGATCCTTTGATAACCCTGAAAATACTTTCCCAGCTACAGCAGTTAAGCTCAAAGTCCAGTCAAGGATTTTGAACCCTTTTTGAATATAGGAACCAACTCTGCCTCACTCAAATCCACTAGTACAATCCTGAAAGATTAAAACCGAGGTTTGCTTATCTCCACACTTAGCTCTTTAAGTACTCGTTGGTGAATACCATGAGGACCTGGGCTTTGCTGGAGCAATTTGTCTTGAGTCATCCAATCACAATTTTTCTACTAGTTTTTTTTTTTTTTTTTGCAGCAGTCATTTGCACTTAACGTCCCTTCTTAATTTATTCTGAGGAAAAAATGTTATTTAAAATGTCTACATTTTCCTGGTCTTCATTAAATAACCCACCCATCTCTGATTTCAGTATACCTTAACTTTCATTTGTTTTAATTCTTTTTTCAGAATGTATGTACACATGGTTTTCAATATCAGTTTGAAGAGAATTGGACCCAGAACAGACACTTAAAGGCCACTACTTACCATATTTGTCTTACCCGAACATTTTCTATTCTAGGAACAAAAATAGACTCCTGAAAAGTAATAATACACATCACTTACAAAGGTGAATAGATGTAAATCTTCTTCAAGCTATATTTCGTTATCATCATCATCATTAATTAAGGTGAACAATATTAATTTATACGATATATGTTCTGTCAATGGTCTCTTCAATCCCCAGCTCTTAAATTTCTATTAATACGTAATGCAAAAGTGCTGCTAAATATTGTTGGTTACTTTATCACCATCCAAGCCATTTGAGGGCACAATTTAAAAATGGTTGAGTAGTAACTGTTATTGCATTTTGCAGTGAAGTACAAGTAATTGGTTAATTACAAGCTGACTACAGGCATCCTAAAACTCCTTCCAACTGCTTGGAGTTTCTTCATGTGGAATTGTTTTTTCTAATAGCAGAACAAAAAAAAAAAAAAACAACACAAAATAAAACAGTGAAAGACACAATGAAATAACTTCATCGTAAAAGCAGATGTCAGTAGTTTCCTTTAAATGAAGCACTGATGAGACTAATCCCAATGTTACAAGTCTGTATCCATTCAAGCAAATTCTTTAAAAAATAACAGAAAGTGACAGTGCAGATTCCAAGTCAAAATGTTCCTGAAATTGTCATATTTACAGAAGAGATCCTAGAGGGAATAAAGAGACAGCCCCTGGTGTTAAATAACAGAAATATCCAAGGAACATGACATTTACAAAGAAAAATGCCTAAGGAAGCTTAACTTTTTGCTTGAGATGATCAGTGATTATGCCTCAGTTGTTAAATCACTTTACTTACGCACAATAATGCAGGAAACTAGACAAAAGTAGAGAACCAAAACATATAGGCGGTTTACCGTGCTTTGTTAAAGCCCAATGTATACTGCTGGGATTATTGGCCACAGCTTTAAAAAGTCACACCCGGATAAGATCTACAATCAATAAAATTATGAAATTTCAGATCTCAAACTCTTATTCAACCCTATGTTTAATCTGAATGCAATTTTTTTGAGGTACATTGACTGTGCAACCAGGGTTAGAAATAGAGTTAAAAAGACAAGGGTCCCCAGATAAACTACTCCGGAGGGACCTGCAGTTATGTGGTCATACTCAGACACATGATAGTTGGTTGTGTGAGGGTTTACATAATTATCAAGATAATCACTCTATAGCATGCTTATAAAAGTCCAAGATGTGGTGGGACAGGCCTGACTTGGGGTTGCTGTCCACTATCCACTGTCCACAAGGTTTGCTCTCTAGAGAACTGCAAATGGGGACAACAGAGACCAGGTCCCCAGAAGGTAAAGCATAAAAGGATCACTAAAAGGACAATCAAAGCTAAACTAAGCTAATCTAGCGACCATTCTGACCAATGTTGGAGATGTAGATTGTGACGAGACCAATCTCGCCACTGTGCATTGGAGGAGCCTGGTTGCCCACCTGCTGCCTTTAGACTATGGCCCCATGTCGAAACGCTTGATTTTCCCCTGCAAAGACATGAAAGCCGGGTCATTCGGTGCTTGCCCTGTTTGAGCGGTGATATGGGGATATGTTGCATGTCTGTATTTTATGTAATAAATGTAACCTTGTGTATTTTATTGTATTTTACTGTCTTTTTACTGCCATGTGGTTAATGGAGTTTTGCCTCTGTCCTTGGAGATAATTGGATTACTTCCCAATTATCTCCAGGATAGAAGACTCTGTGGAACTGGTTTTGGGCAGAAAAGCCATGCTTCATTTGGTCACAAAGGACTACGATCTATGTGCATATGATGCATACTTTTAAAGTTATGAATAATGTGGAAAAACTGTATTTCTCTGCTTGTGATAATTACATTACCCATTGTGTAAGGTAATTGTATCACAGGCAGAGGGGATGATTTTGTGTGGGAGTGTCTGAGTGTATTGTACGTGTTTATTGGTTGTTTTCCAAAACCCTGTGGGTGGTACTAATGTGTATATAAGAACAATAAACCCACAGCTCTGTCTGTTCCTGCTTGACCCTCACAACGGAGCCTTGTCTTGTTCTTGGGGGGATTTATTGTATGCTGTTCCAGTTCGACTGCTAGGAGTGTAAACCTTTCGTATGGTTTTTCCTATTTGGCTGTTTACAGCATTCGTATGGTTCCAGTTCAGCTGTTTACGGCATTCACATGCTTCTCCGGTTCGCTGTATTGGTGTCTACAGTAGCTGTGCCTGTGTCTCTGGAAGGGAAGATCTACTAAACGGCTTTTAACCCCTTCTTATGCCTGGGGGGCCGTTACATAGATCTGCTAGAGGATCTCACTTACATATGTGGTGGGAATGCTCTGAACTGTACAATCTTAAAATAAACCTTACAAGATTAATAACCAAAATTTTAGGGAAAGATTTTTCTTTGGCTTCATATCATTGTTTGTTCCATTTAGAACGTCCCGGTAAAAAAACTCTAGTTTAAAATTTGCATAGCTAGGAATTGTAAAAAACAAGGTCATCAAAATTGGTATGAAGTAATAAACCAAATAAATTATCAATGGTCTATGGAGAAGGGATTTTATGCGAAGGACAACCAAATGAACCTATTAATGGAAATATGAAATAAATGGCAAGTCTCCCCCTTTGCTAATAATGTTTGGATTTCCTAAATGACCAATATCTGGGAAGATAAAATCTAGAATAACGTGGATCATTATATTATGTAACTGTATAGTATAAACCCCTCCTTAACACTCCTTCCTATGTAGGAATGAATGTAGCAAGAAGTATGAATGACAGATTGTATGTATTTAGGTAGACAATGGTTTTCAATTTTTTATAAATTGCATTACTGTTATATATTTATTAACAAGGAAAAAGTAATTGTATGTTTTATATTAATTTTATAACAATAATGCTTAAAGGGAAACTCCAGTGCCAGGAAAACGATCCATTTTCCTGGCACTGGAGGGTCCCTCTCCCTCCCACCCCCAATCCCCGGTTACTGAAGGGGTGAAAACCCCTTCAGTGACTTACCTGAGGCAGTGGCGATGTCCCTCGTCGCTGTCTCCGCCTCCGCGACGCTCCTCCTCTTCATTGCGTCGGCCGGTGGGCGAGACTGATCTCGCCCACCGGCCGAGGGGACCTAATGCGCATGCGCGGCAATGCCGCGCATGCCCATTACGTCTCCCCATAGGAAAGCATTGAAAATCATTTCAATGCTTTCCTATGGGGTTTTGAGCGACGCTGGAGGTCCTCACACAGCGTGAGGACGTCCAGCGATGCGCTAGAACCCAGGAAGTGACCTCTAGTGGCTGTCTAATAGACAGCCACTAGAGGGGGAGTTAACCCTGCAATGTAATTATTGCAGTTTATAAAAAACTGCAAAAATTACACTTGCAGGGTTAAGGGTAGTGGGAGTTGGCACCCAGACCACTCCAATGGGCAGAAGTGGTCTGGGAGCCTAGAGTGTCCCTTTAATAAAGATTTTTTTTAAAAAAAGGTAAATCTAAGCGCAAAAATCACTTTGATCATCTTAATGAAGTGATTTTGATACATTGATTTTGCTCCTGCACACTTGCATATAAAAAGAGTGCCATTTCTGAGTACTGTTTACATTTCACAATTTAGACTCCTAATAGATTAGTGGCTTTCAGACAGACTGGTACTAGAGGCATTGGAAGAATAAAATTCAGTAAATTAATCTTATTTTACATCTGCCATCAGCATGCAAAGTAAGAGAAGCAATGTATCAGTGGCAGATCCAGAGCTCAATCTCGGAAAGGACACAGCCACATTATATAATGGTTGATAGAAAAAAACAAAAAAACATGCTGTTTATTCTCTGTGATAAACTCATCCACCCGGCACATAATTATGGCACTCGGCAATACTCAAACACAGCATATTATTGTGCAATTCTATAATACATCCAAATGTACTGCATATTAACTCCTTAAGGACTGAGCCAAATGCACACGTTGTGATCAAAACAAAACATAAACAAAACCTGGAATTTGCGCTAAATGTCTGTTCAGGCATAACTCAATTATTTTATATTATGTGCACCCACACTTATTATATATCATTTTATTCAGGGGAAACAGGGCTTTCATTTAACATCAAATATTTAGCTATAAAACATAATTTAATATGAATAAAATATTGAAAAATGGGAGAAAATAAGAATTTAAAAAAAAATGTATTTCTTCGTGACATTTTAACTGTGAATGTCATAATACTGTTTGCTTTCACTGCAATAAAAAATACACATATTTGTATTCAGCGATATCTCGCACATCCTATCTACAGGTTTTATGGGGTTTTGAGAAGTTACAGGGTCAAATATAGCATGTTAAATTTTTCAGTTTTTTTACATAGAAATTCGCCAGATTGGTTACGTTGCCTTTGACACCATATGGTAGTCCAGGAATGGGAATTACCCACATGATGGCATACCATTTGCAATAGTAGACAACCCAAGGTATTGCAAATGGGGTATGTCCAGTCTTTTTTAGTAGCCACTTGGTCACAAGCACTGGCCAAAGTTAGTATTAATATATGTTTGTGTGTGAAAAACGCAAAAAACTAATTTGAACCAATTTTGGCCAGTGTTTGTGACTAAGTGACTACTAAAAAAGACTATACATACCCCATTTGCAATACCTTGGGTTGTCTACTATTGCAAATGGTCTGCCATCATGGGGGTAATTTTCATTCCTGGGCTACCATACGGTTTCAAAGGCAACGTAACCAATCTGGCGAATTTCAATGTGAAAAAACTGAAACGCAAGCCTTATATTTGACTCTGTAACTTGAAAACACCATAAAACCTGTACATGACGGGTACTGTTTTACTCTGGAGACTTCGCTCAACACAAATATTAGTGGTTCAAAACAGTATAACATATCACAACAATTATATCATACGTGTAAGTGCATTTTGTGTGTGAAAAATGCAACAAATTTCACTTTCAATGACTTTCATCATTGTAATACATTTTACTGTTTTGAAATATTTGTGTTCAGTGAAGTCTACCAAGTAAAATAGTACCTACTATGTACAGGTTTTATGGTGACTAGGAAAGTTACAGGGTTAAATATAGTGCTAGCAAATTCAATTTCCTGGACTGTTGTCAGGCAGGTCCTGCAAATTGTAATTAATAAAATGACCTAATTATGTAAAATTATTACATAAATATATACTTAGAATTATTATATATATATGTGTGTGTGTATTTGATATTGATATCAAAATACATGTAGAACGAAATAATATATATATACTTATACATAAGTATATACATATATATACCTATATATAAATAAAAATAATTATAAAAATGTATATATATATATATATATATATATATATATATACATATATACATTTTTATAATTATTTTTATATATGTGTATATATGTGTGTGTGTGTGTGTATATATATATATATATATATATATATATATATACACATTTTTATAATTATTTTTATTTATATATAGGTATATATATTATGTATAAGTATATATATTATTTCGTTCTACATGTATTTTGATATCAATATATATATATTAATTTTAAAATACAGTTAGAATGAATTTACATACATATATATATATATATATATATTTTTTTTTTTTACGTATTGTGACAGAGTCTATGGGAGGGTAATAGAAGGAAGGTATCTAGGACCCAGAATCCTCCATAGTCTATACTCATTCACCTGCCCAATTAGCAACTGCTGAGGCTTTAATTAGCAGGTCTCAGAGCAGAAAGAGTCAGATACAATCTGACCTGCAGAGAGAGAGCAGGTCTGTGCAGAGCAGCATCTAAACAATGTGCTAAAGGTTGGTGAAACCAATGCTTATTTTTGATTTGTGTAGTTTATTACCCTGGTGAGTAAGGGACATTTCTTTATGTTTAGTTAGTGCTCAAATTTGAGCTAGGATTTATTTTGTAGATTTTCCTTTCTGTTGTGCTGCAGTTTTTGAACAAACTGATCGCTGTATGGATTTTTGTGCACGCTATAAATAAACCACACCATTTTTTGCACCAGAGACTGTTGTTCTATGCCTGTTACCCTAGAGGACTGTGTTGCTTTGCCCATAAAGGTCACAAGATGGTGGAGAAAGCGGGCACTTAAAGCACATTTATACGGTCTGTGGGTATAGAGGCCTAAGGTACTGCGACTCTGCAAACTGAGACTGGTTGTTTGAAACAGAGGCCTGCAGGTGTGGTGTGTGTGGTATTTACCAAGTGGCTGAAAAAAAAAATGGTGTGGTTTATTTATAGCGTGCACAAAAATCTATTATAAAGTCTATTATTCTATTCCCCCTGGGGTATGACCGTATAGAGGCTGGATACGTCTAAAGTCATTAGTGTGACTGTTCCTTCTAAGTTTTTAACTTTTTTCAGTTCTCCTATTAGAGTAGCTGTATCCTTAATACATGTGGGAATTCCATTGACAGGTGATTTAAACAAAAAATCCAAGTATTTTGCAATCGGTTCCAATAGGCCACCCACTGCCGAGACTATTGGCCGTCCCGGGGGTCTCTCTAGGCTCTTATGAATTTTTGGGAGCGTGTAAATGATAGGAGTTCGAGGACTATCTTTGTGCAGAAATTGAAATAGTTGCAAGTCGATAAAGCCCGCTGTAAGTCCAAATGTCAAAGTTTCATCAATTGTTTGTGCTATCTTTTTGGTAGGGTCCCCAGTTAAAGTTAAGTAAGTGTTCTCATCTTCCAGTTGTTTATAGATTTCTAGTGCATGGTCTGCATAATTCTGTATGACTATGCCTCCACCTTTGTCCGCAGAGCGTATCGTAATGGTGGGATCTTCTGAGAGGCCTTGAATGATCTGTTTTTGTTTCTTAGAGATGTTGGGATGCTGTATCTGATGTTTTGATATTAACTCCTCTGTCTCTGTTTTTACAGCCATCAAAAAGGTCTTGATAGTTGGATGACAAATGGGGGGGTCAAATTTACTGGCAACTTTGAATTTCTGTTTTATGATCTCCTCTTTTTCTGTTTTTCCATCTTGTGATTTGTGGAAAAAGTCCTTTAGTCTAAGACTCCTCCCAAACTTAAAGAGTTCTACATCCCACTGAAACTTATTAGGCAATATCATCGGGATAAAAGAGAGACCTTTGTTCAAAACCTGTATTTCCTCAGCAGATAAGGGCCTCTTTGATAGGTTAAACACCGGAATTAGCTCCTGGGTGGTGGTTTGTCCTTGAGTCCAGTGGGGATGCCCCCTCTGGCCCCTTCTTGTGGTATGTCTCTTACGTTTCTGCGACTGCTTCTTGTCACTTTCCGAGGTGGGGACAATGTGTCCATTTGATCGTTGTCCCCTAAAAAAGTCACCGACTTATGTGAAGAGGCTCCTTCATTTTCGGAGGCAGACTCCCCTGAGGTGATGTCTATTGTCATAACATCTGGTTTGATAATCTTCTTTCGGAAGCGTTTAGGTCTATGTCTTTGCTCCCCCATTAGCCATTTATACACCCGGTTCTCTCCATAATCCATCCTGACTCTTTCCATTTTTTGGCGTTTGAATCTCACTAGTTGATTTTTATATTTTAAGACTTCCTCATTCAATTTGATACTTAGACTAATGCCTTCTGATGAACTTAAAATAACAGCATTCTCACTCTCTACTTGTTGTATTTTTAGTCTAATATCCTGGAGGTCTTCTTTTACATCTTGAATTATGATGAGCATCAGGTCCATTGAACATTTGTTCATAACAGCAACCCAGTTCTTTCTTACTTTGGGTTTCATTCTCCCTATTGTGGGCGCATTTTGCACCCTAAAACCTCTTGGGATTTGTCTAGCCTTATGGTAATCAGACAAGATAATTTGAAATAGACATCTTTGGAGGTAACAGTAGTGGGAAGCTCCAGACTAGTGGTGTCCCATAGAATGTTTAAAGCTTGTTCCTCCGTGAAATGTAACAATTCCAATTGTGGAGTCTCTTCTCCTGACAGCATGTTGTCCTCCATTGTTACATTTCACGGAGGAACAAGCTTTAAACATTCTATGGGACACCACTAGTCTGGAGCTTCCCACTACTGTTACCTCCAAAGATGTCTATTTCAAATTATTAAAGCTTAAGAAAAGAGAGGTGGATTTGGACCTACATGACTGGCAGAGGGGTGAGGTGTGAGAGAAGCGACTAGAGAGGAAGATCAGTCTAGCAGCAGCGTTCATACGGACTGTAGGGGTGCAGTACGGCTTTTGGGAAGACCAATCAGGAGAGGGTTACAATAATCCATGTGGGAAATTACTAGAGCGTGGACAAGCTCCTTGGTAGTATCTGGTGCAAGAAAGGGGAGGATGCGGGCTATGTTTTTAAGATGGAATCTACAGGATTTGGCAACATGCTGAATGTGAGGCTCAAAGGTGAGACCAGAGTCAAGTATGACGCCAAGACAGCGCACTTGCAAGGATCAGAAAACTTGAAGGGAGAGCGAAAGAGGAGGATTAGTATTAGGAGGAGGAAAGACAAGGAGCTCAGTTTTTGAGAGATTGAGTTTCAGAAAGCGGGAGGACATCCAGTCAGAGATGGAAGAAAGGCAAGCAGTGACACGTTGCAGGACGGCAGGGGAGAGGTCCGGGGAGGAGAGATATAGCTGGGTGTCATCAGCGCACAGGTGGTAGTGGAATCCAAAAGAGGTAATAAGTTTGCCAAGAGAGGCAGTATAAAGAGAAAATAGAAGGGGACCAAGGACGGAGCCTTGGGGGACTCCAACCGAGACAGGACGAGGGGAGGATGTATCATTAGAAAAAGAGACACTGAATGAGCATTGGGAAAACCACGAGAGGACAGAGTCACAGAGACCAAGCGATTGAAGAGTTTGAAGAAGGAGAGAATGATCAACGGTGTCAAAGGCTGCTGAGAGGTCAAAAAGAATTAGTATGGAGTAGTGGCCTTTGGATTTAGCTGCAATTAGGTCGTTAGTAACTTTGATAAGGGCAGTCTCTGTAGAGTGGAGCGGGCGGAAGCCAGATTGAAGGGGGTCAAGGAGAGAGTTGGAATTGAGGAAATGAGACACACGGGTAAAGACAAGTCTTTCCAGAAGCTTTGAGGAAAAAGGAGCAGGGATATGGGACGGTAGTTAGAGGAGGTGGATGGGTCGATGGATGTTTTTTTTTAGTATAGGTACTACAGTGGCATGTTTAAGGTCAGCAGGGACGATGCCAGAAGAGAGCGAGCAGTTGAAGATGTGTGTTAAAGAAGGCACAAGACAAGTGGAGAGAGATCTGATAAGGTGAGATGGGACAGGATCGAGTGGGCAAGTGGTGGGGCGAGAGGAGCAAAGAAGAGCAGCCACCTCTTGGTCAGTAGCTGGGGAGAATGTCTGAAGGGTAGGAAAGGCATGATCTATGTGTGGTTGAGAAACAGAACGGCAAGGAGGGGAGAATTCTTTCCTTAGCTGTTCAGTCTTGTCAGTGAAGTAACATGCAAAGTTATCAGCATTAAGGTTAGTTTGGGGGATGGGCACAGCAGGGCGAAGAAGAGAATTAAAGGTGTCAAAGAGACGCCTGGGGTTGCAGGAACATGAACTAATGAGAGAGGAAAAATAGGACTGTTTGGCAAGGGCAAGGGCTGCACAGGAGAGGGAAGGGATGGACAGCAGTCTTGAATCAATGTCAGCTGACAGCTGCTGGATATCAAGAGAATTAAGGTCCCTCCTGAGTTGAGGGGGGGTTAGGCTGAGGTTGTTGGGTGAGGGGGTACGCGAGAGCAAATGATAGGAGGTGGTGATCAGAGTGTGGATATGGAGTGTTGCAGATATTGGATACTGTACATGCATAAGTGAAGATTAGGTCAAGGGTATTGCCAGCTACATGGGTGGGAGAATTTGCCCACTGCGATAGCCCGAGGGAGGAAGTAATTGAAAGTAGTTTAGTGGCTGCAGAGGTCAAAGGTGGGTTTATAGGAATATTGAAGTCCCCGAGAATGAGAGATGGAATGTTAGAAGAGAGGAAATAGTGTAGCCAGGCAGCAAAGTGGTCAAGGAAGAGAAGAGGGGAACCAGGGGGACGGTAAATAACAGCAATGTTAGCAGAGAAGGGTTTGAAAAGGCGAGTTGAATGTATTTCAAATGATGGGAAAGAGAGGGAAGGGGGGGTGGGAAGAGGTTTAAAAGAGCAGTGAGGGGAGAGGAGAAACCCAACACCACCACCTTTACATTCAGAGTTTCTTGAGTTGTGGGTAAGTTGGAGACCACCGAAGGACAAAGATGCAGGGGTGGCAGTGTCAGAGGGGGAGAGCCAGGTTTCTGTTAAGGCTAGTAAATCTATTGAACGAGAGATGAAGAAGTCATGGACAGCAGTGGATTTAGTTAAATTGCAAACAGAGCGTGTGTTCCAGAGGGCAGTATTGAAGGAGGATTTAGAGGAACATGAGATGGGTATGAGATTAGTGTGGATCCTTGGGTTAGTATGTGGTGAGTTTGTTGAGAGGGAACCGGGGTTTGGAGAGACATCACCAGCTGCTAGGAGCAGAAGGATAGAAAGGAAGTGAAGGTGGGAGTAGGATTTGAAAGTTTTGTAGGAGGGTATGTATGTAGAGGATTTGGGAGGAGTTGGTGGGGATAGGCTGGAAAGATATGTGTAGAGTGCATGGGATGAATAGAGAGGGGAGGGGAGTAAGGTGGAAGTAATGATGATGGTGTTGCCAGGGACAGGTGAGTGAAAGGATAGGGATATTTTAGTAATGAGAGAAGTTAGTGTTAAAGTGAAAAATAGAAGGGAGAACATTAGAGAAAATGTGTATTATATAGATATTTGTGTGTGTTTGTATATATGATCTACATATCAATGTGATATTATTTAATGTGATGTTTAAACCATTGTAAGGATGCAGTGTGTTAAATGATTTCAGGTGAGGAGAGGTTTAGTGACTTGATAGGTGTGTTAAGAAAACCAGCTGATGTGCACTATCTACAAATAAGTTGATGACCATGGGGTGGGATGGTGTGGGGAGGGTAGGGTGGGCAATCTTCCAGAGATGATACCTCTGCTCAGAAGATTCTGCAGGACTTGGTTGCTTGGGAGTGCTGGGTGTTAATGCTGTTTTAAGGGGCCCAGTCTCAACCCCTTAAGGACACATGCCATGTGTGACATGTCATGATTCCCTTTTATTCCAGAAGTTTGGTCCTTAAGGGGTTAAACAATAAGGTGCACACTCTCAATGACAGACACATAATCTCACTGATTTGAAACACACACTCTGACCGACACACTCACTGACCGACACACTCACTGACCGACACACTCACTGACAGACACATTCACTGAGAGATAGACACACACATGTACACTTACAGCACACACACACACACACACTGACAGATACACTTACACATTTACATATTCTTGCACAAACACTCACAAGTGTGTTTTATTTCTTGTTAATTTATTTTAGCCCCATCCAGCCTCCCTACCTTTACAATAGCTGGTATAGGTCCTCTCCTGGGGTCCAGGGGATGTTCTCCTTGGGGTCCAGTAGGATTCTTTTCCATGGGGTCCACTGGGTAATGGATCTTCTCACTGCAAACTTCCGGTTCATCTCTGTTTCCTTGCACTCCGTCTGTAGTAATGCCAGGGTCTGAGTGACGTCATATTCCAACTGCCGAGATCACTACAGACAGCACTCAAGGGAGCAGAGAGGAACTGGAAAAACTGTGGAATCCCCTCCCTCCCCCACCTATGGTGGGCACTGTGAAGAGTGGCAAGAAACCTTACCCAAATTCTTTTTTTTTATTGATTAAATCTTTATTTCACATATTTTCACAAATTTAAAAACAAATACAAAAATACAAAAACAATAATTTAGACACATGCTAAATAAAGAGATAAGGCTCTTCTCCTACTAATATCGAGTTCAATTCTCTTAAATCAGTGTATCATATAAATTGATTATATATATATACTTGTCTCTTCATCTTTCTTCTCTGCTCTCCTTCCTTTTCTCCTCTTCTTTTTGATACATATGGTTAAATTTACAGACTAGAATGTTCATGAGGTTAAAGGTATCAGAAAAGACTTGCTAGCATGTGTAACATTTGAAGTCTAAATCTTCTAGATATTAACACAAAAACAATACAAAATAAAAGGGGTGGGGGGGTTCTCTCTTGATTCTAAAAATTCAGGGGGGGGGGGGGGGGGTAAGGAGGGTGCAAAGACAAGTTCTCTTCCTTGTATTATACAAAATGTATTACATTTATTGAATATTCCCAGAAATCATTATGTCTTCATTTTTTGTTGATACTTGTCGGAATATATTTCTCCATCTTTATTTGCTGGTTTATTTGATGTCTTATCAGGCACCAGTCAGGTATAAATGAACTTTTCCAATTCCTTGCTATGCTTAATTTAACAGCTGTCAACATGTGGAGTAGCAAGATCAAAGCTTTTTTAAATTTTAAGTATATTGATATGTAAATTCCCACCATATATGTAAGAAATTGGCGTCTTTGGACCCTCATCTCCGGCAACCCGCAGATTGGGTGAGAAATATTTTATTTATCCTTTTAGGGACTAAATACCATCTATTTAGGATCATATAGTGTAGCTCATTCAGATTCAGACAATGTATATTTGTATTAAGCGTCAAGATTGAGCTACATCATTCACTATAGGAGTTTTGTGTATTTAAGTCTCTGTTCTATTTTAATAATGCTGGAGGATAATATTTCTTTTCCATATTATACAGTAAAAGGTTTACTTTAGAGAGTATTTTTTTTAGTGTCCTTAACATGGATAAGTTGGTCAAAATTATTTAAATTCACATGTTCAGAGGGCTTTTTTAGCCTTGTCTTCATATAAAATTTGACTTTTATATAGTTAAAAAAAATCTTTATTTACTAAATGTGATGTTCTTTTAAGATCATCAAAAGTTTTCTATTTCCCTACAGAGAAAAAAATCTGCGACTGTTTTTATACCTTTTGCGGACATAGGGAGGAGATTAATATCTGGTAATCATTCAACCATTCTATTCTAAAAGATGGAAAAATATTTTCCTTTATGACTAGCTTCCTTTTGATTTCATACCAATGTTTTAAGATATAAATCAAGGCACTGTTTTCATTATAAAAGTACAGTTTTCTAAATTCTTGGTCAGATAGCCAAAATATTGCAGACAAATTTTGAAATGGTTCTATTCTGCTAGTTTCTAATTTTTTTTTGTACCAGCCCTCTACTTGAGAGGATTGTTGGAAAATGCGTATTGCATGTGTTAAAAGAGTGGATTGAACCATTCTTATCAAGGATGGGATCCCCAAACCTCCATGTTCTATTTTTTTGGACAATGGTTTGAAGCTGATCCTTGGTCTTTTCTTTGACCAAATACAATTTGTAAAATAAGCTTGTAGTAGTTTTATCCAGCTTTTGGGAATGTTACTTGGGATTTGATTCCATATATATGTTAATTTAGGTAAAACATAGGTCCTAATAGTATTGATCTTACCCCACCATGATATTTCTTTTTTAGCCGAGTCTTTTAGTTTTATATTAGTTTCTCAGATCAGTGGTAACAAATTAATTTCCATCCATTTTTGTGGCTTTCCTGAAATTTTCAGGCCTAGTTACGAAAAATGCCCAGAGACACTCAAAGTTGGTCGTAATATCTGATTTCATTTGAGGAGTTATAAAAAAAGAGAGAACCATTGTCTTTGAAATGTTCAGTTTATTTAATCGAGAAAGGACCATATGTGCATCTTACTTGCATTAATTAATTAATTGAGGACACAGGGTCTTCCATCACAATGAGTATATCGTCTGCATATAGTTTTATTTTTATCTCCGTATGATCTTTAAAACTTTTTATTTAGTTTTTTTTCCTTATCTCCATAGCCAATACTTTTATGGTCATAACATATAAAATGGAGAAAGTGGAGAAAGCAGGCAGCCCTGTCTGGTATCATTTTTAATTTGGAAGAGTAAGAAAGAATGCCCATGCCTATTACTTTCCCTGTTGGATTTGTATATAGTGCTATAATGGCCTGGTGTATCCTACCTGTCAAACTGAAAGCCTTTAAAGTATTTGATAAAAATTCCAAGCTGACCCTGTCAAAGGCTTTCTCTGCGTCTAAAGACTGGGCCAGCATCGGTATCCCTCTTGGATTGTCTATCTCAAAAACATTAGACAATGTACAAATATGGTTAGCTGCAGTCCTTCTTGGTACAAATCCTACCTGATCTATATGAATTAAATCAGATATAAAATAATTTAGTCTTTTCGCTATAATGCTTGCGTAGAGTTTTAGGTCTTCATTCATAAGGGAAATGGGTCTGTAGCTCTTAACATCATGATGATTTTTATCTTGCTTTAATATGGTAACACTATTTCCCCTTAAAAGGTCTTCTGGTAGAAAGCCACTTTCTGCAAACTCATTAAAAGTATTTTACAAATGTGGCACCAAGTCTTCTTTAAAAGATTTGTAAAATATAGCTGTCAGACCATCAGGTCCGGGGGTTTTATTAAGTTTTGAATGGTCAAAACTTCTATGATTTCCTTCCTTATAATTGGTTCATTTATTTTTTCTAATTGTAAGGGAGTTATTTTTTTTAAATTCTTTCCCATGAAAATAAGATTCTATGTTCTGTAGGGGCTCTTTAGTACCAATGTTATATAGGTCAGCATAATACCTTTCAAAAGCCGTTGCTATTTTATCAGGGGACTGGAGAGTTTCATTATTATTTATTATCTTAGATATTAATTTAGCCTTTTGAATATTTTTCAATTTATTTGTTAGGAGCTTATCCGCTTTATTCCACTTATAGTAGTGATAAGATTTTGCCTTGCACAAATTCTTAGCATGTGTTGCCCTCTCTCAAAGGTTTGTGGTTGCGCACAGGTGCACACCTTAAAGGGAGCAGTGCCCATGATGACCCATGCCCATTTCCAAAAGTGCCTTCAATAGAGACATGAGCATAAGCACTGGACCATGGAGCAATAGAAGAAGGATACCTGAACTGATGAACAACATTTTCTTTTCGTACAGGTGGATGGCCGGATGCATGTGCATTGTGTACATGGGGAAGCGATGGCACCAGGATGCACTATACGAAGAAGGTAGCCAGCAGAGGCAGTATTATGCACTGAATAATGTTCTGCTGATAAACCTTGGTCCTGGCATTCATGTGGATGCTACTTTTGCACATACCACCTACCTAGAGATTGTTGCACACTACGTATACCCCTTCATGGGAATGGTGTTAACTGAACTCTTTGCAATGTTCCTCAAACCATTCCTCAAACCATGTATGATCTTACATACATTCTTTAAATTTACCTGTATGTTTAAAATTTTATTTAGGCAAATGTGACTTTCACTCACAGTGCATAAGTACTGTTTTTTACAGGTGAACTTTGCTTTTTGTTAGAACTTTTGCAGTCATGGCTTCCTAAATGCATATATACAAAAATATACAGCGAGCACCTAGAAATGACAAACACATTTCTTATTACTGTCAGTTATTTTTTATATTTTTTATGTGTACATCTATTTTAGGTCTCATTATAAAACTATTTTCTATACTAAAACAAGTGGTAAAAGTTATAATTATCCCACATAATTTAATATTTTTGCTTAATTTAGATTTTAATGACCATAGGAACTGCCATTTGAAAGTGGTAATTTAGAATTACTTGTGAGTGTTAGTGAACGTGACTAGGGTTTTTATAAATTACAGTAGTTGTAAGACAAGAAGGTATGAAAGACATCTCAAGGTGGCATCCCAGCTGAGATCATCCAAGCCTATCGCTTCTTCTATTCCCAGACATATCGTAGACATTGTTTTGCAGCATCTGGGACACAAAATATTGTAATTTTACTTGTGCTTCAAAGTATGTCACCTGAAATTAATTAGAAATGCTATGTGAGTATGTAACACATATTTAAGAATGTTTTGCTTTTTGTTTCAAGACTAGGTCGTGTTGATCAGATAACTCTCTTGTCTCACGGGAGACTTGTCTCACTGGCCAAACAGTATTTGATTAGTGATATATATATATATATATATATATATATATATATATATATAAATGTACTTTTATTTTTAATACTTTTGGAGTCCTGGGAGTGCTATCTCTATTTGGTTATACTATGCCGACAAGCACCGGGCAAAGACACCAGTAAGTTGGAGTGCAAGACTATTTTTTGTTTTGTGTGTGTGTGTGTGTGTGTGTGTGTATATATATATATATATATATATATATATATATATATATATATATATATATATATAACTAAAAGTCCATTCATCTGCTCTGTTATTGAATTAGTGTAAGCCTTAATAAACATCCAACATAAATGTATTATTTTGGAAATCTTTGCAGACTATAGAAATTAAATACCAATATGCTTCAGAAGTTCTCCATTGTATTCCAAGATGTACTAGATTTCATAATTGATTGCATCTATTAGGCTTATTAAGTTTGTATACTAAATACATATATAAAGTTTTCAGTTATTCTTCTAGCTTACCCTTAGTAAATGGTCATGGCCATTTTTAAGTTATCTTTTGTCAAAAGCACCCACTTATCTGGTCAAGAGTTATGTCCAATGAATAACTAAACCCAGATCAGATTTTTCAGAAAACCATTACATGACATCTGGAAAATATACAAACACTTAATTGCTTACATAGTCTTTGTTTTAATAAGTGGTATTTCTAAATAAATATGATTTAATGATAGACACTAGACTTGGGATTGGTTTTAGACTGAACTGCAATTAATCCGAATTTGGGCGACTCGGGTAATTGTAATGCACCAGTATCTCAGAGGAACCGACTCATGCTAACCTGAATATTATTGTTTTCATTGGTGATTTGGTGTGCCATTCCTGGCATCAGAAAAAAAAATGGATGGAAAGCAGGATATATAGATAAAATAGGGGATAATCTGCTAAATACAGATAAAATGGAAAAACATAGCGTTTAACTGTGTGAAGGTGAGTGACACTCAGTGAATAACAATTGGCCACACACAAATTTTCAGATGGAAAACAGCCTTGAATGAAATCCTTTCTTCAATGGTCACTGTACTTTCCCATCCTCACACTCCTATCATAGGGTTGGAATATGTAGCTCAGAAAGAGAAATATACAAAAGATGTAGTGCACTTCCAGAATGTAGTATAAAAAAAAATTAATAACTTACATATAAGTATAAAACAAATCACCACTGGGCGTGGAATTATTGAATAATAGACGCTACAAAGGATATAAAAGAACTGTGGGAGGGAAATGTATTTTATAATCTTGTTTTCATTGATGTACCAAGTCCCTGAGGAAGTCCGGTTTTAGGACGAAACGCGTAGGACGCTCAGTGGTGATTTGTTTTATACTTATATGTAAGTTATTAAATTTTTTATCTATATACATTTGCTGAAGACAGGAGGAAGTCTTTGGGGACCTATCTGGATACTTCACCTATTACAGGGAAGTTCCGGTTTGTTTTAAGTTTATATACTTTTTTCACTGGGGTTGTGTTCACATATTCTGTTTGGAAAGCAGGATAGGCTGCCAGAGTACAGCCAGGAGCACTTGAGAAGGCTTTAAAAAGGAGATTGGAGATTGGCACCTGGAATCTATAGTCCACCTTTAGAAATAGCTGGGTGTTGACAGTTATTAGCCTTTATTTCTTTTTCTGGTCATCTTCTGTCTGAAAACATAATAGCAATGTCCAAAATTAGCATAGCACTTCTTTTCAGCTTAAGAAGGCTGTTTGCGGTAGTCATTTAATAGTCAACTATATGGCAAAGTATTTTCTTGCATCACTCATAGATGCATCCAAAGTGTTTCACATGCATCTGTCCCGTATTTTTCTGACTCCAGCATGCTTTGCCATCATCGTTGAGTCCATTATTAGTATTTGAAATAGTCCAATCACAACTTTATCATGTATAATCGGTTTGGGAATGATCTTCAGTAGGTTCCTTGTGAAATACCAGTGTAGGTCACAATAGCAATTTTTTCACCATGAGCTGTGTCTCTACTTTTGAGATGGTTCTTGGAGGTTGTCTTCAAGATCATAGAACTTGTATTATGTACAGTCCAATTCAATTTAGGTGCTTCTTGGTTGTTAATCCCAATCCAGTTTTAAAACGACAGCTAGGGTTGATAATGCTGTAGATTGTAAGAAGGAGACACCATAATCAATTTTCTAGCATCCTTTTGCTTCCATCTTTGCATTTCTTTCTTACTGTATAAGATAATTCGGGTACAGTGTGTTTTCTCCAGAGTCTTTCTGATAATGATGTTGATGATTCATTCTTCATACATTCCATATTAACTGTGAATGTATCACATCTGTCTGTTCATCCTTCTCCATCACATTTGCAGGTTCAGATGTCAGATCATGATTTAGTCTGTTATGTGGCTGTGATTCTGGTGGCATTTCCGTCATCTTCTGTTTAGTTTTTTCTTGCCTTCTTTAACAGCATCCATTGTGTCAGTCAGTGGTCTTGTGAGCATTCTGGAACTATTTAGCAGGTTTTTAAAATATCAAAATTTTCTTTTCTCTGTTGGCTCTGATTTTTCTCTGTAATACAAGTTCTTGGAGTCACCCTCTCCAGGACACACTGGCCAACAGGAGGAAGTAGGTGGTCGTGTATGGTGTGGTGGGCTGGAAAAAAAATACCTACATTTCTCTAATTGAGCCAATGATTCTAATCTCTCCCTGGTGCAGAAATATGGTTGTCAGCGAAAAACGTGTAACATTCCATATGGTGTCTCACCATTTGGATTATCAGGTATGTTGTTAATGCTCATCTGTACCATAGAAATAAGTAGATACTACTGTGTGGGGGCAAGCAACTAGTAACGTGGTTAATAGTCATTTTACCTCAGCATTTTTCCGTTCCACAACCCCACTACTTTGGGGGTGGTTTGGTGCACTGATTTCCCAAAGTAACCCAAATGTGGTTGCCCAGTTTTGGGTTTCCTTTGCAGTAAATGCAGGACCACCATACGTGTGGATGGTCCTAGGACCAATGCATTCTAAGGAAGTGAGATCTAAAATCGTGGTATTAGAGGTTGCGCTTCGCACAGGATATAACCAAGTAAACCTGGTACATGAATCAACACATAGAAAAACATATTTATAACCATGAGATGTTGACAAATGTCCAATATATAGCAATTCAAAAGGTACATTAGGTATTGATATTTCAATAAACAGTACAAATACTTACAATTACTAACAACATGAACTACAGTATTTCCCATAACGGGCCACCAATATTCCTTTTCAGAAGTTAGAAGTACATTACATCTATCTATATGAGCTTGTCCTAGCCATGAATAGGCATTTAGGGCAAGTCTCTCATTCCTTTACAGGAAGAATAACCAACATATTACCTTAAATGGTTATTATATAATTAAACCCTCTAAATGATAGGAGCATTTATGTGGATAACCAGGTGGATTAGATCTAAAAGAAATAAAAAAAAAAACAAGGAGGGAGCCGGCAGCGTTACCAGTTCCCTACTTGTAATAAATAACTATTCTAACCCCCCCCCCTCCCCGCGTTAAAACCTATGGGGTCACTATGACCACCATATTAATAAAAGGGAGGTTAAACCCTCCCACATGCCTCTACTCGCGGCTTGCTATATATTTTTACATTAGGTCCACCCCATTATTTATTTATTTAGGGTCCTCACCTGCCGCTCATGGGTGGGTACTGGGGGGGGGGGGGTATTAGGTCCCCCCTTTTATATTAATAGCCCCCACGGGTCATGAGTACGTCCCCCAATTTAAGTAGTTTTAAATGCTATTTAGGCTACATGCCCATACTCGTGGCAGGATTTAACCCCCCCTTTTATTAATAGTGACCCCCCATAAGCTTTAATGGGGGGTAGGAATTGTTATTTATTACAAGGAGGGAGATGGTAGCACTGCCGGCTACCTCATGCACATTGCTGTTTTCGTCCTAATGGATGAAAATGAATTATTTTTTAACTAATTTCATTTGAAAACGAAGGCCTACTTTATGTCATTATAATGCAATTAATATTTAGGTCCAGCCTGTTTAATGCACAGGTTTATATTGTTGCTATAACTTTGAGACAAAAACGAGGCTCTGTTAAAGTGAACCTGTCATGACAGATATAGGTTTGCAGTTTTCTAACCATCCGTCTTGACTAATATTGTACAACTAAGTTTTTCTTCCCTTATTAATATTATTATTATTATTATTATTAAAAACTCATATTTTAATTTATTTCATTTTCCCGTGTCTCCTTAGTCGTGAATTTCTTTAAAATGTCGATTATACATTAAGCACATGTATAAAGTCCAATGAGTATTGCACACCAGTTAAAAGTACTTTGGAGACCTGTGGTGAGTGGTCTGCCATCCACCAGGAATAGTATAAAAGTAGAAGTCCACATGCGTCATGATGTAGGATGATGTTAGAGGTACCAGATACACCCTATACTATAGCTAACTACCTCCAGGATGTTGTTAATAATTTTATATAATGGCCATGTCACTGACATGTACTGTTCATTTTTCTTTGACTAGTTTTATGCTGTTGCTGACATGTTTTTACAAGTTTGTATGGATGTTAATGCACAACAAAAATAAAGAATGTAAAATTATATATATATATAATAAGATGACACTACATTGTTCTAAAATATATCTTTCAATATTGTAACATATGTATAAAAATGCAAAGTTACATAGATACAAAGTATCATATAACATGTATGCGTCCCCTTCAAAACTAAATATGATAAAAAAAAGTTACCAGTTTCTAAATGAAGAATATATAATAATAATAATAATAATAATAATAATAATAATAATAATAACAGTAATTATGAAAACATGGTAAAAACCCTGCTCATATAGGGCCAATAATTAGTAACATTTTGGATGTTGGGCTAATTTTATATCATGACAGGAGGCTTCATATTTGCTTAAGTCTCTCTTTACTAGAACTCCACAGCAGCACATTAACATAGAAAGAAAAACACCAAAGACAAAAACATAAGGCATCTATAAAAGGCTCCTCCTAACCAACCATTCCCTTTTTCTTTGCTGCTCCGCAGACAGTACAGGTCAGAGTACCACTGCCTCCTGTTTTATATGGGTGTCTGTGTGTGTTTTATTACTTTATCCTTGGGGGTTTATGCTATGTTTCTCATTGCAGTTATTTGGTTTTGTTTTCTCTATTTTTCTGGTTTGTGTGCTTTCTGTTTGGCAGTTTCTGACTGCCTGCCGTTTTTTTGCCTTGCTTTCTCCTGTTTTGTTTTGTTTTTGCGGCTTTTTTTTTGCCATCTGATTTTTTTCGTCCTCCTTTGCCTGTTGTTTTTCCCCTGTTTGCCGATCGCCGGGAAGCGGTCACCCGACCGCCTCCCATGCCGACGGCCGGGACCGCGGAGTAAGACTCCGGCGGCCCCGCATGTTGATTCCCGCCCGCCGTCTTTCGACGCCGGGCGGGAATCCTCTTCTTGCCCCCCTTGTCCCTCCCACGTTCCCGCTCGGCTTTCTCTTCACGAGCGGCGTGGGGAGGGATCAGGGGCCTCGTTGTTGCCGCTACAGCTGTCTGTGCGCCCTTCCCCCGTGACCGCATGGTCGGGTCCGGGGGTGCGCGGCTCCCTGCTGTTTATGTCGCGTGTGCGCCCTGCACTTAAAGGCACAGGGCCTCCTTTTTTCTTCTGTGGCTCTATTTCTCCGTCCACATCCCTGGTGGTACAGTATTAGTTGTGGATGTTGTTGGGAGTTTTTTCTTTCTGAAGGGATTAGAAATGTTGCTACATCTTACGGGTAGCACTATCAGTTAGTTGTTCCTTGTTGCACCCAAACACAGCCTACTGTGTAACCAATATATTCTGCTATACCAGGTTATATATCTTATTTTATGTTTTCCCTGTCTCTATGCATGTACCCATAGAATACATGTTGTTTGAAACTATACTAACTGCAGTCACACTCAGTACATGGATTGTGTGCCTATTCTGCTTTAGCTATGCATGCTGCCTGGTCTAATTGAGGATTGGTTTATACAGTACATCTGCATGTTTTCCTAGATGGGACCCTTGGTGACATTATTCCCACACTGGTCTGGGCCTCACCTGGGGACCTGGTACATCTCTACCCTGCACACCCTACATCCGGATTTACCTGCATGTCACCTATTGGGATTTCCTTACCTGCCTCCATTTATCACTGAGCCGATTCTACCCATGCCCGTATACTGGCCAGCCTTATCTGTGCCTATATGATTGGCCTGCTTTGTCTGTGCCCCATGATTTGGCCTGCGTTGTCTGTGCCATATTACGCATGCTCCTGGCCTGGCGGCTCCATTCCTGGACCCCTGTTATTGTGCCTGCATGCGTCAATACTTGCCTCTGCCAATTATAGGGGTGCGGCCCCTACTGCCTGCTAGGGATACCTCTGCATTATGGAGGCCTCTGCACAGGAGCAGAGTTTGCAGGCATTGATTATGTGGCGGGGTCCGCCTCTAGAGAGACAGCCCTGGCTAGGGCCCTCCCTCAATCACAACCGGACAGAGGTGCGAGTGGAACCCCCTGCTTGTCAGACGACTCAACTGAGTCAGACTCTCATGGGAGAGAGCAAGCAAGTGCGCAAATGCGTTATTGGAAGGGCGAAGACGCTGAACCACGCTCCCGGTAGGGCAAGGCTCCGGCGAAGCGACGTGGTTCGAGGTTATCAACATCGCCGGCCTCGCGCCGCCGTCTATCGGGCGCAGGGGAGGAGGCCTCCTTGCCCCCCACTACCATGGCCGTACTGGATGAGTGGCGGGCAGACCAATCCCCTTCAGTGGCAGTAGATGATTGGGACGAGGACCGTAGTGTTGGCCCGGGTTGGCGCTAGGAGGATGGAGACACGCCAGGAACAGAGGCCTCCACGGTGGTGCCGGGAGGCGACACCTTTCTAGATACTACAGGTGAACCTCTGTCTGACCCTCGCTCTATCTGGCACCCCAGGTCCTCAAAATGGTCACGGCCCGACCACTTAGCACAATTCATGCGCTACTGGGTCCGTGAACCCCTGGAAAGGGAGGCCCGCAAGAAACTACTGGCAGAATGACCCTGGCCGTCCTGCCGGACAAGGTGGCAGGGGAACCGGATTTTGACCCCTGGTGGCCTCGTACTTGAATCGTACGGGTCGGGCCCCACGAAAGGGGTTGGACGTTGCCTCCGCTCAGCGCAAGATAAACAGCTGGATAGGCTGGGTCCCTTTGTGCAGGATGTTGGCCCTGTCAGACGTGGCCTACACGGATGGTACGAGCCTGGACCCGGCCGTCATGCGGGATTGGGCGCTACGCCCCATTTGCCTTCTAGGCGATACTGATGTGGTTCTGCACCGAACGCAGGTAAACGTCTCTGTTCCGTTTGGACAACAAGCTATCGGAGCTAGAGTCCAAAGAATTAGGCCCCCTGGCAATAAGACCTACTGTTCAGGGAACCTTTCATTAAGGAGCTACAGAAATGCATCAATTTCTTTGCTTCCCTGGATAAAGCACAGTCCTCTATAAAGAAAGTGTTTCGCTCACTGTTATCCCAGCTGGTCTTCGGACCCCCACAGATCCCCTGGCCCATCCTTTTTTCCACCATACCAGCCCAGACCTCCCTACACTCGAAGGGCGGGTAGAGGTCGTGGAGACCGTGCCAGAGGACGAGCGAGATTTCCTATGGGTGAGTACAACTCCTGCCACTTTCAATTCCCCTCTATTGCATACCGACAGATTGTTTCACTGCAGAGACTGGTGGCAGGAAGTGTCTTCAAATGCATGGGTCCCTCAGACGGTACGGGGTTATGTCGTGGACTTCCACTCCCCACCGATGCATGTTGGACCTTCAAGTGTCTCCTTAGTTGCGAGAGTTCAACGTTCCTTGATAGATTCGGAGGTTCGGACTCTGCTCGCCATTGGCGCTATCCAATGAGCCTCGGATTTGGGTGGGCTTCCTCAGCTCGATTTTCTAGTGAAGATGAAGTCGGGGGAGTTCCGCCCGGTGATCAATTTTGGGAATTGAACACCTTCGTTGTCTGCTGCCACTTCAAGTTGGAGGGATTCATCTCCTTCGGGACCTTCCCAGGCCCGGAGACTTGTTCATGTGACTGGACCTGAAGGATGCTTACCTCTCCGTCCTGGTGGACAAGAGCGGTCGCAGGTAGCTTCGCTTCTCCTGGAATGGCGTCCCTCGCCAATTCACATGCCTCCCGTTCGGCCTCAGCTTGGCCCCTTGGTGCTTCACCCAGTGGCGGATCCAGGGGGGGGGCAACGGGGCAATTGCCCCCCCCGAGATTCTCCCCTGCCGGCTAATGCAGGGCTGACATTGCCCAAGTGCCAGCCCTGCATTGTGCCTGCAGACCGGGGAGGGAGATCAGTGATCTCCCTCCCCGGTCTGCAGGCACATTACTGACAGCCGACCGGCAGGGGAGGGAGAGAGGACCCGGGAGCTGTTACCAGCAGCTCCTCCGGGTCCTCCTCTCGCGAGATTTGGAGCGTTGCCGCGGTTACCACGGCAACGCTCCAAATCTCGCGAGAGTGAACTCTAGCCCTGGAGCGCGGGCTAGAGTTCACTCCTACCACTGGGACCACCAGGGAATCCCCACTGGGACCACCAAGGAAAGAAAGATGTCCCCCCTCCTCCCAGTAAAGGTAAGAAGGGAGGGGGGACATAAATTATATATTAATTTTAATTAAATGTTTAAAAAAAAAAACACACACACATTAAAAAAAAAAAAAGCCCCCCCCTATGCTTCTTCTACACACACATTGCCCCTGCCCCCCATACACACACACACACACACATACACACACATTGCCCCTGCCCCCATACACACACACACACACACACACACATTGCCCCTGCCCCCCATACACACACACACACACATTGCCCCTGCCCCCCATACACACACACATTGCCCCTGCCCCCCCATACACACACACATTGCCCCTGCCCCCCATACACACACATTGCCCCTGCCCCCCATACACACACACACATTGCCCCTGCCCCCCATATACACACACATTGCCCCTGCCCGCCATACACACACACATTGCCCCTGCCCCATACACACACACACACACACATTGCCCCTGCCCCCATACACACACACACATTGCCCCTGCCCCCCATACACACACACACATTGCCCCTGCCCCCCATATACACACACATTGCCCCTGCCCCCCATATACACACACATTGCCCCTGCCCCCCATATACACACATTGCCCCTGCCCCCCATACACACACATTGCCCCAGCCCCCCATACACACACATTGCCCCTGCCCCCCATAAACACATTGCCCCCACATACACACACTGCCCCACATAAACACACTGCCCCCACACACATACATTGCCCCACACACACACACTGTAACTGTCACACACACATACTGACCCACACACACACTGCACCCCTGACATATACTGCCGCCCTCACGTACACACTGCAACCTTCACACACACACACACTGCTAATACAATGTCCCCCTCACACACACACACACACTGCACCCCTCACACATTGCACCACTCACACATACCACTGCTCCTCTGCCCTACTACAGCCCCATTCCCCAGAGGACCTCAGGTAAGTTGTCAAACAGTTCTTAAACAGTTTGACTACTTACTCTGGGAGGGGGTATTGGCACTATAACCACTACACTGAGCTGTAGTGGTTATTGTGTCTGGATTATTTATTTAAATAATCTACAAGTGCCCCTCCCGAGATCAGGCTCTGGATCCGCCACTGGCTTCACCAAGCTGCGGACGCCTGTGATCGCCTGATTCTGGTCAGAGGGCGTCTGTTTCCTGTTATTTCTGGATGATTTGCTGGTCCTCTGCGAAGATCCCTCCAGGCTCAGATATCAAACGCGTTTGTCGATCTCCTTATTGAAGCTCCTGGGATTCGTAGTTAATCTGAAGAAATCAGCTTTGGAACCTTCCCAGACGGTGGAGTTCTTGGGTGTCGTGGTCGATGCGACGGAATGCGTTCTCTGTCTGCCTTTGGCACAGATGGCAACCGCCCAGGAGGTGATGAGAAGGTTATTACGGCAAGTCCGGTTTCCCCTCCAAATGTTTGCTTGCGTGGTGGGCCTCCTCTCAGCCTCGATACAGGCAATATACCCAGGCCCACTACTCTACCGGACCATGCAACGGCTGATGGCCCCTGTTCTACGCAAGTGACCTTCTTCGGACCGGATGATTTCTCTGTTCCCGGACGTGAAGGCCGGACTGCGCTGGTGGCTTCTGCGCATGGCCGCATGGCCGCATGGCACGGCATGGCAATATTTGGACCAACCCCGGATTTCGTGCTGGAATCGACTGCAAGCCTTTGGGGTCGGGGTGCCACGTGCGCGACCGGGTCCGCGGGCGGCCCGTGGTCGGAAAAGGAATCGGAGTTCCACATCAATTGCCTGGATTGATTGCGGGTTCGTTGGCAGTTCGGAGCCTGGTAAGTCACCTTTCGGACTGCTGCATCCTCCTTCGGAGGGACAAGGTCTCAGTGGTGCAATATACCGACCGCTTGGGGGGCGCTCGGTCTCGCACACTGGAGGTGACGAAGGGGATTTCCAGCTTCTACTTCCAGCGCAACATCGCCTTACAGACAGAATATCTGCCATGGGAGTCAAACCTGGAAGGATGCCAGCGACTGGGGACTCTTTCGACCCATCTTCTTCATACTCGAGCGTCGCAAAGGGTTCGTTCACGGTGGGTCTATTCACCTCCGGGACGACCATCAGATTCGGGCGTACCTTAGTTGGCTCCCGGACCCAGCGTGCGTGGCGGTGGTCGCGTTTCGACAGGTATGGTTTTTTCTCAGGAAGCATAGGTGTTTCCTCCGTTTGCCTCGATCCCCCGGGTATTTCTTCAAGTTCGAGGTCGACGTGTGTCTTTAGTGTTGTTAACTCCCATATGGCGGGATCAGCCTGGTTCACGGAGCTTCTGGATCTTTCCTGTCGGGATACTCTTCTCTTACCGTCCTCTCGTATCCTCCTCTTGATCTCTTTCGGGAGTGCCTGGTATGTCGAGGCGTCATCGCTATCGGCCGGGGACCTTCTCTGGGTTTCCTGGGCTCCCGGGACGAGGAGATGTTATCTCTCAGCATGGATTTCATGGTGTAGTTGGTGCTTGGGACGGGATACCGAGCCCTTTACCGACCCGTGACCAACATGCTGAGTGTCTTGTCCCTCCTCGGTGATTTGGGATGGTTGTGCCGTCCGGTTTATGTGACTAGTCAATTATTTAGGCCACGCGTGTTCCGTTTGGAGTTTTTTTTCCCATCGGTCAGGACCCGCTGGTCTGCAGATTTATACGTGGGATGAGGCTGGCACGTCCTCCGGCACCTAAATACTCTTCCCTCTGGGAGGTAAGTATGGTTTTAACGTTTTCTTTGGGATTTGGCCGGGGTTCCTTGACTTTTCCATTCGCCAGCTTTCTGCTGTGTTTGCCCTCTTGTTGTGTCTGGTTTCGTTCAGACGTGTTTCTGATGTCCGGCCCTTCTCCCCTGTCCCGACTCGATGGATGAGATGGTTATTGACACTGGCGGGGGTGAATGCGACCTTTGGAGTGCATTCGGTTAGCGGCGCTGCTGCTTCCGAGTTTCCTTGGTGGGCGTTTCTCTTCGAAACGTTTTGTCTGTGGTGGTCCGGTCCCGTGTGGAGATTTTGCGCCAGTTTTACTTTAGACCATCGGACAAAGTTTCTTTGGTTTTGCTGTCGGAGCGTTAAAACAGCAAATATGAAGCCTCCTGTCATGATATAAAATTGTAGATTATACTAGCTTTATTGTAACTATAATCTTAATTTCATTAATGACAGGAGCCGAATATTTCCCACCCATTTTTTTCTTGCCCTCCCTTTGTTTAGATTGATTGTTGGTTGATTTTCTATGGGTTGTTGAGTCGCCTGGGCTAGATATGGTAGTCTAGGGTGCTGCCTGGGGAAGTTAGGGGAGGTGTCTGTTATATTGGTATTGTCAGTAATTATATACTGGGGTTTTATGTTTTTGTACTATCAGTACTGTTCCGTGGGATTTATGTTTTCTCAGTACCTTTCATTCACTAATCGGTGTTTTCGACTCTGTTTATCTCTTTTCAGGGTAATGGTTCGACTACATTTCATGGAATCGACGGTTTCGCTGGATGTAGCGCAAGATTACATCTGTCATTTGAAGTCCTTTTACAGATGGCATTCATTGTTGTGTTATGTTTCTTCCTTTTATTAGTTTATTGCATTTTGTGTACCTTATGTCTTGTCGCAGCGTGAAAGAGGAAATGGTTGGTTAGGAGGAGCCTTTTATAGATGCCTTATGTTTTTGTCTTTGGTGTTTTTCTCTCTATGTTAATGTGCTGCTGTGGAGTTCTAGTAAAGAGAGACTTAAGCAAATATTCGCCTCCTGTCATTAATAAAATTAAGATTATAGGTACACTAAAGCTAGTATAATCTACAATTTGTACTCAGAAATGCTATGGGAAGCCACAGACAAGATATTTATTACTTAACACCAGTTTAGCACTCACTGAAACACTTTAAGTTTCTTACTGAGTCTTACATTATATGCAGCATGTGCCCATTAGAATGCAGTATGTCTAAAATGATGCTTAGGCCCTTGTTCACATATCAAATAATGAGGAGTTAAAAATAGGTAAGCAAACCAATGAGACATGTTATTCCATTCCTCGCATTATCAGGAAGAACACAATATGCAAACTAACTAGGGATTCTACACTGCTGGAAGTGGATTAAAGTTGTTAGGCTTATTAGAATGATTAAGTAAACAAAATGGAGTCCAGTATTTTCTTTCTCAGGGATGCCCAACAGGTAGATCCCTTGATGTTGTGGAACTACAACTCCCATGATCCTTTGCATGCCTCTAGAATGCATTTAAAATGACAAAGCATCATGGGAGTTGTAGTTCTACCAGATTTGGGGATCTACCTGTTGGGCAGCCCTGCTCTAACTCAATTTCTCTAAGGAAATGAACCAAAAAAACATTTTTCTATGCTTTGCAAAGTTTCATAACCAATATAAACCACTTGGTTATTGTTTTGATAGGAATGTAATGGCTGTTCCTTGTTTAACTGTTACATATTGCATGTGGAAACAAAATAAACTTAATTATAATGTTGTGTGCTGCACATTGCAAAAACATATATAAATGGAATTAAAAAATATATAAAAAATATTTCTATATTTTATTATATTATAAATATATAATTTATATAATATAAATTATAATCTATATTTTTTTAATCAGTGAACACTATCTTGGATGTAGTAGAAATCCTAAAAAAAAAAAAAAAAAGACCTTACCTTTTTTATGACACTGCCAGTCAAATCATTTAATGTCAGCCGATTTAAACTGCTGTTATCCAGAGGGGATAAAACAGAATGAAACATGGCTCAGCCATATTCTGTTTTCCACCTATTTTACTTTGCATTGCTACAAGGTCAGCTGCTGTCACATGTTATCAAGCAATCTGTTTAGACTGTGTTTTATGTATTATGGTCTTTTAAACAATTTATGTTATTTATTGTAGCTAGACTATGGCACACAAAATAAACAAACTGACCTATTTAACCTATCCACAGCTTCTTTTCTAACCCTGTATGTTTATGTCCTCTTTTATGCACTGTATTCATTTTTGATGGTTGCATAAACTAAATTTCAATGATGCATCTAGTGGCTGTTGCTAGATTTGCGAGATAGCCAAGAAATGTTATTCTGATAATATTCAATCCATTTGAGACAATGCATTGGATATACACTTTTAAGATAAAGTTTCTTGGAGCAAAAAAAAGTATTATTATAGATATCTCAGTCACTTACTTTAAATTCATTTCAGTAAATCACACATGCAATGAAAGAGAAAGAAGTAACAGTATTTAATAAACAATAAGATACACGTTACAACTAATTTAGAGGGTTATTAAAATCCATAGTTAGATAACTATTGACATGTTAACAGATGCTGATAAGGTGTTAATGATGTAGCCACATTCCCAATCTCATCATTGAACAACACGATTACTGTGATCATATCTTATGTTAAACAGTTAAGACTGAGTGATCACAATTATTCTGAAGCAGGTGTACCAACACATTAGCCAGAACCATCAGACACTTATCAAATTCAAAATGGAAAAGTAATTGGTAAATCACAGAAAACGCTTTTCAAATACGTAACAAGTACCCAGAATGTTTGCAAAGTGTTTGTGCGTATGCTTAACAAATATCACAAACACCTACCCTGATTCGCTGACTTGAAACATTTATGAATGATTCTTGGTTGATCAATTAAAGCCAATAGAGTACAAATAATCACTTTAACCCTAAGTGGGGGGGGCGGAGGTGGCGGTCTGCCCCGGGTGCCAAATGCTCTAGGTACGCCCCTGCCTTAGAGTAAAAATAACCACTGTACACTAAGCCAAAAATGTTCTTTTTGAACATGTTTATAGAAGCATACACATATATCAATGTGGATTTAAAAAACAGCTTAATGCTACACATATCACCTATTATTATCCATACCACTGTGCTATAAGAGGTCAAAGAAGCAAGTTCGATCATTCCAACATTTTGCTTGATCTCATAGTATCAATCTTGAAATTGTATGATTAACAATGACAACTTTAGGACTGATGTTAAGTTTATAATGATTTCTAACCTCAGAAACATTTCCAACAAGAAAAAGGTTGTGGCATTTTGGTTTGTGATCACATTCACACAATACCAGTAATAATATTGCTTTGATTGACTGCTGACATCGGATTGTGATCAATCCTTAGGACAGAAATGTACTTAAAAATAATTTAAAAAAATAGATAGGCAACACAAAGGATACATATATATATATAAAACATCTGACTGTAATACATTACTACACGCAACTAGTCATCATCCACCCAATTTGATTAAATCACTCCCAGTATCACAGTTCATTAGAGTGATGAGGAACAACTCGGATCCCAATAGAACTGCTATTCAAATTCAAGAAATGTTTGAGAAATTCATCCAAAGGGGTTATTCTAAATACACACTGGATCGAGCATATTCGAAAGCATTTCAGCGCTACACGGATGGGCCATCGACAAGCATCAAATTACCCAGATTAATTTTTCCACAAACTTTCCATTCACAATCCTTAAGTTTCTCAAAAATGATTCGGAAAAATTGTGAGATACTCCAAAAAGATAGCACATTGCCGGCCATATTCAAGCAAGCCCCGATCATGAGCTATAGGAGGAATAAAAATCTGAAGGATTACCTTGTACATACTGATGCACAGGAGCTGAATCAATTTGAACACTACAATGTTGGTTGCTACCGATGTTTAAAATGTACAGCTTGCAACAACATGACTCCAGGGAAATCTTTTTTTCATCCCCACTCTGGCAAAGAATATAAAATACGTCAACGTATTTTGTGTACTACCACACATGTTGTATACCGCATTACATGCCCTTGCGGTCTTATGTACATTGGCAAAACCTCAAATGACCTTCGAGAACGCATGAGGGGTCATAGATCAACCATTAGGATTGCATTGTCCAGCGGCACAGCAACTACGCCTATAGCTAGACATTTCCTTGCAGCGGGACATACATTACCAACCCTTAAATGTATGGGTATTGAACAAGTCCCGGCTCCAAGACGGGGAGGTGACTGGGATAATTTACTTCTCCAGAGAGAAGCCTACTGGATTTTTACATTGGGAACACTGTCCCCAGGGGGGCTTAATGAGATTAACCCTCTGAACTGTTTCATCCCTAAAAGATAGAACAATGCAGTTACTTTTATCAATATAGTATTAAAATTTGCTACATTGGAGCAGAGGTCATCCCAGATATTAACATTTGTATTTGTATACTAAGAAGGTTATAAATCTGTATGATACTGTGGATATCCATTCTGTGGACTAGCTAAGCTTGTCTTTAATATGCTCTTTAATATGCTCTTTGATGGTGTGCCACACGGTTCTTTGCTATTGGATTTTCCATAAAACAGATCTTTAGTAGACTAACCACTCTGCGAGGCCCTTCGGGTTTATTTTCCTTGTTTTTAAATTTTGTATTACTCTGTTCTGTTCACATGCATCTATGAGCACAGACACTTTAGATTTGGACCGAGTATACGGTCTAATCACCTCACAACACTTATGACTATAATGTCGATAGATTTCTTTATAGCTTTTTTTATAATTTTAGTTTTTATACCGCAATGGGTTAAATCTGTCTAGGTATGTTTGTTGAACTTTGACTTTGACTCGTCACTGGTGACATCACAACCTCGTCTTCACTCTCCAATTGAAATCTGCTTTCACCATATTTAAACATTGTTTACCCGCCTTTTGATTGTCTTGATAAAAGTCCTGCGAGGACTGAAACGTTGAACCTATCACTGGCACGTTTGTGAATAAACACAATATTTTCTACTAAGTCCTCTTGAGTGCACTCGTTTTTCGCTGTACATACTGACGGCTGAGGCAGCACCGAGGCGAGCACAAGACCGGTACATTGAGTGCGGAGTTCTCGATATTTCTATATATATATATATATATATATATATATATATATATTCCAATGTTATAATAAGGTGCACTCACAGGACTTTTACGCTGAGGTCTGCACCCAGGCAAGAATATTGGATTTTTTTTTTAAAAGGGTGAGTGCCAAGTGTATCTCTTTATCTCTTTATATATATATATATATATATATATATATATATCCATTACAATATATAAATGTAGGAAAAAGGGGGCGTGGCCTAGCACCTAATGTGAGCGGACGCACATAAACAAAGCTCCCCATCGGCGGCAACAAAAAGCTGGTTAAAAACCTCCATTTACGTACAAAATGGGCAATAAAAAAAAAACCACCACCAACCTGAACACTCCGGATCAAGGAGCTCCCAAAAACTCGGGCGGCCTGGACAAATACTTTCGAGACACAGTGAAAGTTCTCGGAGAAGGCCTGGAAGACAGCCAAACGATGCCATCTTCACCACGCGGCTCTCCTCCACACAGCCCTGCAGGGTCAGAATCATCCATTTTAAATCCTGCAAAATGTACCCGCAAAAGACGATCTTGCAACCATGCTGGCGAAGTTAGAATCCTCCATGCAGGACCAGATTACCTCACTAACCTCCGAAATCAGGCAAATGAACAACAGGTTTGGGGACCTGGAGGAAGACAGGGATCAAATGTTAGACAGAATTCTAGCACTAGAACGAAACCAAGAGAGCAGAGATGCAAAAATTATGTATATGATGAGAAACACAGAGGATCTGGACAACTGCAGTAGAAGGAATAACATAAGAATTAGGGGGCTGCCAGAAATGCAGGGTCCCCCGAAGACCTCCACCATATACTACAATCATTATTTAACAAAATGTTACAAAGGCCTGAAGACACTCTTGCCCTACTAGAAAGAGCCCACAGGGCACTAAGGCCCAGGGGTCTACCTCACGAGTCTCCCAGGGACTTAAAATGTAGAGTGCATTACCACTCAGAAAAATAAGCTATTATGAGGAGCGCTAGAGACACTACAGAAATCATATACAACAACGCAAAAATCTTACTCCTCCCAGACCTCGCCTTGCTGACATTGAGGTGGAGAAGATACCTAAGGCCAATCACGCAAGCTCTCCAACAAGCTAACATCAAATACAGATGGGGGTTCCCCTTCTCACTAACGGCCTCTCATCAAGGAACACAAGCTACGCTAACGTCTGCAGCAGAAGCGGAAGCATTCTCTCAGCGTCTAGGTCTCCCTAACATTGAGATACCAGACTGGTACGATATATCTGAACCAGAGACATTACAAACACATCAACAACGACCGAGAGGACAAGCAACAGATACCCAAAAAAGAACAGCATGGAAGACACCACCAGCGTCACCCTTTCTGAGACCCAGGGGACAACCGATAACCCCGAGGAAAATTAACTGAAAGCAGAACTACCCATTTGTTCAGACATTATCACTGCTGTGATCTGTCACACTAGCTGTGAAAGACTAATCCTGCACAAACCGCATATTCCACTGAATCAGGACGTGGTAATTATATATGGCAGTAGTTAGACATATTAACATGTTGACAAAACTGACAAAACTGTAATGGTAATGGTAACTGTAATTGGTAATGCTTCACATCATCTACAGGGAGTGCAGAATTATTAGGCAAGTTGTATTTTTGAGGATTAATGTTATTATTGAACAACAACCATGTTCTCAATGAACCCAAAAAACTCATTAATATCATAGCTATAGCTATTTTAGGGGGATATCTGTGTGTGCAGGTGACTATTACTGTGCATAATTATTAGGCAACTTAACAAAAAACAAATATATACCCATTTCAATTATTTATTTTTACCAGTGAAACCAATATAACATCTCAACATTCACAAATATACATTTCTGACATTCAAAAACATAACAAAAACAAATCAGTGACCAATATAGCCACCTTTCTTTGCAAGGACACTCAAAAGCCTGCCATCCATGGATTCTGTCAGTGTTTTGATCTGTTCACCATCAACATTGCGTGCAGCAGCAACCACAGCCTCCCAGACACTGTTCAGAGAGGTGTACTGTTTTCCCTCCTTGTAAATCTCACATTTGATGATGGACCACAGGTTCTCAATGGGGTTCAGATCAGGTGAACAAGGAGGCCATGTCATTAGATTTTCTTCTTTTATACCCTTTCTTGCCAGCCACGCTGTGGAGTACTTGGACGTGTGTGATGGAGCATTGTCCTGCATGAAAATCATGTTTTTCTTGAAGGATGCAGACTTCTTCCTGTACCACTGCTTGAAGAAGGTGTCTTCCAGAAAATGGCAGTAGGACTGGGAGTTGAGCTTGACTCCATCCTCAACCCGAAAAGGGCCCACAAGATCATCTTTGATGATACCAGCCCAAATCAGTACTCCACCTCCACCTTGCTGGCGTCTGAGTCGGACTGGAGCTCTCTGCCCTTTACCAATCCAGCCACGGGCCCATCCATCTGGCCCATCAAGACTCACTCTCATTTCATCAGTCCATAAAACCTTAGAAAAATCAGTCTTGAGATATTTCTTGGCCCAGTCTTGACATTTCAGCTTGTGTGTCTTGTTCAGTGGTGGTCGTCTTTCAGCCTTTCATACCTCAGCCATGTCTCTGAGTATTGCACACCTTGTGCTTTTGGGCACTCCAGTGATGTTGCAGCTCTGAAATATGGGCAAACTGGTGGCAAGTGGCATCTTGGCAGCTGCATGCTTAACTTTTCTCAGTTCATGGGCAGTTATTTTGCGCCTTGGTTTCTCCACACGCTTCTTGCGACCCTGTTGACTATTTTGAATGAAACGCTTGATTGTTCGATGATCACGCTTCAGAAGCTTTGCAATTTTAAGAGTGCTGCATCCCTCTGCAAGATATCTCACTATTTTTTCTGAGCCTGTCAAGTCCTTCTTTTGACCCATTTTGCCAAAGGAAAGGAAGTTGCCTAATAATTATGCACACCTGATATAGGGTGTTGATGTCATTAGACCACACCCCTTCTCATTACAGAGATGCACATCACCTAATATGCTTAATTGGTAGTAGGCTTTCGAGCCTATACAGCTTGGAGTAAGACAACATGCATAAAGAGGATGATGTGGTCAAAATACAAATTTGCCTAATAATTCTGCATTACCTGTATATGCTAAATCTTGGGTTGGGTGTTGTCCCTAGCCAACGCTACCCCACAATTAGTGATGTAGTAATAGTTCCCAGCGAACATAGCATGTTCGCGTTCGCGCGGTGGGTGGGGGCCATAAATCACAATGGGGGGAGGACCTACTGTCCTCCACCCGCCCCCACCCCTGCGCGGTGGATGGGGGCCATAAAAATAATGAGGGGGGGACCTACTGTCCCCCCCATCCCCCACCCCTGCATGGTGGGTGGGGGCCATAAATCACAATGGGGGAGGACCTACTGTCCTCCCCCCACCCCCACCCCTGCGCGGTGGGTGGGGGCCATAAAAATAATGAGGGGGGGGCCTACTGTCCTACCCCATGGCCTCCACCCCTGAGCGGTGGGTGGGGGCCCTAAAAAAACAATAAGGGGGGGACCTATTGTCCCACCCCAGCCCCCACCCCTTAGTGGTGGGTGGGGGCCCTAAATAAAAATTCCCCCACCCAATCAAAGGTGACTAGGGGTCCCCAAGCCCCTAGTCACCCACCCCCCCACTCCAAAAAAAGTTACCCCCTACCTACCCCCCTCACCCTAAAAAATAGTGAAGGGGGAATAACTAACCTGTAAAGAAAAATTCAACTTACCATTTGACGTCTTCTTTTTTCTAAAATCTTCATTTTTCAGCCCCAAAAAAGGCCAAATAAAAAGCCATAAGAACCGACGCAATATAAAAAAATAAATAAAAAAAAACGAGCGCAAAAAATAATAATCAATCTTCACACATGGAGGTCTTCGCGCAGACTGAGCTCTGCAGGGCGGGGGAAGGCTTATAAAGCCTTGCCACGCCCTGCAATTAGGCTAAGAACACTCTGATTGGCTGGTTTAATCCAATCAGAGTGCTCTTTGTCATTTTGCACAGCGTGGGAAAATTCCAAAGAACTTTCCCACGCTGTGTAAAATGACAAAGAGCACTCTGACTGATGGGCTTGGAATCTAATCAATCAGAGTGCTCTGTGTCATTTTACACAGCGTGGGAAAGTTCTTTGGAATTTTCCCACGCTGTGTAAAATGACAAAGAGCACTCTGATTGATGGGCTTGGAATCTAACCAATCAGAGTGCTCTGTGTCATTTTACACAGTGTGGGAAAGTTCTTTGGAATTTTCCCACGCTGTGTAAAATGACACAGATCACTGTGATTGGTGGGCTTGGAATCTAACCAATCAGAGTGCTCTGTGTCATTTTACACAGCGTGGGAAAGTTCTTTGGAATTTTCCCACGCTGTGTAAAATGACACAGAGCACTGTGATTGGTGGGCTTGGAATCTAACCAATCAGAGTGCTCGGTGTCATTTTACACAGCGTGGGAAAGTTCTTTGGAATTTTCCCACGCTGTGTAAAATGACAAAGAGCACTCTGATTGATGGGCTTGGAATCTAACCAATCAGAGTGCTCTGTGTCATTTTACACAGCGTGGGAAAGTTCTTTGGAATTTTCCCACGCTGTGTAAAATGACAAAGAGCACTCTGATTGGTGGGCTTGGAATCTAACCAATCAGAGTGCTCTGTGTCATTTTACACAGCGTGGGAAAGTTCTTTGGAATTTTCCCACGCTGTGTAAAATGACACAGAGCACTGTGATTGGTGGGCTTGGAATCTAACCAATCAGAGTGCTCGGTGTCATTTTACACAGCGTGGGAAAGTTCTTTGGAATTTTCCCACGCTGTGTAAAATGACAAAGAGCACTCTGATTGGCTTAACCCCTTAAGGACACATGGCGTGTCTGACACGTCATGATTCCCTTTTATTCCAGAAGTTTGGTCCTTAAGGGGTTAAACCAGCCAACCAGAGTGTTCTTAGCCTAATTGCAGGGCATGGCAAGGCTTTATAAGCCTTCCTTTGCCCTGCAGAGCTCAGTCTGCGCGGCGCCCTCCATGGGTGAAGATGGATAATTTTTTTTGCGCTCGTTTTTTTTTGTTTTTGTTTTTTATTGCGTCGGTTCTTATGGCTATTTGGCCTTTTTTGAGGCTGAAAAAAGAAGATTTTAGAAAAAAGAAGACGTCAAATGGTAAGTTGAATTTTTCTTTACAGGTTAGTTATTTTATTCCCCCTTCACTATTTTTAAGGTGAGGGAGGTAGGTAGGGGGTAACTTTTTTGGGGGTGGGGCGGGTGGGTGACTATGGGCTTGGGGACCCCTAGTCACCTTTGAATGTGGGGGGAATTTTTTTAGGGCCCCCACCCACCACTCAGGGATGGGGGCTGGGGGGGACAGTAGGTCCCCCCCTTATTGTTTTTTTTAGGGCCCCCACCCACCGCTCAGGGGTGGGGGCAAGGGGGGAGGACAGTAGGTCCCCCCTCACTATTTTTATGGCCCCCACCCACGGCGCAGGGGTGGAGGCGGGGGGAGGACAGTAGGTCCTCCTCCCATTGTGATCTATGGCCCCCACCCACCGCACAGGGGTGGGTCCGGGGGGAGGATAGTAGGTCCCTCCCTCATTATTTATATGGCTCCCACCCACCGCGCAGGGCTTGGGGCGGGGGGAGGACAGTAGGTACTCCCCCCATTGTGATTTATGGCCCCCACCCAACGTGCAGGGGTGGGGGCCGGGGGGGAGGACAGTAGGTCCCCCCCTCATTAATTTTTATCGCACCACCCGACGCGCAGGGGTGGGGGCAGGTGGAGGACAGTAGGTCCTCCCCCCATTGTGGTTTATGGCCCCCACTGCGCAGGGGTGGGGGCTGGGGGGAGGACAGTAGGTCCCCCCCTCATTATTTTTATGGCCCTCACCCACCGCGCAGGGGTGGGGGCCGGGGGGGAGGACAGTAGATCCCCCCTCATTATTTTTATGGCCCCCACCCACCACGCAAGGGTGGGTGCGGGGGGAGGACAGTAGGGCCTCCCACCATTGTGATTTATGGCCCCCACCCACTGCGCAGGGTTGGGTGCCAGGGGGAGGACAGTAGGTCCCCCCCCCTCATTATTTTTATGGCCCCCATCCACCACGCAGGGGAGAGGAGGACAGTAGGTCCTCCCCCAGTGTGTATCAGGGTCCCTGAGGACAGGTGTCAATCTATATCTGCCAAGTGACCCTATGTAGGGGGAACAGTCCCTATTCTGCTCTGTGTCAGTGTGTATCAGGGATCCTTAGGATAGGTGTCAATCCATATCCGCCAAATGACCCTATGTAGGGGGAACAGTCCCTATTCTGCTCTGTGTCAGTGTGTATCAGGGATCCTTAGGATAGGTGTCAATCCATATCTGCCAAGTGACCCTATGTAGGGGGAACAGTCCCTATTCTGCTCTGTGTCAGTGTGTATCAGGGATCCTTAGGATAGGTGTCAATCCATATCTGGCAAGTGACCCTATGTAGGGGGGACAGTCCCTATTCTGCTCTGTGTCAGTGTGTATCAGGGTCTCTGAGGACAGGTGTCAATCCATATGTCAAGGTGTCAATATGTCATATGTCAGGTGTCAATCCATATCCATTGTGATTTAGGAATGTTTGTTGATTTATGCCCTTTATGGATTAAAACCAGACTCTGCATCAACTGTGTAATTTTCCATGGGAGTTTTGCCATGGATCCCCCTCCGGCATGCCACAGTCCAGGTGTTAATCCCCTTGAAACAACTTTTCCATCACTATTGTAGCCAGAAAGATTCCCTGTGGGTTTTAAAATTTGCCTGCCCATTGAAGTCTATGGCGGTTCGCCCGGTTTGCCGGTTTGCGAACGTTTGCGGAAGCTCGCGTCCAACGTTCGCGAACCAAAAATTTTGTGTTCGCGACATCACTACCCACAATAACAACCCAATCCAGAAATATCTGGGACATAGTTAAGCCCAATACACAACCAGTTTACAAACAATAAGTGAAATCTATCCACCTCAAGGGGAGCAATAAAACCACTGGTATTAAGGTGGATATATACAAGAGCACAATAAGTGCGGAGTGAAATCCCCTTCTCCCTGTAGAAGTATACGATACAACAGTAAATGATCTAAAAGAACCCACACTACCCCCAGACACAGAGTAGGACCATTGGTGGTCCTGAGCGGTACGAAATTGTTGATAACATTTCTCCGACTATTCACTGACACACCCCTGAGCCAGTACATAAGACTGGGAATACTCAGGGTGCAGTACCGACTCCATTATAGGGGTGTAGAAAACCTTAAACTTAACAAGAAATTCTCTAACGTCAAGTTCATGACCTCTATTACCCACGAGAGGGTTTAGCCCCCCGTTGGGGCAACTCCTCAAAGGACACTAAGCTCAATACTTATCCACTCACACATTGTAAATAGTTTCTCATGTATAATTTGTTTTGAAGTTTTATGTTTCGAATTAACTAAGATTATCCACGACCACAAGCAACCCGCAACAGGGGCACTTCACACTCTCTTACAGTACACTCTCTTATAAACCACAAAATCCCTGTTAAAGCTTTACATTTTAAACGGTCCTTACCACCAAAAGAGCAATACAGACCGACTTACATTGGGATATGGGCTCATTGAGAATTAGCTCCCATAATGTTAGAGGACTTAACACCCCAGAAAAGAGGAGGATGGTACTTACAGAACTTGCCAACAGAAAAACAGACATAGCCTTTCTAGAAGAAACACATCTGAGAGGCCCAGACGCCCCAAAATTTAAACACCCCAAATTCCAACAAGTATACTACAATAATTATAAAAAAAGTAAATCAAGAGGAGTAGCAATACTAATAGGGAACAATGTCCCTTTCAATTACTCTAAACACATTACAGATGAATCAGGCTATTCATTATTCTACAAGGAACAGTGGGGACAGAACCAATCACTCTGGTGGCTATATACCCCCCCAATAAGCATCAATGCGGGACCCTAAGGAAGATTATGGCCAAGATCAAACAAAACACTAATGGCATACTGATTATAGGGGGGGGATTTTAATATCTCGTTGGATGCCAAAAAAGACAGCACATCTCATAACAGCAAACACCTCACCACCACGAGACTTCAAATGCAACACATCATTCACACAAACCAATTAACAGACTGCTGGAGGATATTTCACCCAACAACAAAAGATTATACACACTACTCAGCACCGAATAGATCATACTCCAGGATAGATTTCTTCTTGACTTCACACAGAGATTTGGGTTTGATAAAAGACACATCCATAGGACCAATGACATGGTCGGACCACTCACCAATACACCTCACGTTAAACATGCCTTCCCTCCCTCGTCCTAAGGGTTTATGGAAACTCAATCCCACTTTACTGCAAATAAAAAAGTCAGAGATTCAATAAACAACACGATCAGGCAATACTTTAAAGAAAATAAAACCCTGGACACCACAGCCTACACACAATGGGAAGCACATAAGGCAGTAATAAGGGGGGAACTAATAAAATGGGGTTCACAAATTAAAAGAGAAAAAACTAAACGAATTAATGAACTCATAGATAAAATTGAACAGATAGAGGGATCTCATAAACTCAATATATCCAACTCAATATATTGCAATCTAATTGCCCTTAGGACCGAACTCAAATCATTACTACAAGATAATGTGAAAAAAGCCATCTTGTGGACAAAACACCTATACTATACACAAGGAAATAGGAGCGGAAAACTACTCGCTCAGACCCTAAAACAGAAACAAACACTTACTTACATACCCAAAATCAAACGTTCAGACGGGTCGATTGCACAAATTACAGAAGACATAGCTGAAACTTTCCGAGAATACTATACCTCACTGTACAATTTGAAGGGGAGGGAATCTAGCACAGAAGAAATGAAACATTACTTAGAGAACAAACTCAATGTAATACTTCCCCCAATAGCAACAAGATCATTAGAGGAGCCATTCACCACTGATGAACTTAGACTGGCATTGAAACAGACCCCACATAATAAAAGTCCAGGCCCTGACGGGTTTTCAACCACCTACTACAAGTCGTTCCAAACTGAGCTTAACTCACACCTATTGGAGGCAATAAAATCTATCCCACACCACAATCATATACCAAGCCAAGCATTAGAGGCGACAATCGCACTTTTGCCCAAACTAGGGAAAGACTTAGAGAACTGCGCCAGCTATAGGCCGATATCTCTTATTAATGTTGACGTCAAGATATTAACTAAGATGCTGGCATCTAGGCTCAAACCCTTTCTCCAAGGAATGGTCCACCCCGATCAGGCAGGCTTTGTTCCAGCAAGGGAAGCGAAAGACAACACTTCCAAAATTATAAATTTGATTAACCACGCATCTCATGCACAAATCCTGACCTTACTCCTGACTATTGATGCAGAAAAGGCCTTTGACAGGGTGGACTGGACCTTCCTTTTAACCACACTTGAGTTGATGGGGTTTGGAAACAGATGGCTACAATGGATCAAAGCAATATATTCCCACCCTACAGCCCGACTAAAGGTCAATGGTCAACTTTCCAGACCATTCAAGATAAGCAATGGCACTCGTCAGGGATGCCCGTTATCACCACTCCTGTTTATTTTATCCTGTATTTTATCATCTTACAGGCAGTACGCAAGCACTCCAACATACAAGGTATCAAGGTCCAGAAACAAGAGTACAAAGTTTCGTCTTTTGCCGATGATTTATTATTCACCATTGAACAGCCACTAAACAGTCTCCCCCACTTGACGAAGGTCTTAAATAAATATAGCGAGTTATCCAACTTCAAAATCAACATAGACAAGTGTGAAATACTAAACATCAACATACCTTCCCTTCAAGTACAAAGACTGCAGCATGCATACCCATTCCAATGGGCAAATCACTCCATTAAATATTTAGGGGTAAAAATTACCAACACTTACAAAACTCTGTATAAAGCGAATTTCCCTGACCTACTATCAGCCATAAAGAAAGACTTAGATAGATGGGATAAACCCCACTTCCGATGGATGGGACGTATAAACATTATCTCAATGAATATACTCCCACGCATCCTGTATCTCTTAAATACTATCCCTATACACATTCCAAATGACTTCTTCCGCACGATCCAGACATTGCTTACATCTTTCATTTGGGCAAAGAAACGTCCACGGATAGCCCACAACTTACTGACTAAACCCAAGGAGAAAGGAGGCTTGGGGTGTCCAAACATCCAAAACTACCACAGGGCAATACACTTGGGAAGGATATTAGAGTGGTCCAGAGAAGGAGTCAAAAAGGTGTGGGTTGAAATAGAACAATCACAAATACAAACACCCCTAAAAACACTCCCCTGGACCCTATCCACCAGTGGGGGCAAAGTACCACATGATCTCCCCACAATAGCCGCTACTCTTGAAACTTGGAAAAAAATACACCTACATACGGAGTTTACACCAACCCCTTCACCCAACTACCCCATATCCCACAACCCCATATTCCCATCAGGCAGGGATGGTATAATGCAAAGCACTGATATTACCAAGACAAGAACCAAAATTGTAACATTAAGGGACATAATCACCGAAAACGGAATCATACCTCTGAAGGACCTAACAGGCACCAATCACCCAACAATGACACAAACCTTCCAATACCACCAACTAAAACATTTCTTGAGCAAAGACTGGCTTTTAAAATGGAGGCCCCGGGAGGAAACGCAGTTCGAGAAGCTGTGCTCCCTCCCACCAAAAACTAAAATAGTGACCACGTGTTACCAAATTATACAAGAAAGCACAAACCAATCTCTCCCCTGGTACACTATAAGGAACCAAACTTGGTTCTCGACTCCGATAGAAGACAAGATCTGGCTAAAAATTTTCACTAAAATGATGAAATCACATTCTAGCATAATGTTGCAGGAAACTAATTATAAGTTTCTCACACAATGGTATATCACTCCCGTAGATGCTAACAAATTCAAAACGAGCAACTCACCCATGTGTTGGAGGTGCGAAAAGGAACAAGGCACGTACCAACACATGTGGTGGTCATGCAGGAAGATAGAGGGATTCTGGAGGGAAGTGGCGAGGGTCACAGGAAAACTCAGTGGTGTCTCCCTATCCTTCACCCCTGAAACACTATTATTTTTTAATATCCCTGTATCCTTGAACAAATTCAAAAGCTCACTTATGTTCTACTTACTAACTGCTGCGAAATCTGTGATAGCGGGTCAATGGAAAACAAACAAAAGACCATCTAGAAGGGAAAGGTACATGAAAATAGATAATATTCACAGAATGGAAGAACTGAGAATGTCCACGCTGGGTAAATCACACCATTACACGGCCACCTGGGAAGCGTGGCAGTCTTTTCTAAAAACTAAAAACTAATTAAGGCTCACGAGGGAGGGTAAAAACACACAAACACAGACAATAGGAGGGAGAGTGACACGGAAAACAAGTACAACATACAACATACAAATGCAAAATTTCTCCGGAGTATACAACTGTAGAAGTGTAGAAATGTAAAATTAATGTAAAAATTCAGATATGGCTACTTGTGACAAATGTAAATTATAGGCATATGCTTCTCTACGATGTATAAGCTATATATTGTTCATGTTTTCATCTATCAAATGTTCACAATGTAAGATGTTTTATTTGTAAAAGCAAAATAAAAAAATGTAGGAAAAAACGCACTCCTGGGACTTGAATAAGTTGTTTAAAACTTACCTTTTGTTAAATCCATATAAAAATATCTATATATATTTTTAAATGGATTAAAGAAAAGCGAAGTTTTATACAACTTATTTAAGTTTAGTCCCAGGACTGCGATTTTTTTTACATTTTTTTTTATTCATTTTGCCTAAACCAGCATTAGGCATCATTTTTTAAAGACTAGGAGTGCAAGCTACTGCAATGTATATATAAATATACACATACATATATATTTGGTTTAAGAAGAATTAATAAAAAAAAAGTTTTTACCAAAATATAACAGCAACACAACAAACACCAAAGGAGATTTTGGCTCTTAGAACAGGAGCTAGATTCTTGTTGCAGTCCCAATTATGAACTCGTAATAGATTTATAACCTGGAATTCCCCTCTTCATAAACCCAGTGGAAAGAGCATATCCTTTATCCAGCTCAGTTAAGTGGTCTGGGTTCAGTGTCCCTATTGACCTTAGTCCTGCAATGTAAAACATTTCAGTCTTAGAGAAACTGCAAGGTTACATTGCAGCACTAAGGCAGCCTCTAGTGGCTGTCTACCAGACAGCCAGTAGAGGTGCTTCCTGGATGTTACCAGACTTTTGGTCCCCTGGACATCCTTACGCTCTCCGAGCATTAGTTAAAACCCCATAGTAAAATATTGGTTCAATACTTTCCAATGGGGAAGGCCTAGTGTGCTCGTGGCGCGGGGCTCTACCACCTGACCAGGCTGCAGCTCTCAAGGCAGATATCTCTGTCTATTCCTCTGCTGCTCTCCTTCCAGGCAACTCCTATCCACAACTCTAGCTGTAATTTGATTAGCTAATGCCACTATAAAGGCACTCGTGGTTCTCAGGCCTAGCTCTTTTGAGTTTGTCCCATGATACAGAGACCATGCAGTCAGCCAACAGGTCCAAAAACTATTGTGATCTGTCAATAAATTAGACACAGAACATACAGCTCCAAAATGAACTAGCATACTCAGCTTTATTAAAAACAGCACATCTATTTAAACCCCCACAGCCTCATTTACATACAATAATGTTACAGTGGTACACAAATTTCCCCTTCATGTCCTCCACCATAAACCCTCACAAACAGCACAAAGAGCCCAAGCCAACCAATAGCAGTATGTACTATATATGATACTATCCAATTGCACTACATATTAGTTTGAATTCAGTACTGTGCTTACAAGGAAGGGTAGCGACAGACAATAATAAGAGCTGAGGACCACATGGGAGATTTAGTGGTGTAGCATGGCAGCCACTTTGAACTGGTCTGGACATGTCACTGGAACAATGGCACATTTGCACTGCTGGGAAAACAATAAGACAAGAAAAGTGGGGAGAAAATAACTAACAACAAAAAAATACATTGTACACACCCTGCACCTATAATGAACCCTGGGTGACTAAAACATAAGGGTAATCGGGGGACCTACAGGAAGTATCAGTCTTCCATCTCCAGTGATGGTGACTACTGTCACAGTTTCCATGACCCTGTTGTATCTGTCTACATTTGTGTCTTCATACCACCCACTACCTGTCTTTTGTAGGTCTCCTGGTGCACATTAAAACACATTGCAATGATTCCAACATAGTTGCTAAATTATACAAATACACACCAGCCTTACTATTTAGAAAGGAATTGTCTAATTAAAAATATTTAGCATTTATTAACTTATTAACTTTCTGTCTCCATGCAGGAGGCTTGCTCCAATCTCCACATGTAGGAGATGATACATTGTTTTAATGAGTAATTGTATTAAGGAATAGAGTCCTTAAAGGAACACTGCAATCACTATAACTACAGCATGATATAGTGGTTGTGGTACTTGGAGTGTTCCTTTAAAAACAGGTTATTATGAACATTATTGGTTTTTAAGGGGTAAAAGAACAGTACACTCTTTAATGCATGTGTATGCATTGTGATAACTATTGAATAAGGAGCTACCTGGTATGAACAACATTCTTATTCTATTTCGAAGAAACAAATATCTGTATAAATGTTTTATATGGGTTTTTTTTCATAATGTGACATTTAAATGTGTTAGTACTTAACAATTGGCTATGATATTAATTTGCAAACACTGGTTATAGGTGAATTATCCTTGAACAAAAGAACAGTTTAACACACAGCAATATGTTGTCCTTAATCTGTTGTAATATATCCTGTTCTTATTTTGTTTGTGTCACATTATGTTTCTAAAGTAAAAATGTATTACATATTTAACATTTTTAATCATAGCAACATTTCATCAAGTTACTAAATTGGCAGCGTAGAATGACATTTGGAATTCAGTAGAAACAAGGTCAATAATGTACTCCCAATTGCATTTTACTTTCATTACCACGTTCAAGTACAAGCAAAGCTTCCAAACAAAACGTTTGAGGTATTAAAATTACAATAAAGGCAATAAAGGCATTTTTAACTGTGTGCACTAAATATTAGAACCAAAATACTTTTAAAATAAAGTTCCTTGACAATAAGGTTCCAACTATTCAATAGCTGCATTTCATGGTTAAGAGGTGTTCAGAAAATCGTATGATGCTATGCCAGTGCTGGCATGTTATTACTGATTAAAAGTGCTCAATCACCATAATCCTCTCTGGGAAGCCTTTATCTGGCATGCTGATATACCTGGAGAAGCTGCACAGTCTGTTATTGAAGAAACAATTTCAAACGGAGAGAGAAATGCACACACTATTTAATGGGAAATACTCCCAGAAAGGTGCCTCCAAACTTGGGAGAAGGCAGGCATTGCAAGGTTAACTGAAAACATCATGTTAGCATGGTTACTTAAAAATGCAGATGAGTCAATATTGTTTCTAATTTTGAATTATAAATCAGAAAATGTTATACTGTAGATTTGTAATGGTAGATTTTGTCCAGAAATCAGCATACAATGACAGATTGGGATCTTTGATTGCATGACCTCATTTTGTAGGTATTCCTTTGCCCACCTAAATATGCCTCTCATGTGTTAGCATCATTAGTTTATGCTGCACTACAACTACCACATGGTTTCAAAAATGAAACTACCAGGTTTATTAATGTAAAGGAACACTCTAGCACTTCAGCTTTTTGCAGTCTGTCATTTTTTTTTACATTTTTTGACAGTTTATAAAAGTATTGCATGCTTTATTCAGGGGTATATGTATATCTACTAATAAGTTACACAATAAAATCAAATCAAAGTAGTGTTCCTTTAAGTATGACTTATAAGGAATTGAAAGTAAATTAAAAATGAATTATACATTGTCAAAAATAAAAAACAGTTGTCGTGGAGACTTTTTTCCAATTCGGCTTTAACTGCTACATGTTTAAAAAAAAAAAAAAAAACTATCAAGTTTTTATATTTTTATATTTAAAAGAACACTCCAGACATATATGGCACTTCAGATTCCTAGAATGTGTATTTTTTTTTTTTAACAGTTTATAAAAGTGCAGATTTAAAAAAAAACTAAACTATTTTATAGTTGGCTGTTACTCAGGGGAGAATTCACCTGCCTTCCCCCTTCAAATTGAGCTGTTCAACAGATCATTAAAAATAATTTGCATTCAATCCAATTTTCCACTCTGGCTATTTTGGACAAAAACATTTATTTCATTTTGAAACAACTTTGAATTTGGTTACAATTGCATGTCTCTTAGTCCACCCATAATACAGCACTACGGAGGTTGCTGGCGCAAAATAAATGATATAATAATACTTTTTTTTAAGTTTAGTGGTAGAAACAAACACACATACGTAATTGCAAAGGATTAGAGGTAATATAATTTTGGTAGCAATTGGTAAATCAAGCTGGTTAAGTGATAGTGATCGTCCAACAACCCTCTAACAGAATAACTCTGTGAGAATTCAAAGTTAAATTTAAGATGTTATGGGCAAAAAGCTGAATGAAAAGCAGAGCTGACAGATTTTTTTTTCAAGTTTGGTAATTTTGACCTTAAAGGGACACTCCAGTGCCCAAATACTGAATAAATAAAAAAAAAAAAAGCAATGTTTCGTAGATATAACCCAAATTACAGCATGCATGCATTCAATTGTGCATTTTTTCATTGTGGTTATATCTAAAAACCTCTTGCAAAGCCTGCCGGTCCTCATGTAGGGCTCTCCTACTAACCCCACCAAGGCTTTCTGAGGCTGTCCAATCAAAGACTTCCCAATGCGGCTCAGGTGCTCTAAGCAATTGCTGACTCTTGAGAATTTAGCTCCACTGAGCAAACCCAACCAGGAAGTATCAAAATCCGTTATCTGCTTTAAAGCCAGGGGGTGTAACAAGGTTAAGTTATAAAAGTGGCAGTTTATATTAAAATCTGCACCTTTTGCATAGGGAAAAAGAGAACACACTCTTCACACATAATATATCGTTTTTTAGGGTTCTGGAGTGTCTCTTTAACTTTAAAACCCACGTTGAATTCTCACTTAATTGACTAACCCACAGTATTTGTAGCTAAAGTGATTTGTGCTGAATTCAAAGTGAATTTAAAGTATAAGGTCGAACAAGCCAAATTGGAAAAAAATCTGTAAGTCCGCTATGCTTTCAGTTTATTACTCTGGCCTTAAATTAGAAATTCACTTTGAATTCTCACTTTAATAGATAATCCTATATAATATATATATATATATATATATATATATATATATATATATATATATATATATATATATATATATTAACATGGTTATTTACTAAAGTGAGATTTCAAAGTGAATTTCAAATTTAAGGCCAGAGTAGCTAAACTGACTTAAAGAATGTTTCCAGTTCAGCTATTTTAACCTTGAATTTGAAATTCACGTTGAATGAATAGTCTTGATAATTTTCTACTTTTAATCCATTTTGTTCTTAAGAGATATGTAACAAAACATAATTGTTTTCTCTTGTAGAAAAAGGTACATTAGAGTTTACTTTGATGTCCTCTAGTATAAGTATCTTATGTAAGTGGTTTTCACAAAGTACATACCAGTAATTATGGAAATAATATGGTATTTGCTTAGCATGCTGAGACATCTACAATTTTAACATTATAAATAATCCAGAAATAAAGAAAATGGATACATATGTGATGTCTGAGTATTTAGAACAACCAAATCTCGACTGAGATACAATCTGATGTCATGTCCTCTATTTCAGTGAACAACTGTATTGACATTAAGTTGTTATTACAAGACACATAATCTTTGTCTCATTTGTTTCTTCTTTTAAGGGCTGTTTAAGACAAATCTCCGCATTTACATCTATCTGCCTTTGCACAGCCGTGACAAAAAAATCATTATTGACAACTGCCATTCAAAGCATTCTTTAGAGTTAGAATTACAGCAAATGCAAGTATCATTAAATGCAAAGTTCAGAGCCAGTAATAAAGGATTCGCTAACCACTTGCAACACATTCATCTTCTTACAATATATGTTATTTATTTCTTTGTTGACTCTACCTCAATAATGAAAAATAAAAATCTTACACAATCACACACTTTAGAAAAACTGTCAACAATTGCACAGTTAAACACAAAGACTGGTAAAATGACCTTCAAAGCATTGGGGGCGGAGCCTAGCTTCCTAGCAGGGTGGATGTGCTTCACAAGTGCTCCTGCACACCGTCGACTGAAACGGGGGATAAACCCCGATCCATCGCTCACCCACTGCTGGGAAGGTGCCTGCTGAATGGGGGAGGCCGAGGGAATCATTTTGAGGTCAGACACTCACCCGTGCCCCAGCGGGTCCCCACAATCCCGACCTGAGGCCTAACCGCGACTGAGCCAGGGAGAGACGGCCGCTCTCCTGGATGGTAACCTAGCAGGTGATACCCACGCAGCACTCACCTCCAACCCCCCCCCCCTCTGGACCGGCGGGGGTCATCCCGGTCCCTGCTGGGGACAATCACCCCCATAGCACGGCCAGCACGAGAGACAACGACGGACACGAAGAGAAAGTACTAGGCCCTGATCAAGATGGCGGCACAAGCACGGTCTTACAGAAACTGCATACTTCACACGCCACCACAGCACATAGGGGTGTTCTTTGACAAGATTGGTGCCAGCCTGTGGACTACGCTACACACTCGGAGGCCAGCCTACATGAGGGCAATACAGGAGGTGGCAGCATGGATTCGCCCGGCAACACGACGCCGTTTAGGCGGGAATCCCCTTCCACGCAAATACAAATGAGGTAAAGTCCAATTAAGGCATCAGCTCCAGCACCCAAGCCGACTGTCACCTGCCAAGCCCCTGAAACAGCAGACCGGCACATCCCGGACCGTCTGTCGGTCACCACTCTTATGCCCATCGTTAGGCAAGCAGCAGACCCGCTCATCACGGCGGGCAGGGGCAGAAAGAAAACATAGGATTAAACTCACAGACCCCCGGGACTGCTACTCCCATAACCACAATCTGGACGCTCTCAGATCCAAAAGCCCGCAACATCCTGCCTCACCCCGGGTTCCCATTACAGATCACCGGATTAAAAGCAATATGAGCCAGCGGCAAAGCGTCTATACCCCCCTCCATAGACTGGGCATCGGTTAAACGGGAGAAAAGACCCGGACCGCCTGCCAGCCAGCTCCGGTGATGATGCCGTCATAGAAGACCCTGCAGAACACATTTAACCTGGCGAATATGTACAATGAGCGGACGTTTATAATTTTGTAATTTTGTTTATCATTTTATAATCTTACATCAGTTTATATCACTACATCAGTTAATCACTCTGCATACACATGTGTCAATTTCAGTCGAGGCCTGATACCTCACATTGATTATTAATAAGCGCTCAACTAGTTCTCGATATACTCTGTGGGTGCTGTTTGCGGTTGTAGACTGCCCCTACCGCATAACACATAACATGGAACTACAAGCGATGGCTCGGACATTGGGACCCGTCATATGTTAGTTTAAGCGAGAATGCACGGTGACACGCAGTATATACAGTATAACCTGGAATGCCTGACATAAATATACATGCATAGTCTAAATACACATTAGGAGCCTAAACGATGAAAACCCTATGCTATTGTGTCTGTAAATGCAGCACTCCAACTCTGTGCCTCCCCTATGTCTTTACCTGCTAATGTTAAACAGCTAGTTATCTTCAGTTTCAGAAATCCAAGCATTAGTATTGTTTTCTTACCTACTCACAATGTCAGTATATGTTCGGATCTTTATTGCTTTATAGTGCCTGTTCCACTGACATGAGCTGCAGTTTAACCCTGAACCAAGCATGACACTTATAAAAAAAATGTGCAGTTGTAATCTATGTCGATTTAATGGCCGGCACCTGCTGTTGTGGCAGTGCTGGCATGTTTGTTATCACTATGCACGCCAAAATAAAGAATTAAAAAAAAAAAAAATGACCTTCAAAGCATCTATTGGCAATATTATAATGTATAAGGTATGTGGCTTGTTTAATCCATCACATAAGTATTTCAGACAATATGGTGACATGTTTCAAGGTCTAAATGTGGGACTATTACAAAATATATTGTTCTTTATTATTAGCAAGATTTGCCATTCAGAGTTATGTGTTACCTCTAGAAATGTGGCCACCTTACTCTTCAAACATAGACATTACGCAGGCTCATGATAACATCCACGTTTTACTATTGCAGGCACATATGTGAAGATATGACTTTTTTTTTCTTTTGAGCAAAATGCAGGTCCTGTATCATTTTATTGTGCTCTATTGTACCTATGGAAGGGTTCTTGGGTTCCTCTCCTCCTTCTGGGCTAATCTTTGCTGCTTTCCATTCTTAAAGAAAAGGCCTCTATTTTTTTGTGAATTGTATTTGCATATGGGGACATTTTATTTTCCTTCTGTTGGAAATTGCATGTTATACTCTTTATTTGCATGCATGTGACCTGATGTGGCATGGGTACCATCTTCCTGTTATGTGAGTACTGAATTATTGTTTTTGAAATTTTCCTTTTTACAGTGTATTTTACATTTTACACTGGGCGAGTTGTGTGTTTGTAGCCATTAGCCTCCTGCGTTGTTTTGTCTTGCTTGCTCTTTGTCCCTTGGTTCAGCTTGGCTTTGCTTTACAGTCAAGAAGGCAGATACTTAAGAGCATGCATTTGAGGTTGATTGTTTCTTGTCATCTTGACTGTCTACCATCCAGGAGGCTTGCTGTGCTGCCATAATGCAACGTAGAGTTGATACTTGGCTAACTGGCTTATGACCAGATAAGGTCTATGTCCTGTTATGTCCTGTTATTTATAAAGTCTTAAATATCTACTATCAGTTGGAGTTGTAAGTTAGCAGTCAAACAGAGCTGGTCGTCAAATATTCGCCTTTAGGCCCCCCAATCCCTGCAGCTGTTTGTTTAGTCCTGCAACTGTTGTGAGAGCAACGTCTGAACAGTCACAAATTTTATGCAGATTTTCACATGCTAAGAAGTTTATATAATATATATATAAGTGGATACTTAATAATGTCTTACATATCTGCTAAGATTATAAATAGTCGTTTTGAACATAAGTGCAATAACACTATCAGGATTATCTCTTTTCACAAGGGTAAAACTAGGATACACTTATCTAGTAACAAATGTATGTATCTGCCTCTACTTTATTTTAATATTAATAATGTTAATGTAAGTAATCTAAGCCATATATATACATATATATATATATATATATATATATATATATATATATATATATAATACATAAATATAACTTTTGACTCTTAACATTTAGAATTATGTAACAGTTTTTCTCTGTTACTACAACAATTTTGTTAAAGGAACACAAACATGTATTCCTGGCCATGTAGAGTTAAAAACACCATCTAGCTCCTGTGATACCCTCTTGCCCCCTCCCCCCACCCTAAATATAATACAATCTTACTTTTGTTTCAGTCTGCTGCTGCTGGCTCTGCCCCTGATTTGCCTACTTGGCTGACATAATCAGAAGTGTTTATCAAAGCCAATTGCAATCTTTTCCTACAGGAAAGCATTGGATTGGCTGAGACTGTCAAGGCTGGCAAAGCCAGCACAAGCCAAATACAGCCCTGACCAATCATCATCTCCTCATAGAGATGCATTGAATCAATGCATCTCCATGGGGAAAGTTTAGTGTCTCCATGCAGAGGGTGGAGACCAGTGGCACACACACAACCCATGTGGCCCCGGTGCAAAACTGATCCATGGGCCCTCCATCCCGCTTCCCCCTGTCTAACTCCCTTTATTTTGATTAAAAGAACAATAGATTTTTACATTCAAATACAAAATATACCAGCAACTAGAGCAGCCTGCATATTCATAACATTTTATTGCCCAATAACATGCATTTTTTCGCACAGGATTGCCACCATTTATTTTATTTTGTAAACTTTTACCCATTTTCATTTTTTGTTTTTGATTCTATATACTTCATTACTGCATACATAAATGTGACATTGTTACTTTCATTGTAACTTTAAATTGTTCTTTATTATTTCTTGTCCTGCTGTTTCCCTCCCTCACGTGTTTTGTTGAAAGCATGTCTTATGGGTGCTATTTATATCGTAATTTCAAACAATTCAAATCTCCTATAATCACAACTTAACCTAGATGAGTAAAAAATGTCCTTTTTATAATAACAGGAATGCTTCCCATATCTTTTAATTTACTTAGTTTGCAATCTTCAATATAAATGTTGTATGACACAGTATAATTACATGTGATAATACTAAATGAGCTATAATAAGCATTGCAAGAGAGAGGGAAAGACTGTAAGAAACATTACGCAAAGTATGTTTTATGCATACAATGTTTTTTTTATATACTGCCACTGTGTTAACCCCTTCAGGACGGAGTCAATAGTGCACGTTCTGATCAAAACAAAACGTAAACAAAAACTGGAATTTGCGCTATATGTCTGTTCACCCGTAGTTCCCCTCTTTCAAATTATATGCACCCACACTTATTATATATCATTTTGTTCAGGAGAAACAGGGCTTTAATCTATCATTAACTATTCATATATGGAACATCATTTATTATGAATAAAAGTAAAAAAAATGTGAGAAAATAAGATTTTTTTTAAAATTTGCATTTCCGTCTGACATTTTAACTGTGAATGTCATAATACTGTTAGGTCTTACTGCAAAAAAAATGCACATATTTGTAATCAGCGATGTCTCACGAGTACAACAGTACCCCCCATTAACAGGTTTTATGTTGTTTTGGAAAGTTACAGGGTCAAATATAGAACATTACATTTTAAAATTGAAATTTGCCAGATTGGTAATGTTACTTTTGAGACAGTGTGGTAGCACAGGAATGAGAATAACCCCCATAATGGCATACCATTTGAAAAAGTAGACAAGCCAAGGTATTGAAAGTGGGGTATGTTTAGTCTTTTTTAGTAGCCACTTAGTCACAAACACTGGCCAAATTTAGCGTTCATATTTGTTTTTGTGTGAAAAAAGCAAAAAAACAAATATTTGGCCAGTGTTTGTGACTAAGTGGCTACTAAGAAAGACTGGACATACCCCACTTGCAATACCTCGGGTTTTCTACTTTTGCAAATGGTATGCCATCATGGGGGTAATTCTCATTCCTGGGCTACCATACGCTCTCAAAGGCAACATAACCAATCTGGCAAATTTAAATGTGAAAAAAATGAAATGCAAGCCTTATATGTGACTCTCTAACTTTCCAAAACACCATAAAACCTGTACATGGGGGGTACTGTTATTCTCGGGAGACTTCACTAAACACAAATATTAGTGTTTTAAAACAGTAAAACATATTACAACAATAATATAGACCATAAAAGTGCAGTTCGCTTGTAAAAAATGCAAAAAACGTCACTTTTACTTAAAATATCATCGTTGTAATACAATTTACCAGTTTGAAACACGAATATTTGAGTTCAGCGAAGTCTCCCGAGTAAAACAGTACCCCCTATGTACAGGTTTTATGGTGTCTTGGAGAGTTACAGGGTCAAATATAGTGCTTGCGAATTAAATTCTCTGCACTTTCTCCCTGTGTTGTCAGGCATGTCAATCAAATTGTAATTAATCAAATCACATAATTACGTTAAAAGATTATTTAAATATACATGTAGAATTTTAATATACATGCTTTTATAGGTATTTAAATTCTACGTGTATACTAATGTAATCTTTTATGTAATTATATGTATTTATCTATATATATATATTTGCGGTTATTTGTATTTTATATATATATATAGATATAGATATATATAGAATGTCATTCTAAGTGTATTTTGTTACCGATATATATATATATATATATATATATTAATAACAAAATACAGTTAGAATGAAATTACATATGCATATATAATTTATATTAAATTTTGTTTCAATATTTTATTTATTTATTTTATTATTTTATTTATTTATTATTTTAATTATACGTATTTATATATAATATATATATATGTACATCTATTATATATATAATATATATACATATTATATATATGTAACGTCATTCTAAGTGTATTTTAATATTAATATATATACTTATATTAATATTAAAATACACTTTGTATGACGTTACATATATATAATATGTATATATATTATATATATAATATATATACATATTATATATATATAAAAATATATTTAATTTATTTTTACACTTGTGTTTTATTTATTTTTTATACTTCCCACCAGCAGGGGGACTGTCTGATATTTCAAACAGTCCCCCTGCTGGCAGATCCACAGCCAGCTATAGGGGGCCATGTGATCGCTCTTTGAGAGCGATCACATGGCCCCCGGGGGCCTGATTTGCCGTGGGAGGGCTGCCTGGGCTGTGAGGCAGTCCTCCCGAAGCGGATCGCGGCGGAGGTAAGTACATCTTACCTCCTGGGGCTGCAAGCCGTTACGGCGTGCTATGCCGTCATAACGGCTTTAAAGCCCACTTAACCCGTGACGGCATAGCACGCCGTAACGGCGTTAAGGGGTTAATAAATATGGTTGTCATCAGAAATTGTTGTGTAATTATAACGTTTCTTAGTTTGTGTTCCCTCAGCCCCCTTTGTCACTCTATATCTCCTCCTTCCCCTTCACCATCCTAACATCCGCTCCCCAATTTTGTTTTGTACTTTTCCTTGATTGTATTTTTCAAAATTTAGCTTAATTTCACTCCTTATCCTTTACCTTAAACTGAGATATATTATCTCCTCAAAGCATATCCTAGATTTAATCTACCTTTTCTATTCATAGGGATAACAACACATGAGCAGGGGCGGACTGAGGTCTCGGGCAAATCGGTCATGGACCGAGGGCCTGAGGCTCTTGGGGGCCCACCCGCTGGTCAGGAAAGTAAGGCTCAGCTGGGGAGTTGAATAATCTCCCCAGCCAGCCTGCACACAGCAAGGGGCCCACGCGGCACTCCCTTATTTCCACAATAAATTAACAATATATAGAAATGTAGAATGAGAGCTGTCTGTAATCAGTGTTACAGGGAGCAAGCAGTGTCTGCAGCAACATCAGACACTCTTTTAATTAAATGTTTATATAATCTGCCCCTCTACCCCCCCCGAAGCCCAACTAACCTCCACTGCCCCTCTACCCCTTACAACTCCACAGTCACATAAAAGCTCTCTACCTCCTTACAGTCCCACTACCCCCTATAAGCCTTCTAACCCCTACAGCCCCCTATAAGCCCTCAACCTCCTACAGCCCAACTACCCCCTACCCATATAAGCCCTATAACTGCCACAGCCCTACTATTCTTTATAATCCCTGTTTCCACTACCCCTACAACCCCACTACTCCCTATAAGCCCTGTATTCTCTACAGCCCCACTAGAACCTTCAAGCCCTCTACCCCCTGTCCAAAAACCCTACTATCCCTACACGTTCTCTACCCCCTACAGCACCTCTACCCCCTACAGCACCTCTACCCCCTACAGCACCTCTACCCCCTACAAGTCCTCTATCCCCTGTCCTACAGCCCCACTACCCCCTACAGCCCCACTACTCCATATAAACCCTGTTCCCTCTACAGCCACACTACCACCTACAAGCCCTCTACCCCCTAAAAGCCCTCTACCCCTCTATCCTAAATCCCCACTACCCCCACAATTCCTCTATCCCCTACAAGTCTCCTTCCCCTTGTCCTACAGTCCCACTAGACCATACAAGCTTTCTACCCCATATAGCCCCACTACCCCCTCTAAGCCCACTACCCACTAGAAGTCCCACTACCCCCTACATACCCACTACCCAGCAGTGTGTGTCTGGTAGTGAGTGTGTTAGTGTGTGTGTACATGTCTATTAGTGAGTGTTAGTGTGTGTCTGTTAGTTAGTGTGTGTGTTAGTGAATGTGTGTGTGTCTGTTAGTGAGTGTGTGTGTCAGTGAGTGTGTGTATCTGTTAATGAGTGTTAGATTGTCTGTTAGTGAATGTTAGTGTGTGTCTGTTAGTGAGTGTGTGTGTGTGTGTGTGCCTGTTAGTGTGTGCCTGTTAGTGAGAGTGTGTGTGTGTGTATGTGCGCCTGTTAGTGAGTGTGTTAGTATGCATCTGTTAGTGAGTGTTAGTGTGTGTGTGTGTTTTAGTGAGTGTTAGTGTGTCTGTTAGTGAGAGTTAGTGTGTCTGTTAGTAAAAGTGTGTCTGTCAATGAGAGTGTATATGTGTTTGTCAATGAGAATGTATATGTGTTTGTGTGTTTGTGAGTGAGAGTGTATACATGTTTGTCAGTGAGTGTGTATGAATGTCTGTCAGTATGTGTATCTGTCGCTGAGTGTGTCTGACAGTGTGTGTATCCATGTCTGTCAGTGTGTGTCTGTCAGCCAGTGTATGTGTGTCAGTCAGTCAATGTGTGTGTCTGATACTGAGTGCATATATGTCTGTCAGTAAGTGTTGTATATATGTTTGTCAGTGTGTATCTGTCAGTGAGTGTGTCTCAGTGTGTGTGTCTGTTACTGAGTGATTGTGCATGCATTTCTGTCAGTGAGTGTACATGTGTGCCTTGTCAGTGAGTGTATATGTGTCTGTTGGTAAATGCGTGTCTGTCACTTAGTGTTTATGTGTGTCTGTCGGTGAATGTGTGTGTGTGTAACTGTGAATGAGTGAGTATTTCTGTCAATGTGTATGTTTCAGTGAAAGTGTGTGTTGGTTAAACAGTGTGTGTGTGACAATGACTGTGTATCTGTAAGTGAGTGTATGTCAGTGGGCATGTCTGTCAGGAAGAGATATTTGGAGGGGGTGGGGTGCCTGAGTTTTGTCATGCCTAGGGCAGTACAAAACCAGAATACACCACTGCCACTACTCCTTACAAGCTCTTGACCCACCTAAAGCCCCACTACTCCATATAAGCCCAATACCAACTACAGCCTTACAAGCCCCTACAGGTCCTCTACCCCCCACAGCCCCACTACCCCCTATAAATCCCTTACCCTCTACAGCCAATATACTTCCTAGAGCATCTAAAATCACTGCATCCCCTTTACCTACAGCCTCTCTGCCCCCTAGAGCCCCTCTGCCCCTAAAACCCCACTACCCACGAAAGCCCCTCTGCCGCCTAAAAACACCACTACCCTCTAAAGCCCTTCTACCCCATTACTACCCCTGCACCCAGTGCAGCCCATATACCCCCTGGGCCCCTACAGCCCCTAAAATCCACGCACCCCCTACATCCCATATACCCCCTACATCCCCTAAAATCCCTGCAACCGATTACCACTTTCAGCCCCCTAAAACTCTACTACCCTCTAAAACCCCACTACCTCATACAGCCCTTCTAGCCCTTGCAACCCTACAGCCCATAGAGCCCCTAAAACCCCTGCAACTCCTACAGCCTATATATTCACTAAGGTTGCTAAATTCCTTGCACCTCCTAATGCCCCAAAGCCCAACTGCACCCCCTACAGCCCCTGCACCCACTGCAGCTCCTCTTCCCAATACAGCCCCCACTCCTACTACAGCCTCTATCCCCCTACACTCACTACAGTGTCCATTACCCCTTACAGTTACTACAGTTCCCCCTGTGCCCCACTACAGCCCCTGTACTCCATGCACCCCCAACAGCCCCTATATCCCTTACAACCCCTACAGCCCCAATACCCTGTGCATTAATGAAAGCCCTATACAGCCCCTGTGCCCCCTGTACCCACTACTGCTTCTTTTGCTCTTTTCACCCATTACTGCCCCTATCTCTCCCCTACACCTACCACAGCCCCATCCCTCCTCTGCATCCACTATAGCTTCTATTACCCCCATACCTTCACTATAGTCCCTATTTCCCATTACCCCCACCTCTGCACCCACTACAGCCTTTATCCCCTAGCATCCACTATAGCCTCTAACCCTCCCCTATACTTACTAGCCTCCACTATAGCCTCTAACCATCCCCTATACTTACTATCAACCCTGCGACTACTACTACTATTTAGTGGTGGACATTTTTAGCTTCTATTACCCCCATACCTCCACTATAGTCCCTATTTTCCCTTACCCCCACCTCTGCACCCACTACAGCCTTTATCCCCTAGCATCCACTATAGCCTCTAACCCTCCCCTATACTTACTAGCCTCCACTATAGCCTCTAACCTTCCCCTATACTAACTATCAACCCTGCGACTACTACTATTATTTAGTGGTGGACATTTTTAATACCCCATCCCATTTTGGATTGTGGTATCTGTATAGCCATTTAAATATATTTAAAGGGACACTATAGTCCCAGGTCCCTTAACCCTGCAATGGTAATTATTGCAGTTTTTGATAAACTGCAATAATTACCTTTAAAGGCAAACTCCATCTCTAGATAGCCCTATACAGCCCCTGTGCCCCCTGTGCCCACTACTGCCTCTTTTGCTCTTTGCACCCATTACTGCCCCTATCTCTTCCCTACACCTATCACAGCCCCATCCCTCTTCTGCATCCACTATAGCTTCTATTACCCCCATACCTTCACTATAGTCCCTATTTCCCTTACCCCCACCTCTGCACCCACTACAGCCTATATCCCCTAGCATCCACTATAGCCTCTAATCTTCCCCTATACTAACTATCAACCCTGCGACTACTACTATTATTTAGTGGTGGACATTTTTAGTACCCCATCCCATTTTGGATTGTGGTATCTGTATAGCCATAAAATATTTTTAAAGGGACACTACAGTCCCAGGTCCCTTAACCCTGCAATGGTAATTATTGCAGTTTTTGATAAACTGCAATAATTACCTTTAAGGGTAAACTCCATCTCTAGATAGTCAATAGAGGGACTTCCAAGTGGTTAGTCGACTTTAGGTCGCCTAACTGACGCTGGACGTCCTCACGCTATGCATGAGGACATCAAGCGTCACTCAAAACCCAAAGGAAAACATAATACAATGCTTTCCTATAGGGAAGTCCTAATGCTAACTTGCGAGGCTGAACCTAAATCAGCAATGAGCAACATCGTCGCTAGTACTAGGTGTAACAGAACCTTCCGTTAATGGACGCTTCCTAGCTTGCGCCGAGGACCACAATCACCGTACTGGACATTACAACCACCGCAGACTCCACAACCGCCGTAGCTTAACTGGAGCCTCGCCGTCTTCCGTCCACACTGGATCAGCTTCTGTCCTCCAGGACCGTGTGGGGGAGACCTCTCCTCCAGGAGAGCTTATCAGGAACAAGCTCTTAAAAAGTGATTCAAGCTCAGGGGAGTATGCAGAGCATAGCAATCTCCAGTGTGATTATAGCAGCTCCCTCCAATAACGAGACAAGGCTACGTATTGAGGGTCAAGAAGATCTGTTTTACTTGGCACCAAAGGGCCTTCTTTTATGCAGGTTGTCCCTACATAGGACCACCCACAGGGTTTTACAGAACAACCAATAACACACGTACATTACAAAAAACACTCCCAGCAATTATACACAAAATCCTTCCCTCTGCCTGTGATATAATTATGGTACACAATGGTTAACATAATTATCACAAGCAGGAAAAATACAGTTTTTATACATGTACTATAAATTTATTAATTACATATTCAGAATCAGCACACTTTAAACATAAACACTCTCAAAAATCAGACCAATCCATCCAGTAGATAAAAAGTTAGCTGGAGTCCTTTATGACCGCAAGCACATTTTCCTGCCCAAAACAGTTCCATAGATTTGGCCTGTGCGGGGCCGTTCGTGCATTTAGCTTAGTATAGCAGTGAGTTCAAACTGCCGAACGGGACTTAGTCTCTGCAGCTGAAAACGGAGTGTAGGAGAAGGTAAGGCTCAGCGGTGTTCATTGAAATGTGCAGCCGATTTCAGTTCCATGGATTTGGCTACACATACCGCTGACCTCGTTCGAATGAACAAAGATGGCCGCCGCCACATGTCCGTTTGTCGAATGGGGCCATTTCGACTACTTCGGCACTTTGGCTGCATCCGAAGTGCCAATTTAAAGCTGTAGAACTGCTCCAAAACAATTTAAAGGGGCAGCCAGTCTTTTAAAATCCAATCTGCTAAAATAGTCTTTAACAGACAATATCTTCCAGGGGCCATAGTCTTAAAGGGGTATTGTTCCCAAAAGTCACCGTATGTCCCCAGATGGTTCTTAAAGGGCCAGCAGCCTCACAACACAAATCTTGTATTTAAAGGGCCAAACCTCCCAGGGACCATAATCACATGGCAAGAGGCTGGCAAGTAGTCCTCTCCAGGCACAAGTGACGAGGTTAATTTCGCCACAGTGCCCCCAGTCATGTCTCAGTCTGTATAATGTGCCTCCTTCAATGTCTCAGTCTGCATAATGTACCCCCTGCAATGTCTCGGTCTGTATAATGTGCCCCCTGTCACGGCTCTGTCTGTTTAATGTGCCCACTGCCATGTCTCATTCTGCGTAATGTCCCCCCTGTAATGTCTCAGTCTGTATAATGTCTTGAAGGGGCATTGTTCACCAAAGTCACAATGTGCCCACAGACGGTTCTCAAAGGGCCATACACAGTCCAGTAAAAGTCCATTAGCCCAAATGCTGGTTTAAGAGGGTACAATCTTCCAGGGGCCATAGTCGCAGGGGAGGAGGCAGGCAAGCAGGCCTCTCCAGGACAAAGTGGCGAAGGGCACTTTGTCACACCAGGTATGTGACAGAAGGGTTTTTTGACTGTGGGAAACTATAGTACCAGGAACATAAATTTGTTTTCCTGGCACTATAGTTTTCCTTTAAATATACTCTGAATCCACATATCCTGACATGACACACAAAGACATACATATATTCACTTACATCAAGACACACAGTGAATATACACACAGCAGCATGCACATACAATTCCAAGATTTTACTATTAACAAGACGTAAAGTCATGATTTTATTAATGACACGGAGGCGAGTATTATGCTTTCTCTTTCTTTCTTTTCCCTCAGCAGCAAAGAGAAAATAAATAAACGTGAATGAAAAATGAATAAAAGAATAAATATAACAAATCTACCAAGGAACAGTGCAGCCAATCAGGATTCAGGAACAGTCAAGAAAAGGCCTTGAATTAGCCATCCACTTCCTCTTCTTTGCCTGTATGACTGAAGACCAGACTCCAAACCAGAAACTTCAAACAACGGCCACATAGGAAAACCATCCATGTCGAAAATCAGGCTGTGAAGAAACAAAAGATCCAAACTCCAGAGCTATCAAAATAGCAGTTTAATTCCAAGGCCATAGGAATACATCAGAAAAATAATGATATATAAGTATCATACAACGATAACAGCATAAAACCTCACATGAGACTGTCACAATGAGATTGTCACTTATCGCGTAGATAACTAAAGCATAACAACCAATTAGCGTCTGATAACCCAGCGGGGGCGGGTGGGAATAATACTTGCCTCCGTGTCATTAATAAAATCATGACTTTACGTCATGTTAATAGTAAGATCTTGGAATTTTATTAATGACATGGAGGCTCCATTAATGCTAGTTCAAAGCTGAGCCACCACTTGAGAAGAAAAATAGTCAGTCGGGAGGAAATAGAAACGTAGATTCCTGGGACCAATCAACCACCCTCAGATTATCGTCAAGGTGACAACCAATCCTCTAAGCCTTAGAGGCCATGGCACCCCGCACAGAATGAGCTGAAAAACATTGAAGTATCAATCCCTGCCATGTATAGGAGGTCTCGTACCCACCGGGCCAGAGTGGGCATAGAGACTGGAAGATGTGGAGTATGGAACAAAATAAACAATTGAAGTCGGGTGATCTCAATATCCATGTACGATCAAGCTATCAGATCACAAACATGCCACTGGGCATTGATTAGGTCTGACAGAGTATCTCGGGTAGGAGATTGATTTCGTAGCTGATTTAGTACTACATGATACTCCTTCTAGGGTGAAGGATAGCGCAGTCCAATCCAAGGCTCTAACATCTGATATTCTCTTACAGAAGAACAAACAGAGATGCATAAGCAGTTTCCAAGACACGTGTTTCAGGGACAAGTCATCATTCGGCAGCCAGGAATCCAAGAGGGTCAACACTACATTGACATCCCAAAACGAGGAGTTTCTTGCTCGTGGTGGTCTAGTGAACCTGATGCCTTTTAGAAGCCCATAAACAAAAGGATGTTGCCCGATAGGGGAACCATCCAGACCTCGATGACCTGCAGAAATAAGTCGCTCTATAAACATTAACTGTGCGATAAGCCTTTTCCCAATTCAAACAGAGTCATTAGGAAATTTAGTATCACATTCAGAGAGGCAGAAAGTGGATCCAAAGCCATGCACCAGCCAGCCGATATTCGCCATGCAGGGCGATAGGCAGATCTGGTCCACAGGGTCTGGCGTGGTCCAGGAGTTCCGTAGATGACTGTGGAATGTTTGTGAGTGTCCAGGGACTCCGGAATTTAACCACGCCATGAGTTGAAGTATACCCTGGTCTATCAAGCTGTGTGAGTTCCCATCCGGATCTAGAAGCAAGTCCGGGCCCTTTCAGATAACACACAGCTTTCTTGCTGTATAAAAAGTTTGATGTTAGAACATAACCTGGTTCAGGTTTTAATATCTCAACTCTGGTAGCTTTTGCACCCTTTTGCCATCTCAGACTCAAATTATCACACAACACCATTAAGTTGTATTTAACCAGCATTCAACACCACATGTATACGTTATATCCTGACAACCCTAGTTTTTATCTTCATACCCTGTGACAAACTGCCATTTGCCACTGGGCGTTGGAGAGGACTGATTGCTAGCCTCCTGCCCTGCGACTATGGCCCTGGGATGTATTGCCCTTTAACCCCTTAAGGACACGTCATGTGTGACACGTCATGATCCCCTTTTATTCCAGAAATTTGGTCCTTAAGGGGTTAAGGAACTGAGTTGGGGCTTATGGACTTATATCCTACTGTTTCTGGCCCTTTAACTGTGTTGTACAAAGAAAGGGTTTGTACTTTTAAACTGGCACTTCGGATGCAGTCGAAGTGCCGAAGTCGTTGAAGGGCCGAAGCAGTCGAAGTGGCCGCCATTAGACAGTCGAACACGTGGCGGCTGCCATTTTAATCCAGTCGAACGCGGTCAGTGGTGTGTGCCATCAAATCCCTGGAACGGAAATCGGCCACACATTTGAACGAACACCGATGACCTGTACCTTCCCCAACCCTTCAACACTGCGGCTGGAGACTAAGTCCCGTTCGAAGATTGTAACACACGTTCGAACGGGACTTTGTCATTTTGGGTGTAAAATAGACCTCCAGTAGACAATTGAACACCACGGAAACGCAACCCCGGTTTCACTTCGACACTTCGACAGAAGTCGAAGTGTGTTCAACAATTTGAACGCCGCCTCCGGATGGGACTTTGTTACATTTCAGGGCAGAAATAGACCGACCGCACAGCCTGAATCTGTGGAACTGTTTTGGGCATGCAAAAAGGCATGCGGTTGGTCCAAAGAGACTTTTTCAATATCTCTGGAACCACTGAACCGATTTGTACGAATTTTTTATATGTTTGTCCCCAAGTTATGTGGTTAATAAAAATATAAGTTTTATTCCTGTGTAATACAAAATCATAAAGTTATAAAAATGCATAAAAATGTATAAGTTTTAGCTTGGAGATAATTGAGTAGATACAGTAAGAAACTCAATTATCTCTCAAGCAGAGGGGATGGAATCTGTGGGATGTAACCGTTATCTGGTTGGTAAATGTCTAATTGCCTGTGGGCGTCTCCCTTGCAGGGGAGCACTGCATAAAAGCAGAGTACCTGCCATTAAACATCAGATCTTCTTGACCCTCAATACGTAGCCTTGTCTCGTTATTGGAGGGAATTGCTATATCACACTGGGGATTGCTATGGGTGGATGTAAGACGGCGCGGCTCTAGTTAAGCTACGGCGGTTGTGGAGTCTGCGGTGGTTGTGGTGTCCGGTGCGGTGCTTGTGGTCCTCGGCGCAAGCTAGGAAGCGTCCATCAATGGAAGGTGTCCGTTACATACCCCATTAAGAACATACTAAAAGGCATACACAAAGCCAGTATCACTCCTCCACTCCAAGGTTACCCATACACAAACAGATATTTAAGGATATGTCCGACTTATTAGATACAACCCCTTTCAAACATGCCACAAATTCAGTAATCAAAAGAGCCATCTACTTGGTCTATTACGGCTTTCATATATCCCACTACTTATCCTCCACAAGGCCATCTTGACAACAGCTAAGTTTATGCAGTACGCGCAAATATTACTGACTAGACTAGGTTTGAATTCCAGTAACTTTTCTGGACACTCTTTTAGGATAGGGGCAGCCACTACGGCTTCTAGTCATGATATTCCAGTACATGTCATCAAGTCATTAGGCTGTTGGAGGTCATCTGATTTTCCTTTGTTACATTAAAACATACAGTTATAAAAACATTAGCAGGTGCAAAAGGCCCTGTCTATGACATCACTTGCTGCTGCAGCCTGGCACAGGTCAGAGTATTTTTGCGGTTACCATCTTCAAACGGTCATATTTTAAAAACTATAAATCCTACAGTGAAGAACTTTATATTGTGAGAATCACAAGACCCAGACCTACATTTTGATGTATAGTATGCCTCTGAGATATTAACAATGAAGGCACAGTCGCAGTTTAGAAATTGCCCTTCAAATGTGAGCTTTGCAGGGTGGAGTTTCAATGAATGCCAATGGACGGCGTGAGTTGCAAACAAATGGTCATATTGTGAAAACCTGTGCTAGAAAGTCAGCTTTTGTTAAACTGGCATCTTTATTTTTTTAAATTTGTACACATGTACACATCTTATTCAATATATGTAAATAGAGGTGAAACATTTAAGACATATAAGGCCATTGGTGTAAAGACATCAACATTGGTATGGCATGGCAGGCGCCACAGACATTGATAAGGAGACTCTTGAGGTAAAGCATTAGTTAATTTGTTGCACATATATTGGAACTGTACAGCCAAGTCATAGGTTAGCAGAAGATTGATAGAGCACAACTGGTGCATCCCAGGATCTTAGGTGTTCATAGGAGATGGTGTTTTGAGTCTAGGCAGGTGTCACTGGATCTTTTTAGGGTACAGTTCCATTTATTATTATCCAGGCATTGCTGCCCTCGTGGGCGAAATTGCTGGGAGTTTAAGACGTCGCAGGATTGCCGCAGTGTCTCCAGAGGAGGTCAGTCCCGTGGTGGTATCTCCCTGTTTGACGGTAAGTGAGCCGTCCTCACTCCAGCGGTATTTCGCAGCATGATTTCACAGGTGGCTGGCTATGGGAGCCAGCGTCCATCTCTCTAGCAGCACGGAGAAGTCTTTGTATATTGCGACCACACAGCCTTGGATCTGGACACTTCCCAAAACTCGGGAGCGGGTCAGGATGGCAGATCGAGTCGCAGCATCCCTAGTGACCACAATCGTGTCTCTGGGCACTTCGCTAGTGCTGCAGCCACCTTGTGGACTCTGAATACTGAGGTGATTAGTGTGGGGTCAGTTCCACCCTTGATGACCATTGTTGTGATTAGCCTCCGGACAAAAGGCAGCAATGCTTCCTCCCCTATCGTTTCTGGGATACCGTGGAGGCGTATGTTCCGGTGTCTGTGTCGGGGCACCATCCCAGAGATCGTCCACGTAAGCCTCTGTACTTGCTGGGCTAACCTTCTACTTGCCTTGGGTGGACTGCAGTGCGGCATCCCAAGCACTCTCTCTGGACTCCACCGCCTGTACCTTCTGGTGGAGGGCGCCCATCTTCTCCTGCGTTTCTTTCAGGTCGGCCTTCCACACTCTGCTCAGGTCTGTCAGGAGCCTTTTAATATCACCCTTCATTGAAGGCGATGGGTCCTCATGCGACTCTGCCTCTTGGGATACCTCTCCCAGGGAGGTGAGTATGTCCTCCTCTTCACATGACTCTTCTGAGGCTTCTTCCTCCTCTCAGGGTTGCGGCGCCATCCTAGGAGGTTGCGGCGGGGTAGGCCGCTCGGATGAGAGCCTTATATCTGGCATTCTTGGGCTCTCCAGGCCTCGCAATTTTCTGTTCCTGCTCCCCATGTTGTTATCTGGTGGGGGGGTTTACCGTGTATTCATCTCCCCAAAGCTCTGGGTAGTTTAAAAGTGTATTTAGGCCGTTTCTGGTACGGAGTTCAAAGGAGATGCGTCTATGTTCCAGTTTAGTTGGCCACGCCCCCCTTAAACTGGCATCTTGAGGTATATTCCATGTACTATGTTTTCATGTATTGAATAAATATTTCTTTGGCAAGACACTTCTATTTTTGCCCATTTTATTACCGGCCTACCGCATATGCTGGTTTCGGCACACTTCAACCGACTTGTTCATATCTGTATGGTACATCAGACAATGTACACGCTAACATTACAAGAATTACACCGAACACAAATGTCAAGCAGTACATTTTTGCTTTATTTTACTAACAAGACTTTGTGGTCTATCTGATTGTTAATCACACTTAATATTAATTATGTTTATTACATTCCCTTTGTACAAAGTTACGCTATGTTTTATGATTAAAACATAAAAAATTATCTCTTCCCCTATGGAAGTAGCTTTTGGTCCACAACGTGAAGATGCAGAAATGATTTGGAAACTTAAAGCAAATTATTTCTATATGGAGCATAACACTGGGAAGTCTTAATTGTATATCAATTTACATTTAGAAGCCTTATGGGATAGATACAGGATATTTGTAGGAAAGATACAAACAGTAAGGAGGACTTTTTAATGCATGTATAGTGTGCATGACATTTACCAACACATGCAGAAACATATAACACAAATTATTATTTTTAAACAATTGCTTCTGAGATTTGACTGCAGCATCACTTTCAAAGTCTGTAATATCATACATATATCCTGACATGAGATTGTAGTTTTATTTCATGTCACACACTAGGTAATTAGCCATTCCAGAAAGAAAAAAAACAAATGTAAAAAAAAATAATGAATTACAAATACATTGCCCACAGGGTCCTGTCTAAAAGACACAAGGAGAATGAATAATTATTTTTCATTTTTTCATATTCTTTATTTATTATTTATGTTCAACTCACGAGTGTGAGATATTAGGTTTAACAATATACCATGAGACATAGACATACAATGTAAAAATGTTGGTGCAGACATCAATATACAGTGTCTCGAAAAATTTACCTGTGAGTCGAGTTTTTATATTTTAGAGTATTTAATTATAAATAAGTGTTAATAACCCTCATATACAGCTATGTGCCATTTGGGCACAAAGGCAAAATGAATTCTTCCACAACCTTTTACCCGTATAGCTGGGTTAGATCCTCAGCTAATGCAAGTAAAACTAAAATGTTCTACAATGCTTTGTAAACAAACTCCAAATTTAGCTCTTTTGGTGTAAAATTTTTCAACTCACTTGTCAACTTACATTGCTCCACCAAACTCCAGAACCTTAATGAACAGTCCCCGAAGATTTGAAAATCACAACTCAATATATATATATTTTACATAAAACAAAACTCTGCATATTTTTAAGTTGCTTTAATAAAATTAAGTATGCAGTGTTATGGTGCTGTTAAAAATTAACATTTCTATTTAACCCTTTCTTGAAATGGATTAACAGTGTTTTTCTGTCCCCTCATAATAACTCAACACACAGCCATTAATGTCTAAACCGTTGGCAACAAAAGTGTGTACACCCCTAAGTGGAAATGACCAAATTGAACTCAATTAGCCATCCCCCCCCCCCAACCCCTCGGTGTCATTAGTGTTACAAGGTCTTTCAGGGGAAGAGGCTTTCAGGGCTTATTGTCTTGGCTTTCCTGGATCAGTAATATAGCTGATAGTAGGCGCCCCATGACCATCAGGCTTCCAGTACCTCCTCTGATCTTCACATTGAGCCTCCGCCTGGAGTCCTCCTGACTCGCGAGGCGGCGTTCATACTGTTGGTTCTGCAGCTGCAGGTCCTGTACGGCCTGTTGGAGCGTGGCAATGATCCCTCCAGTTGATGCGGCCTGTCAGGCATCGTAAGTCTTCTCGCAGTGCCGTGACATCTGCGTGGATATTTTTTTGCAGGTCTGCAAATAGAGCTTTGAGGACTGCTGTGGTTGCTGGTTCGGAATCTGCACTAGTTTTACTATGTTTTACCGGCTGTACTGGGGCCAGAGGTGGTAGGTATTCTTTGTCTAGGTCTTCAGATAGCTCCTCGGAAAAATCAGAGCAGCCGCCATGAAGCACCGCCGATCGTGAGCCCCGGGGTGGACTTGTTTGGCATCATTTTTTTGGTTTCAGAGTACCCTCCTGTCGTTTGGCTGGTGAGGGGGTTAATCTGATCATTTATTTCCCCAGTTAAGGCTCGAAGCTGTGGGCTCTTGCGACCGTTCGCTTTGGCATTCAGGCTCCTCCTCCGTGGAGGGATGTTTTTAAGTTTATATTTTGGATGTGGTGAAGGGTAAACATCAAAGTGTTTGTAGCGACACTAACAATAGAAATAGTTTCCTATATTTAGTGTTGAGTAATTAAATACATTTTAATTCTATTTAGCACTCCGATACATTCTAACTTTTTGCACTCTTCTAAAGATGATGCACAAGAAGCCCGGAAACATTTTGCTGAAGACAAGCAGACTAAGGACATGGATTACTGGAACCATGTCTTGTGGTCCGATGAGACCAAGATAAAATTATTTGGTTCAGATGGTGTCAAGTGTGTGTGGCAGTAACCAGGTGAGGAGTACAAAGACAAGTGTGTCTTGTCTACAGTCAAGCATGGTAGTGGGAGTGTCATGGTCTGGGCCTGCATAAGTGCTGCCGGCACTGGGGAGCAACATTTCATTGAGGGAACCATGAATACCAACATGTGCTGTGACATACTGAAGCAGAGCATGATCCCCTCCCTTCGGAGACTGGGCCTCAGGGCAGTATTCCAACATGATAACGACCTCAAACACACCTCCAATACGACCACTGCCTTGCTAAAGAAGCTGAAGGTAAAGGTGACGGACTGACCAAGCATGTCTCCAGACCTAAACCCTATTGAGCATCTGTGGGGCACCTCAAACACAAGGTCTCAAACATCCACCAGCTTTGTGATGGTGGCCACACAAAATATTGACACTTTGAGCCCAATTTGGATTTGGGCCCAATTTCCACTTAGGGGTGTACTCACTTTTGTTGCCAACGGTTTAGACATAAATGGCTGTGTGCAGGGCTGTTGCAAGGACTTCTGTCTACACAGGCGAAGACACATTTTGCTGCCCCAAAAATTTGTCTTCACCTGTCTGTCCAATATTCTCACTTTTGCCCCTCTTACCCATTCTTTTGCTTCTTTTGTGCATCTTGCCACCTTTTCCTTTCTCGTTTTCCCTTTTTATATATTGTTTGGTATTTTTTTTCTTATTTTTTTGTGTCTTCATCCTACTTTTCTTTAATCCCTTGTGTCACTCACTCGCTCTTACACACACACACACACACACACACACTCACACACTGGCTCTAACACACACACACACACACACAGTCTCTTACACAAATGCACTGCTTATACACACTCACTGGCTCTAACAGACACACACACAGTCTCTTACACACCCTGCTTATGTAAACTCACTGGCTGTAACAAACACACATACACACACACACACACACACACACGCACACAGAGTCTCTCACACACACACACTGCTTTACACACTCACTGGCTCTAACACACACACGCACACACACACAGTCTCTTACACACACACACACACACACACACTATAAACTTCATGGGCATTGAAAGCTTGTATTCTGGATGCAAATAATTTACACAGATGAAATAAATAAATAGGGACACTATTACCTTTCCGCAAGCATCCATCTGTGAAACATTGAAATTGCTTAAACATTTTTACAACAGGAAAAAAATAAATAAAGAGCTGTTGAAAGACCATAGGTTAGATTTAGTAATACAGGGAGTGCAGAATTATTAGGCAAATGAGTATTTTGACCACATCATCCTCTTTATGCATGTTGTCTTACTCCAAGCTGTATAGGCTCAAAAGCCTACTACCAATTAAGCATATTAGGTGATGTGCATCTCTGTAATGAGAAGGGGTGTGGTCTAATGACATCAACACCCTATATCAGGTGTGCATAATTATTATGCAACTTCCTTTCCTTTGGCAAAATGGGTCAAAAGAAGGACTTGACAGGCTCAGAAAAGTCAAAAATAGTGAGATATCTTGCAGAAGGATGCAGCACTCTTAAAATTGCAAAGCTTCTGAAGCGTGATCATCGAACAATCAAGCGTTTCATTCAAAATAGTCAACAGGGTCGCAAGAAGCGTGTGGAGAAACCAAGGCGCAAAATAACTGCCCATGAACTGAGAAAAGTCAAGCGTGCAGCTGCCAAGATGCCACTTGCCACCAGTTTGGCCATATTTCAGAGCTGCAACATCACTGGAGTGCCCAAAAGCACAAGGTGTGTGTCAGGATCGGGACAGGGATCCAACACGCAGAGTACAAACAGTAGCCAGATACGTATACCGGACCTTAGAATGGCCGGACTAACGTAAGTAGTACAGTAAAGAATGGTCAAAGACAAGCCGAGGTCGAGGGTAACAGAAGACAGGTAAGCGAGAGACAAGCCGAATCAAGGGTAACAGAGATAAGCAGAGTAAGGTAAACAAGCCGGGTCAAAACCAAAAGGGATAATAGAATACACAAGCACTGAGTGACTAGAACAAGCTAGAACCACGACAGGGCAATGAGCTAATGAAAGAAGCTCTGTTAAATACCCTGTTCAGAGCAGTAACCACGCCTCCGAGGCTTCCTGATTGGTCCTGCAGCAATTGAGTGACAGGTCGTTCCGGAGGAGTGTCCTGATGACAACTTCCTGCCTAGATGCTGTAAAAGGCAGTCACTCCCTCGCGGCCGGCCTTGCATGACCGGATAGACCGTGGGGAAGGGAGCCATCAGGCCGTCTGGATGGAGGAACAGCTAAGTCTCTACCTCTTTCGGAGGTAGAGACCACAGGTACCCTGACAGTGTGCAATACTCAGAGACATGGCCAAGGTAAGAAAGGCTGAAAGACGACCACCACTGAACAAGACACACAAGCTGAAACGTCAAGACTGGGCCAAGAAAAATCTCAAGACTGATTTTTCTAAGGTTTTATGGACTGATGAAATGAGAGTGAGTCTTGATGGGCCAGATGGATGGGCCCGAGGCTGGATTGGTAAAGGGCAGAGAGCTCCAGTCCGACTCAGACGCCAGCAAGGTGGAGGTGGAGTACTGGTTTGGGCTGGTATCATCAAAGATGAGCTTGTGGGGCCTTTTCGGGTAGAGGATGGAGTCAAGCTCAACTCCCAGTCCTACTGCCAGTTTCTGGAAGACACCTTCTTCAAGCAGTGGTACAGGAAGAAGTCTGCATCCTTCAAGAAAAACATGATTTTCATGCAGGACAATGCTCCATCACACGCGTCCAAGTACTCCACAGCGTGGCTGGCAAGAAAGGGTATAAAAGAAGAAAATCTAATGACATGGCCTCCTTGTTCACCTGATCTGAACTCCATTGAGAACCTGTGGTCCATCATCAAATGTGAGATTTACAAGGAGGGAAAACAGTACACCTCTCTGAACAGTGCCTGGGAGGCTGTGGTTGCTGCTGCACGCAATGTTGATGGTGAACAGATCAAAACACTGACAGAATCCATGGATGGCAGGCTTTTGAGTGTCCTTGCAAAGAAAGGTGGCTATATTGGTCACTGATTTGTTTTTGTTATGTTTTTGAATGTCAGAAATGTATATTTGTGAATGTTGAGATGTTATATTGGTTTCACTGGTAAAAATAAATAATTGAAATGGGTATATATTTGTTTTTTGTTAAGTTGCCTAATAATTATGCACAGTAATAGTCACCTGCACACACAGATATCCCCCTAAAATAGCTATAACTAAAAACAAACTAAAAACTACTTCCAAAAATATTCAGCTTTGATATTAATGAGTTTTTTGGGTTCATTGAGAACATGGTTTTTGTTCAATAATAAAATTAATCCTCAAAAATACAACTTGCCTAATAATTCTGCACTCCCTGTACAGATGCACAGACTAGGCAAAGATTAAAAATAACATCCATGTGTTTCTCTATCCCATTGTACACAGTAAATCAATGATTTAAATGTCTGTTTCAACACAATGCCCAGCTAGTGCTGAGAAAAGGCTGTCCCTCAAACGCAAGTATTCAAACAGTACAGTGACTAATGAGAGAAACCACAGACAGGCCCATAATCATTTGGCAGGGGCTACACAACTCATTGGCTAGTGGCAAATAATTATGCAGAGGTTGATCAAAGCAGGACTCTGCATAACACTTCCCTGTGCAAAAGACTGGAATGTCAGACAAACCATCTATAAGTATGTATGGTGGTTTGCAAAGATCATGAGAGTGTTCAGTCTGTTTTACAACCGGCATAGAGCAGAGGTCCTCAAACTCCGGACCCCCAGATGTTGCTGAACTACAACTCCCATGATTCTCTGGCTATCTATGTAATTCAAAGAATCATGGGAGTTGTAGTTTAGCAACATCTGGGGGGCCGGAATTTGAGGACCCGTGATATAGAGGTAACGTTTTTTTGTATAAATTCTAAACTATCTTTAAGAGTGCAGCGCTGTATTGTATGTGAAAGCACAGTGAATTACCTGTGATTCAGAGACAATTATCCTTTGTATTCTCCAGTGCAGTGTACATACAAAAGAAAACAAAAATATATACAGATAATTGTGCAGTATGTTGGAAACTGTAGTGAAGACTTTGTGAGTAACAGATATATCTACACTCACATTTTTAGAGCCTTTTCAAGTAAATTAGGCTCTAAACTTCTGCACGTCTGTGTCTTTAAAGGTAGATCACACGACCCCTCTCTCCAGGTAGAGTGTGTTTTCCTCTCCTCAGCGTATATAAAAGACACAGAATTATCGAACTAAGTGTAGCATCCTTAGTGATACTTTTGTATATTTCAATAATGAGTTAAAGTGCTCACCTTGTTTAGAGCCATTTGGTAACTGGCTCTAAGTATGTAGGCCTAGTGTCAATTTGTGGGGTGACACTGCCCCTTCCCTGGAATCAATGGTGCTGGATACAGTGGATTGTATAAAAATAAAGGAATTTATTACAGAGTATATTAAAACAGTATAAAAATATTTTCTAGAAAAATAAAAAACAAATAGGAACAGAATATTGCAAGTATTAGTGGTTTGATAAAAAATAATGAGTCCACTTTAAAAGCCAAAACGCGTTTCGCCGGTAAAAACGGCTTCCTCAGTCAGCTTGTAGATGTCCTCTTGGTGTTCTGTGTTTTGAGCGTCAAAAATCCCGCCTAAAATCCCTTCCTCCAATCCGAATGGTCCTTTGTATCACGTGACGCGGCTAAACAGCCGTTGCGTCACTTCCGGGTTTTCGTCTGGTTGTTTGTGGGAAATATAGTCCCCAAATGGGGGATTGTCAAGTCCATATTAGAGCCTACCTGGGCTCATATATAGTTACAATAAAAATAAAAGAAAGAAATGGGTAGTTAAATGTTGTTTTGTGTGGCTTATATTTTAAATAAGCATCTTAATATGGTCCTGCTTTTACACTCTTATTTCTCCATACATATTCTAATTTTCTGGTGAATAGTAACTTCAAATTTATTCAAATTAATAAATATTTTTAATTATGTAATTGTTCTCTATTTAAAGCAAAAGTGTTTCATATAAAAAACATGCAGATATTGAACACAGTTGGAATAAAAGGTTGCTTGTACTTAGAATATGCCTCAAAGACACATTAAACATCATACAAACATTACAACATATTCAATGGGAACCCAATTACATCCTAGTAACAGCTGATGTCAGTTCCCTTTACACTATCATCTCACATACGAAAGGCCTAGAAGCAGTAGAATTTTTTCTAAAAAAGGACAACACCTACCCAGAGGAACAGATAAGCTTTATTATGGAAGGAATAGACCTTATCCTTCATAACAATTATTTTTGGTTTAATAATGAATTATTTTTACAGAAAGTCGGTACCGCTATGGGGACGAGGTTCGCTCCCAGCTACGCAAATCTATTCATGGCCTATTGGGAATCACAATTTATAGATAACAATCAGGAGTGGGGAGTGAACCTTGTCATCTATAAGCGGTACATAGACAATATTTTTTTAATCTGGAATGGTTCAGTGGATCTTTTAGAAACATTTTTAACCTTTTTAAACACAAATGACTGGGGAGTGACATTAACCACAGAATATAGTGTTAATTTTTTAGATCTAACTATTTTTATAGAAGACAATAATATCAAAACCAAAACTTTTTTTAAAACGGTAGATGTAAATAATTACATCTACCTAAATAGTTGTCATTTTTCTCCCTGGTTAAAAAACATACCTAAAGCACAACTCCTGAGAATTCGAAGAAACTGCACAGACCAAAGCACTTTTGAGCTTCAGGCCATTAAAATTAAACAAGACTTCATGGAAAAGGGGTATGAAGAAACCTCTCTCATAAACACCATTAAAGAAGTAAGGACCATGGAAAGATCCTCACTGTTGGAATATAAACCTAAAAGTAGTAATGAAAATAAGAGTTTGCCATTTATTTGTAAATTCAACCAAGAGAGTCACAAAATTAAACAAATAATAAATAAACATTGGCCCATGCTAAGGAACGATCCTATGCTGCATTCCGTATTACCAGAGAGACCAAAATTAGTATATAGAGGAGCCCCTAACCTAAAACAGAAATTGACACACAACCACATTAAAGAGAATACACCTACCCCCTTCTTTCAGAAAGAGTTTTTTTTGGCTGCAGACAGTGCTTAGCCTGCAGAAGCACAAAAAGCACAAAAAGGCATATCACAGAATTTTATGACCCAAAAGGAGAAAAGAAATACAAAATACGCCAAATGATTACATGCTTCTCTAAAAGGGTTATATATGTTTTAAAGAGTTTGTGTAATTAATTCTATGTAGGAAGAACAAAACGCCCCTTACAAACACGAATAAATGAACATATTAGAAACATTAAAAAAGGGTACGATAAACACAGCGTTTCAGAACACTTCAATCTAATACACAATAAAGACCCCCAATTTCTAGAATTTATGGCAATCCAGAAAATGACACTAAACTGGCGAGGGGAAGATGAAATTAGAAAATTAGGAAGAATTGAAACAAAATGGATTTTTAACCTCAATACTCTAGCCCCTACTGGTCTAAATGCAGACTTTGAGTTATGCCATTTTTTATAAAGCAGACTAAATATATATATATATATGTATGTATATATATTTACAATATACCAATCCCCAATACCCCCCCTTTTTTTCACTGGGTCTATTTTTATGCATGCTCTTTTATACATGTGACACCTTTTTCATTAACTAGAATAAACAGTAGTTACAGTTCCTGAAATAAATAAATTAATATGCATAAGGTGGAATGTGATTTTGCATAAATAGGATTTTATATATAAAAGATGCATATTCGAAGCACAAGCAACCTTTTATTCCAACTGTGTTCAATATCTGCATGTTTTTTATATGAAACACTTTTGCTTTAAATAGAGAACAATTACATAATTAACAATATTTATTGATTTGAATAAATTTTAAGTTACTATTCACCAGAAAATTAGAATATTTATGGAGAAATAAGAGTGTAAAAGCAGGACCATATTAAGATGCATATTTAAAATATAAGCCACACAAAACAACATTTAACTACCCATTTCTTTCTTTTATTTTTATTGTAACTATATATGATCCCAAGTAGGCTCTAATATGGACTTGACAATCCCCCATTTGTGGACTATATTTCCCACAAACAACCGGACGAAAACCGGAAGTGACGCGCCGAGCGCAAAGCACTATGGACCTTGTAGTGCCGAAAACCCGAAAGTGACGCGACGGCTGTTTAGCCGCGTCACGTGATACAAAGGACCATTCGGATTGGAGGAAGGGATTTTAGGCGGGATTTTTGACGCTCAAAACACAGAACACCAAGAGGACATCTACAAGCTGACTGAGGAAGCCGTTTTTACCGGCGAAACGCGTTTTGGCTTTTAAAGTGGACTCATTATTTTTTATCAAACCACTAATACTTGCAATATTCTGTTCTTATTTGTTTTTTATTTTCTAGAAAATATTTTTATACTGTTTTAATATACTCTGTAATAAATTCCTTTATTTTTATACAATCCACTGTATCCAGCATCAGTGATTCCAGGGAAGTGGCAGTGTCACCCCACAAATTGACACTAGGCCTACATACTTAGAGCCAGTTACCAAATGGCTCTAAACAAGGTGAGCACTTTAACTTATTATTGAAATATACAAAAGTATCACTAAGGATGCTACACTTAGTTCGATAATTCTGTGTCTTTTATATACGCTGAGGAGAGGAAAACACACTCTACCTGGAGAGAGGGGTCGTGTGATCTACCTTTAAAGACACAGACATGCAGAAGTTTAGAGCCTAATTTACTTGAAAAGCCTCTAAAAAAATGTGAGTGTAGATATATCTGTTACTCACAAAGTCTTCACTACAGTTTCCAACATACTGCACAATTATCTGTATATATTTTTGTTTTCTTTTGTATGTACACTGCACTGGAGAATACAAAGGATAATTGTCTCTGAATCACAGGTAATTCACTGTGCTTTCACATACAATACAGCGCTGCACTCTTAAAGATAGAAGACCCAAGGGGTGGTAACACCCATTGGGCCTGAAGTATTTTCTGTATCTCTGTGTTTTTTTGTATGGTGGGTTTTGAGGAGTACCCATAGAGTGCATACAGCAGCTACAACTTATTGTTCACATTCATTTTTCAGCGCCATATATTCCACACCTATTGTAAATATATTAAATTCTAAACTACTTTGTATGCTACAGAATAACACAACCCATGCCTTGACACACTCTCCCTAAAGAATGGAGGTAGTGGTGGTAGCAGCATGAACTGGGGTTTATCCTATTTAACTGCAACTGGACATCTGGATGAAAAAAAAAAAAGAATATAGTAAGACAGTGAGACATACTTAAAACCCTCTACTAGAAAACTATGGTCTGAAAGGAATAAAATAATTAAATGTCCCTCAGAGGTCTTTCCATAATCATGTTCTTTATTTCAATGATAGTCTTAAAGGTTAATAATCCATAAATCCAAATCTAACACACACACACTAACTCTTACACACACTAACTCTTACACACACAGATTTACTGCTTCTAATAATTGCCAAACAGACGTCCCGCTGCACTGTAGTAGCTTTCCTCCTCTCTCCACAGCAGTTGGCCGCCGGGATATGATGTCACGTATCCCAGCAGCCTTAAGCTCAGGAAGAGATTGGCCATGGTCGCTCCTCGCTGCTCCGCCCCCCTCCCTCAGTGGCTGCACAATTTTTCCCCCATCTCACAGTCAGCTGGGTAAATTGTTGCAGAAAGTGACTGGCAGTCTTTTTTAGTAGCCAGTTGGTCACAAACACTAGCCAAAGTTAGTATTAATATTTGTTTGTGTGTGAAAAATGCAAAAAACTTATTTAAACACCAATTTTGGCCAGTGTTTGTGACTAAGTGGCTACTAAAAAGACTGAACATACCCCATTTGCAATACCTTTGGTTGTCTACTTTTACAAATGGTATGCCATCATGGGGTTAATTTTCATTCCTGGGCTACCATACGGTCTCAAAGCAACATAACCAATCTGGCGAATTTCAATGTGAAAAAACTGAAACGCAAGCCTTATATTTGACTCTGTAACTTTTGAAAACACCATAAAACCTGTACATGAGGGGTACTGTTGTACTCAGGAGACTTTGCTGAACACAAATATTTGTAATATTTCAAAACAGTAAAAAGTATTACAGCAATAATATCGTCAGTGTAAGTGCCGTTTGTGTGTGAAAAATGCAAAAAAAAAATAAATTTAACTGCCTTGGATAATTATTAAAATGTGGTAATTTTAGATGAAAATTTGAATTTCTTTAGTCAATTCTTCACAGTTTCAGTTTAAGTGAATAGAACTGCTGTTTCAAGTTACTGAACTTTACAACCCTATTACTTGAACACCCTAACTTTAAAAAGGGGTCTTTTATATTAGGGTGACAACAACATATTATCAGTGAAAATCTAATGTCACTAAAACGTTATATAGAGCATAATTAATATTCCAGACCTGTGTTCTGCTGTAACAGCACAGCAATCTTTAATTAAGCCCCTGATTATTTTGGTAGTTATCACATGTGCTAGAAACATGCCTAGATAATTTGCAATGCTTATTGTATATGCTTTAGGCTATGCATTCTTAAACAAGTCTTACATCACTTCTACGCTATAATTCTGCCATTGATGTCTCTTCAAATCTGCTGTTAAAATGCTTTAGTTTATAAATTTTTTTCCAGAAGAGTACTTTCATATATAATATGGTTTCTAAGCAGATTAGACATTAGCTTTCATTCAAGGGTGAAAATGTTCTATTTCATACATTGTCTAGTGCAGATGCTTTCATTTACAGGTGTCAACTGCTAGGTGGTTAGGCAACAAAATCTAATGCTTTGCAATATGTTGCTCTCTTATTTGGCATTCATTAGGTTAGAACAGCATCACAAAGAACACATTTTCATTAAAATGGGCAGTGTAGTCATATTATCATTGTTATGAATATGAGTTTTAACACCTAGGAATTTTAGTTATTTAGTGTACAGTTTACCTATAGTTTGACTGGAAATTGAAGAATATTTATTTTATCATTGTTGTAATTTTTTTGCTTTATATATTTTTAAATGTTATTGTTGTTTTTTGGATCCCATAAGTAGATATTAGGCATTTACGCTGGATATGTAAACAAAACATTTGTGATCATTTTAATTATCTGCTTCATTCTTTTACATCCTAAAAACTTGGTTTGGCTCTGAAACATCAGGATGGAGTGCCACAGCCAAAATGAATTTGTTCTAGATTCCAAATATACATAGGAAAAATGGGATTTGGGACACACCTGGAACATGCATTTCTAAGTAGTGATGCTCCCATTAAGACCAACATATATACAAAATACAGATAAAGGAACAGGGAACAATAATGGGATGTTTATTCATATTTTGAAAGACCCTGAATAAGTCACTGCTGGACAATAAAAAGTATAAGGTGCTGCCCTGGTGATATATGTAATATACTTTTATTTTCAAAGTTGAATGTAATAAATATGTTAATATGGTTAGGTCTAAAATGTTTGGATACTGACACAATTTTCATAATCTTGGCTCTGAGTGTCACCACAATGAATTTAAAATGTAAAAACTGAGATGCAATTGAACTGCAGACTTTCAGCTTTAATACTACAAGTAGTTGATATTGTATGAAACATTTTAGAATTGCAACCATTTTCATACAGAGTCCCCTTATTTCAGGGGCTCAAATGTAATTGGCAAATTAAAACAATCATAAATGAAATGTTAATTGTTAATACTTTGTCGAGAATCCTGTGCAGGCAATGTTGCTTGAAGTCTAGAATACATGGAAATCACTAAACGCTGGGTTTTGTCCTCTGTAATGCTTTGCCTTTACTGTAGCTGTCTTCAGGTTTTTTTTGCGCATGGATCTTTCTGCTTTAAGCTTTGTCTTCAGCAAGGGACATGCATGCTCAATCGGGTTGATATCAGGTGATTGACTTTGCCATTGCAGAATATTCCACGTTTTTGCCTTAAAAAAAACTTCTGGATTGCTTTTGCAATGTTTTATGTCATTGTCCATCTGTTTTGGGTCATTGACCATCCGTAAAGTGAAGAGCCATCCAATCAAGTTCATTGGATTTGGCTGAATCTGAGTAAGACTTTAGAAACATTCTTTCTTCTTTTTATCATCAATAAACACTAGTGACCCAGTGCCATTGGAAGTCATGCATGCCCATACTATCACACTGCTGTCACCATGCTTTACAGATGATGTGGTATGCTTTGGATCATGAGCAATTCCAAGCCTTCTCCATACCTTTTTATTCCCATAATTCTGGTACAGGTTGATCGAAGTTGCATCTGTCCAAAGAATGCTGTTCCAGAGCTGGGCTGGCTTTTTTAGATTTTTGGGGGCAAAGTCTTTTCTGGTCTTTCTATTCTTGAGGCTTAATAATGTTTTGCACCTTGTGGTAAACCCTCTGAATGTCCTCTTGTGAATTCTTCTTTTTATGGTAGACTTATATAATGATATGCCTACCTCCTGCAGCATGTTCTTCACTTTGATGGATGTTGTGAAGGGGTTTTTCTTTACAATGGAAAGGATCCTATGATCATTAACCACTGTTGTCTTTTGTGGACGTCCAGGCCTTTTTGTGTTGAAGACCTCACCAGTGAGGTTTATTTTGTTTTTTCAAAATCGTTGATTTGACCTCTCTTATTGTCCTATAGGAGCCTAAGGATGGCTGGTTTCACTTCCATTGAGAGCTCCTTTTACCGCATGTTGTGGGTTACTAGCAACAGTTTACAAATGTGAAAGTCCCACCTGGAATCAACACCAGACCTTTTACCAGCCTAATTGATGAAGAAATAATAAAGCAATAGCCCACACCTGTCCATGAAACAATTGATTGTTCAATTACGTTTATTCCTTTGAAAAAGAGGTGGCTACATATTAAAGAGCTGTAATTCCTAAACCATTCCTCCAATTTGGATGTGAATACCCTCAAATTAAAGCTGAGAAACTGCACGTTACGCTCATATTCATTATTTAACTGTAACGTGAATTTATTTTGGTAACAATATAAAAACTTGCATCAGTGCCCAAATATTTCAGACCTAACTGTATATTAATTTTTCTATGCTGCTCTTTATGTGCTAATTTGTGTTTCTTAGAATTGGCTGCATCTTTATTGTTATTGCCTTTAACCTGGAGGACATTTGACAGTTTGGTACATCATCTTTTTAGAAAGGTAGAAATATATGAATTCCAATGAATTACAGTGATAAAATGGGCTCCAGGTCTTTCCCTAATCCATTAAATCTGATTGATGCTTAGAGGTAAGTATAGTCACCACACCCTCCTTATATTTCTAACCATCCTTCATGGTATTAGCGATGTAAAAATTAGGACAAACTGTTAACTCGCTGGTATAGAACGCCAGACTCCCTCAGACACATACACGAGACTAGCACGGGCGAATGCTGGAAATGCGGCACAATGCCGGGCACTAGCATACACATATGGTGGTCATGTCCCCGTATAACTTCGTACTGGCAGATGATGAATGCAAAGATCAAAGAGATCACTGGGGACGACCTCCCCCTACAACCCCTGCCGATTTTATTACACCACACAGCTACCCCCACGCAAGCATACAAAAACTCCCTGACCATTCACCTGCTGAATGCAGAAAAAGCTCTCTTCCCCCCAGGCCCGGACTGGCCATCGGGCAAACCGGGCAAATGCCCGGTGGGCCGCGATGGCCATGGGCCGAGGCCGGCAGGAAAGACCAAGAGATCTCCCCTGCCGGCCCATGCGCAGCAGCACCGGCCCCAAGATGGAGGTCTAACCCATCACGGGCCGGAGGGGAGATCGGGCAGTGAGCCGGTCTCCCTCGGCGCACGGCGACAGCTTCCTTTATCTTCTTCTCGCGAGCTCCGAGATTATCAGAGCGTTGCCATGGTAACCGGCGGCAACGCTCTGAAGAAACGGCGCTCGCGAGAGGGAGAGAGAGAGATGGTCTGTACCCTGCGGGGTACAGACTGAATTACCTGCCACTGGACCGCCAGGGATGTGTGTGTGGCGTAGCCCCCCCTCACTGGACCACCAGGTATGTGAATGCTCCCTCCCCCCCTGCAAAGTTAAAAGGGGGAATAAATGGATTTTTTTTTTTACTTTTTAATAATAATAATTTAAGGCCATATACACACAAACACATCACACACACATACACACACACTACACACACTGCACCCCTGCACTAACACTCACTGCACCACTAACACACAAACATTCTGCTCCCCTGCACTAACACACACTGCACTAACACACACTGCACTAACACACACTGCAGTTGCACTAACACACACTGCACAAACACACACTGCAGTAACACTAACACACACTGCAGTAACACAAACACACACTGCACTAACACACACTGCACTAACACACACTGCACAAACACACACTGCAGTAACACTAACACACACTGCAGTAACACAAACACACACTGCACTAACACACACTGCACTAACACACACTGCACTAACACAAACACACACTGCAGTAACACGCACTAACACACACTGCATTAACACACAAACATACTGCTCCCCTGCACTAACACACACTGCACTAACACACAGACATACTGCTCCCCTGCACTAACACACTACACACACAGCACCCCCTGCACTAACACACAAACACACTGCATACACTCTATACCCCTACATACACACTACAGCCCCTGCATTAACACACAATACACACTCTATACCCCTATATCCACACTGCACCTCCTGCACTTACACACAAACACACTACACACACTCTATACCCCTTATATACACACTATTCCCCTGGCACTCACATACACACACTAAACACACTCTATACCCCATAAACCTACACTACACTCCCTGCACTCTCATACGTTATACCCCTATAAACACACACATTACACCCCCTGCATGCACCCACACTAATTTATATCCCCTATAAATACATATTCTGCACCCCCTGGACACACACTACACCACCCATGCATACATTACCCCCCCTATACACATGTGCTCTACAGTTCCTATATGTATACACACACTAGAGCCCCTAGATACACTCACAAACACACAGTACAGCTCCTTACATGCACACACTCCACAGGCCCTATATAAATACACATGCTTTACAACCCAGAGACACACACACTACAGCCCCTAGCCACATGCAGTACGCCACAAACAGACCCCTTCACATACACAATTGCTCTACACACATGCAACGTCCAAACATATACAACAACACAAGGAACATCCCCACACATGCACAACACAGTGCGGTTCCTGTTTTGATCTCTGGTATCCCACTATTGAGGACACCAGAGACAAATCGCCAGCAAACGCAGCACAAACTCAACCCCCCCCCTCTCCCCCCCACAAAAACAACTCATGGCATTTATTTTAGCTCTGGAGGAGCGTCACATTAACATACTCATTTGGTGGGGGGGAAGGGGGTGTGCGTGTCAATGGTGGTGACATGACATGCCCCCTTTCTGGCCCCGCCCCTAATAGTGGGCTGCTCTGCCTTTAATTGCCCGGGCTGAATTTTTGTCCCAGTCCGGCCCTGCTTCCCCCTGCATTGGAGAGGCCAGACAGTCCCCACTCTTAGGCAATGGATAGATAAAGTCGAGAATATCTATGACATGGAAACGCTAACAGCCTCCCAGCGAGAGCGCTCGGATAAGTGCGCCTTGACCTGGTACCCCTGGAGGCTTTACGTCTCCAGAGGGTTTGCTTGAGACACCCAAGAAGGGAGAAGGGTGGAAAGAGAAAAGAGAAAAGGAAAGGAAAAGAAAACAACTCCGGGAGGGGAGCTATCTCAACCGGGCCCCGGATGCTGATCCCGCCCTGCTCTCCCACTGCCCCCTCCCTATTTTTTTTTCTTCTCTCTTTCATCTGTTCCCTTCAACAAGGATGCAAGTAAACGACAAGCAGACCGAGCCCCGCGGCCCGATCCATTATATCATGGCAGACCTTCCACGAGTAAACATCACACAGACGCTCCCCGGCCCAAGAAGACTGAGCTCCTAGCATGGGGCACTGAGCCCAACACTAACCAGAGATTCATACATAGCCTCTGACCCCCTCAACACACACTCAGATGGAAAACGAGCTACCACATGATGGACCCATGCCGGTTATGGGTAGGACAACTACATCTACCCACAATTAGCTACTAGAACCGAAACACGATCTATTGGGGGGGGGGGGGGGTTCGATGCCTAGTGCAATCCCCACCATTGATGAACCTTAAGGGTTAGCCAACATGACAGAATAGCGGGCTTGGAAGGTCTGAAAGTCCTCCAGTGGATTAGAGGTCAGGCCCACAGGCCCATTCGTATTAAGTGGAACACACACCAGAATAATAATATCCCAGATGAAAGTTAGTTACGAGGTTGAAAACCTGTCTCATAGGCAGTCCTAGTGATGGACAGAATGTAAATGTTCATAACATGTACCTTACCTGTTGTTGTACTGTGAACCGTATGCTTACGGAATTCGTGAAAATATTTGTTATAACACAATTTGTTGGCTGTACTATAGACCTGCGCAACTGAAGTGTTATGCACATGCAGATATCGTTATAAAGTACCAGTTATCGTTACACCACCAATACCAACTCCTACATGACCGCTGTTTGTTCTCACATGTCATAAAAGCTATTACTCTGTATTTTACTCTATCTTGTTAACTAAATGTCTGATTATACAAATACGAAAGACAAAATAAAAATAAAGATTGTCACAAAAAAAATAAAAAAAATTAGGAAATTTGTTACTTGACTATTTAGAGGCCATGGGGACCTCCAGGTTTTCCAATCAGTCACTGAAATCATAATGAGAAGGAATGAGAAGGAGCGTTATATGCGAATATAGTCACTTCTATTCCCTTTAGAAAAAAAAGAGGATCCAGAGAAGAGACCCTCAGTCTTTTTCCTGTCCTTACAGCCTTTAGGAAGGGAGCTCTTTAGCTCCCTCTATAATTTTTCTCTATCTCTTTAAGTATTTTACTTCCTCCTCTATATACTTTACAGTGTGCTATTGAGTGCATACAAGTGTAAATTGATTCCCACTATCTCCTTCCTATTTCTTCTTCTTTTACCCGGGTTTTATTATTACCTGTACAGTCCTGGGCTGCCTGAGAGCTTTGGGAGTCATCCTGTTCGCAGCTGGGATCCCTGGCTTTCCGTCCTCTGTTCTCCAAGGTCGGGAGCTTGGAGAGGACGCCCGCGCATGCGCAATGCGCTCGGTTAGCTTGGCGCCAGAATGCAGTCCTGGTAAAGGTCGCGAGGTCGCGGCGCCCATCTTTACTGTGGGCAAAACTGAAAATTACAGGTAATTTGCAGAAGACGCCAGAAACAGGTTAGTAAATGAGCAGAGACTATTTAAAAGTACCTGGAACTCGAAGGAGGTTGTTGTGGAGTCAGTTATTAGACAACTTGCATTGGATTATCTAGAAGAAATTTAAGACTCTGGGATCTTTCTATTCTTTGCCACAGGTTTGTGTATTTCTGATACATTATTTATCCCTTTATTGTGACAGTTTACTTGTATATTCTACAAGAATTACTTTGAATTATTTTAAATTCTTTATTGTAGTTAGCCCATTATGAGCTCTGATAGTAGGAATCCTTTACCCTGTTCAGGAGAATCCAGGTGAGTAGGATTCCATATATATTTTATATATATTTTATATATATTGATACGTTAAAGGGGTATTAACTCTCCATTTACTAACAGTTCCTTATATTACTTTTAGTAATGGAGAACAGTCTATCTCATCTCCCCCACGAAAGAGGAGACAGAAGTCAGACCCCTGTGCAGGATGTGATGGGAAGGCGTTGGAAGGCAAACAGCTGTGCTTAGACTGTTTGCAGAAAGTGGCCACTCCAGCAGCTTTAACACCCACTCAGTCACCAGTAGTGATGTACCGAACTGTTCGCTGGCGAATAGTTCCCGGCGAACATAGCGTGTTCGCGTTCGCCGCCACGGGCGAACACATGGGCGGTTCGATCCGCCCCCTATTTTTCGGCAGCAGCAGTTTCCCCCTTTTTTTTTAAGAATTTGCCAGTAATTTTTTTTGTTCCCCTCCTCTTGACACGATCAATGACCTGAGAGTCTCCGTAAGCAGGGTTGACCTGTTAGTCCCGTTTTCCATTCAAGTTTTGCATGATGTCCAGGCTAGGTTTCTATGGACAAATGTTGCAGCCTGTTGAGCGAGGTGACCTTGCTCGGGTCCCAGGTGTGCGGTTCCTAAAATCGCTGCCATATACACATCCACTGATAGGAGACGCAACAGGTATTAAACTGATAAGAATAGTACACCACTCCTATCAGTAGGTCCCCCATTGTGATTTATGCCCCCCACCCACCGCGCAGGGGTGGGGGCCGGGGGGAGGACAGTAGGTACCCCACCTTATCCTTATTTACTGAATATTCCCCTGTATAACAATGTTTGGCATTTAGTGAATATTCCCCATTCTGCTCTGTGTCAGTGTGTATCAGGGTCTCTGAGGACAGGTGTCAATCCATATCTGCCAAGTGACCCTATGTAGGGGGAACAGTCTCTATTCTGCTCTTTGTCCGTGTGTATCAGGGGCTTTGAGGACGGGGAACAGTCTCTATTCTGCTCTGTGTCAGTGTGTATCAGGGGCTTTGAGGACGGGAACAGTCTCTATTCTGCTCTGTGTCAGTGTGTATCATGGTCTCTGAGGACGGGTAACAGTCTCTATTCTGCTCTATGTCAGTGTGTATCAGGGGCTTTGAGGACAGGTGTCAATCCATATCTGCCAAGTGACCCTATGTAGGGGGAACAGTCTCTATTCTGCTCTTTGTCAGTGTGTATCAGGGGCTTTGAGGACGGGAACAGTCTCTATTCTGCTCTGTGTCAGTGTGTATCATGGTCTCTGAGGACGGGGAACAGTCTCTATTCTGCTCTGTGTCAGTGTGTATCAGGGGCTTTGAGGACAGGTATCAATCCATATCTGCCAATTGACCCTATGTAGGTGGAACAGTCTCTATTCTGCTCTTTGTCAGTGTGTATCAGGGGCTTTGAGGATGGGGAACAGTCTCTATTCTGCTCTGTGTCAGTGTGTATCATGGTGTCTGAGGACGGGGAACAGTCTCTATTCTACTCTGTGTGAGGAGGAGGAACGGGAAATGAGTAGCTCGGCATCCAACCTTGTGCAAATGTGGTCTTTCATGCTGTCGTGCCTGTTGAGGGACCCTCGTATAAAAAGGCTGAAGGAGAACGACCTGTGCTGGGTGTCCACGTGTCAGGGTTTCTTTGCTGTTTTAAACAGCAACCCTTTTCTGTTTCAGTGATTGAGTTTTCAGCTGCAATTACTATGAGCTCCTTCTGCTTGTTGCCATGGTTACTCACCTGTGAGTAATAATCAACCCTGCTGCTAATCAGTTCTGCCTATTTAAGCGGCTAAGCCCGGAACTTCCTTGCCCTTGCGTGGTTTCCTGTTTCCCAGAAGTCTCCTTGTTCCTGTGTTTCCTGTTTGTTCCTGGTTCCTGACTCCGGCCTTGTTCCTGACTCCGCTGCTCTCCGTGCTCCTGATCCCTGGCTTGTCTGACTACCCGCTCTGGTGACTGACCCCTGCTTGATTCCTGGACTTTGCTTTTGTTATTTATTTGTTATTTATCAATAAAGGTGTGTTTGCATCTAGTTCCGTCTCTGTCTGGTTCCTGGTCCCTGACATTACGCAAGGGCCATGAATACAGATGGTACAGGCAAGACACCTATACCTAACCTACTTACCCGGTGGGACCAGCAGAACCACCATTTGGACCAGTATGCCCATCTGGATCCAGTACCCAGCCAGCCTGCGATTGCAGCCGCCTCTGCCTCACTTCCTGTTCTAGCACCGGTTGTAGCCTCCAAACCTGTAGCGGCTAGAGAAATGACTCGGTCTGTCCCGCTCCCTCAGTATTTTGGGGGCAACCCAGCTCAGTGCAGAGAATTTATAAATCAGGTTAAAGGATACCTTGAAATCCTGCCCCAGGCATTTCCTACAGACAGTGACAAAGTTCACTTCATGATTTCTTTGCTGTCTGAAAAGGCCCTAGCTTGGGCAAAACCTTTCTGGGAGGCAGAGAAGCCTATTATTTACAACTACCCTGAATTTGTTGCATCCTTCAAAAGGGTTTTTGATATTCCAGCTCGCTCCACCCCTACTGCCGAACTACTCATGTCTAATGCTCAGGGCACAAAAACTATTGTCGAGTATGCCAGTGAATTCCGTACCATGGCAGCAGAAGGTGGCTGGAACAACGAGACTCTCGTGGCTGCCTTTGCACAGGGTCTCTCCGATGTGTTTAAAAATGAGATTGCAGCCAGAGAATTACCTAAAGATCTTGAGGAACTGATATCATTTGTCACCCTCATTGACATCAGACTCCGAGAGAGATCCTCATCCAGGGAGCGCCTTTGGAGGCCTCTTGTACATTTGGCACCGAGCTTTTCTTGCCCACCCTCACCTCCCTCACCTCCCATGCCTCCCTCACCTCCCATGGTCCTGAGTCCTCTGTCTGTGTGGAGCCAAGGCGGTTAGGCTTCTCACGCCTCTCGGTCGAGGAGAGAGCCTTTAGGAGGAGGGAGGGTCTGTGCCTATACTGCGGACACCACGGTCACGTGTTAAAGTTTTGCCCGATTCGTCCGGCAAAGGGCCCGCACCCAAGATACTGTCAGGGGCAGATCTTGGGTGGTCTTTCTGCAGACCCAGAGATATGTGTGCGCAAACCCTTGGTGCCTATTATCCTCTCCTGGCCTGATTCATCCATTAAAACCCGGGCATTTCTTGATTCTGGAGCCGCAGGCTTGTTTATAGATTGTGCATTTGCATCAAAGCACTCTATACCCTTACAGTCTCGCAACTTTCCACTAGCCTTCGAAGCCATCGATGGCAGACCAATACAGCCAACCCACGTGACCCAAGAAACCGTGCCCATATCTCTGGCTGTAGGGGCTCTACATCATGAGACGATCCAATTCCAGGTAATTTCCTCTCCTTATTACCAGGTTGTTTTGGGATACCCTTGGTTACAGAAGCATAACCCCACAATTGATTGGCGCAAAGCTGAGATATTATCATGGTCCCAGCAATGCACATTTTCCTGTCTCCAGAAACCGGTCAAAGTTTTGGGCACATGTTCTGCCTCTTCCTTACCCGCTGAGTACCAAGAATTCCAAGATGTATTCGACAAAGGTCAAGCCAGCGTTCTGCCACCACATCGTCCGAATGACTGTGGTATCGAACTCCAACCTGGTGCCAATCCTCCCCGTGGCCGGATTTACCCACTGTCTGTAGCAGAGAATCGAGCCATGGAGGAGTATGTTACCGATGCACTGTCTAAAGGTTTTATTCGGAAGTCATCTTCTCCTGCCGGGGCCGGCATTTTCTTTGTAAAAAAAAAAAAGATGGCGAGTTGAGACCCTGTATCGACTATAGGGGTCTCAATCGCATTACTATTAAGAATGCCTACCCCATTCCATTAATAACGGAGTCATTTGACCGCCTCAAGGGAGCAACGGTCTTCACCAAAATTGATCTGAGAGGGGCATATAATCTCGTCCGGATAAAAGAGGACCACGAATGGAAAACCGCATTTAACACCAGGAGCGGCCATTACGAATACCTAGTAATGCCCTTTGGTCTTTGCAACGCTCCGCCGGTTTTCCAAGAATTTATAAATGACGTCCTGCGAGATATGCTGCAGCAATGTGTGGTGGTTTATCTTGATGATATTCTTATCCATTCCACATCTCTCGAGAACCATCACGCAGACGTTTCTCGTGTTCTACAGAGACTTAGAGAAAATAATCTGTTCTGCAAATTGGAAAAATGTGAGTTTAACTGCAAACAGGTCACATTCTTGGGATATGTTATCTCAGATGCTGGATTCTCTATGGATCCTGAGAAACGTTCGGCTGTACTAAAATGGCCTTGACCTACGGGTCTTCGCTCTATACAACGTTTTCTGGGCTTCGCCAATTATTATCGGAAGTTCATACGCAACTTTTCTTCCTTGGTTAAACCTCTCACGGACATGACCAGGAGCGATGCTGATCCACAACATTGGTCACAAGAAGCCATTACTGCCTTTGAGTCTCTCAAAGTCGACTTTGCTGCTGCTCCTATACTGGCACACCCTAACCCTGCCTTACCATTCATTCTTGAAGTCGATGCGTCTGAGACAGGAGTAGGCGCCCTCCTGTCTCAACGTCCTAACCCTGAGAGCTCCAGGCATCCGTGCGGGTATTTCTCGAGGAAATTGAACCCGGCGGAATGCAATTACCAGATTGGTGATAGAGAACTTCTAGCCATAATTTTGGCTCTCAAAGAATGGAGGCACCTTCTTGAGGGTACTTCAGTGCCAATCCTCATCCTCACAGACCACAAGAATCTTACATATCTTTCCGAAGCTAAGCGGCTTTCCCCCCGGCAAGCTAGATGGGCTCTCTTCCTATCAAGATTCAATTATGTGGTTTCTTACTTGCCCGGTACTAAAAACATTCGGGCTGATGCCTTGTCTCAATAGTTCTCCCCTCCATCTAGAAAGGAGATAACCCCTACTCCTATGATTCCTCCGGACCATATACTGGCAACCATCCGTACTAACCTCACCTCACCCCTAGGCGAGGAGATTCTGGCTGCACAAAGTAATGCTCCTCCAGAGAAACCTTATGGCCGTTGTTTTGTACCTATTAACCTCCGTACGAAACTATTGAGTACATACCACGACCCCAAAGCAGCTGGACATCCAGGCAAAAAGCAGTTAATCTGGTCCGTCTCCCGGCAATTTTGGTGGCCTAGTCTCCGTTCGGATGTCTCGTTCCGTCTCTGTCTGGTTCCTGGTCCCTGACACCACGCTACTAGACCCCCGGTCTCTATTCTGCTCTGTGTCAGTGTGTATCATGGTCTCTGAGGACGGGGAACAGTCTCTATTCTGCTCTGTGTCAGTGTGTATCAGGGACTTTGAGGACAGGTCTCAATCCATATTTGCCAAGTGACCCTATGTAGGGGGAACAGTCTCTATTCTGCTCTGTGTCAGTGTGTATCAGGGGCTTTGAGGACAGGTGTCAATCCATTTCTGCCAAGTGACCCTATGTAGGGGGAACAGTCTCTATTCTGCTCTGTGTCAGTGTGTATTAGGGGCTTTGAGGACAGGTATCAATCCATATCTGCCAAGTGACCCTATGTAGGGGGAACAGTCCCTATTCTGCTCTGTGTCCATGTGCATCAGGGGCTCTGAGGACAGGTGTCAATCCATATGTCAAGGTGTCAATATGTCATATGTCAGGTGTCAATCCATATTCATTGCGATTTAGGAATGTTAGGTGATTTCTGCCCTTTATGGATTAAAACCAGACTCTGCATCAACTGTGTAATTTTCCATGGGAGTTTTGCCATGGATCCCCCTCCGGCATGCCACAGTTAAGGTGTTAGTCCCCTTCAAACAACTTTTCCGTCACTTTTGTGGCCAGAAACAGTCCCTGTGGGTTTTAAAATTCGCCTGTCCATTGAAGTCAATGGCGGTTCGCGCGGTTCGCGTGGTTCGCCGGTTCGCGAACTTTTGGGGAAGTTCCCGTTCGCCGTTCGCGAACTTAAAATTTCATCACTAGTCACCAGATATCCTGACCTGGATCCGACAGGAGGTGGCTCAGGGCATCTCAGAGGCCATGGAGGAAAGTAAGTGGTCAGTAAAAAGACCAAGACAGAGACTGACATCCTCAGATTCATCTGGCTCAGAATACCAGGATTCAGTTGAAGAATTTCAGGTTCTTGATCAGGTTTATTCTAGTGAGAACGAGGAAGAGGTCTTGTCAGAATATCTAGATGCCAAGACAGTGAATAAGCGCATCTTAAAGGTAAGAAAAACCCTTGAACTACCAGAGGATCTGCCTAAACCTGAAGTTTCTGATAAACATTTTGCGGATCTTAAGAAGCAGAAGCCTTCCTTTCCTCTTCATAAAGCCATTAAGGAGGTGGTGACGGCAGAATGGGAAAAACCTGATAAAAAGGTTCCGTTTCAGGGCAGACTATCCAGGCTTTACCCTTTGGAGGAGAAATGGACAACACCTCCGAAAGTGGATGCGACCATCTCTAGAGTTGTTAGGAGAACTAGTCTACCATTGGATAGTTCAGCCTCCCTGCGGGAGCCAATGGATTAGAAATTTGATATATTCAGCGGGAGGTACTGGGTGCCACCCAGCTGTTTGTCTTACGGCGGTGTCCAGAGCAATGAAAAGTTGGATAAAGGACCTTGATACAGATGTGGAAAGAGGAATCAAGAGAACAGTCCTCAGGGATTCTATCTATGATCTTCGGATAGCCACAGAATTTGTCGCTCAAGCTGCCCTGGATATCACCAGGATCTTCTCCCGCACCATGGCTCTCTCGGTAGCAGCTAGGAGAGCTTTATGGTTGCGTTATTGGGGTGTGGATTCCTTTTACAAGTCCAATCTATGTTCCATACCTTTTGAAGGCGAGCTTTTATTCGGAAAGACCCTAGAAGAATCCATTAAGAAAGCAGCTGAAGGGCGTAAGGTCTTTTTACCCCAAGAGAAAAGAACTAGGAAACCCGGCTCCTCTTGGTCAGATAAGCGACCTCAGAGGGATCACTTTTTTCGGGATGCTCGTAGCTACCGACCAGGTAGAGAGTTTAACAGGAGTAGTAATTGGCATGGGGGCCAATCATATGCTTCCCGTTCCTCCCGAGGTAGAAACTCTTCCTTTCGGGGAGGCAAGAACTTCTGACTATCCGTCAGAGGTCGGTGTTCGACTCTCCCTCTTCTGGAGGGTTTGGGCAAGGGACATACAAGATGCCTGGGTCAGAGCTATAATTCAAAGAGAGAAAAATAGTACTACTGGTAGGCAACTCGGAAACGAATTGCCCTCCAAGTAGACCTTATATCCTTATATTACAAAAAGGCTTATACTGCAGGTGCCCATTAAGGGGAGTCTTTGCATGCAGGTAGCCAAAAAAACGGGCTTGTACTGCAGGTGCCCACTAAGGGGAGTCTTCACATACAGGTAGCCAGAAAACAAAAAAACTCTTTAATAGTCCCTCTTGAGGAAAAAGAAAAAAAATTATATACAAGTGTAGATTAAAAAATAAGGACCTAGTGGGGTAGAGTAATAACTGCGCCTGGCTTTACTGTAAAGAACACATAAACTGTGGAGATATTAATGTGGCTTCAAAGGTATGCCAAATGTTCCACCAGAGTAGTTGTTTCAAAAAGGCCGAGGGTACAGAGTATGCAGCAAACAATTGCTAAACCAACAGGTTATATTTGTATCTAATAGTGGAGGATACAGTATATGCACCCAGAAATGCAAGATATAAACACAAAAGTACCTAGTATGTCTTCAAATATATTTGAATGAGTATCACTTGTTAAGTAGAGAATGGGTACAGTTGTGAGGGGTATTAACCTGGAGATAGCTTAGTGGCTGCAGATTACAGTGCAATTCAAAGTTTAGGATGAATGAAGAAATACCCTTAGTGCCATAAACTTATATCCCATGCATAAAGCACATATTGATTCTTAAGGCAAAAGGTATATGAAAACCCATACTAAATCACAGAGAAAAGCATAGTAGTAAAATATGTAGCAATATGTAACAAGATGCCTAAACAGCTAAATGTGATTTGGGGGTAGGAGTCCCTAGCATCTTGTACATATCTTATACATATATACTTAAACAGTCTTTAGCAGTGCTCAGGATCATAGGAATATCAAAACCCCAGAATTGTCCAAACAAGAAAAATTTCAAATAGAATAATCCGCTCTATGTGAGCTGCTCAACGCGCGTTTCGGCGATACAGATCGCCTTTGTCAAGAGCCGTTTGCAGAGTGGATAGCGCCTCTTTTTAAATGGGTCTTAGAACTTCCCCTGTGTGACGTAATCATCACTGTCCAATCGGTGAGTCCGTGTGGACAGGAGGGGGCGGAGTGAACCCTCCCCTAGTACAGGGTCTAAGATGCAGTTAACCCTACTCGGGAAACGAGTGCCGGTATAAATCTATCAAATGACCCGGACACCATAGGAGGCTGCAAGGGATTACATGTTATAGTCCGGATAGTCCCCAAAAATAAATGATAGTAAGACTCGTTTTGGGTCCATAGAAATGTAAAGGTCGTCCAAGAGTATTAGTAGTCAATCGGAAAAAAAATTTTTGTTAAAATTTTCGGATGTACAAACAAAACGGGACTAGTACTTAAAGGTTGCTGGAAAAATCCAGTATATAAACCAGAGTACATAGATCCAGATGTTATATAGGACGATGTTTCTATGGTAGGCATACAAGTGCCATAGTTGGGGAACAATCTAAAGATTCTAAATGTGTATATATGGAGGCGCAAATGAACATTTATAAAGGATAAATAAATGTTCATTGTTGATTAAAATAGAGGAAGTAATTAACTTAAACATAAAGGGGAGACAGAGAATTTTGTAAGAATTAGCGTGGTGTGTTGACAGATATTGTTAAAGGGTTAGTAATATAACCCTAAATAGGTGAAAAAGGGGGGTGCCGACCATACATCTTGTAAATATACATACAAAGTATTTACACAATATTTACAAATTAAATTTTACAAAGAAAATGACCTGACAGGATTGAGTTGGTGTTATTTAGATAAAGGGGGCGAAGGAAAAACCTTTGTTGAGACCTTTTGGGTGTAATGTTTTGAGTTGGAAGATCAAAAAACTTTCTCGTTGTCTTAAGAATCAATATGTGCTTTATGCATGGGATATAAGTTTATGGCACTAAGGGTATTTCTTCATTCATCCTAAACTTTGAATTGCACTGTAATCTGCAGCCACTAAGCTATCTCCAGGTTAATACCCCTCACAACTGTACCCATTCTCTACTTAACAAGTGATACTCATTCAAATATATTTGAAGACATACTAGGTACTTTTGTGTTTATATCTTGCATTTCTGGGTGCATATACTGTATCCTCCACTATTAGATACAAATATAACCTGTTGGTTTAGCAATTGTTTGCTGCATACTCTGTACCCTCGGCCTTTTTGAAACAACTACTCTGGTGGAACATTTGGCATACCTTTGAAGCCACATTAATATCTCCACAGTTTATGTGTTCTTTACAGTAAAGCCAGGCGCAGTTATTACTCTACCCCACTAGGTCCTTATTTTTTAATCTACACTTGTATATAAATTTTTTTCTTTTTCCTCAAGAGGGACTATTAAAGAGTTTTTTTGTTTTCTGGCTACCTGTATGTGAAGACTCCCCTTAGTGGGCACCTGCAGTACAAGCCCGTTTTTTTGGCTACCTGCATGCAAAGACTCCCCTTAATGGGCACCTGCAGTATAAGCCTTTTTGTAATATAAGGATATAAGGTCTACTTGGAGGGCAATTCGTTTCCGAGTTGCCTACCAGTAGTACTATTTTTCTCTATATCTCCAGGGGTTATGCCCCACTGTATCCTATAACCACCACAACACTGGCGGATGGATCTAATCCATTTCCTTCCAGGGTTGTTCTTTATCTATTTTTCAGGTTTCAATACCTAGGTTGTGTAAATATTGTGTGTGTTTGACCATTTAATTTGGGTGTTCGACCATCATTTATACTGACTATGGCAGGCTTTCTTGCTAACAAATTAGATAGCACTATGTGGTGTAAAGACGCTGATAAAGTTTTCTCTAACGAATTACTGGAAAATACGGAGGTTCCCTCTGATATTCATCAAAGTTTTAACAAACTTAACAAAACCTATAAACAACAAATAAGGGCCAGCTGGGAGATTTCCTCCCTGGACTTCTATCTGAAAAAAAGTATGATTCCAAGAGGGCTTAGAGTCCATACGGTCCCCTCCTCCCATGCTGAAAATCCAGAAATGGTTAAAGAATGGGAACTAGCAGCAGGACTCTGTTCTAATACATTTATGCAAATTATCTGTAAATTTGAAAAACTTAAATTGGAGGCTACGGATAAACAACTTGAATCCGAATTAAGTAATATTCACCAATTTCAGTCTGACCCCACATTCAATCAACTAGAACTGAAATTGAAACAGAACTTAGACAAATACCAACAAGTGATCAAAGTTAGAAAACATCAAAAATTTCTTAGGGATCTAAAAGATTACGAAACCGGCAACGTCTATAGCACGTTTAACCCCTTAAGGACCAAACTTCTGGAATAAAAGGGAATCATGACATGTCACACATGTCATGTGTCCTTAAGGGGTTAAACGCCGCCTAAGAACCAATTCCGAAAATGCGCTAACTTCGGATTACGACTCATCCGATAATGACTCAGAGAACAGATCACGGACACAAGTCTGTCCATCAGACTCTGACTCTAACACCTCTAATCAAGGCAGCTCTAGGGGCATTTTGAAAAAAGGGGTGAATTTTTTAGAGATGGGCCATTTGGACGACCCAATACCACGCCAACCCCCATACCACACGCGCAACAGGGGCCGGGGAGGGAGAAGCACAACAAGGAGACGACGGTACTAACCAATAAACTCCAAATTATCAACCTTTCAATGCATCCTCTAACCCCTCAGGAAACAAATGTTTTATCTAAGGGCCTCTCTTTTGTGCCTGTTCCACCCTTTAATAAGTTTATATGGGTAAAAGATTTACATCTATTTGTTAGAAAACTTGCTTTATGCAAGTATCATCAAATCAAATTGGATAAGAAGTTAAAAGATCTAGGCATTCTAGATAAGGATTATGACTGCTTAATGACTCTGATATCTCTCCTTGACGAGAACGATACTGACACTACCACCTATCAGACTAATTTGAAACCCCCGTGTCGATTCACACCAAACCTGGGGAATTTCAAAAACATCGAATTTTTTCTAGAATCAGTTAAGTTTGCAATTGATAATATTCACCATAAGGACCTGGACGTACAGCCAAACATGAATCTCACGAAATCTGAGAACAAAGCTCTGCAAGCACTTAAAGGAGATACCACAATCACCATCAAGCCAGCCGACAAGGGAGGGAATATTGTCATTTTAAACACTACTGATTACATCAAGATGTCTCTCAAGATACTTGAAAATAGAGACACATACCAACCTCTTGAAAAAGATCCCACAAACACATTTCTTCAAGATTATCGAGTGATTTTGGATATGGGCCGCAGTAGAGGGGTGCTATCCAGGGAAGAATATGACTTTATTCTCAATAAACTCCCTAGGATAGCTACCTTCTACTGCCTGCCCAAAGTCCATAAAAATCAAACTAACCCCCCCGGACGCCCCATAGTATCCGGTGTCGACAACCTCACCCAAAATGGCAGTATCTACCTCGATAGGGTTCTTCGCCCATTCGTGGAAAAACTACCCTCCTACATACAAGACACTAAGCAGACACTGGTCCGCCTTTCAAGCTTAAAACTCCCTGAGTCTGTGTCACTCTGTAGCCTAGATGTGGAGGCCCTATACTCCTCTATTCCACACAAGGGGGGTATCCAACATGTGAAACATTTCCTGGACAAAAGGGGCCCTGCCTACAGTGACCATTCCTTCTTCACCCTGGAGTTGCTTGAATTCATTCTTAGCCACAACTATTTCCTCTTCAACGAGAAATTTTATCATCAGGTACAGGGCACTGCGATGGGGACGGCTTGTGCCCCATCGTATGCCAACCTCCATCTGGGCTGGTGGGAGGAAGTAGTTGTGGCGAAAGATACAGCTTTTACACCATACAGACCTTTTATCCATCATTGGGCTCGTTATATTGACGATATTCTGATCCTGTGGACAGGTAGTGAGGACCTATTTAAAAGCTTTGTATCACTTCTTAATACTAACAATTTGAACTTATTCTTTACATCGGAGTTCGGGAAGGATACACTGAACTTTCTAGACCTCACAATCACAATAAGTGGAGATTCCATCAGTACCACATTATATAAAAAACCAACATCCTCTAATAGCCTCCTACGGTGGGAAAGTTTCCACCCCCAACCACTTAAACGGGGGATCCCCACCGGGCAGTATATCAGAGCTCGTAGGAATTGCAGCAACATCGAAGATTTTAAAGTACAAGCCAATGTACTACGACAGCAATTTAAGGATAAGGGCTATCCGAACAAATGCCTTAAAAAAGCTTACAAACGAGCTTTAGAGGCAGATAGGGATAGCCTTCTATCGCCCAAGAAAGTGGAGTTTTCCACTAAACCACAACCCCCACGGTTAATAGCCACATTCGATTCAGGCTGGGAGGCCGTCAGAACTGTGTTTCAAAAGTTCTGGCCGTGCCTATTGGATGATACTCACCTCAAAAGGGTCCTGGGACCCAGAGTCGAAATGACCGCCCAAAGAGGGAAGAACCTCAGAAACATCCTCGTTCCGAGTCATTTTCACTCTCCCCCCATACGTACCTGGCTACATAACACCACGGTGGGATCATATCAATGTGGCCATTGTGTGGCTTGTAAATTTATCAAACGTGACTCCAAGATCATCTTCGACAGTACTGGAAAAAGATCATTTAAGATCAAATCTTTTTTCAACTGCAATACCGCAGGACTAGTATATCTCCTCACATGTATCTGTCATCTGCAATACGTGGGAAAAACCTTTAGACCCTTTAAGGAGCGTATCAAAGAGCATGTCAGATCACCTAAACTGCTCGTTGATACCCCCATAGGTCGACATTTAAAAGAGGCTCACGCTGGTAATCCACAGGGACTTCGTTTCTGTGGACTAGAATTGGTCCGAAAGGATAGACGCAGGGGCAATTATGACCGTTTTTTGAGACAACGAGAAAGTTTTTGGATCTTCCAACTCAAAACATTACACCCAAAAGGTCTCAACGAAGGTTTTTCCTTCGCCCCCTTTATCTAAATAACACCAACTCAATCCTGTCAGGTCATTTTCTTTGTAAAATTTAATTTGTAAATATTGTGTAAATACTTTGTATGTATATTTACAAGATGTATGGTCGGCACCCCCCTTTTTCACCTATTTAGGGTTATATTACTAACCCTTTAACAATATCTGTCAACACACCACGCTAATTCTAACAAAATTCTCTGTCTCCCCTTTATGTTTAAGTTAATTACTTCCTCTATTTTAATCAACAATGAACATTTATTTATCCTTTATAAATGTTCATTTGCGCCTCCATATATACACATTTAGAATCTTTAGATTGTTCCCCAACTATGGCACTTGTATGCCTACCATAGAAACATCGTCCTATATAACATCTGGATCTATGTACTCTGGTTTATATACTGGATTTTTCCAGCAACCTTTAAGTACTAGTCCCGTTTTGTTTGTACATCCGAAAATTTTAACAAAAATTTTTTTTCCGATTGACTACTAATACTCTTGGACGACCTTTACATTTCTATGGACCCAAAACGAGTCTTACTATCATTTATTTTTGGGGACTATCCGGACTATAACATGTAATCCCTTGCAGCCTCCTATGGTGTCCGGGTCATTTGATAGATTTATACCGGCACTCGTTTCCCGAGTAGGGTTAACTGCATCTTAGACCCTGTACTAGGGGAGGGTTCACTCCGCCCCCTCCTGTCCACACGGACTCACCGATTGGACAGTGATGATTACGTCACACAGGGGAAGTTCTAAGACCCATTTAAAAAGAGGCGCTATCCACTCTGCAAACGGCTCTTGACAAAGGCGATCTGTATCGCCGAAACGCGCGTTGAGCAGCTCACATAGAGCGGATTATTCTATTTTAAATTTTTCTTGTTTGGACAATTCTGGGGTTTTGATATTCCTACGATCCTGAGCACTGCTAAAGACTGTTTAAGTATATATGTATAAGATATGTACAAGATGCTAGGGACTCCTACCCCCAAATCACATTTAGCTGTTTAGGCATCTTGTTACATATTGCTACATATTTTACTACTATGCTTTTCTCTGTGATTTAGTATGGGTTTTCATATACCTTTTGCCTTAAGAATCAATATGTGCTTTATGCATGGGATATAAGTTTATGGCACTAAGGGTATTTCTTCATTCATCCTAAACTTTGAATTGCACTGTAATCTGCAGCCACTAAGCTATCTCCAGGTTAATACCCCTCACAACTGTACCCATTCTCTACTTAACAAGTGATACTCATTCAAATATATTTGAAGACATACTAGGTACTTTTGTGTTTATATCTTGCATTTCTGGGTGCATATACTGTATCCTCCACTATTAGATACAAATATAACCTGTTGGTTTAGCAATTGTTTGCTGCATACTCTGTACCCTCGGCCTTTTTGAAACAACTACTCTGGTGGAACATTTGGCATACCTTTGAAGCCACATTAATATCTCCACAGTTTATGTGTTCTTTACAGTAAAGCCAGGCGCAGTTATTACTCTACCCCACTAGGTCCTTATTTTTTAATCTACACTTGTATATAAATTTTTTTCTTTTTCCTCAAGAGGGACTATTAAAGAGTTTTTTTGTTTTCTGGCTACCTGTATGTGAAGACTCCCCTTAGTGGGCACCTGCAGTACAAGCCCGTTTTTTTGGCTACCTGCATGCAAAGACTCCCCTTAATGGGCACCTGCAGTATAAGCCTTTTTGTAATATAAGGATATAAGGTCTACTTGGAGGGCAATTCGTTTCCGAGTTGCCTACCAGTAGTACTATTTTTCTCTATATCTCCAGGGGTTATGCCCCACTGTATCCTATAACCACCACAACACTGGCGGATGGATCTAATCCATTTCCTTCCAGGGTTGTTCTTTTTTTATATAATTCAAAGAGGTTACAGATTGGAATTCCTCAGAAGACCCAGAGGCAACTTCTTCATTCCCACAGGTATGCCCAAAGACGAGGGCAGAAGCAGGGCTCTGGGAGATTATGTTCAGAACCTCAGGTCCCAAAAGGTCATCATTCCAGTGCCAAAAGAGGAACGATTCCATGGTCATTATTCACCTCTGTTCTTGGTCCAGAAAGACAAGGACAAGTGGAGACCTATCCTGGACCTGCGGAGGATCAACAGGAGTCTTCTAAATCAGATCCTTCAAGATGGAGTCCATAAGATCCATCTCCCCAGCTATCCGAAAGGCAGATTGGCTCATATCCATCGACCTACGGGACGCCTATTATCACATCCCGATAGCCAAGGAACATCATCGTTTTCTACGATTTGTTATAGGAGAGGACCACTTCCAATTCAGAGCACTTCCATTTGGCCTGAGCACAGCACCCAGGACCTTTTCAAAGGTGTTGGTCCTGCTTATAGAGAGATTGAGGATTCAGGGAATCTCTCTGTTCCATTACCTGGACGACCTTTTGTTGGTAGCACCAAACGTCCAGATGGTGGTTCTACACAGAGAATTTGTGCAATCAGAACTTCATCGACTCTGCTGTGTGGTGAACCTACAAAAGAGCAGCCTCATTCCATCCCAGAAGATTACGTTCCTGGGGGCAAACTTCGACACACTCCGGAACTCTATTTCCCTTTCACAAGAAAGGATACGGAGGATTTTGATCTTTGTCTACAAGATTCTGCACCTTCAGGTAATAACAGCAAGAACATACTCGCAACTTCTGGGCAATCTGACCTCTTCTATAGGACTAGTCAGGTGGCCCAGTGGCATCTCAGAGTTCCTCAGAGGTCGTTCCTGAACCAGTTCAACCGGCGGGTTATGGATTGGAATCAACCCTTGAAGATCTCTCCTGTTGTGAAAATGGACCTGGTCTGGTGGTTAAGAAGGGTGAATTTGGAAAGAGGTTTTCCTTTGATAGAACCCAATTGGGTCCTATTAACAACAGATTCCAGCGCACATGGTTGGGGTGCCCACTGTCAGGACCAAATGACTCAAGGTCGATGGAACAGACAGGAATCGGTTCTTCCGGGGAATGTTTTGGAATTACGGGCCATCCACAGAGCTCTCATACACTTCAGGGGGATCCTGAAGAACAAGTGGATATGAGTCCAGTCCGACAACCAGGCAGCTGTGGCCTACGTATCTCATCAAGGCGGTACTCACAGCCAACTGTTGATGAAGGAACTACGGCCTATCATGAGTTGGTGCCAGAAAAATATTCAAGGTATTTCTGCAGTACACCTTCCGGAGATTCAGAATACCATGGCGGACTACCTAAGCCACGTGACCATAGACAAGAACGAGTGGCATCTAAGCCCCGAAGTTTTTCAGGAGCTGTCTTTGATCTGGGGAACCCCAGAGATAGACCTCATGGCAACGGCCCAGAATACCCAGGTCAAAGCCTTCTTCTCGAGACTGTTCGATCACAGAGCCAGGGGGCAGGATGCTCTATCCCTAATTGGAGGTTCACTCTGGCCTACGTGTTCCCTCCTATACCTCTCATATACCCAACTCTGAAGAAGACCAGAGGACCTGGTTCCCTATGGCGAGACGGATGAGTCGGGAACCTCCAAAGGGAACTCCCGTTCCAGGCAGGTTTACTATCCAAGGGACCATTGCTACACTCAAACCCCCTAACCCTCAAGTTGTGGGCTTGGAGATTGAGCGGGAAGCTCTGATGAATGCTGGTATGCCTGACACAGTCATTAAAACCCTCCTGCGGTCTCGTAAGATATCCACTTCATACACATATTATAGGATTTGGCATGCCTTTGTTTGCTGGGCACAAGAACATCAGGTGGTGATTAAACCTTTGGCATTATCTTCGGTGCTCTGTTTCCATCAAGCTGGCCTGGATAAAGGCCTTAGCTCTAATACTCTAAAGCTCTCTAAAGCTCCAGGTATCAGCTCTATCCGCTTTATCAGGTACCCGATGGGCACTGGAACCATTGGTCATCCGTTTCCTTAAAGCGGCAATTAAGATCCGGCCTCCTCTTAAGGTATTTCTGCCGGCATGGGACCTACCTCTGGTCGTGAAGGCCATGACTAGTGCTCCCTTTGAACCACTTGACCAAGCTCCTTTGATGGTACTCACTCAAAAGGTACTCTTATTGGTAGCTGTTACTTCCGCACGAAGGATATGTGAAATCCAGGCATTGTCCTGCGAAACACCTTACACGAGGATTCTTCATGATAGCTTAGTTCTCAGACCAGTCCCGGAATTCTTACCTAAAGTGATATCTAAGTTCCACTTGAACCAGGAAATTGTTCTACCATCCTTCTATCCTAATCCCTCTTCTCCTGAAGAAGAAGTTTGGCATACTCTGGACGTGGTTCGAGCATTATCTATCTACCTAGAGAGGACCAGCCCTTTCCGTAGATCGCCCAGATTATTTGTATTGCCTTTTGGCCACAGGTGGGGTGAAGCTGCCTCTACCTCTACATTGAGACAGTGGATGGTATCGGCCATCTCATGTTCTTTCAAATACTTATCACTACCGGTTCCTACTGGCGTCAGGGCTCATTCTACTCGGGCTATCGCTGCATCTTGGGCTTCTGTGGCAAATGCTTCTCCTCATGAGATTTGTAAGGCTGGCACTTGGTCTCCAGTGAACACTTTCATCTGCCAATATAAGCTGGATGTTAGAGCCACAGTGGACTCTCACTTTGGTCATCAAGTGCTTAATTCAGTCCGCTCCTCTCGACGCTCGTAGTTTGTATATTTATAATTTATCGGCATTAATAAAATATTCTTTTTGCATTCATTATGTCTCTTGTTTCCCCTCCCTATGCGCTTGGGTAATCCCATGTGTATATGCTGCCATGATTAGCCAGGAAAGTGGAACATGTATTCATACTTACCGTAATTTTCTTTTCCTGGCAGCATATACAACCCACCCTTATGGGTCTATTTTTCATGTAAGTGCTTGTTACTGACTGAGGGTCTATTCTCTGGATCCTCCTTTTATATAAGAATTTGGTTAATCCTGTCCTATTGGCTGTAAAGGGAGGAGCTAACCTATGTGTATATGCTGCCATGAATAATAGCCAGCAAAAGAAAATTACGGTAAGTATGAATACATTTTCCACTATATATGTGTGTATATATATTTGTTACTTTATTGTTACTAAGACACGGTACCAGAAAACTGTTATAAAAAGATTACTGGTAGGGGAGAGGAAGGATATAATTGTGCCTAGGGCCATTTGAGAAATCAAATGATTAAATCTCAAGTGAGAGATATATTATTCTATAGCAAAATGAAAACAAATAATGCCTCAGATCATTGAAAAGATCCAATGATTAAATCTCAAATGAGATATAAAGGCTATGGCAGAATGCCAATAGGTACACAGAGACAGTCATAGAATAACAATATAGAAAGCCTCTCCCCCTGGTAATCTGACTAGATAGGCTTCAGGAGAATTAAATAAATAGTAAAAATAATCAAATGTGCCAAAAACAACGTGAAGTAAATTAACCCAACATTTGCACTACGTAGTTAAACCATTTTTAGTATGTTATGAAAATGTATTTGTGCCCTCCAGGTACAGTGAGGAGAAAAAAGTATTTGATCCCCTGCTGATTTTGAACGTTTGCCCACTGATAAAGAAATGATCAGTCTATAATTTTAGTAGTAGGTGTATTTTAACAGAAAGAGACAGAATAACAAAAAGAAATCTAGAAAAACGCATGTCAAAAAAAGTTATAAATTGATTCCCATGTCAACAACTTAGTACTTGGTGGCAAAAAACCCTTGTTGGCAATCACAGATGTCAGACGTTTCTTGTAGTTGGCCACTAGGTTTGCACACATCTCAGGAGGGATTTTGTTCCACTCCTTTTTGCAGATCCTCTCCAAGTCATTGAGGTTTCGAGGCTGACATTTGGCAACTCGATCCTTTAGCTCCCTCCACAGATTTTCTATGGGATTAAGGTCTGGAGACTGGCTAGGTCACTCCAGGACCTTAATGTGCTTCTTTGTTGCCTTGGCTGTGTATTTTTGTCATTGTTATGCTGGAATACTCAACCATGACCCATTTCCAATGTCCTGGCTGAGGGAAGGAGGTTCTCACCCAAGATTTGATGGTACATGGTCCCATCCATCGTCCCTTTTATGTGGTGCAGTTGTCCTGTCCCCTTAGCAGAAAAACACCCCCAAAGCATAATGTTTCCACCTCCATGTTTGATGGTGGGGATGGTGTTCTTAGAGTCATAGACAGCATTCCTCCTCCTCCAAACACGGCAAGTTAAGTTGATGACAAAGAGTTTGATGTTGGTCTCATCTGACCACATTTTCACCCTGTTCTCCTATGAATCATTGAAATGTTCATTGGCAAACTTCAGACGGGCCTGTACATGTGCTTTCTTGAGCAGTGGGACCTTGCAGGCGCTGCAATATTTCAGTCCTTCACGGCGTAGTGTGTTACCAATTGTTTTCTTGGTGACTATGGTCCCAGCTGCCTTGAGATCATTAACAGGATCCTCCTGTGTAGGTTGATTCCTCACCATTCTCATGATCATTGAAATTCCATGAGGTGAGATCTTGCATGGAGCTCCAGAACGAGGGAGACTGACAGTTATTTTGTGTTTCTTCCATTTGCGAATAATCGCACCAACTGTTGTCACCTTCTCACCAAGCTGTTTGACAATGGTTTTGTAGCCCATTCCAGCATTGTGTAGGTCTACAATCTTGTCCCTGACATCCTTGGACAGCTCATTGGTCTCCATGGTGGAGAGTTTGGAATCTGATTGATTGCTTCTGTGGACAGGTGTGTTTTATACAGGTAACTAGCTTAGATTAGGAGCACTCCCTAAGAGAGTGCTCACAATCTCAGCTTGTTACCTGTATAAAAGACACATGGGAGCCAGAAATCTTGCTGATTGAAAGGAGATCAAATACTTATTTCACTCATTGACATGCAAATCAATTTATAACCTTTTTGACATGCTTCTTTCTGTATTTTTTTATTCTTCGTTATTTTTTCTCTCACTGCTAAAATACACCTACCATTACAATTATAGATTGATCATTTCTTTGTCAGTGGGCAAACATTCAAAATCAGCAGGGGATCAAATACTTTTTTCCCTTTCTGTAATTTGCCACATGTGGTCATCCCCTTATAGAAGGGATACGCAGTATGCTTTCAACCAACAAGCATGATGCTGCATGACCCTACTTAGCGGTGTAGAGACATTCAGGGATTTCCAATATCTATATACAGTTCTGTATCCACTATTTATTTATTATTATCATCACTGGCATTTATAAAGCGCCAACTTATCGCATTGTACAATTGGACGAAAGAAACACTACAATACATACAGACCAATACAGAATGTTAAGAGGACCCTGCCCTTTAGCTGAGATCTATCCATTGAAGCTATTTTGCACTTAGCTAGATAGCCAGTGAGCTTACAATCTAAGGGTTTAAATGGGTCTTGAGTCGAGACAATAGGTAGTAGGGTGAATTCAGAGTTTGCTGGACAAAAAAGTATTTGCAGTCACTGGCAACATGTAAAGGAGGCAAACTGAGTAAGATCACAAGCAGCTGGAGAAGAATGCTATAAATAGAGAGGGAAACCGGCTGGGAATTAGGAGGGACCAAATGGCTGGGTAGTGCTGGATGAAAATTAAGTTGCTTTGCTTTTTTTTCTCTTGGATGGCTTTGTGGATAAAAGGCCCAGGACAGGAATGGAGATAAGAACAATGTAAGATGAAGGCATTTACTGCTAGGATGAACAAGGGAAGAAGAAAGAGAGGGGTTGGGCAAAGCTGACATTTGTTGTATAGAATGTAAACGTTTGCCAACTAAATTCTTCTAGGACTTATCATCTAAAACAATTACTTCTTTATTTTGGGAATTCATTCTGAATTAATTTGTGACATAGACCAAATTCAGCGATAATTAGGAGTATTAGGGAAATCTCCATTGCAACTCCTACTAAATGCATTCAATTCACCCTTTGGGGAAAAAAGCAGCCTAAATTGAACTGATTTTATGGTTGGATTCGCTGCTGCAAACATATATTTTAGAAAATAACTCTCTGTACCTTTAAATCAGTAAATAATTTATTCAAGCTTCATTATTAATAGTCACATACACAGAGACAGGCACACACGCACATACACACCTTCTCATATATATATAATTCACATGGGTGTTCTCACTTACAGAATGTCAGAGCTCTGGCAAACAACTGGTTGAAGATTTTCTTTGTTCACTTTGCTGTGATGTGAATTTGTAATAAAACAGTGTCTATGTTAATGTCTCTGAGATGTATAATGCATGGCTTCTAATTAGTTCTGCTCCTATAATTGATTAACATTTTGCCTCCGCATTACTACTACAAAGAATTAGTAATGTAACACTATCTGCACATATTCCCTGCAGAGCAGAACACAGAGTGAAGCCTCTGTACAACATCTGTAATAGGAGGGCAGCGGTTGTTATCGTGGATGGAAACCATACAGGGGAAAAGGGTTATGTGTAGAAATAAAATGAGGAGAGTGTCACGGTGAACATGAACTGGGCAGATTGCTAGCAGGCTGCATTACAAGATCAGTACTGCCAAGGAAAGGAGACAAAGTGAACGAAATCCAACCTAACAGATTGGAATTTGTGATTTAACTTCAATGGAACTGGAGTCTGGAATATAACCTTCTGTTATAGTCTTTAATCTTAACAAAGCATTAATCTGCCATTTAAATATATACAGAATATGGATGTTCTCTTCATTTGCATTTTCTTAAACATATCATTGGGAAAAGTAAGGTAATTTAATTAATCAGCATACGAAAATAAAGCCAAACCATGTATATACTTATTAACATTATCATTCATATAATTATTATTGAGGACCCTATTAAACAAGCTTACAAATGTAGAGGAGGTGGGGTATAAATACACAAGAGTAAGAACAATGTGTGGATTGTTGCAGGGCTAAAAATTGAAAGCATCTCTATTAATGTATTGTCATTGTGAATGGGTGTTTTCTTATGATTATGAGTAATGTGTGTATGATGTCATAGTTCAGAGATAGGCAGTGCAGAAGGTTTTCTATCCCTGCAATAATGTCCTGGAAGGCAGAGACACAATTTCCTTTATTAATTTCCAGTGAGAGCAGGTTGACCTTGATCACCTTCATGTGAGGTGTAGAATCCCACCAACGTGCAAAACAACATCTTGTGAAAACTTAAGTAGCTCAATTGATATACAATGTAGTAATACAAAAATAAAATCCAATATGGAATAGAAATATACCTATTGACAGTATTCACTTTCAGATAGATGAATTGGTGCTATTTTTTTTTTTTTTTTTTTGGTTCATCAAGGTCTGGCAAATATTATATTTTCATTGCCATATAGGCATTACATTCTTGCATATAAAATTTGCTAAACGTTTTTGTTTAATGGTTATGAAAAATTATTAAAGGATCACTATAGGGTCAGGAACACAAACATGTATTCCTGACTCTGTAGTGTTAAAACCACCATCTAGCCCCCGTGGGCACCTCATGCCTCCATAAATATAGCAAAATCTTACTGAATTCAGCCTGAGGCTGTAACTCTACATGTTGTTAGACTCAGAAAAACAAGCAGTCTGCTGACATCATCAGAAGTGGTAGCCTGATCCAATCACAATGCTTCTCCAAAGGATTGGCTGAGACTGACAAAGAGGCAGATCAGGGGCAGAGCCAACTGATTAAACACAGCCCTAGCCAATCAGCATCTCCTCATAGAGATGAATTGAATCAATGAATCTCTATGAGGAAAGTTCAGTGTCTGCATGCAGAGGGAGGAGATACTGAATGTTTGGATGCATTTTAGGCAGCCATGACCCAGGAAGGATCTCTAATAGCTATCTAAGGAGTGGCCAGTGAAGTTATCACTGTGCTGTAATGTAAACACTGCAATTTCTCTGAAAAGTCAGTGTTTACAGCAAAAAGCCTGAAGGTCATGATTCTACTCACCAGAACAAATTCAATAAGCTGTAGTTGTTCTGGTGTCCCTTTAACTTAGTTATTTTACACACACCACTTCAGATTCTCCCTTCCCTGTTACATTGCATATAAAAAACAGAAGTTAGGATAAAAACAAGGTAAAATTATTCAAGTAATTTATATAGCTATATATATTAAACCTTTCCTTTGACGTCCCATTTTAGCACACACTTTCAGGCGGTCTACTTTTTGATGATCATACATTCGATTCACAAGAATACATTCAAACTCACACTATGTTTTCAAAGCTTTGGAAACACACTGTCACTCTCTCTAAGTAACAACCCCCCCACAGCTGTGAGTGTACCTTCTTTCCCCCTTCACTGTCTCAGGAGAAGACATCATCATCTTGCACAGACAATGCAGTTCTTTCAAAAAGTCCTTATCACCGTTCTAACAATCAGTGGTCATTTCTGAAAAACAAGCATCTATATTATAAGCATCTTGTAAAATGGCAAATTAACTTGACACAATGGAGAATAATAGGACAACAAGCTTACAAACTTGGACAACAACCTTACAAACTCTGTGTGCTTCTTTCTTCACCTACATGAGCACAGTACCAACATGATGATTTGGTTGGTTGTTTACCAGACCACAGGCCTTTTTCTTCGTATACAATAGTAAAACGGACATTTTTTTCTTTGTACTTTGCTCCAATAAACCACCATTTTTGGCTACACCTTGAGTGTGTAGACCATTGTCTACTATTTTGGTACACAGACAGAAAGAATGTGGCTATTGCATCTACTTTTTATGTCATTTAATCAAGCTTGTTTACCCCTGAGACATTAAAATCTAATATTTTTGCTAAGTTTGCCCTTCACATTCTTACACTTAGAAGAAGGAGTGGTGTTCTACAATATTCCCCAAAATATTTATTTATTCCTGTACCTGCCAGAACTGTCTGCTTTAATTTATCTTAGAAGCAAAATCAACATTAGTAAGGGAGCCCCACATGTGCAGCCAGATTAAGTATACCATTGATGATTTTTTTTTTCTTGGTAATAAAATAGTTATTTTGCAGGAATATTAGCCATATATGTGCACTGTAGTGAGGTATTACAGTTACAAACATTGATTGCTATTATATGAGATAAATTCCTAGTTTGGACTGGGCTAGGACTATTTCAGGGCTTTTCTCGTTAGATTTTATTATGTGCTAATGCTTGTCAGAAGGATTCATTGTTTCCAATATGTTTGTTTTTATTTTATTCATCCAGCTATGCATTTTCTCACCTAACTGTGCTTTTTGAATGCAAGATTAACAAATAAAAATCTGATTTTGTTTGCTCACTAATTTATAAAGTCAGTCTATGGAGAAGTGTATTTTACAACAAGAGCACAGTCACAGTGTTTCCATTGACTCATAAAGATTAAATAACTAAGGCTGGTGAAAGTCAAGAACTGCTTCCATTCTGTTGAATGAGCATTAGTTCATTCATTATTTCAAGTCAATGGAGTAGCTTGTACTATTGCTAAAATGCACACTTCTCCACGGACTTGTATTAGAAAGCACCGCTAAGAGCATTATTTTCTGGATTTATTTTTGTTTCCTGTATAGCATATCTGATAATAGCATAGCGAGTTTTCTGTCCGTGGTTGCTTTTACATTCCACATACCATTCTGTAAACAAACAAATCACATATAAGACAGACACAGGCACGATACTAGCACCTCATCTGTGGAGGCAATTTCAGCAAATTGAAAAGGTGGTTTATTAAAGCAATCTTTAATCGTAATTTATATAAAAAAAATAGATTTAAAGAAATCCATAAATACAATTCATAATTGATCTGAATTTTTTGTGGGACACACAGTAAAATCATGTGCCATAATTTATAAAACTATAAAAAGGGCTCCATAATTGAGCTGATAAATATACATCAAAAGAGATTATCACTCATGCCTTCACAATACAGCGTAGATAGTGCCTTGGTGCCAACCCACTATGAATATATAATAATACATGAGAGTGAGGTGCACTCAACGATCTTCACAAATGAATGGTGTTTTTTAAATCACAAAGTTACACAAGTGACAGATCAATATTTTGCCCCATTTGGTCACCATTTGGTCACTAAAAAAGACTGGACTGGACAATTTGAATACCCTGGGTTGTTTATTTTGCAAATGGTATGCTATGATGGGGTTATTTTTTTATTCCTGGGCTGCCATGAGGTCTTGATGTCAGCATAGGCTATGAAAACCAAACTGACAAATTTCAATGTGTACAAACTGAAATGGACCAGCTCTTTATTTCACCCTGTAACTTTCCAAAACACTGTGAAACCTGGACATTGGGATTATCGTTGTACCAGTGTCACATCACTGAATACGAAAATGTGCGTGTTATTGCAGTGAAAGCTACACGCAGTATGACATTTACAGTTAAAATACCATGCAGAAGATGGAAAAAAGCATTTCTTAAACTCTCACACTTTTTTTAGATTTGAAAAAAAAAGAAAGAAATAAGTTATGGTGGAACAGACATATTGTTCAAATTCTAGATTTTGGTTTTCTCAGAACTTATACAATTGTCTCTATCCTCAAGGGGTTACACAAAGAAATAAATAATTTTCTCCCACCCTCCCTGATGCCTACCTTGGGGCAGGGAGGCGGGAATCCTCATTCTTGGTGTTCTAGTGAGAAATACAGTATGCCTGCACCACAAGTAAGTGCAGACAACTCCTACTTTGTCAGATTTTGTCAACTTTTCTGCTACCCAGTCCCTCTTTTACTTATGTATTTATGAAAACTATAGTAATCAGGAAATAAAAAAAAACAAAAAAAATAATCAGGCCCAGGGAGCTATAATAAATCAGATTATATAATGTTTATTTTTGGTTACAGAGCTGCTTTAAGTCCTTTTATGAGGCTTATGTGAAAGTCAGACATCCGAAGTCTCCCGGTAGTTCCTGCATATTTAGTGTGATTCCCGGACACCCGCACACCATATGTAATATCCGGGAAATCACACGCACAATCTGACATACAATGTATGTCAGATTGTGTGTGTTTGATTTCCAGTATATTACACATGATAAATTTACACATGATAAATTCTCTTAAATAAATGTCCCCTTACTCATTACCCACCTGATGGGTGCTATTTCTGAGCAGGAGCTGGTCGGGTGCTGGCCCTTTAAGAACCTGACAGGCCCCTGCAGAATGGGCCGGCTCGGAGGAAGTGGTATGCTGTCATTTCCTCACAGCTAAAAAGACAGCTGTACAGGAGGGAGGAGGAGCAGAAGCAGGAGACTGGAGGCAGAGCCACCACCCTAGACAGTATGGAGAGGCTGGAAAGAGCTGCTGCTACTCACTCCCATCAGCCTCAGCCCAGACCCCAAATAGTATGCTAACATGTGCCTGCAATGTGTGTCAGGTTGTGTGTGTATTTGTGTATATATGCACCTGTGTGTGTATTTGTGTGTATATGTGCCAGTGTGTGTGTGTGCCAGTGTGTGTATCGGAGTCTCTATGTATGTGCCAGTGTCTGTATCTCTGTGTGTGTATGTATGTGTGTGTATTTGTGTGTTTGTGCCAGTGTTGGTATCTATATGTGTGTATATGTGTGTGTATATGCCAATGTGTGTATCTGTGTGTGTATGTGTCAATGTGTATATCTATCTATATGTGTCAGTGTGTATATGTGTGTGCATGCCAGTGTGTCTGTGTATTTGAATGTATGTGCCAGTGCAGATATCTGAGTTTGTGTGCATGTGCCAGTGTGGTTATCTGTGTGTGTATGTATGTGTCAAGGTGCGTGCATGTGTCCATGTATTAATAGTGTGTGTAAATAGTTGCAGTATGTAGTGTGTGACTGTGTGGGGAGGAGGAGGGGTGCAGCCAACTCCCTGAAATGAGTTTTTGCATATTGGGATATCTGGAAAGTGCACAAAGTAATGATAAAAAACAAAGTAAACAAAAGTGATACATTAATATGTTCCCAATGGAATATTTCTCCTCATATGATTGAAAGAAATACACAATAGATAAAAACACACATGAAAATAAACAGTCTAATCAAAATTAGCGTAATCGGACACAGACTAATGTACCAAAATAACACTGTCTGAGTACAGTTGGGATTACAGAACACATTATGGTTATAACACGAACTATTACTCAAGTAAGGTATTTCAGCACCAATCGCTTTACTTAATCTATTGAAAAATTTTAAAAATGCTTAAATACGTTACAGTGTTTGATTTTAATATCATTATTCAGCAATTGTAACAACTGCGTAACAGTGAATGATTTGAAAATAATTACAACATCAATACACCCTGCTAGCTACATGAAGTTGGGCCAAGTTCAAGACCCTTATACTGTAGAGAAGATTGCATTATAAATATTAAGTTTCTAATCTCTTGTGTAGTGCTTAGGAGTTCTCCAAATAATTTGTTTTGTTCTTCTTTGTTGAGCAGCTCCCTCTCATTTTTACAAGCATTACTTCAAATATTCTTCTTTGTTAATTCACCTAAATTGTATACCAAAATTCAGTTTATTAATTTGGGAAAGTTCCAATAACAATTTCTTTTTGTAACACATTGATCTTTTTAAGTAACTATAAAACCGAAATGAATAGCCAAAGATGCTATTATCATAATGGCATCTTTTCAAATTGTAATTGATTCCATTTTCCGTTTCACATATCAGGAAGTTAAATTAAAAATCAATTAATTGCACACAATAAAATAGAATACATTGCATCTTGTCTGCTTTCTCATTCTGAATTAGCCTTATAAATGAAAATCAGTTTAAATCTTTAACTTTTTCCAAAATGCTTAGTCAAATTAAATGATATATTCCCCATAGTATTTCAGCAAGCAGAAATGCTACGATTCCCATAATACGACTAATAGTGACCACTTCAGTACTGATATGTACAGACTTCCTTTCGATATTGATGTTGTAAAGCTCTGGTCAGTGCAACCTCTACAGATACCTTTGTCTGGAAGCATCTACTGCTTAATAAGTTGGGACCAAGTCAAAAGCAAGTACAGTGGAGGGCATGGTTTGACTGCTGAGTCATATGTACATGTAAGTTAGAAGCACCAAGGCCTCACCGGCATACCTATAACAAACCGGCACCACACATGAGAGACTTCTGCGGGAAGACCGAAATACTTTACAAAGTTGAAAATCCAAATGGTTATCATGGTTAGACAGAATAACAGCTTTTAAATTATATTATGTCCCCAAATCTTTACCAAATTCAAGTACCATTATTCTTCTTTAAGGCAACCACACAACTGATAAGCTCTTTTATTTGGAAGGGGAAAAGGCCAGAGTTGCCTTTAGAACATTGCAGAATTTATGGGACAATGAGGTCTGGGAACCTCAATATGTTTGCTTATTAGAAAGAAGTGATTATTATCTCCATAACCGACACATATTCTGAAATACACAAACCACAGTTGTCTTGTATCAAATCACATCTCTTGAGAAGCACCATGAGAAAAGAGATGCAATTTGATATAAGACAGTGGTCCTATATTCAATCACATCTCATATCTTGTGTTGCTTTTCTCATAAGCACCAAACATAAGCCTGAACAATATGGGAACATGTGTTTAGGATTAACCTTCCTGGTGTCTGGTCAAACACATTTGAAGTGATTCACCAACATTCCATCCCTGAAAGAGTTAATATGAGAAAGGCTAACATTCCAGCACACTAATAAATTTACAAATCTGCCTCTTAGTTCTCAGTAATGTCCCTAGTGTCCATTTTTTATTTTATTGTTTAATATACCAAGCTTCTTAGACTGTTCCATCTTTTCTTGGCAAATACGCACATAAGTTCTATGCTTTTTATAAATAATTGACATAATCAAAGCACATGCCTGGCTTGTATTTCTGCAACCTATTTACATTTTCTATTAATTCATACACCAAAGATTCATATTGGTGTGCCTGGGATCCATCTAGACACGTCTTCTCTGTATAAAACCATTGTTTAATTATTTAGCAAGCAGAATATCTTTGAACCCAACATGCTGCATGTGTGTCTGTTCATTGACCATTCCCCAATTGCTTGATGGTGGTTTTCCTGTCTGGGTAGAAAAAAAGAGTCCATGGCAGAGCTGAGGATTTAGAGTGATCAAAAACTACTTTCTAGGAAGGTTTGCAACTGATCTAACACCAACACATTCAGATATTTGGAATACCTATATTTCCCTTTTCCTGCTGAGATGTTCTAATTTTGAAGACATGTTTATTTAAAACTTGACTTAGACAGCAGATATATATATATATATATATATATATATATATATATATATATATAAATTTTATGTGACATAGGAACATAAGATGGACACTTCAATTAGATCCCTGGATAATATTTAAGTTACCCTGTACCCATTGTGGGTGCAGTGTGTGTATAATGTGGTTGTTTGATGTTAAATGTTTTGTGTGTTCTCCTGTCCTGATTCTCTCTACCAACTAGGTGGATTTGGTTGTGGAGCCTGTACAGCGGCATTTGTTGGTTTTGGTGACCTGAATATCAAGGCTTGTTAATTTGCATATTATGAACTCTGCAGACAGGAGATATATTTCATGTTAGTTATTATTTTTCCCAATCTATTATAAATGTGTTATTATAAGTTTCAGTATGTTTTCAAACATGTTTTGTTCATTTAAATTGTATTACGTTTATCACAGCAACTTTGATGTAGTGAATATAAGGGCCTAATTCAAGATATTACATTGGATAGATGGGTATTTAGTTACTGAAGGGCACACCACAAGGACAAATTAGTCTCCTGCTTGCCTGCCATGTCTCACTAGTACAAAGAATATCCAGGACCTCCTGCGATATTGCTCTACCCTATGGACTGTTGCTGTCAACCCACAACATGCGGTCAGAAGAGCTCAATGCAAGTAATCAGGCCATTCTTAGGCTAAACAAATAATCAGATACCTAAGAGAACACCACTTAGGATCTGTGCACTAGTAAAGACACTCCAGCTGTGTCTGCAGGGCTTAACCCTACAATATATGAATAGAAGGGAAAAAAAACTGACGTCACTAGTTTCTAGTTTTGAGACATATGTGTGTGTATATATATGTACATTTAGTGCTGGTCCAGCTAAACTTAACAGTTATTTAAACAAGATACTTACCTACTATCCAGCTTTCACTCACCCACTCTGTTGCGGTTTGAGTGACTTCAGTTTTGTTTTGTTTCCTTCCATCCTTAGGCTAAAAAAAAAAGAAAATCCATATAAGTGATCACAAGAACATTAGGAGTGGCCACATCAATAGTTTAGTACACTCTAAAAAAAGATTTGGAAAAAATTGCACCGGTGAGTTCTGCAACACAATAAGGTCTGGACGTCCACAGAAAAGAACAGTGATGGATGATCGTAGGATCCTTTCCATGGTAAAGAAAAATCCCTCCACAATATCAATATCATTATCCAAGTCTACCATACAGAGAAGACATCTTGAAATTATTCATAAACCTCAAGAATAGAAAGACCAAATTAGACTTTGCCAAAAAACATATAAAAAAAAAGCCAGCCCAATTCTGGAACAAAGGTTCACACTGTACCAGATTGATAGGAAGAAAAAAGTATGGAGAAGGCTTGGAATGACTTCTGATCTGAAATATACCACATCCTTTGTTAAACACAGTGGAGGCAGTGTGATGGCCTGGGCATTGGGTCACTAGTGTTTATTTATGATGTGACAGAAGATATAAACAGCAGGATAAATTCTGAAGTATATAGGGATATATATTGTCTGCTCAGATTCAGCCGAATTCAGTGAAGTTGATTGCACGAGGCTTCACTTTACAGATGGTCAATGATCCAAAACATACTGCAAAAGTAACCGAGGTGTTTAAGGCATAGAAGTGGAATATTCTGCAATGTCCAGATCAATCACCTGATATCAGTCGATAGAACATGCATTTCACTTGCTGAAGACAAAACTAAGGCAGAAAGACACACATACAAACAAAAACTGAAGACAACAGCAGTAAAGGCCTGGAAAAACATCACAAAGGAGGAACCCCAGTGTTTGGTGATGTCAATGCATTCCAGACTTCAAGCAGTCATTGCCTGCAAAAGATTCTCGACAAAGTATAAAAAAAAATTACATTTTATTCATGATTGTTTTAATTTGCCAATTACATTTGAGCCCCTGAAATAAGGGGACACTTTATGAAAATGGTTGCAATTCATACAATGTTTTTGTTCAAACCCCTTAAATTAAAGCTGAATGTCTGCACTTCAGTTGCATCTCTGTTGTTTCAATACAAATCCATTGTGGGGGCGTACAAAACCAAAATTATGAAAATTGTTCAAACCCCTTAAATTAAAGCTGAATGTCTGCACTTCAGTTGCATCTCTGTTGTTTCAATACAAATCCATTGTGGGGGCATACAAAACCAAAATTATGAAAATTGTATCAGCGTCCAAATATTTGCAGGCCGAACTGCAATTTCTAGCTGTTTTCTTTCTTTCTTTTTTTGGGGAGGGAATGGGAAGAATTATAGGAATGGGTATAGAAAGGGTTATTCTACCATAACAATTGTGTTTTCTTAAAGCACTGTTTTTTTTGGTTGGAGTAACTCTAAGTAAATACCAGTCTTGGATTTTTAGTTTTCATCTAGTTTTGCTATTAAAGAAAATTCTAATATTTTCCCATTAAACTTCACTTGTTTACATCCATTGAAAAGTATTGACAACCATAATTGCTGTAACTGCAATTACATTAAAAGTAATTTTATAGGACCTTATTATTTCGTGAGCAACCTCCTATTCTTTGACAAGCATAAAACTTTTAATTTTAATTTGTGAATATCAACTACATGGAAAAATGTAATTTGAAATGCATGAAAAAATACTTGATGTGTATACAAGAAAATGAACTACTCACAGTTTTATTCAGAGTAGCTAAAATAGAATTCTGTTTCAACGAACCCTTACAAAATGCCTAGCCAGATTTCTTTTTGTCCAAAACAGTATATTTTCATTGTGTGAGGTTAGTTGCTGTTAGGTTGAATCTAACAAGCCAATTTCACTTTGGGGAAATCATCATGAACGTCTGCTGATAGCTAGACAATAGCAAGTATCTTTATCTGACCATTCTGAAAATATAGTTATATAAAATCTAGGGGACTAGAGGATAATTGCAGAAGGGAGTTTGGACAAAAAGGATATTACTGACAGCCCATTAGGGAGTGCAGAAAGTTTTAAAATAAATCTAACATGCACAGACACACAGTGTTATTTTAGTATTTTTTAGAAATGAAATATTGCAATAACCTAGAAGAAAAAATATATTACCTTGGAAATATAGTTTTTAGTATTATTTTGTGTGTTTTACAAAACATCATAAATCAAAAGTGGAGTTGAGATGATTACTAGGAGTAGACATATCTTTAACAGCATGTTCTACAAGCAATTGCTTACACCAGAAGCCTCAGATGAGGTTTAGTTCACTCGTGTTGTTACCGAAAGGCCCTATATCTATAACACAACTGATTGTTGTGATTGTTCGATTTGGTGGGGCAGTCCAGAACCACAATGTAACTAAAAAACAGATGACATAGGTCTCATTAATGAAATATGACTGAAATGCTCGTAGGTACAGTGAGAAAGGATTTACTTTGATTGCCATTTTAAATTTCACAAACCATGAGAATATGCAGATAACCTAAAAACAGATCGACAGATATGTGAACTTCTTACTCAATGTGCCATTGAAGAATTCAGTGAGAGTTTGTGTCCGTAGAGCACCTTTGGTGCCACTATGGTAGGTTTGCAGTATTTTTCCATCAACAAATGAAAATGTGCTAATACCTTCTTAGGAACTCTGAGTCGGAAATATTCATAGATTACAAAATTACATAAGCTGAAAAGATACATATGCCCATCAAGTTCAGCCTTCCTCACTTCTGTTTTTGCTGAAGGCACAAAAAAAAAACAGTTTGAAGCACTTTCCTTCTTGACCCCAGATTGGCAGTCAGATTTATTCTTGGATCGAGAAGCTATTACTCCACAATCTAAAAATTATATCCTTGAATATTATGTTTTTTCAAGTATGCATCCAGTTTCTGTTTAAACATCTGTACAATATCTGATAAAACCACTTCTTCAGGCAGAGAATTACATATCCTTATTGTTCTTACTGTAAAAAAAAAAAAAAAACGTAACTAACGCTCCTTTCTTCCAGTCTAAACACGTGACTTTGTGACCTATGTATAGTCCTGTTTGTGAATAGATTTCCAGACAATTGTTTGTATTGGCCCTGAATATACATGTATAATTTTATCATCGTTTTTCTATACTAAAGAGGTTTACATTTGTTTACCTTTCTTCATAGCTAAAATGTTCCATTCATTTTATTCATTTTGTAGCCCACCTCTGCACTTTTTCTTGTGCCATAACATCCTACTTTAGATTGACATTGGACATTGTTGTCTATATCAATTCCCAAATCCTTCTTGTATGTTGTTATCACTAATTCAATACCATTTAGCATATAAGCTCTTTACCCCGAGGTGCATAACTTTGCATTTTTCTTCATAAAATTTAATCTGCCATTTGAGTTACCAGTTCCCCAGTCTAAATCTAAATCTCTCTGCAGCAAAGTAATATCCTGATCACTTTGACTTTCAATGCTTATTTCAAAGTAATTTATAAATATAATTACCCAGTCTTCTACCCAAGAACAAACATGTTCATCTAGACTCATTTCTTTTGGTTTGAACACTAACCTATTGTGTGGAACCGTGTCAAACGCCTTGGAAAAATCCAAGTAGATTACATCCAGTGCAACTGTCATGCTCCTGAGCAGGTCAGAGAGGAGACAATTGCAAGGGTTATTGGTTAAAACTGTATTTGTCATATCAGACATAACAAATTTACTGAAAATAAATAATAAAGGGCAGTCTGCCACAAACAGGATACTTTGAGAAAAACAGGGTTTAGGCGATATGCACAAACAAGATCTTTAGAAAGTAAATTAATAAAATATTTTGTATACAAGCAGGCTTGAAGTTATACCAATTAGTTAAGGATTTCCAGGATACTTTGCAATGCAGTTAGTTATAGGTAAATACCTTTTAGGATACGGCAATACAGGATCATGCAGAGTTGCAGAGGTTGAAACAGGTAGGTATATTCCAAAATAATATAATGCAGGTTGCTTACGAGATCATGCAGTGATGCAGCAATTGAAGCAGTTAAGATTCTTCAATGAAGGCAATACGCCACAAATCAGGATTCTTGGAAGCTGATAAGAAAGGTCCTTCAGGCAAGTTCAGGATGAAGTAATGCAGGTTAGTGCCTTTCAGTATGAGGAAATGCAGATGAGTACAGGATGAGGCACTGCAGGTAAGTTCTCTACAGAATGAAATCATGTAGATAAAATACAGGATATTACCAGGAACAGAGATTCTTTATCAGAGCATAGACTTCATCTTTATCAGAGCATAGACTTCAATGTCAAGACCCTGTTGTGTGCCAGGAGTAGACGTATCAAGCCTCCTCATTAGTTAATCCAGGTGAGGTTATGAAGGTGAGTGAATAGATTAGTGGCTAGGGAGGCCACTAGAGGATAAAATCATGAAGTTCACTTAAAGGGCCAGTAATAAACGAAAAAGTCTTACATGTCAGTATTGAAACCTGACAGCAACACCCTGGTCTATACTTCTACTAACTGCTTTGTAGAATGCAATTGGGTTTGTTTGACATGACCTATGTTTCATAAAACTATGCAGAATTTTGCTGATAATGTTCTTCTCAATGAATTCCAGAATATTTCCCTTAATAAGCTTTCAAATACTTTCCTAGTCACGAAAGTTAAGCTCATTGATCTATAATTTCCAGGCAAGAATTTTTAACCCATTTTTAATATCGGAACTACATCTGCCTTCCTCCAATCCTCCGGTACACTTCCTGAAAGAAAAGAATATTGAAAGATTAAAAACATAGGTTCACTTATTTCCACACTTAGTTCCTTAAGTACTTGTGGGTGAATACCATCAGGCCCTGGAGCTTTGTTTATATTAACTTTATTTAGCTGCTGCAGCACCTTGTCATGAGTCATCCAATCACAACTTTTCTGCATGTTTTTTACAGCAATTATTTGCATATCTATAGCCATAAGTTATCCCTTCACATATACTTAAGAGAACTAGTTATTTACATATTCTGCCTTTTCTTGGCCTTCATTAACTAACACCCCCAACCCTGTTTTCAGTGTACTTAGATAAAGATATTGAGTTTTTGTCTGTTACCTATGAGCTTCTCTTGTACTTTGCTTTTTGTATATTTGACTGGTTCTTAACCTCTGGTTTGGGACCAAAAACTGGTTCTCTGAGCTAATATGTGCATTACCCAATGGTTGTAAGAAGCAGTTGTTTATTGCAGTAGCACTCACTTTCCTGTTGCAGTAGATAATCATTCAAACTTTGAAACATCTAATAAAATAGTTTTTTTAGAACTTATTTCAATATTTATCCTACTGAAATTCAAGAATGGGTCTTGGAGCTCATTCTAAAATTGAAGAATTGGCCTCCAAGCTTGTGTCTAATATATCATTTGCATCTTGTCAAACAATACTAATTTTATTTATTTGTTGACAATAAATTGCATGTCAAGAGGTGCAAAAGTGCAAGAATCCAAAGGACACCCCACAAATTTTTTTCAAAAATTATTCAAGTTCTCTCAGGTGGGGGGAGAGGGGGGGCATGGCAAGCTGCCAAGCAAGATGGAAGCATAATCCACAGCTCCGGCTTAAGAGCTTCCAATCCAACACCATCCTGGTATACAGAGCACAGAAAAAACAAGATACTGACAAGATGTCCCAACATAAAGCATAGAAGAACACTGCTAAGGCAGAAAAACTGAATTTCTTTATGCAGAAAACAGCTCCTGATCACACTGACCAACAGGTCTCTGATAAAGATGGCGACGGCGTGGAGGGAATGGAGGAATCGCTATGTGATGCTGATAAGCAAGGCCAAGCAGGGAAACTCACTGCAAGTTACCTCACCAAAGCATTACACAACCTTTGCAAGAAGTGGATAGCCTCATGGCAAGCCTCCATGGACTCCCTGCACAGGGATGTCAAAGACCTCGGCCAGCACACACAGAAAACAAAATGGAGGAATTTGCCTCCATGCCCAATGACCTAGCATTTCATGTGGAAGAGCTAGAGGCAAAATTGGACCGCACAGAAGCCAAGATCGCAGACCTGGAAAACCGGGCGCGTCGGATTAACATCCACATCAGGGGAGTATCTGAAACTGTCATACCAACGGAACTCCAAGCCTATGTTCAAGGCCTGCTCCACGCATACGTACCTGAAATCCCCGCCGACATGCTGCTCGTGGACCGCATGCATCGGGTCCCGCAGCCCAGACACCTCCCAGACTCGACGCCTCTGGACATTCTGATTCATGTCCACTATTACCACATCAAGGAACTAATCCTCAAAACCAGCAGAAATAAGGCCAAACCTCTAGATGCCTACCCCTCTGTGAAGCTCTTCACTAATCTCTCGGCAGCGACACTCCGCAGGCGCAGAGACTTTGCTTTGGTGGTCGACATACTGAGGAACAACGGCATCTGATACCACTGGGGATTACCGACCAAGATCTTAGCAAACAAAGAGGGAAGAGGGATACCTCTGCTCTCCCCAGAAGATGGACTCCACAAGCTGAAGTCCTGGGGCCTTGATAACATACCAGACGACCAAGCGGCACCCACGCAACAATCAATTAGACTGGACTGGCACAAAATTCCCAGCAGTCGCTGACAATCTGAACTGTTGTTCTAACTGATTCCCGGCACCGCAACTATCTCTGATATATCCATGATGGATCCATGGATCCACCGATATGTTATATGTGTGTTTTTTGTTTTTTTTCTATCATAAGGGTTAATTTACATTCAGATAACAATGTAAGGTTATTAGCTACCGGTGTAATGACTGCCAGCATAATGCTACACTCTGCCACCTTCTCCCCACACCCATACTGAGATACCCCCAACAGTTAACACAAACAGGAAAAAAAAATAATAAATAAATAAAATTAAAACAAGTTCAATTCCCCATAGGAGGGTACTGATAATCGGCTGCACTAACAATTAGAGTCCAAGCAATTGTAAATGTTCCGATAGGGCCCAAAACGGAACACACCATGCCCAATGGGAATAGGCCCGTGCAGCCGAGAAAGGGAGAACCGCCACTGTAAGGGGAAGAAGGTCCCATTTTAGGTCCACACACCAATATATACGAGATAATGGCAGAGTAAAGTTAACCCCCCCCCCCACCCAAAAAAAAGAGCGGACCTGGGAGCAGAACTTATTATAGTTATATGTATGTTGTTTAAGTCAGTTTCATTTATGTTGATTGCAGCAAAATAATGTATAATACCCTATAGGATATGCCACACTTCCACTTCTGGCATATTGGTAGCTCAGATGCCGCTCACCGCCCACAAGACACAAGCAGGGAAACTGCTGGGGTTCACCTGGGACAAGACCCTAACACTAGGCTACCAATTATATAAGCACAACCCAGCATCGGCACCAAAACCGGACTAGCTCTGAATACCCAAATTCAAGGTGTAAAACAGCTCACTAGCCACCCAAAGGGACAAATGTTCCTAACCCCCGCGGTGCACCCGAGTGACACTGCATCCCTCATGGGACCCCACCTGTATATAGCCCCTCCTCCCCTGGTTAGCCCCCCCCCCGACAACCCATGTTTAACCCCTCCTATCCACCATGGGACCTATCATCCTTGAATACGACCATTCCAACCACCCGACAGACACCCACCACCACCACTAAGGAGGCAAACAAATTATTAAATAATACGCTACAACAGAGAATTGAAACGCTAAAGGTTGCACAGGTTTGTCAGAGGTATCACAACCCTGCTAGAATGCCAGTTTATCCCAATGTTAAATGTTTACTCACATAATGTGAGGGGCATGAACACCCCTCACAAACGCAGGATGTTACTCAAGGACACAAAAACAGCACAAGCTGACATTGTATGCCTCCAAGAGACACATTTTGTCAAAACCAAGGTTCCCTCCTTTGGCACCAGGGACTACCCAACACAATACCATGCTACACACACATCAAAAGCCAGAGGGGTGTCAATCTTAGTGCACAAATCACAAACATTTGAATTACTCAAATTGGTGACCGACAGACAGCGATGATACATCATACTGATATGCAATATAAACAGCACCAGATACACCATAGCAAACATATATAGCCCCAATACAAACCAGCGGAATTTTCTACACAAGGTACTCACAAAACTGGAGGCCCTCCGCTCCTCACAGCTCATTGTCTGCAGGGCCGGACTGGCCCACCGGGATACCGGGAAATTTCCCGGTGGGCCGTCGGCACCTGGGGCCGGGCAGACATGTGGGTATGCTGGCGGCTGCTGGAGGAACTTTTCTGGCGGCCGCAGGGGAAGCTGTGCTGTGTCTGCTCTCCAGCGCGCTACTGAATGACGTCATATTCCGGCCCCGGTCTCATTCAGTAGCGCGTGAGGGCGGGGGAGCAGACACAGCACAGCTTCCCCTGTGGCCGCCAGAAAAGTTCCTCCAGCGGCCGCCATCCCTGCTCCTCCAGCGGCCGCCATCCCTGCTCCTCCAGCGGCCGCTGGAGGAGAGGACCTGGAAAGGACCTGGAGGAGCTCAGTCTGCAGCTCCTCCAGGTCCTTCTCTCACGAGCACGGAGCGTTGCCATGGCAACGCTCCGGATCTCGCGAGAGTGAACTCTAGCCCTGGAGACCAGGGCTAGAGTTCACTCTCACCACATGGACCACCAGGGATTCCCCACCGGACCACCAGGGATCGAGAAATGTCCCCCCTCCTCCCTAAACAAAGGTAAGAAGGGAGGGGGGACATTATGTATATTTAAAAAAAAAATTTTTTTAATCAAATTAAAAAAAAAACCCACATCCTTATCACACACCCTACAAACACACACATACACTGCCCCCATACACACACATTGCCCCACATACATACACTGCCCCCATACACACATTGCCCACCATACACATACACTTCCCCCATACACATACATTGCCCACATACACTGCCCCCAATACACACACACCCTACACACACATTGGCGCCTCATACACACAAACTTCCCCCCATACACACATTGCCCCCACTCACACTGCAACGCACACACACACACTGCCCCCCTAACACACACTGCCGTCCTCACGTACACACTGCTCACACAGTCCTTCTTACACAAACACACACACACTGCATCCCTGCTCCTATGCCCTACTACAGACCCATTTCCAAGCAGACCTCATGTAAGTTGTCAAACTGTTCTTAAACGGTTTGACTACTTACTCTGGGAGGGGGTACTGGCACCATAACCACTACACTGAGCTGTAGTGGGTATTGTGTCTGGATTATTTCTCTAAATAATCTGCAAGTGCCCCTCCCGAGGTCAGGCTCTGGATCCGCCACTGCATCCCTGCTCCTCCAGCGGCCGCCATCACACCCAGCCGGTCACCCACAGGTAATATGTGTTATGCTGTCAGTGTGTGTGTGTGTCATGGTATGTGTCTGTCTGTGTCATGGTATGTGTCTGTCTGTGTCATGGTGTGTGTGTGTGTGTGTATGTGGCATGGTCTGTGTGTATCATGGTATGTGTCTATCTGTGTCATGGTGTGTATGTGCGTGTGTCTGTCTGTGTCATGGTGGTTGTGTGTCTGTGTGTCATGGTGTGTGTGTGTGTGTATGTGGCATGGTCTGTGTGTGTCTGTGTCATGGTGTGTGTGTGTGTCTGTCTGTGTCATGGTGTGTGTGTGTGCGCGCCTGCTAGTGAGCTTGCTTGCTTGCGTGTGTGTGTGTCTGTTACTGAGTGAGCTTGTGTTTTTATGTCAATGAGCTTATGTATATCAGTGAGATTGTTTGTCTATGAGGCTGTGTATCAATGAACGTGTGTGTGTCAGTGACATTGTCTGTGTCTGTATGTGAGTATGCTTACTGTATAATTAAACGTTTTACTATGAAAGGACCAATATTTTATATTAGAAAAAGATATATATATATATATATATTATAATTATATATATATATATATATATATATATATATATATATATATATATATATATATATACTTACATACATACTCAATCATCTGGGGCGGCAAGACATAGCCTTACATATTACATGCGACAATATATGGCGCATTGACTTATGGGGCTGGCATATATTTTTTTTCCAGGGCTGCTTTGTATCCCCAGTCCGGCCCTGATTGTCTGTGGAGACTTCAATCATATCTTTGATCAAGACACTGACACATCAGCAACCCCGCTACTATCAAGAAGCAGAACATTACACACCCAATGCACATCTCTGTCAGAATTCAGCATATATGATGCATGGCGAACATTGCACCCAGGAGAGAGGACCTATTCACACTACTCTCAGCTTCATAAGACCCACTCTAGAATAGACCATATACTAATATCGGCCCTGACACTATCCAAGACACTACAATGCAAAATAGGAGACATAGTGTGGTCAGACCACGCCCCACTGACTCTACAACTGATTGACACATTTACCTCGAGAGGGAGGGCCCCATGGAAACTCAATGTGGCATTACTAGTGGACGGAAAATTTAAAGAAGACGTAGGTAAACACCTGCAGATGTACTTTGTTGAAAATGACACTCCAGACTGCTCAGCACTGACTCGATGGTTGGCCCACAAATCAGTCAGGGGTATCTTCATAAGCAGACCAGCGTATTTAAAGAAAAAATCCCAAACCCAGCTTCTGACACTGCTGAGAGATGCTACCACACAGCACTCTATCTCCCGATGCCAGCCCTGCAAACCACCATAAATCAAATACAGCAAGTTCTCTCAGATGCATTTATTTTGCAGGAAATATAAAGCCACGTGTTCTTTAACTCCAAGGGAAAGTAATGAAACAGTTGTTACTTTGCCAAAAATCCCTGCTGAGCACATACGCACAATGTGGTGCTCTAGCTGGAGCAAGATCTTAAACATGGTCTGACTTTCTGCCTTACCAGAGGTAGAATAAAGATAACAATGATATACAGTCTTTTCTCACTCCTACTGTCCTTTTACAGCATGCAGTCATATGTCATACGTCAGAGAGATTTGTTTATAACCACATCTTGGGTGAACTGCACAAACTACATTGGCTCTAGAACACCCATTCTAGAAAACAGAAAGGCTTTTCAGAGCCTTGCATAATCATAAATAAGCTCCCACTCTGCATATCTCCTCATGTCTTTCTTCCCTTTCTTTTCCATTGTTTGTGTCATTTCACATTTTGCTTACAGGTGTAAAAAAGCAGGGCTTGCTCTGTTTATTGTTAATAGTATTCCTTAGTTAGACAGAAATCATAGCAGATTGAATGAGAACTATAATAATAAGTGGCATATGCTATATTTTAGTTGATCAGCTAAAATTATTTGGTCTCATACAGCATATTACTGACAGCAGCAAAGTCAGTGATGCCAGAAACAGTCTACAATGTCATATAATTGAACAGTTGAAATGTCAGATTGTATTAAGCTATACTAGAATAGTAGTTAGAGTCAGACTTCATTAGGAAAAACATGCCAAGGTTGATGTACCACCTGTCTAATGCATTAGATAGATTAAAAATGTTTTAATAAAAAAAAAAAAAAGAAAAAAAGAAAATACAAATCTTTGGGATTATGATTTTTTTTTCAAGCAATGTCTGCTGAAATTGGAATCCGGCTGAGAAATTCCAACCAACCCATTTTCCTTCATTTGGACCAATATAAACTGTTACACATATTAAGATGTCAGAGTGCATGTTCAGTAATCCAGGGGCAGAACCAGTGCCCCCCCGGGGAGGAGTGCAATATTTTATTAAAGGCATACAGAAAAAAAAATAAACAATAGCTTATTACCCAATTCATTTGAATTGCATAACTGATTACAGGTTCTTTCTTTACAGACATACCATTCAGTTTCAGTCTCTCATTCCTTCTTATACTCCATTTAACTGTTATCATATTAAACCCTACCTTTTTCACTAGCTCTCGTTTATTTTCACACCTGTCTTTTTTACCGGACTCCAAACTTTCTTATCGTAACATTCCCATCAGAGAGAAGGAGATACCCTTGGCCGTTGAGGCCATAGATGGTAGACCATTAAGTTCTCCAGTTGTTACTCATGAGACTGTACCGTTACACATGTACACAGGGGTTTTACACTATGAAACCATTCGGTTCCAGGTCATCACCTCTCCCTCTTCACACTTAGTGTTAGGGTACCCATGGTTACGTGCTCACAATCCTATTTTTGACTGGGAAACAGGGCAAATAAAATCATGGAGTGAAGCCTGCCACGATTCTTGTACTATTGAAGTCACACCTTTGAATTCCATTAATGTTCCTACCACTCCTCCTTTGTCTACGGCTATACCCTCTCAGTACTTATTTCTAAAGACTGTCTTCGATAAAAGGGAGGCTGACAAATTACTGCCTCACAGACCCTACGATTGTGCTATTGACTTATTGCCTGGCACTATACCTCCAAAGGGCAGGGTGTACCCTGTATCGGTTCAAGAAAACCGTGTCATGGAGGAATATATTAAGGAATCACTAGACAAGGGATTTATTAGGAGATCCTCTTCTCCGGATGGAGCGGGGTTCTTCTTTGTATCGAAGAAAGAAGGTGATTTAAGACCGTGTATCGATTATAGAGGTCTAAATAAAATCACCATCAAAAATGCATACCCTATACCATTAATCACGGAATTGTTTGACAGGCTCAAACATACTGCGGTATTCACCAAACTGGATCTTAGAGGTGCATATAATTTAATACGTATCAAGAAAGACCACGAATGGAAGACAGCATTCAACACTAGATCAGGCCATTATGAGTATAATGTTATGCCATTTGGGCTTTGCAATGACATCTTAAGAGACTTTATTCACACATTTGTAATTGTGTACTTGGATGACATATTAATATATTCTACAGACTTACACACTCATCACAGACATGTTACGACAGTTCTGAAGACCCTTCTTGCTAATGGTCTTTATTGTAAACTGGAAAAATGTCTATTTGACCAATCCGAAGTCCAGTTTTGGGGGTATTTGATTTCTGCTAAAGGTTTTCGTATGGATCCCCAGAAGCTTGCTGCTGTCATAGAATGGCCTCTACCACAAGGTCTGAAAGCCATTCAGTGTTTTCTTGGTTTCTCTAATTATTATAGACGTTTTATCAAAGGTTTTTCGTCTATTGTAGCACCTATTACCCGTATGACAAAAAAGGAAGGCAATACTCGTGTTTTTTGCTAGAAGCATTTGCTAGAAGGAACCAAGGATCCTATTCTCATATTTACAGATCACAAGAACCTATCCTACCTTAGTGAGGCTAAAATATTGTCTTCTAGGCAGGCTAGGTGGTCACTGTTTTTGTCCCACTTCAATTATATTATCACCTATAGACCGGGTGATCGCAACACTAAAGCGGACGCTCTGTCCAGACAGTTCGAAACTACTGACAAACAGGAGATTGATGTTACTCCCGTCATTCCCCCAGAAAGGATAATAGCTACTACTATTTTGTCTATTTCCTCATCCCTCTTGCAGGCCATACAAGCGAAACAAAGCATGGCTCCTAGCGAGAGGCCTACTGATAAACTATTCGTTGATGTTCCCGAGAGACGGGATATTCTGTCGTTATATCATGACACTAAGACTGCTGGACATCCTGGTATTTCCAAAACGGTGTCAGCCTTTTCTCGGTATTTCTGGTGGGATTCCTTGCGCATATAGGTACCTGTACCACTTGTGCCTGTATGAAATCTTCTCGTAGGGTTCCTTGTGGGCTGTTGCATCCGTTACCTGTTCCCGAGAGGCCTTGGTCTAACCTGTCCATGGATTTTATTGTGGAATTACCTCCTTCGAATGGTAACACTGTTATCCTAATGATTGTTGATCGGTTTTCCAAGATGACCCACTTTGTGTCTCTTCGCAAGCTACCCACGTCTAGGGAACTGGCACTTATCTTTGCTAGAGAGGTATTTTGGTTGCATGGCATTCCCATATCTATTGTGTCTGATAGGGGTAGCCAGTTTATTTCCAGGTTTTGGAAAGCCTTTTGTTCAGAAATGGGTATTACACTCTCATTTTCTTCCGCATACCACCCCCAATCTAATGGAGCTGCTGAACGTGCCAATCAATCTCTGGAGCAATACCTTCGTTGTTTCGTGTCCCACCATCAGAATAATTGGTCTGACCTCCTTCCTTGGGCTGAATTTGCTCGGAATAACGCTACTCATGATTCTTCTGGCAAAAGTCCTTTTTACGTTGTTTATGGCCAGCATCCCGTTGTTCTTCCGGCTGCTTTCTCCTCACAGGGGATGCCAGTTCTGGATGAGCATTTAGCTGGTTTACGTAATACTTGGGAGCAGGTTCAGCGTTCTTTGGTGGATTCCGCTGCTCGCCAGAAGTTGCAGGCTGACAAGCATCGCAGGGCGGCTCCTTCTTATGTCGTGGGGGACAGGGTTTTGCTTTCCATGCGAAATATTCATCTCCGGGTGCCTACAATGAAATTGGCTCCCCGCTTTATTGGCCCTTATCGTATTTTGCATAAGGTTAATCCTGTCTCGTATGCCTTGAGTCTTCCTAAGAATCTGCATATTCCTAATGTCTTTCATACTTCCCTGGTATACACGACATACTACTCCTCCCCCTCCTGTCTCTGTGGAGGGTCATGAGAAATTTGAAGTATCCACCATTCTTGACTCTCGTTTCCTTAGGGATCGACTTCAATACCTTGTACATTGGAAGGGCTATGGGCCTGAGGAGCACAGTTGGATTTCCGCTGATGCTGTTCACGCTCCTCGCCTGGTGCGTTCCTTCCATTCTCGTTTTCCTGCCAGGCCTGCCCCCCCCCCCGCCCAGAGGGCGTGTCTTCAGGGGGGGTACTGTAGCGGTACTTACCCTTCCGGGTGTCGGCCGGGGTGCACTATTCAAGCCGCGCGCGGCTCAGCTGCTGCACGAGCCGCGTGCGGCTCATCCGAAAATGGAGGGCGGGCAGTGACCGCGAGAAGCAGTCACGTGTCCCGCCTGACACTAAGAGCGTGCCGCAAGTCACGGGCGCGCTCTTAAAGGGACAGTGGGAGCCTAATTAGAAAAGGCCTCCCATTGGTCCCTGTCATGCCACACTCCCCATAAAATTACCTTTTGGGGGTGTGGATATGACAGGGACCAATCAATATAGATGTTTGGCTATTTATACTTACCTCTTTCCCTTTGTTCCTTGCTCTATCGTGGTTTCTGCTACAGTTCCCTTTAGCGCTTGTGGTGTTCAGTTGTGTTTCTCAGTTTTGACCTTGGCTTTGTATTCTGACTTCGTTTACTCTTTATCCTTATCTTTTCTGTTTGCCGGCTTGCTGTTTACTGTGTACCAGACCCCGACTAGTCCTAGTTTACGCTGTCTCTTAGTGCCCTTGACCTCGGATCGTTCCTGACTCTGTACTTCTCCTATATATGTCGAGTCCGGCCACTCTAAGGACTGGTAGACGTATCTTCCCTCTGTGTTGGCTTCTGTTTAGCTGGATCCTGCGTGTTGGGGTATAATCTCGTTACAATTAGTGAGGGTAGGTAGGAGCAGTGTAGAAATTTGTAAGTAAGCACCAGAATTTTAAATTAAGCCCTAAATCTTATTGGAAGCCAGTGTAAATACTGACAAAGAGAAAAGGCATGAGAGGTGCAGGCAGACAAGAATATGTCATATTCACATATTGTAGACTGTAATGGGGCAGGCATTCCCAGTGTAAGACCACTGAGATGTGGATTGCCGTAGTCAAGGCAAAAAATTATAACAGCATGGACCAGCACCTTAGCCGAATCCTGTGTTACATAGGGGTTAATGTGAGCTATGTTGTTGAGATGGAAGCAACAGGATTTGGCAAGTGACTGGACATGAGGGGTGAAGACAAGGTTGTAGTCAAAGAGAACACCTAGGCAGTGAGGCAAGGTAGAGCTGATAGTAGTGTTGTGGACTTGGAGGGAAAGAGACTCGGGAGTAGCAACAATTGATGGAGGAAGGACAAGAAGTTCTGTTTTGGACAAGTTAAGTTTAAGGAAGTGAGCAGCCATCCAGTTAGAAATAGTAGAGAGGAAGTAAGAGATACAAGAGACATATGAGAGATCAGGAGAGGACAGATAGATATGAGTGTCACCCACATAGAAGTGATATTGGAAGCCAAAAGAGATGATGAGTTTGCCAAGGGAGACAGTATAGATGGTGAACAGTAGGGGACCAAGGCCAGAGCCTTAGTAAGCACTGACAGAGAGAGGTTGGGGAGATGAGGAAGAGACAGAAACAGAAACACTGAAAGAGTGCTGGGAGAGGTAAGGTGAAAATCAGGAAAGAGCAGAGTCTCGTAAACCAGATTACTGTGGATGAGAAGAATTTGTTGATGATCAACAGTGTCAAAAGCAGCAGAAAGGTCACGGAGAGTAGACTACCAGTAGACCACTGGGTTTAGCAGCAATTAAATAATTGCATACTTTGGTGAGGGCTGTTTAGATAGAGCTGCAAATGCCAAATCCAGACTGAATGGGTTGAGCAGAGAGTTGGATTCAAGGAAGCCTGTCAATTTAGCGTACACAATTTTCTCGAAAATCTTGGGGTGGGGCTGGAGGACCAAAGCAGAGCAAAAACCTCTTTTGGTATAAAGGGTGTGCATTGAACATAGGAGGGACGTATGGGTCCCTATGTATGGGTAGAGATCTATTTCCTGATCACAGAAACATAGTTTTATCCTGATTTGTACAACATTGACTTAATGATATTTATACTCAGATTAACTGTATTTATTCATACAGTAGGGATAAATAACAGTTTGACTGTTCTTATCAGATTTATCTCTCATTAACCAGTATGACTACACTACCAACTACCCCTATAGTCTCAATCTGCACAGCTCTGTTTTAGAGATTTATGTTTTTGGTTATACAGGGAAATGGAACTATAGAAGCAGTCCCTATTGAATTGAATTGTAAGCATCTATATAGGTCACACTCACTCAGATGCCATATCTTTATTTATCTTTATATTTTTATGAAATGCATTAAAATGACAGCAGAAAAAGCACATATTTGCTTTTAGCTATAGAATTCAAACATTGTCAGCATATTTACCAAACACTGCCAGTACCATTAAATTATGCTTATAATGCTCAGAGTGAGCCCAGTGGGAAGACTCCGGGTCCCGGGAGCCAAGACTGTGTAAGGGACCTCAAGATTTCTAAAGGCAGCCCTGATAGCTGAATGGCAATTCACAAAAAGAAAGAAAGACAATAGCTTGTTGCATAACTTCTATTGGCAGGGCCTCCCTCAAAGGGTAACAACCATGATGGTTGTCATTGGCCCGGTGCCACTGGGGGTCCCAGGCACCCAGCTCCACAATGCAAATGTGCACTACATATACATATATATAATATCCAATAAGTTGAGAGGTGCACTCACAGGTCTTGTTCCAAGTGATTCTTTATTAATAAATTATTTCATCAAAGTAGTCTATCCCGATTAATAAAGAATGACTTGAAACAACTGTGAGTGCACCTCTGAACTTATTGAATATATAATAGTACGCTGGTTGCACAAAGGAACAAGGATAAAGAATATTTAAAGGGGTAAGTGCAAAGGACATTTGGAATGAATAAATATATATATATATATATATATATATATATGTTACAAATCGCTATTTGTAACTGGCCCTTTAAATGGAAAATTGCCCTGCTTCCCTGGATTGTGGAGAAGCCTATTTGCCAGCCTCCTTCCTCATGACTATGGCCCCTGGAAGATTGTGCCCCTGAAAACTTATTAACTTTTATTGGGTGTGTATGCCCCTTTAAGAACCGTCTGGGGACATATGGTGACTTTGCTGAACAATACCCCTTTAAGACTATGTCCCCAGACCTGTAAAATAACTTGCCCCTGGCTTTCCCCCACTTGGTTCAGTAAATAGGGCTTACTGAACCAAGTACCACACAGGCGGACCACCCAGAAGTTAAAGTATGCAGGCAATTTACCTCCCAGGCTGTGAGGTTACTGCAGGTTAATTGCACGTGGCGGCGGCCATCTTTGTTCAGTCGAATGCGGTCAGCGGTGTATGCTAAAGATTCTGTGGAACTGAAATCGGCTACACATTTTACCGAACACCGCTGACCCTTACCTTCTCCTACACTTCTCCCACACGTTCGAAATGGGACTTAGTCGTTTTTCGTCATGAAATTTACCGACCGCACAGCCCAAATCTATGGAACTGTTTTGGGCAGGAAATTGTGCTTGCGGTCGGTCATAAAGGGACCTCCAGCTAACTTTTGATCCACTGGGGGGATTTGGCTGATTTTTGGAAGTGTTTATGTTTAATGTATGCTGAGTTCAAATATGGAGATTGAATGTATAGTTTTAAAGTTACAGTGTATGTGTGAAAACTGTATTTTTACTGTATGCTTTAATTATGTTATATGTTTATCTGAGGGGAGGAGACGTGGGGGTGGTACCATGTATGTGATTGGTTAATTTCAACCTCCCCCTGGGAGTGTCCTGTGTGTACCTTTTTGTAATAAAAAGCAGGCTGGGTGTTCCAGTCCTCAGTTCTTCTTGACCCTTCAAAACGTAGCCTTGTCTCGTTATTGGAGGGAATTGCTGTATCACGCTGGGGATTGCTATGCTCTGCATATTCCCCTGAGCTTAATCACTTAGCTCTTTTAAGAGCTTGTTCCGGATACGCTCTCCTGGAGGAGAGGTCTTCCCCACACGGTCCTGAATGCTGGAGGTTCATTCCAGGGTGGAAGGAAGACGGCGCGGCTCCAGTTAAGCTACGGCGGTTGTGGAGCGTGCGGTGGTTGTGGTGTCGTCTGCAGTGCTTGGAGTCCTCTGAGAGCGCTAGGAGCATCCATCAACGGAGGGTACTCGGTCGGAGTACACGGAGCTCCGTTACAATATATATATATATATAGATATATATACACATATATATCTATCTCACACTGGTCAAGACTTGCTTTTCCCACAGAAATCACAAATTTGCAATGATTTTTTACTTTTGCTTCCCAAGCACTGCCAAGCCTCAATAAGCAAACCAGTAACCAACTTTATGCTAATGATTTGCATTAACAATAAAACAGCTGTCCAAGTATCCAAATATCCAAACTCATTTACATATGCCCACCCAGAATCCTTTGTGGTAGTAACATTACTGCAGATTTGTGATTTCTGTGGGAAAAGTAAGTCTGATGGCTTGACTGGTGTGCAGATTTTTGTTTAACATTAGATGTGCCACTGCACCCTGCACAGTAGCACATCTAATGTTGCGGGGCCCACACACTAAGGAGACACAAGGGATGGCCCATGCGTTTAGAGACCTTGATTCAAAACAGCCCCAGCTAGCAGAGGTCACCTTACTGCACCCAAAGATAAGAAACAGGAGGGTGGCTAAAATATTACCAGCATGTGTGTGTGTGTCAATGTGTCTGTGTATTTGCATTTATGTCAGTGTGTGTGCATGTATGTTTATCAGTGTGTGTGTGTATCAGTGTGTGGTAGTGTATACACTACACACAAATGCATGCCTGAATTAAAACACCAACATTCACAAACACATACTCCATACAAAAACATGCTTACATTCAAACACACAAACACGGCTCAGTGCTAAATACAACCTTGCAAGGATGGACACACTGTAGATTCCTAACAGGCAAAGCATTTTGGAACTTGTGTGATAGTTGGGGGTCTACATTTTGGCCATCCTTGTGCCAAATTCTTGACCCCAACAGCCTGTATAGTGCAGAGGGAGCACAGCACACATCAGACCTAGAGCTGTGTCAGGGGCCCCAAAATTTCTGATGGCAGCCATGGCCATTAATAACATGCTCCCTGTACCCAAGGGAATGCAAATAAGTACAGATTGGAGCAGCAACTGGGAACATTTCAGCATTAAGTTTGAAGATTATTCCCAAACTGCAAGCGTACGCTCATGTCTACTGCAATGCAAATGGTAACACACAGATTTGGCAAGGAATGCACATATAAATTGAAATAAAAATGTGAACCCATTTAGCTTGACACTTGAGCAATGGGTAATATAGAGATCACACCTAAAACAAGGAAGATAACGCTTGGCACTGCACATTTTTTTCACAAGGTAAACTTGTTTACTTCAGAAGATTGAGTTTTAGAAGATGTTTTATGATAACCTTATCTCATATGTATGTAATGCCAAAAGTGAATCAACGAGAGCTGCTAGATAGCTTTAGTGGCTTTGGAAATAACAGAACATAGCACTGTTTCACTGACACAGACCATCGTATTAGAAAATTATTAGTACTGTTAAATCTTTGCAAAGACGTTAAAGACCTAGGTTTTCTTCCATGTGCCCAGATGGTTGCCTCCAGATTTAACTACGCTACAGTTCTATTCATGATGTTACGCACTCATCACAATTCAGCTAAACTGGTGGACTGGTTTTAAAATATTTTGTATTGGCATGCAGAGGTATGCACCCGTTGGTACTACAGATGTCGTAAACTACACCTTCCCTGGTGCTTTGTTAGCCTTAAATCAGTTGGCCCTAATTAATTAATCTGAAAACATTTGTCTGTGATTCCACAATTTCGCACTGTTTGGTTCACAGATCCAATGAGAAGAATTAACCAGATGAGAAGAATTATGTTTATGTTTTTTCTCCACACTATCTCCACTGTTGATGTACTTTGGAATTGCCTTTGATATATTTGTCTTTTGGTGTATCGAATGACAATTGCTTTGTGGAGATACTTGGAGGAGATCATTATTGATACATAGTATTATTGATACAAATTGTTACATTTTGTTGTTTTTTGTATCCATTGATTGATTTATATCTGAGTAACCCTGTTTGGTTAATTCTGCCACTCTGGGTGTGGAACTGCTTGTTTTTTTTTTTACTAATTAGAGCTTTTATATATGTGGTTACTACTAAAAGATTCATATTCATTTTATATTTGTTGAGGCTTTATATTTAAAGCGCACATACCCATTTATCTAATCTGAGTTTATTACTCATTAAGTCACTGATCCGTGTGTGTAGCTGCTCTTTTGTTTAATATTTGTATTATATAATTTATTATTAGCTATTTGTACCTTTTTGTTATTTAGATTTTAACCAGTAGAAGAGAAAATAAGTAGTATCATTTATATGATACACTGGTATAACTATATCCTACTTTTCCCCTTCTATTTTTTAAAGAAATGTAACAGTTAGAAGCTGTCCCTAACCTTGTTTCTATTTTTTTCCTTTTTTCTTTTGTGCCATAGACAGAACTCAATTTAAAACAATTTAACCCCTTAGTGACCAGACTGCTTTTCAATTTTCTTACCGCTAAGGACCAGGGCTGTTTTTACATTTCTGCTGTGTTTGTGTTTAGCTGTAATTTCCCTCTTACTTATTTACTGTACCCACACATATTATATACTGTTTTTCTTGCCATTAAATGTTCTATCTAAAGATACCATTATTCTCATCATATCATATAATTTACTATGAAATATTTTATAAAACATGATGAAAAAATGTAAAAAACACACTTTTTTGAACCTTGACCCCCAAAATGTGTTACGCATCAACAATCGCCAAAAAACACACATGCTAACTAGTTTTTTACATTTTGTCCTGAGTTTAGAAATACCCAATGTTAACATGTTCTTAGCTTTTTTTTGTAAAGTTATAGGACAACAAGAACAAGTAGCACTTTACTATTTCCAAACCTTGTAACACTGATATCTGTCAGGAATCCCTGAATAACCATTCACATGTATATAATTTTTAAAAGAAGACAGCCTAAGGTATGAAACTTGGAGTATTTTGACTCTTTTCGTGCTCTTTTCATGCAACCATTTTACCACTAATCTATGCCAAATTCAAAAAATAATATTTGGTGATTTTCTTTTATACACATAGCAATTTAAGAATACCTGTACTGAGAACTTTAAGGGTTACTGTCAAAGAACACCACAATATGTGTTCAGCAACATCTCCTGAGTACAGAAATACCACCCATGTATAGGTGTGTTGGGGTCTCTGGGGGCTAAAAGACCTTATTTGGAGGGTGCGCAGTCCAGTTTTCCAACTTGAAATTTTCACAGCTGGTCATCATGCACCTATGTCCTTTTTGGGACATTTTTGCAGCTGGTCAATGTAATTTACCCCCATCAAACCATATATTTAGACATTTCGATATATATAGACAACCCACAGTATTACAAATTGGGTATTTCCACTCTTTTTTTTAAGCCACTTAGTCAAAAGCCCTGGCCAAAATTAGCGCTCATATTAGTTTTTTTGCATTTTTTACACATAAACTGTCATTTCAGCAATAATATTATCAGTATAATAAATGTTACTGCTCTAAAACACTCATATTTGTGTAGAGTAATGTCAGACGAGTACAACAGTACCACTCAAGTACAGATTGTATGGTGATTTGGAAAGTTACAGGGTCAAACATAAAATTTGCCGATTTCTGTTTTTGTAACTTGCTATTTGAGAACGTATAGCAGCCCAAAAATGAAAATAAATCACACCATGACATACCATTTGAAAAAGTAGACAGCCCAGGGTATTCAAAATAGGGTATGTCCAGTCTTTTGTAGTAGCCACTTAGTCACAAACACTAGCCAAAGTTAGCATTTATATTTGTTTGTGTGTGAAAAATGCAAAAAACGAATATGAACGCTAATTTTGGCCAGTGTTTTTGAAAGTTACAGGGTCAAATATAAGGCTTGCCCATTTCATTATTTTCATTGAAATCTGCCAAATTGGTTATGTTGCCTATGAGACCACATGGTAGCCCAGAAATAACAATTACCCCCATGAGGGCATACCTTTTGCAAAAGTAGGCAACCTAAGGTATTGCGGATAGGGTATGTCCAGTTTTTTCTAGTAGCCAATTAGTCACAAACACTGGCCAAAGTTAGAGTTCATATTCTTTTTTTTCATAATTCACACACAAACAAATATAAATGCTAACTTTGGCCAGTGTTTGTGACTAAGTGGCTACTACAAAAGACTGGACATACACCATTTTAAATACCCTGGGTTGTCTACTTTTTTAAATGGTATGTCATGGTAGGGTTAATTTCATTTCTGGACTGCCATACCTTCTCAAAGGTAACATAGCCAATCTGGCAAATAGCAATTTACAAAAATAGAAATTGGCAAATCTTATGTTTGACCCTATAACTTTCCAAAACACAATAAAACCTATACTTGAGGGGTACTGTTGTACTCGTGAGACATTACTCTACATATAGAATGTAGATTTTGTGTGTGTGTATATATATATATATATTTTTAGTTTTTTTATATTATATATATATATATATATATATATGAAAAATGATAGGAGTTGCACTCCAGCTTTCCTCCAGTGTCTGATCAGCTGCACAAGTATGTAGTATTCAAACAAAGCCAGCACTCAAGGACTTCAATTGATAAAAAGTAAAAAACCTTTTATTCCAGTGTGTCAAAGGGTCGACGTTTCAGTCCACCGTTGTGAACTTTCTTCAGGACATAAGATACAGTGTACAACATTCAACTTAAATAAAAAAAACTAACTTACCAAATCACCTCCACCTGTGCACTGGCGTGGTCCGCTCCCCTCTGCGCATGCGTGGCAATCCGCTCAACCCCTTCCGGTGTAAAGGTGCACCGTGTCCGTCACCATGGTAACTTGTAAATAGATCGAAAGAATAACGATCTATGTAAACTTGCCCATATATCAAATGACAAGTAATTAGTGCTGATAGCACAGCTCGATGTTAATATCGGGCTGTCATAAATACACCCAGTGATACTACATGAAGCTTGCAAAATAGATCGCAAGCACAAAAAAAACATATGAATATGTGTGTAAATAAGTGTTGATAATATACCATACACCAAGATCTATGCAAACTACTGTGATATGAAAACACATCACAGTGTGTGTAATAAAGTGTGCAGTGCCTCAGAGATAAGGGTAACTATTGATTTACCCAGAAATATATGTAAAAATATAGGAGTGCTCAGAGTGTGCAAACCATAAGATTATAGTAACCTCTTAAAGTGACATGTGCATGTAATCAACAGACATTATATATAAAATCTATATCATAAGTGTAACCTTGGACGGGGAGGCACTTAGCTCATTGAGAGTTGCGGTGTGACATAGCGTACAATAACTAACTATGAAAAAAGGATATATAAATGTAATAATATTAAAAAATTGATCTAGTACACATCAGTGTGATTCCCAGGATCATAGATTCTAGTCAAAATCATTTTGACAATTTTTACAGACTGACTTATCCAAATACAGGGACTATTCACAATAGTTACTAGGACAATGGTCCCTTGAATAGGTTTATGAAATCATAATAAACTACATTGTGATCTACATAAGACCCTATAGAGATACACACTGTTAGACCGTGTATAGAAAAAAGAAAAAACATATTTTAGAATTAAAATCAATAGGGTTACTTATCCAACCAATTAAATAAAAGATATAAATGAAAATTTTTCATTGAGGCCCAAGGGGGCAATGGTATCAAGTTCACGGATCCAGAAGCCTCTCTTTGCAACAGTGCAGTGGATCGATCTCCTCCTCTTCTGGATATTGGAATATGATCAATGGCAATACACTTAAGTAATGTCAATGGGTGTTTTAGTTCAAGGAAATGGCGTGCCACCGGTTTATCAGTATTGCCATCTTTGATCGCTGTGCGTATACTCGAATGGTGTCCCCTTATTCTTTCACATAGTTGTGTGTCTGTTTTCCCAACATAGTTTAATCCGCAAGGACATGAGAGTTTATAAATGACGTGGTCAGTTTTACAAGAAATGCGGTGTCTAATCAAATATTTCTGCTGAGTGTGTGGATGGAGAAAGGACTTAGTGGGGATAAGGTGCCCACATGTCACACATCCTAGACAGCGAAAGCATCCCGGATTGAGGAATTTACTCTGATCCCACAGATAACTCTGTTCAGGGTTAGTGTGGACTAACAAGTCTCGCAAATTTCTCTCCCTCTTGTAACATATCATGGGTTTTTGAGAAAATACTGTTGGTAAAGTTGGATCGCCCATCAGGATGTTCCAGTTTCTCTTCACTGCTTGGACTAATTTAGTACTGGCGGAATTAAACTTCATTGGGAAAGTCAATCTTGATGCCTTTGATTGTTGCTGGGTGCTCACAGTATTTTCCACTTCCAATCGTGCTTTGTGTAAAGCTACATCAAGTGTGTGCCGGTTGTACCCCCTCGTGAGGAATTTGTTGTACATGATTTCCAATTGGTTTTCAATACGTTCAGCAAGAGAATTGTTCCTGAAAACTCGAAGAAACTGGGTATATGGTAAAGATTTTTTACTATGCTCTGGATGCGCACTCGTAAAGTGGAGTATGGTATTTCTGTCCGTAGGCTTTGAGTAGAGTTGGTACTCAATTTTGCCATTCTAGATGAAAATCTCCAAATCCAAATATTGAACAATTGTATCGTTGATATTAGCCGTGATTTTAATGGGACAGAGCAAACTATTAATGTCCTTTACAAACTGTTCGGCCTCAACAGCCGAGCCCTTCCAGAGAATCAAAATGTCGTTGATGAAACATACATATTGTACAATCTGTTCTGTATATGGATGTAGGATGTGTTCTTTCTCAAATACATGCATGTATGCGTTTGCATACATCGGCGCCATTGCTGCGCCCATTGATGTTCCTGAACATTGCATATACCATCGAGTTTCGAATCTAAAGTAATTGAGTTGTAGGGTAAGCATAAGTAATTCCATGATGAATTCTATAGGAGGACCCTTAAAAAAGGTGACTCTGATAGTGTTTGTCTCATTGTTTCCCTCATCGCCTTCCTCGTGAGGGATCGTAGTGTAAAGACTTTGCACATCCAATGTAATTAACACCACATTTGTGGAGATTTGTTTAATTTCTTTCAATCTGTCAATCAAGTCCTGTGTATCCTTAATGCATGTTGGTAGGTGCTCAACCGGATCTTTGAATAAAAAATCTAGGTACTTGGCAATAGGTTCTAGAACCCCGTCAATAGCAGACACTATCAGGCGTCCTGGAGGAGACTGCAAACTCTTGTGTATTTTAGTTTTTACTTTTTATCAATTGAAGTCCTTGAGTGCTGGCTTTTTTTGAATACTATATATATATATATATATATATATATATATATATATATATATATATATATATAGTAGAAATTGTAGCCGTATTAGTCCAGTGATGTAGATGTAAAAAACAGATACAATTCGTATCTTGTAATACCTTTTTTATTGGACTAACATAATTTTTTAGTGACAAGCTTTCGGGAGAACCTCCCTTTCTCAAGTCTGAAGCATTTCTGAGCAAGACGACACATAGAATTCAAAGTTGAGTTGTGATATAGGGGTTAAAGCAACATGAGTGTAGATAAGACACAGGTTTGGTAGAAAATAGACACCATCTTTGTAGAGGGTCATAAATATCTTTCTGAAGAGCAGAGTGAGGGGGGAGAGAGGGAATTCCCTCTCTCCCCCCTCACTCTGCTCTTCAGAAAGATATTTATGACCCTCTACAAAGATGGTGTCTATTTTCTACCAAACCTGTGTCTTATCTACACTCGTGTCACTTTAACCCCTATATCACAACTCAACTTTGAATTCTATGTGTCGTCTTGCTCAGAAATGCTTCAGACTTGAGAAAGGGAGGTTCTCCCGAAAGCTCGTCACTAAAAAATTCTGTTAGTCCAATAAAAAAGGTATTACAAGATACGAATTTTATCTGTTTTTTACATCTATATATATATATATATATAATGTGTGTGTGTATGTGTGTGTGTACATATATATGTATATATATATATATATATATACACACACACACACATTTTTATTTCCTATATATATATATATATATATATATATATAATATAATAATGATAATAATAATGATATGTGTTTTTATCTCAAAGTACACTTATAAAGCAATCATTATTATATATGTTAAATATATTATAAAATTACTTTTTATAATATATTATACATATGTAATATATGTATAATATATATATTTGATGATTTTGCTATTTTATTTTTATTTTTTTCATTTTAGGTGCATGTCCCCCTGCTGGCAGCTCCATAGATTTCCATTGCGGCCATGCGATCATGGTGATCACATTGCCCTTGAGGGCTGGAGCTGCAGCAAGGGGACTGCTGGGATCTTGGGCAGTCCCCCTGGACCAGGATCGCCGCTGATTGCCGGTCCAGGTGAGTACCTGGGTCATTTTAGGTGATTAACTGATTTTTTTTTGTCGGACGTACCCTGCACATCTGAGGTTGGGAAGGGGTTAATCTCTTGTCGATTTTGTCTATAAAAAATTAAGATGTTTGGGATTTTTGACAAATCACTGACTGTCCAAAATTCAGACAAATGCAATTTGTTTTAAACGGAATGCACAAGCTAATCATAAACTCTTGATATCTGGTATCGTGTGGCTAATTTGGTATGCATCCAAATACATTCAGAACATACTCTTCGCTTTACTTGCAAGCAGTTATTTGGTTTTTAAATCTAGTATTAAAATGTATGACATATTGCAAATTAATCATTCTGACAATGAACGTATTACAGAACAGTGATTGCATCAAATCATGCCGTACACAAATTGAAAGTTAAAACTGTAGTCTCTGTAATGGCTTCATTTGATTGAAGTGGCTATTGTGTCTGGAGTCCCTGATGCTGTCCTTCCATTCAGCGTTACACTGTTTTTAATACCTTAATGCTAAATGAGAGATTCAACAGCCCATCCCCTCTGTGCTGCTTGGACTAATGAGGAAACACTTGCCTAAGCAGCAATGGGCTGCTGTAATTGTCTGAGAGTGTCAGCTGACTGCTGTCCACCTATCACAGCACCCATTGGTATGGCTTAAAGGAAATCTGTAATCTGTCTTAACCATACATAGAAACATAGAATGGGATGGCAGATAAGAACCATTCGGCCCATCCAGTGGCACACATACCAGGGTCGCAGGGGTCGCGGCTGCGACCGGGCCCGGCCCACCACCCACTGTGGCCAGCCTCTTCTCCTAGGGGGCCCAGGAGCCGGCCACCTCAGGGCCCCCCGATGCTGGCCCTGGTGTCACCGGGCTGGCGGGTGCGCGAGGGAGCACTCTCCCCTGAGTGCTCCCTCTTCAGCTCCCTCGCGCACCGCACTGATAACGAAGCCGGAATATGACGTAATCTTCCGGCTCCGGTATCAGTACACGACGCGCGAGGGAGCTGAACAGGAAGCACTCAGGGGAGAGTGCTCCTTTGCGCGCCCGCCAGCCTGCCCACTGGGTTACACCACTGGACCCCAGGGAATCTCCTCAGCTCTGTGTGTGTGTGTTAGAGTGTGTGTGTGTTAGAGTGTTTTAGTGTTAGTGTGTGTGTGTTAGAGTGTGTGTGTGTGTTAGAGTGTGTGTGTGTGTTAGTGTGTGTGTGTGTTAGAGAGTGTGTGTGTCAGAGAGTGTGTGTGTGTGCCAGAGTGTGTGTGTGTGTTAGTGTGTGTGTGTGTGTTAGAGTGTGTGTGTGTTAGTGTTAGCGTGTGTGTGTGTTAGTGTGTGTGTGTGTTAGAGAGTGTGTGTGTGTTAGTGTTTGTGTGTGTGTGTCAGAGAGTGTGTGTGTGTCAGAGTGTGTGTGTGTTAGTGTGTGTGTGTGTTAGAGTGTGTGTGTGTGTTAGTGTTTGTGTGTTAGTGTGTGTTAGAGAGAGTGTGTGTGTGTTAGTGTTAGCGTGTGTCAGTGAGTGTGTTACTGTGTGTGTCTGTTACTGAGTGTATTAGTTTGTGTGCGTCTGTTAGTGAGTGTGTGTTTTGTAAGTGAGTGAGTGTGTCTGTCTGTCAGTGATTGTGTATGTATGTCTGTCACTGAGTGTGTGTCTGTCAGTAAATGTGTGTGTCTGTTAGCTAGTGTGTATGCGTCTGTTCATGAGAGTGTGTGTGTGTGTCTTAAGCACTTACCTTTCTCCAGCGCCGGACTCTCTTGGTGCTGGGGATCTCTCCGCCCCGATCCACCTCTCAGCTCCGAATGCGCATGCATAGCAAGAGCCGCACGCGCATTCAAACAGCCCATAGGAGAGCATTACTCAATGCTTTCCTATGGACTGAACGTCCATAGGAAAGCATTGAGTAATGCTCTCCTATGGGCGGTTTGAATGCGCGTCTTCTCACTGTGATTTTCACAGTGAAAATCGCAGAAGCTCCTCTAGCGGCTGTCAATGAGACAGTCACTAGAGGCTGCATTAACCCTCAGTGAAACATAGCAGTTTCTCAGAAACTGCTATGTTTTCAGCTGCAGGGTTAAAACTAGAGGGACCTGGCACCCAGACCACTTCATTGAGCTGATGTGATCTGGTTGTCTGTAGTGGTCCTTTAAGTGTATGTGTATCTGCATGCACTGGCGTACATACCGCAGCACTGGCGTATATACCGCAGCCTTGCAACCCCTGCGACCAGGTGCCTTCCGCCATGTGTTGCGGCCCCAGCTCGCGCAGAGTAAGCGCGTGGGGGAGGGGGGCCCACGGATCAGTATTCGCACCGGGGCCCCATGGGTTGTGTGTACGCCACTGGGCCCATCTAGTCTGCCCAATTTTCTAAATGCTTTCATTAGTCCCTGGCCTTATCTTAAGCCTTATGTATATCCCACGCATGCTTAAACTCCTTCACTCTGTTAAACTCTACCACCTTAGCTGGAAGGCTATTCCATGCATCCACTACCCTCTCAGTAATGTAATACTCCCTGATATTATTTTTAAACCTTTGCCCCTCTAATTTAAGACTATGTCCTCTGGCCCCAGTAGGAGCCAGAGCTGTGGGTGGCCAGGCAACTTATTATTTATTGTTAACTTTTCAAAGAGGGTTTAACACCAAATGGCGGACAGTGCCAGAGAACTCTCAGGCACTATAAGCACATCATTGAGATAAAATGGTTATAGTGCCTACAATTATTTTTTAATTATCCTTTAGTCATCATCATTTATAGTTAATACTAGACATGCATACATGCAACCAACATTTGTGGAAAAGTGTTACATGCAACGGCTCAGCATGCAAAATGAGATTAGGGACTTTGGATTAATTGTGCAGCTTGCAATATGAAAAAGGTCCAGCTAAAATATACATTAAGTTTGCATGAGCTGTTTAAATGGCCTTGGTTATTGGTAAGCATACAATTAGTTAATTATGCAAAATATTTCTACTAATTGTTCATCATTGGTTTGACTTTTGGGAAATTTAACGGATTTACCTAATTTATCTTTCAAAACTGGAAGCATTTTAGGGCACAATTTTTATGTTCTAGCAACTGCAAGTGACAATCTCAGACGTTTTACAATTTACAAAGTAAATAAAGTCCTGTGGGTACAGTGTTTGCTGTGCTAACTTACTGCAATTAATTCAACACCCATTTTCTAAGGGGACTCATCCTAGGGGGAGTCCAAATTCATATTTCTCCTTTATATAAGTGAAAGAATAAAGACATTATGTCCCATTATCAAAAAGTTACAGTTGCCAGTCTATTAAAAAGTATATTGCTTTTTTTCCAAATGGATTAAAAAGAGTTAATCACATAAAGCAAACAGTAATAGCTTAAAGACTCACATAGATGGTGTAGAAGTACACAAATCAACTTAATTCATATAGACTGGATTTTGTATGGCTGAATCCACTGTCAAAATTGGAAATAATCTGTCCAAAAAGTGAAACATAAGGTTAATGACTCGTGTAAAGCTATCCTACAATGGGGAAAAACAACTTCTAACTGAATGGAAAGTAAACCCACACTGCTAGAGATGTCAAAGACTTAACCCCTTAAGGACCAAACTTCTGGAATAAAAGGGAATCATGACATGTCACACATGTCATGTGTCCTTAAGGGGTTAAAGGGACATGCTATTAAAAAGGTTTCACTATCTAGTAGATCTCCACAAAAAACATATATGCAATTATTTTGGCATATTTTCTCCTAGCTTACAGTTACTGCAGATCTACTACTGCAAGCCCTTCTCTTTCTGTATTCTCAATGAGAAACGATACTGACACCAAAATTAAAGCAAAAGCAATGTTTCAGGCTGATATGGCTGTTGTGAGGGAGGAGGTTGAAACACTGACAGGCAGCATACCAGCACACCCAATGGATGAAGATTGGGGAGGACACTGGTACAGCCTGTTACAGCGGTTAACACTCTACAGAAGAAATGTGGCGATTTAAGTATGTTTTGGCCCCAACATGGTTGTCTGTTAAAAAAAAAAAAAAAGCAATTAGGGTATTGAGACTTTTTATGTCTTAAGTTTTCTATGTATTATACAAAATCTCAGCTTGCATGTAATTTAAGTTAAACTAGCAGTTATGCACCTATTGTTCTATTTTAGAACCTGTGAAAGATATCATGTGCTTTGTGTTGCTTAAAGGGACACTATAGTCACCCAGACCACTTAAGCTCAATGAATTGGTCTGAGTGCCAGGTCAATCAGGTTTTAACCCTGCAGATGCAAACATAGCAGGGTTAAGCCAGCCTATAGTGGCTGTCTTCCGGAAAGCCACTAGAGGCACATCGCGCAGAGCGTCCATAGGAAAGCATAAAAAAAAGCTTTCCTATTGACAGCTTGAATGCACGTGGCACTTGCCGTGCATGCGCATTCCGCTCCGCTGACGTCGGCAGAGGGAGCTGACGTTGGCGGGGGAGGAGAGGTCACCAGTGCTAAGGGAGCCCGGCACTGGAAAAAGGTAAGCTGCTGAAGGGGCCACGAGAGGGGGACCCTGAGGGTGGGGGCACCCTCAGGGCACTATAGTGTCATGAAAACCGCTTAGTTTTCCTGACACTATAGTGATCCTTTAATATGTAACCTGAATGTTGTATTTCATTGTGGCTGCTGTGTCTACTATCAACTGTAGATTGACACTTTTATTAAAGATCATAAGGTAACGCTGGTGAATTCTTGCCTTCTATGCTCAAAAAGACTGCTGAAATTGTATACGTTTTTTTGTCATGATGACAAAAAAAGGCAGTTTACTTTTTCTCCCTCGCAGCACTGGTCTCTGTGCCGCCGTCCGACCTCCTTGGCCATGGTTATTGAGCTTGATCTCAGCAAATCCAATGCTTTCCCATTTGAAAGCATTGGGCAGCTAGTGCTATTTTGGAGGAATCACCCCAGTGGTTGTCAGAGTGGTAGCCACTAAAGGTATTTAAACCTTGCAACAAAAACATTGGCATTTTACAGAATGGTAGCGTTTTCATTTTCAGGGTAAAAAGTCGGGACATGGCACTCAGACCATGTCTGGGTTTCTTAAGATTACATATATTTCTGATAAAACACATTGATTCTTGCTCAGTGTAGTTAAATGGGGAGTAGGAGGGGACCTTAGTCAGTACCTTCAAAGAGAAATTGTATCTACAATGTTGGATTACATTACATTTTAACATGCGCAAGGAAGCATACATTTAAATAATAATAATGTATTCATTTATTTTTATTAAAACAAAATACATTTTTTTAATGCATTTCAAGTATCCATCTGAATATAACAGTATACATGTTGATATATTAAATCATATATGAAATATGGCAATTCCTGTAATAAACATGGATTGTTTCATCAGTCTGAGGCTATAAATAGTTACTTTATTGGAACTGTCAATTGACTGTTTATTTTGCAGAACACACTGTTCATCCTTTTGGAGCACATATGTTTTCCCACTGGATGCCACTAGTTAAATGAAACGCCAGCTTCTCATTCTTGCTTCAGTGATTTTGTCCCCCCTATATAATTGCCAAGAATATGGTTACAACATTATGTCTCTTGTGACAGACAGACTCGATACACTAAACATCTTCTAGTTAATCAGTGCAATTTTGAATGCTCTCTTTAATTAGCTATTTTGTGTTCCCATAATTTACTGGGATGACCTATACAAAGAGACACAGTAACTTTGTCAAGCAGCTAGGAACCAAATGGCAAATTCTGAATATAGGATTGTTGTTTTTTTGCATGTATTATGGGGAGTAATTTTGGATAGAAAGAAAGAGTTGCTTCTTTTGTTGCACATATTAACTCATGTTAATCTCCCATAGAATATATATAGACTCTGTTTCTCTCCAGTAATCAGTCTTCCGTTTATTGGCCTTACATGGATGTTTGCAACCTACTTTTCTCCCCTCCTTATCAATACTATTATGCATTGGAATTCTAAGTGCAGTTAATGTCTTTTTGTTCATGTAATTTTCTATTATTACCTGATCAATTGTATGTTCAGCACACAAGGTTTAAAGTCTATCTGCAGGGCATTTCAAGATAATTAACTGTATCTGGTTGGAGAGGGGATTTTATGGGTTAACATGATGATGGAATGAAAAGTTTAATGACACTTATAGGAGAGAGGTGTGGGGGCATTTTATGGGTAGGGGTTCACAAAGGCCAGATTAGGTAAGGAATGAATTGAGTGAAGAAATGATAGTGCTGGTAAGAGGGGCAGGGGCACAATTGCCTACCGGACCACTAGCTTACATGTGTGGGCTGCAGTCTCTAAGTATCATATTTTTTCTGATCAAAAGCAGTGGGACATGTTTTGGAATGTATTGAAGCAGTGACATAGCAGGTATAAATTTGCAATTAATTTTATTATCCCAGCACTGTATGGTCTTGTAGTTGGTCTGGTGGCACAAACTCTAAACCCTCTGAGGACTGCACTATATGGGGTCAAGTAGGCTTCCAGATTATATTGGGTATGATGTTTGCCTGTGTATGACGGACCGCCTGCCACCCCGGCTGGAAGCCTCCGTCGAACGATGCTCCTAATGCTCGCCAAGGACCATCAGCACCGCACTTGACACCATAACCACTGCAAACACCACGAACTGCCGCGGATTGGTTGTGGTTTCACCGTCCTCCACCCACCCTGGACCCATGAGCGGGCTCCAGCTTCCAGTGGGGGGACCTCTCCTAAATCCTGAGAGCAGGAACCAGGAACAAGAACAGCTCCTACAAGAGCTAGTGAATATACTGTAGGGAGTATAGTGATTATAGCAATCCCCACAGTGTAATTCTCCAATCTCCCAAACATGAGCCAAAACTTCATGAAGGGGTAAGCAGGTCTGTTTAATGTAAGCCAGCATTCACAATTTATACAATTCCTCAGGCCAAAGGCACACCCCCTGGACCTGATGGTACACAGGCACACCAAGGACACAAACCAATCAAAACAATACAGTAATGTCCATCATGCCCACATACAGCACACAAGCCCTCCCCTCTACCTGGAATATAACTAAAGCAGCTAACACAATAATCTAATTATCCACAGGCAGAAAAAACACATTTTCCCCAAAGTCCAGAAAACACCCCAAAACATAACATATCCCCATTATATCACTGGATAGCCCTGATCTGGGTGAGCAACATATCCAAAAATTACCCAGATCAGAGCAGGGGGTCAAAAGTTTTGTAGAAGTCTCTTTTGACCGACCGCACGCATGATTTCATGCCCAAAACAGTTCCAGAGAATTTCGCTGTGTGTCCGGTCTATTTCCAATATTAAAAGCAGTTCAAATAGACGAACGGCAACCGTTCGTGAAAATGTCAATGTTAAGGTGCCGTTCGAATTTTCAAATGGTGTTCGACTCCAGTCGAAGAGTTGAAGTTCAGAGAAGGTAAAGTTTCAGTGGTGTTCGTGCCGTCGCGTGTCCGATTTGAGTTCCATGAATTCGACGACCAAACACAGCTGAACGCGTTCGACTGAATTAAAATGGACACCGACACGTGTTCGTATGTCGAATGGCAGCCACTTCGACTACTTCCGCACTTCGGCTGTATCAGAAGTGCCACTTCAAAGGTTTAGAACTGCTCCAATAAAATTTAAAGGGGCAGTAACAGTACTTTAAAATCCCATATGCCCAAATAAAGCTTTTAAAAGGCAATACATCCCAGGGGCCATAGTCACAGGGCAAGAGGCAGGCAAGCAGGCCTCTCCAAATCCCCTTTGTCACACTGTGACTTTGGGTTAAGATGAATAAGAAAATCTCAGGCACTCACTGCGATGCTTCCAGGCAGATTTATTGCAACGTTTCGACCTGTTAAGGTCTTTATGAGACATTGCAACAATAGTCTAATAGAGAAGGTGTAGTAAGCGTCAAACAATTAAGTGGGCAACAACATACGTCCACAAGCATCCTAAATTGAGTATAAGCTCAAAAACAGAAAAGTATGTGCGCTCCTGGAAATACTAAAGTGACACTTAAAGTACAAATGTATATTTATTAGTAAAAACCTCATATAAATCTATAAATCAATCGGATCACGAATAAAAACATGACTAAGTTGATCTGTTGCTGAAAGGTACACAATGATAAAGAACAAATAAATAATAAATCAATAAATAAGTAGATCCTGACAAATATAAATGCCAGAATAAACACTTAACAGACACTATAGATACAATGTATGAAACAAAGTATCTAGAGGTACAACAAACAGTGTAATGAAAGTAAAATAAAAAACACATATATGCATAATAAAAGTACCTTGCCTCGGTGGGGGCCCCCACGAGGTATAATGGAGAGGGAGAGTAGTGGCCAAATAGGATCCGTCAAGGGAGGATAGAATATTACACCGCGGTTGGGATCTTCTAAAAAGACCGCGGTGTGATGGAACACACTCTCCCAATAAGGCAGATAATCATCCGTAGGTTAGATGTAACATGTTGCACCGCGGTCGGTGTCTTCAAAAAAGACCGCGGTGTGAGGAAACCAACTCCCGACAGGTATAACTAGAAACCGGCTATCTCATAAGGTAAAAAAACTATATCTCCACACAGCAACAGAACAGGACGTCACGTTGTCAGCTGTGACTCATCGACGCATTTCGTCCCGCCCACGGGACTTTCTCAAGACAAAGTAATTGCCACAGATCACGGTTTAAATAGCCCAGGAATAACCCGGGTTATATGTGTAAAGGGTAAACCCTGGACTGGATCCATAAAAATATTTTAATAAAAAATAATGACATATTAACAAAAAAGAGAACTTTTATTCAATAATAAGTATATATATAAGTGTCTGGTTGAAAATAAAAAGAAAACTAAAACTTAAGCACTTCAACCATTTGTTTTTTATATAAATGTATATATATATATTTTAGAAAATAAAACTTCATACATTACAATTAGGCCACCAGTAAAAAGTTTATATAAAAAAGAAACACAAGGTGTGTGTCTGAGTGGGCAAAGGGAGGGGGGGGAGGGGGGGAACAGGTTATCAGAGAATATTTGAAAGGACCAAAACCAGATCTTAGAGTGGAAATGTATATTCTATCAAGGAGTCCATGTAAAGTAACCAAGATAAATTAATATATACATACACAGAAACGTGTACAAGATTAACCTAAAGGATGGCATAAAGATATAAACAATGCTACAGGGTGTGCTATAACATAGAACAAGCCAATATTAGATTACTTAGAACAGATCTAGCTCTTCGTTCAAGCCGTTAGGTGTCATGGTGTTTAGCTTAAAGATCCACATGGACTCAGACTTGATTAATTCCCTTTTCCTTAATGCCCCATCCTGATGTGGGGGATTATGTGTTAACCCCATTAGCTTAATACCTGATGGATTCTTATCATGGAAGGTGGCAAAGTGTCAAGCTACTGAAGACTTGGTATTATAGCTGTTCTGTGTTCACGAAACCTGCATTTCAAGGGCCTGGTAGTTTGGCCCACATATTGCCGATCACACGGGCAAATTAGAAGATACACTACAAAGGGAGTGTTACAGGTAATTTCAGATTGCACTGAAAACATCTCTGAACTGTTGTAAGGGCTGAAACTCAAAATAATGGCAAATATAGCACAAAGTATTTAGTATGGCCGCAGCGCTTGTTGATTGAACCCTCTTTATTCGCTTTCATTTTTCTCTCATTAGAGTGCTGTAACTTGGAGGGAGCTAAAATATTTTTCAGGCTGGGAGCCTTCCTAAATGTGACTCTAGGGAATTCTGAAATGCAAAAAGATAACCAGGGTTTTTTAGTCAAAATAGGCCAATACTTATGGAAAATCTCAATGATGTCATCAAAAGCTTTATTAAATGTAGTTGAAAAAATGGGTGTTATACCTCTACCCACCTCTCTCGTACTGATATTATATTTCGCTTTTTTCATCTTAAAGACATGAGTTTTATCTAATAGATCCAGAATCATATGATGCTCATTAGTGTTGGGCTCATATTCATAATACACAGTTATAGAGGGATTAGTTAGGCTGGAAAGGCCCATAGTATGGTTCTCAAGCGGAGCGATGACATTATAATTGTGCCCTTTCAGATAAGCATTCAATACCTTATTTGGAGGATACGACTTATCAACAAAGCGTTGGCATAACACAAGGGACTCTTTCTCATAATCAGACATAAACAAACAATTTTGTTATATTTTGTCACAATAGTGTAACGGGAAAAACATTGATCACTCATGCATGAACAGATTTCTGTAAATGTTCCATCATGATGAGCAGGTCATTCTGATGGGTTTTGCAGGAATATATGCTGTCATACTTAGTGACTCCATAAGCTTCTATCTGTTAACTCCATATATCATATGCACAGCATAAGTAGGAGTATTAATACAGATATCTATGGCTTTCGTGTGCAAAGACCAATCATTTGAACTGTCCCCCTGGCCAAATGTTTCTGACCCTCTCCTGGATGAATGGATTAGGAACATTACCTGAATGAATGAGATTTGGGACATTACATAGCTGTTTGGGGATGATTTGTGGTCATTAACCTGGTCAGTATGGAGCATGGTGCCTCTAATTGCTAGCTAAGTGAGTTTTGCAATGAGCTCAATTTGCATATGTTTCTGGAACCTCCCTAAACTCCTGAGTATAGCATTGTATAAGTATTACAAATTCAACATGCACACCCTCCTGAGTATAGCATTGTATAAGTATTACAAATTCAACATGCACACCTATTCCTTTAATGGTTATCCAGTTATAAGATTTCAACATAGTTCATTCTAGAGGGCTCATGTGTTGAAGGGAATTGATGTAAGAATGGCAAAATGACTGAATACCTGGAAGAAAATAGCAGTTGTGTTCTTATATGGCTACGTGGATAACACGGCAAGTGGAGCTAATTGATACAGTTGAGGACAGGCACACACATGGGGAAGATTTGAAGACTAAAATGGAAAGTGAATCACTAAATTAAGAGGAGTCTTAATATCATGGAGTTAACAAACACAAGTATTGACTATAGATAACAGTGCCTTAAAACACAGTAATGTACAAAAATGAAGTCAAATATAAATCATATGTACATACTTTTTTGTTAAAAGTCCATGAAGTCTTTGGCTGTTATACAGTGTTTGGTATCTCAAAGAAAAAAGAAAAAGAGAGACAATAATATTGCAGTATGTCTGTAACACAGTGAAGTAGAGTGCTATGGTAAAAACTCACTCACAATTTATAGAGCTACAAAGAGCTCTGCTGTGTGGGGCATAGACAGTGCAATCTCCATCACTGGATATATTTTCAGCTACAGTGGTTGTAGACTTTATCTGTGTCTTATATATGTAAATATGTGAAGACAAAAATCGGAATATCCAGTAGTGCAATATGTATATCAAAGTGGTAGTGCATATATGAAAAGGTAGGTATCTTACTCACATGAACTAGAGCATAGACCTGCTCTAGTATAAAGCGCTTTGGTGGTATGATCCCCAACTGTGATATATGTTGATCAGAAGGCCAAAAAAAAATACCCACCCCAAAAAACATTTCTAAATAGATTACATTTATATTTAAAAGGATTAATTTTATTATGATAAACAAAAAAAAAAAACAATATATATATATATATATATATATATATATATATATATATATATATACACTGTGTGCAGAATTATTAGGCAAATTAGTATTTTGACCACATCATCCTCTTTATGCATGTTGTCTTACTCCAAGCTGTATAGGCTCGAAAGCCTACTACCAATTAAGCATATTAGGTGATGTGCATCTCTGTAATGAGAAGGGGTGTGGTCTAATGACATCAACACCCTATATCAGGTGTGCATAATTATTAGGCAACTTCCTTTCCTTTGGCAAAATGGGTCAAAAGAAGGACTTGACAGGCTCAGAAAAGTCAAAAATAGTGAGATATCTTGCAGAGGGATGCAGCACTCTTAAAATTGCAAAGCTTCTGAAGCGTGATCATCCAACAATCAAGCGTTTCATTCAAAATAGTCAACAGGGTCGCAAGAAGCGTGTGCAGAAACCAAGGCGCAAAATAACTGCCCATGAACTGAGAAAAGTCAAGCGTGCAGCTGCCAAGATGCCACTTGCCACCAGTTTGGCCATATTTCAGAGCTGCAACATTACTGGAGTGCCCGAAAGCACAAGGTGTGCAATACTCAGAGACATGGCCAAGGTAAGAAAGGCTGAAAGACGACCACCACTGAACAAGACACACAAGCTGAAACGTCAAGACTGGGCCAAGAAATATCTCAAGACTGATTTTTCTATGGTTTTATGGACTGATGAAATGAGAGTGAGTCTTGATGGGCCAGATGGATGTATTGGTGAAGGGCAGAGAGCTCCAGTCCGACTCAGACGCCAGCAAGGTGGAGGTGGAGTACTGGTTTGGGCTGGTATCATCAAAGATGAGCTTGTGGGGCCTTTTCGGGTTGAGGATGGAGTCAAGCTCAACTCCCAGTTTCTGGAAGACACATTCTTCAAGCAGTGGTACAGGAAGAAGTCTGCATTCTTCAAGAAAAACATGATTTTCATGCAGGACAATGCTCCATCACACGCGTCCAAGTACTCCACAGCGTGGCTGGCAAGAAAGGGTATAAAAGAAGAAAATCTAATGACATGGCCTCCTTGTTCACCTGATCTGAACCCCATTGAGAACCTGTGGCCCATCATCAAATGTGAGATTTACAAGGAGGGAAAACAGTACACCTCTCTGAACAGTGTCTGGGAGGCTGTGGTTGCTGCTGCACGCAATGTTGATGGTGAACAGATCAAAACACTGACATAATCCATGGATGGCAGGCTTTTGAGTGTCCTTGCAAAGAAAGGTGGCTATATTGGTCACTGATTTGTTTTTGTTATGTTTTTGAATATAAGAAATGTATATTTGTGAATGTTGAGATGTTATATTGGTTTCACAGGTAAAAATAAATAATTGAAATGGGTATATATTTGTTTTTTGTTAAGTTGCCTAATAATTATGCACAGTAATAGTCACCTGCACACACAGATATCCCCCTAAAATAGCTATAACTAAAAACAAACTAAAACCTACTTCCAAAAATATTCAGCTTTGATATTAATGAGTTTTTTGGGTTCATTGAGAACATGGTTGTTGTTCAATAATAAAATTAATCCTCAAAACTACAACTTGCCTAATAATTCTGCACTCCCTGTATATATATATATATATATATATATATATATATATAAATCCAAACAGTTCCTTGCACTCACGCTTTGGAGGTTTCTAAATGCCGGGTGTACTTTGCCTGGGCTTCCAAATGTACAATCCAAGTATAACGTTGGCTGCACTCCGGTCTTTAAAATATATTTAATTTGTGAAGACAGTGCACACGATACCCTTAAACATATGTCCCGGACAGGACGGCTTCAAGGCCAAATGCAATAGAACCTTCACCGAAGTACTGACTGACTCTTTTATAACAGCATTTAACTCGCTCACTGACAACCATTCCCTGCCAGAGGCAGCTTTGGATGCACACAGAACACACAGAACAATTCTTCTAAAACAGGGGAAAGACCCCACGGCGTGCGGTAGTTACCGCCCGATTTCCATAATCAGTGTGGACTTAAAAATATTTACAAACATTTTAGCCACAAGACAAGCCACATGTCCCATACTAAATGACGTGATACACCCAGACCAGGTTTTGTCTAAAAGAGAAGCAAAGCACAACACAACAAACTACTCAAACTCATCCACACTTCAAAAACATATCCTAGCCAGAGCCTTCTTCGACCGGGTGGACTGGGCCTTTCTGAAACACACTATGAAATTCCTGGGCTTTGGACCAAATTGGACACACTGGCTAGATGCCATATACTCCAATCCCACCGCCAGACTGAAAATGAATGGCCAACTATCAGACCCAATGTCAATCACCAACAGCACAAGGCAGGGATGCCCTCTACCTCCCTACTCTTCATTTTGACGATGGAACCCTTCCTACAAGGCATCAGGTAGAATAGGGACATATAGGGATTCCATATTAAACAACAAGAATTTAAAACTGCAGCATTTGCATATGATCTACTATTTACACTGACCTCCTCCCCAACATCCCTGGTGCCTCTCATGAACAAAATTGACCAATATCACAAAGTATCCAACTTTCAGGTCGATTTCTAAAAATGCAAACTACTACTCCTATGATTACACACTCAATCACAAGCTACCCTGAAGGGGCTTTTCCCCTTTGCATGGGCAAACTCACACATCACACACCTGGAGGTACGCCTTTCCAAAGATGCACAGAGATGCACAACAACTATATGACTTAAACTTTACCCCAATATTTAAAAAAATCTCTAAAGACCTAACAACGTGGCACAAACCACAATTTAGCTGGCTGGGGAGGATAAACATTCTAAAAATGAACGTTCTCCCAAAGCTCCTTTACCTGCTGCAGACCTTACCCATACACATACCCAAACCCTTTTTTTAACAAAATCAAACAGTTATTCACCAAATATGTATGGGCTAATTGTGGTGAATAGAACGTCGCCACGGGCTTTTGGAGGGGCCTGCTTGCCAGCCTCCTGCCAAAAGACTATGGGCCAGGTCAGCGACTGTAAAGACCCATTTATTCCCCCTGGTTCCCCTGGTTCAGCACTTTCCATAGAATGGAACGCTAGCTCACTGGCGGCCATTCACATGGACCAAAACCGTGAATAGACTTCAGGGGAAATTAGCAGCGAATGCCCTGGGACTATTTTCGGCATGAAAACTTTGCGGTTCCCAAACGGTCCCCAGTGGCACGTAGCTGCGATTCCATGGAACTGTTTTGGGCATGGGACCATGCATGTGGTCGGCTAAAACTCTGACTTCCAGGAAATTTCTGAACCCCTGAACTGATCTCGGTGATTTTTGGATATGTTGTTCACTCAGATCGGGGCTATCAGGGGATATAACTTTCGTGGGGGATTTGTATGTTTTCAAGGTATGTTCTTGTGTATTTGTTTCTTCTGTGGTTTACTCTCAGGTCCAGGGGAGGACTGTGCCTTGCATGGGGACTGTCATAAAAGGCCAAGTGTGGTCCCATTAAAGTCAGTTCACTTCACCCTCAACACGCAGCCTCATCTCGTGATTGTAGGGGACAGCTATACCAGCTATACCAACTATACCTGCTTTGTATTGCTATACTGGCTATAATCACTAGCTCTTGTAAGAGCTACACAGCTATACCTGCTAGACTCTCTGGAGTAGGAGAGGTCCACCCACTGGAAGCTGGATCCTGGGCTTGGGTCCAGGGTGGGTGGAGGACGGCGAGACCCCAGCCAAGCTGTGGTGGCTAAGGGCTACAGTGCTTATGGTGTCCAGTGCGGTGCTTATAGTACTCCAGGCTACTAGGAAGCAGCGATTGATGGAGTCACCCAGTCGGGGTGCCAGGCGGTCTGTCACACTAATAAACACCAGAGAATTTCATATGATATCTTAACGAGGGTCAAATCTCATGCAGGACTCAGCCTGCCTAATATGTACCAATATTAAAAAGCAATTATACTCACGAATCTATGACTGGACTAACCCAAACCCCGGAACACAACGGGTACTATTTGAAGAATATTTCTTCCAAGCCCCACTTTATATGATCCCGTGGCACCTCTCTGGGAATGTTTTTTTTAGGGACTAGCCATACTTCTCACCCCACTATTGCCCCCATTTTACATTTTACTTCTCTCAAAATATCCCTCCCCACTGTACCCTCTGACTAACAATCCACTATTCCCACAACTGATCGGCTTTTAGCTGGAGGCCGAACCTTCACAACACTTGAAACGTATTGCGAAACACGTATGTTAAAGCGTAAACAACTCTCAGTGATGTACAAACTGCTGCATGAAAACAACAAACGTACACTACCACATTAGACACAACACTGGATGCAAGAACTCAACATTTCACATACTGACAAAGACTGGGAGATCATATTTCTCAACACTCACAAGACATCAATCAGCATTGCTATTTAAGAGAGTAATTACAAACGAATCGTCAGATGGCACTACTACCCAACCAAATTACATTTCCCAACACCATAGACGGATGCTGGAGATGTCAACAACCCAACGGTACCACAGCCCACAGCAATGCCCTGAAATCCAGACATTCTGGAAAAGAGTAGTGGATATGATCACAGTGGTGACAGGGGTAAGCTTACCACACACACCTATGACCCTGCTGTACCTGGTTTGCCCTGGTATGCCCTAGCCGCATGCCCACCAAATCCTTAATACTCCACCTACTAACTGCAGTGAATCTCCTGATACCAGCTAAATGAAAAAACACTAACCCCCAGAAAATAGAATCCATCAGATTGATGGAGGAGATCATTGCATCCCTATCTCATAAATATGAGCTCTACTTAACTACTTGGAATCCTTGGGTGAATTCATGATAAATAACTCTATGACCCCCTAAGGGCAGACACAGGGACCTCTGCACACTCAAATAACCCCAGCCACCTACCCCATTCCTAGTCTGACCTCCCTTTCCTGAACCTCTCCCTCACCGACTCTCACAAAACAAATGCATGAGACACTGAACCGGTAATCCCACTTTGTGGGTCTGGGAAGAGAAGAGGGATGCACCCCTCCGAACAGACACTGTAATTTGATTGTTATATCTTTATTGTTGAAACTCTGACTGTTAACATCCTTTTATGATATTATGATTGAGCATGGGACGCCGACGTTAGTCCTGGAATGTTATCCCCCCGGTGGGGTGTTGTCGATATCTGAAAGTAATGGTTTCACCAAATGAGTAGACAACAATAATTTGTTATGATGGAATTATAATGTGACTACTATGCCATTCGAATGTTTGCTACCAATTTAATGACCACTGCCTGCAGGTACATTATTACCACAACCATGTATGTACAATGCAAATGGCTTTTGTTCCAATGTATACGCTATTGTTGAATTTGAAAATGAATAAAAATTAAATACATTTTAAAAATAATTAAAATGTAAAAAAAATATTGACTATGCTATTCTATATTGATTTATGTAGAACACTAATAACATTACACAATCTGAAATGTAACTTAACTGTATCTTCATTATTTTTGTGTGTCTATTTTTAAGATCTGATATAAACATACCATTTAGATTTTTTTAGTATGGAAAAATCGTCTAGTTCAAATGTCATATAATGTGACTCCTGCTGCTATATATAAGTGGCTATTCCCTTCTGAAGCCAAAAGCAATTTATAAACAAACCGAATAAGGGCAAAGCACTCAAAGGAGTAAAATTGTCCTCATCACCACGGCACTACTATGACCTATATACACTGCCAACCACTGCGAGCATCAATATTAGAGGAACTCCGCACCAAATCAGACGCATCACAAATATACCACTTCAGTATTAAAAGAAGATGCAGGCACAGCAGCAGACTCGTCCGGGATTACACCGCATGTCAGTTCTACTTTGGCTGTTGCAGTAGTGTTTGTGCTTCTCTCAGACTCACCTGGTTTATAGTCATTAATATTTTTTTTTTTTAGAAAACAAAATAATCACAGTTTTGTTCAATGTATTTTCTTTTTGTCTAGTCTTTTATGCTTGGATCACATTCTTTCTGTACTTTTGCTTATTTTCTAATTAATGTTAAACGATCTTTTTTCATATTTTTTATGCTACTTCACTTTAATTATATGGGCAATTTAGCTAATATTCACTCACATGGGTGACCCTTCTAGTGACATATTTAAAATGAATCTAGTGTGAATATATTATAATATGATGGGTACAGACTGAAGAAAATAATAATAAAATTCTCCAATGCGTATTTGCAGTTAAATGCCGGACTCTGAAGTTTTCTATATATCGATAACCAGAATTTGTAACGATGAAATAAGTGCTAATTTGCAGGAAATGTAATGTGAATTGTGATGTACATCACAGCAATGAATGTATAATTAGGTCAGTATTACTGATCTGCTAAATCTCTCGACAGATTGCCAATATTCTAATTGCTTTGCATAAACCTTCTATTCTGGAGAAAAACAACTTTAATACATGCAAAGCCACTCATCATGTTTGGCATTTATATTATCCCTTTATTTAAGGAGAAACTATTTATTTTATTCTCCTACATTTTATCAACCATTATTCCGTAGTACCTTGGAGAAAAAGGGTTATCAAATTCACCTTTATGTGTTACATTTAGGGTATTTAATGTTGTATTTAAAAAAAAAAAAAAATTGTGTTACAAAGAGTAAATGAAGTAATTTAGGTAGGCATTATAGGTTTTTCCTGAGACATATGTGTGACCCGCTCATTGTTCGTACAGTTATGTAAGTACTATTTAGCTGTTGTGGGCTAGATTTACTAGGCAGCAACAAGGTTGGATCAATTTCTCTCTCATGTAAAACACCTATGTTTTAAATAGAACATTTTCGGGTCGACAAAATTTGGTCCATGCTCAGCTAGGCCTAATTTCCATACCAAAAAATACCTGGGAAGGCAATTCAGAAAGTCAGGATAGCCAGAACAGCAGGAAAAAGAAGGGTACTATGACTTTGCTGACATGCAAAAATGGCTACAATGTTGCCTGGCCTAATGGATATTTATTAACCACAAGTTTTGCAATGCAAATTCCGAGTTTTCAAAATTAGATTAATAAATATCTGGATTTAAAAAAATAATTAAATCAGGAAATGAGAGAACTTATGTCTTTTGCTGTCTTGCATTATGAAAAATGGGAAACAGGCAAATAATGGGGATTTAAAAAAAAATGGGTGAGTGAGGGTGTCATTGTCGTTTTTTTCCTTTCATTTTTGATTTTTTGAAAAATTATGTTTTCAAATTAAACTACTTCTGCTGCAGCTGCTCCCTTTTTCTCAAATGTCTTTCACTGTAGTGGTTCCACTCTGCCTGGTGAGTCTTACCTGTTACCTCTGCAGACACAATTAGAAGCTGGTGTTGCCGACAAATGTTATTGCACTATTTTTTCTTTTCACCACACTGAACGACATTCAATGATGCTACACACTGGGTGTGTGGGAAAGCTTCATTCCCCTTGGGTGGAAAGGGTGAGTGGGTTGTCAATTGCCCATGCCCACTCAATCTTTAGTGACCTTCCTTCAGATAAAATAACACAGTGCCTGATCAGCTTCTTCCAACGGCATCTTAGGCGGTAACAGGTACCAGAATACTCAGTCAGGAAGAGAAAAACCACAGTGAAAAGAAAACAAGGGGTGAACAAGGCGATGACCACCAGAATCACCACTACATTTTAGAATATATATTTTTTTTTTACAAAGAGCTAAAAAAAACAACCTGCAGCCACAAACCATGTATATTACTGAGGAAATTAAGTTTGCAATTTCCAAAGCACAAGCAGAGGCACAGAAGCACACTACAAATCATAGTCTTTTACTAGAAATAAAGTAAGACATCTATAAAACAATTCTAAATCAGGGAATCACAATGTGTGTAAATTACACTGGCATTTGCAGCTAGACAATAGAAAACTTTTTCTTTTATTCATAAAAATAAGAATGTCCATTAGGGAGAGGAATTAATCACACTACAAAATCTTTTCTTAAAACTCAATTTGAATATATCCTTCCCTGACGAGACAAGGAGAAACAGAGGAAGGCAACATTTCAAAAATTTATTTATTTACACATATATTAACATTTTATTTGGTATAATGGTGAGTGACCTTTCTGTAAGTTTTCACAATCACACATAAGACAACAACCCAGTTAGGCTAGCCCTGGTAGATTGAATGAAATATAGCATCTAACATCATTTGCAGCCTTTCAATTCTCATGTGCATGTTCTGGAACTAACCTCTGCCTCCGCTGTGTTGTCACAGTTGTTGTCCTAGTCAACATTAAAACATTGAAAGTAACAAAGTGATCACTAGCAACGTTATTTACTAAGGTCAGAAAACAAAGTGAATTCAGATTGCTTTTAAAATTTAAGGTCAGAGTAGCATACGAAACGCAAAGCATAACTGGCTTAGAGAATTTTCCCAGTTTGGAATTATGTTCATCAATATTTGAAATTCACTTGGAACTCAAACTTTATTGAATAAGCCTGTGAGAAAATATGTTTGAGCTAGGGTTAGTGGTTTTTTTAACCTTGGTGCAGCACTTGTATATAAATGGTTTGGCCTGCCAGTTATTGTAAGTAAACTCCTAGTAGAAGAACTATTAAGGACAAATCATCCTATCTTTGCCCAACGTGTCAGAAATGTGGCTGCTGTCCATAAGTAACACACCAATCTTGAGTTAGTCAGACATTTTAGTCTATATTTTTTAATTATCTTGTCAATTCACCAATTCACTGTTTTGAGTTACTTATCGCAAAGAAAATCTTGCCATCCACATGTTTGTGAGTGACAGGTTTTTTTTTTTTTTTAGTGAAGTTTAAATTTCTGAATTAGAACAGTACATGAAGTGGAAATTTATATTGGAACTATATTGCTAAAATGCCACAAGAAACATTTTAGTAACACCATGTCAAATTGACTGTGTACTAGGAGAGGCATCTGTGTTTTGTATATCATTTGACATTGATTGAGATATGCGCTACAGTGTATTTGATGGATGGACAATGCACAGTATAGTAATTTCATGTAGATGACAATTTTATTCCCCCTGGAGAATACTTTAAACCAATAGAACAGAATGGTATTATATGTAAACCTTATAAAAGATATTTGCTAATGTCACCATAATTAGTATTAAAATGGATTCATTGAGAAAATTAACTATTAATACACAATCTCTGTCTTTTAATGGCCTTAATATAAGAGAGGCATTGATGCATAGCTACGTGGGATAATTGACTCAGTTTATTGACTCCCTGGATTCAACGACAGAGAGCTCATTAATCTACTGTTTTCCAGAAACTCTCAGAGATTGTATACATTGAAATCAGGATTCTATGTAATGAGATAGAAGCAAGCACACTGATCATATATCAAACGTTTGAAAAGTGCACAAATGCAGTGGATTTTAAACCCTTTCTTCCTACATAACATTTACATTTAATCAATCCGCTACCATGTATAAAATAAAAATGAATTGCTTATATAAGCATTACATATAAGCAGAGGAATGCCATGTCCATGGTAGAAAGATCTGAACTCATATTTGATCTGATAGTTCAGTTGGTTACAGGCTTAACCGCGGGCAGGGTCAGCCAATCCATCCATCTTCCCAAGGTCAAAACAAATATAAGATAGAACTAGACTTTAGCTCAAGCATCTATTTCCAGTGGCGAACTTAATGAATGCTTCCTGTAAAATGAGACAATCATTTCCTTTTTTTTTGTTGTTTTGTTCACGTTTACACTGTAATTAAAAAATCTGCATTTGTAAAGGTTGAAAAATCTAATTCAATGTAAAAAAACTTCAATATACTGCTGCATATACCTCTAGTCTATAACTGAGAGCCTTTATTTTGGTATCATGTCTGTGATTTTTTTTTAAATGTATGCTCTTTTCTCTTTTTTGTGAAAATTAAATCAACTGTTTTGGTAAAATTGTGTTTTCTTATTTATTTCCTCCATCATTCCTTGTCTTGTTCTTTATAAGTTGAACTTTAAATCATTGTTGACTGAGCGATCTAAATACTTTATTTTATTCTATTTTTCTCCCATGTTCTGGCTCCTCCTTTGCAACCTCATAATTTCCCATTTTCATTTAGGCTGGCTTCCTCTCCTCAAGCTGGACCGAGAACCATTTAGATTGCATTAATGATTCTCTATGGGAATTATTTCTATGTAGGTTGAGGAGGTGGTACAGAGGTCTTGTGACGCTCCCTCTACTTCTTTCAATCACTCGCTCAATAATGTGCGCATGCCCCAAAAAGCCTGATAGTAAGCCTGTTTTCCATCCTGCCAGCATTATTCCCTAAATTGATGAATATCGCTGGAGGAGGTGAGCAATGCATATTCTCATAAAATATTAGGTGGGAAAACTGAAATCATAAATGCATTTATTTTATGTAGATTATTTGCAAACTCATGTATAAATATGCATAGTATATGTTTATGCATATTTGTTTTCAATTTGTCTTCATGTATAATGAATAATTTATGACTCTGGCAGGGTGGCAACAATTGGGGTCTGAGCAGAGTGTGGGGACATAGTGAACAGTGATGGTAGACATGGGTGGAAGGCAGGGAACGGTGGCAAAGGGGTTTGGTGAGGTATAGGGACAATAGAAGGTGGGCATGGGAGGTGGGTGGAGAGCAGTGACAATGGCAGTATGGTAACACTTGAGGTCTTAGCAGAGGGCTGCTCACCTGAACAGCAGGGGCCTTCTCTGCTGAAATATAGTATGTCAGTGGGGCAAAGTTGTATTCATATCACTATAGCTCCCTCGTTTGTCCCTATGACTCTTTGAATTTTTGCCTAATTTCATCTAATTGCTCTGAATGGAGATATCTTCCCAATTGATCATTTGCATGTTGCCTATTTTACTGTACTGTCACATATTTCATAGGTATTCATTTATTTGGCCTGTTTGATCGTGATAGCAATCTGCATGCATGTTCTGAATGAGAATTTGTGAAATTAATACATGCCTCTTGCACATTTATTGTGCCTGCATGATGATTACTTTTTTTTTTTTTTTTTGCAGAGTTCTTGACCCAGAATTGTTGCTGAAACTGGCTCACCCTCAAATCAGTTTATCTTTTTTCACTTTGATTTTGAACCCTCCCTATTATTAGACTGTATGAGTCAGAAGCTCCTGCTCAGGAACTTCCACTCTCTTAGTGAATGGCAAGCACATTGGCTGAGATAATCAGTTGGTTGCTTTCAGCCAATGAGTAAAACCCTGTACCTCCAGGCTTAGCACAATGATGAGAGCTTTACTGAGATTTAGTGGAGGTGGGGACTGACATTTGGAAAACCCCAGGTAAAATGTAAAACCGTTATAAAACAGTTTGAATCCTTAGAAGGGATGCTTGTCATGTTCTTAAATTAAGCCTTTCAATCCAGACTGGTTTTTGGATACCATTCTTTGTATTTACTCAAAGTTGATTATTTTAGCCTACTCACTAAGAATATAGATTGCACCTACAATATTGGCTTTGTAATTGTAACTGCAGCCGTTTCCCCTATTTACCACTATAATGTCTTGAAGCATAGAACTTAGCAGGGCTAACCATACAGATATCTTAGCCATAATTGTATATAGTTAGTAAGAGATCCTTTATTTAAAATATATTAATAATTGAGAATACAATATAAAATTAGGGCTTGTTTTGGAAGCTATAACGTTTTGTCTTTTAAATATTTTACTAAATAAATATATAAATATAGACATATAAAATCCATTACAATAATTTATCACAGAGTTTATCAGATTAAATTATATGCTTGCAATATCAGTAAATAGAATAACATACCCTCCTGAACATGTCAACCTCTATCAGTCATGATAAAATGGAGCAGTATATCTGTCTCCAAAATCTCTCCTCTGTGTCCTAATATTAATAAGTACACATACGTATACCTTAGATGTTCAATTAGGTCATATCAGGACCTACTTTAACTTGGCAAAGGTACGAGGTCATAACTTGGTCATTTCACATGGGAACATCTTATCTATGTTTAGACTAAAACATAAGGGTGCACATGACATGGGGAATTCCTTGACTTGAGGAATTACACTAACATAGGACAAGATGGTGTCCTAATGTCTGAACACCATATTCACTGAACATGGGTAAGAGGTAATTTATTAAATAAACATTGTATGAAAAACAATATGTTCCATTTCTAACAACTTGTCAGGTTGCAAAATCTCTTAAAGACAAAGTACACAGTTTAAGAAATACAGCTTTTCATTTTAAAACTTGTAATATTTGCATTTTCCCATAACATTATGTTTTTTTTCCCTCATCTTTATTATACTCTTTCCAGACAAATTAATTGGTTACATGACTTTGATCTAATGTGTATCAGTTGGTTAGAGCAGTGGTCACTGGCTTAGAAATGGGAAACCTAGGTTTGAATCTCAGTCAGATCACCTTACCAGTAAGTGACCTTAGGCACGACACCTAATAATATACACATACCATCCTCAATTAATAATATTTTAGCTTTCATCAGAGCTACATTACTGGGATACCCTTTGGTGAATTAGCTTCTTGGATTTCTGACTGGTAAGTTACAATTGTTTAACAGATTTGTCTCAGTTCAAGTATAACTGAGATGAATAGATTAGTTACACACTACAGTTATAGCACTCTGCACATGGGCTGGATTCTCTCCATGCAGGTGGATGCATTAGATATGCTTGTGTAGCACTTGCTAAGAACAAACCTGTGACAACTAGACATGATCAAAAATAAAGGTACTATACTACTGAACTCAGGAGACATGCAGCAGCCTATCTCTGTCTTTGCTGGCTCTCTAATATACCATGAGAAATGAAGGCCAGAAGAAACCGTTCAGCCTCTTAATAAAGTGTGTTCATGGTATTATATTTTACATGGAGAGCAGCTTCACATGTGCAATTCATACCAAGAGTTACAATATTTGAGCTGGCGGGGCCCCTTTTTTGACATGTGGCCTAGGCACTGGGAATTATACACAACATACTAAATCAACTACAACACGCATGTACATACAATACATACATTACATATAAGTGGCCCACTATTACTGAAGAAACACTAAATTAGATAATAACCAACACCCCATAAACTAAATTTTATTTAGATCAACAAAGCCTGAATAAGGCTAGAAGACCACCTACCGCCATTAAGACCAGTTAGACAGACTCTCCAGTCAGCATGAAGACATGAATACAAAATATTATAGTCAAAGCTCAACCAATATGGGTCATTTTTGGTGTAGCATGCAGAAAGAAACCCATTTCTTTCTGCGTAAGGGAAATAATTGTTCCCTCACCAGGTACTCAGCAATCATATAATACAAATAATTCCCAAGCACACCAGATATTTTAGTACAAAGATAATTTTATTTCTTTAGATATATATTTAATAAGAAAGTGCAATAGTGCAAAACAGATATACATATATTACTATCAAATGTGCAAAACTGCATGCATAAATATATATATATATATATATACACAAAATATTCTCCCTCTTGCAGGGCACACTGAGGGACAGCTAAAGGGCCTTCCCAAAGACCCACTAGGCTGCCCCTCAATGTACCTGTCTCTGAACAGAGCCTCACTGAGCTGCCTGTAACTGCTCTGGGGAGCTTTGTGCGGCTTATTCTGCACAAAGTGACATCATCAGTCACAGTGCAGAGTGAGCTGTGCGGAGCTGCCTGAGCAGAGTTACAGGTAGCATGTCAGCATTCTGTGCCCTGAATCAGTGAGGATCCTTCAGAAGAGGATTTCTGGACCACCAGGGAGGTAAGATTTGGCAGGGGGCTTTATTTTTTTTTAATATATATATTTTTGATTTATTATATCGTTTTCCCCACTACTGCCCCATCAGAGCCCCTACCCCTTTGCTACCTCTGCAGCACCTACCCCCCTGCTCCCACTGCAGCCTCTACCCCCTGCTCCCTCTACAGCCCCTACCTCCTGCTCCCACTGCAGCTCCTACCCCCTGGCTCCCACTGCAGCCCCTACCCCCTGCTCCCTCTGCAGCCCCTACCCCCTGCTCCCACTGTAGCCCCTACCCCCTGCTCACACTGTAGCCCCTACCCCCTGCTCCCTCTGCAGCACCTACCCGCCTGCTCCCACTGCAGCCCCTAGCCCCTGCTCCGTCTGCAGCCCCTACCCCCTGTTCCCTCTGCATCACATATTCCCTTCTCCCTCTGTAGCCCATACCCCCTGCTCCCTCTGCAGCCCCGACCCCCTGCTCCCACTGCAGCACCTACCCCCTGCTCCCACTGAAGCTTCTACCCCTGCTCCCTCTGCAGCACCTACCCGCCTGCTCCCACTGCAGCCCCTAGCCCCTGCTCCGTCTGCAGCCCCTACCCCCTGTTCCCTCTGCATCACATATTCCCTTCTCCCTCTGTAGCCCCTACCCCCTGCTCCCACTGTAGCCCATACTCCCTGCGCCCTCTGCAGCACCTACCCCCTGCAGCCTCTTCCCCACTGCTCCCACTGCAGCCCTTACCCCCTACTCCCACTAAAGCCCCTACCCTTGCTCCCTCTGCAGCCCCTACCCCCTGCTCCCTCTGCAGCCCATACCCCCTGCTACCACTGTAGCCCCTACCCCCTGCTCCCACTGTAGCCCATACTCCCTGCGCCCTCTGCAGCACCTACCCCCTGCAGCCTCTTCCCCCCTGCTCCCACTGCAGCCCTTACCCCCTACTCCCACTAAAGCCCCTACCCTTGCTCCCTCTGCAGCCCCTACCCCCTGCTCCCTCTGCAGCCCATACCCCCTGCTACCACTGCATCTCCTACCCCTGCCCCCTCTGTAGACCCTACCGCCTGCTCCCACTGTAGCCCATATCCCCTGCACCCTCTGCAGCCCATACCCCCTGCAGTCCCTTCCCCCTGCTCCCACTGCAGCCCTTATCCCCTACTCCCACTGAAGCCCCTACCCCTGCTCCCTCTGCAGCCCCTACCCCCTGCTCCCTCTGCAGCCCACACCCCCTGCTACCACTGCATCCCCTACCCCTGCTCCCTCTGCAGCACTGCAGCCCCTACCCCTGTTCTTACTGCAGCCCCTGCTCCCTCTGCAGCCCCTAACACCTGCTCCCTCTGCAGCCCCTACCCCCCTGCTCTCACTGCAGGCCCTACCCCCTGCTCCATCTGCAGCACCTACCCCCCTGCTCCCACTGCAGCCCCCTACCCCTCTGCTCCCTCTGCAGCCCCTACCCCCCTGCTCCCACTGCAGCCCCTACCCCCTGCTCCCTCTGCAGCCCCTGCGCCCACTACAGCCCCTACCCCTAGGCACCCACTACATCCCCTATTACCCTTTGCACCCACTACAGCCTGTCCCTCCTCTGCACCCTCTACAGCCTCTATCCCCCCCCCCCCCCAGCCCCTTTCTCCCGGCACCCTCTGCAGCTACTACCCCTTTGCACACACAAACATAAAGGGACCCTATAGTTACCAGAACAACTACAGCTTAATGTAGTTGTTTTAGTGAGTATAGTCTACCACTGCAGGGTTTTTGCTGTAAAGACTGTCTTTTCAGAGAAAAGGTAGAGTTTACATTGCTGCCTAGGAACACCTAGGTGCTTCATGTGTCAGTGTTGCAAAATGTGCAGCGCTGACATTCAGCATCTCCATGCTCTGCATGTCGACGCTGAACGCTTGTCACCACAAGGAGATGGTGATTGGCACAGCATTTTGCTGCGCATGCACAATAGCCTTCCAGTGCTTTCCTATGGTAGTGCATTGGGTTGGCTGAGATCATCTAAAGAGTCACAGAGACCGAGTGATTGAAGAGTTTGAAGATGGTGAGCATGATCAACGGTGTCAAAGGCAGCAGAGAGGTCAAGAAGAATTAGTATGGAGTAGTGGCCTTTGCATTTAGCTGCGATTAGGTCGTTAGTAACTTTGTTAAGAGCAGTCTCAGTAAAGTGGAGGGGCTGGAAGCCAGATTGAAGAGGGTCAAAGAGAGAGTTGGAATTGAGGAAACAAGTCAAACGGGTAAAGACAAGTCTTTCCATAAGCTTTGAGGTAAAAGGGAGCAGGGATATGGGACAATAGTTAAAAGGACAAGTCAAGAGATGTTTTTTTCTGGATACAGTGGCATGTTTAAGGTCAGCAGGGACAATGCAAGAAGAGAGAAAGCAATTGAAGATGTGTGTTAAGGAAGGCACAAGACAAGGGGAGAGAGATTTGATAAGGTGAGATGGGGCATAATAAAGTGGGCAAGTGGTGGGGCAAGAGGAAAGGAGAAGCACAGCCACCTCTTGTTCATTAGCCGGGGACAAATCTGTAGGGTAGGAAAGGCATGGTCTACATGTGCTTGAGAAAGAGAAAGACATGGTGGGGAGAAGTCTTTCCTTAGCTTTTCAATCTCGTCGGTAAAGTAGCATGCAAAGCGATAAGCTGTATGGTTAGTTTGAGGGGTGGCCACAGCAACACGAAGAAGAGAGTTAAAGGTGTCAAAGAGACGCCTGGGATTGAGGGAGCATAAACTAATGAGAGAGGAAAAGTATGACTGTTTGGCAAGGGCAAGGACTGTGCTGTATGAACATAATATGAATCTATAATGGAGAAAGTCTGACTGGGTGCAAGAATGCTGGAGGTCAATAGAATTAAGGTTCCTCCTGAGTTGAGGGGGGTTAGGCTGAGGTTGTTGGGTGAGGGGTATTCAAGAGCAAATGATAAGAGGTGGTGGTCACTATTTTATTGTAAACTTGCATGTTGCTTATTGTTTAACTTCTGCAAACCAACTCCCCCCTCCCCCCTCCCCCCTAAAAAGTGCGGTGATTCATGACATTTACTGAAAATTCTAAATCAGCCTGTAATTGTGTCTTGTTTCACATACAATCTTAACGTCTCTTCTTGTGTGCATATCTGCACGACCAAAATAAAGAATGTAAAAAAAAAAAAACAACAAAAGAATGATTTACAAAATTCTTATAGTTTTGTGAATGGGGAGCTAGTCGTAGGCTGAGAGAATCATCTCACACTCTCAGACAATCAGCGGAGCACAGTACAATGTATTCATTAAATCCTCAGACATTGCCAGAAACCAGTTGGACAATCTGACTTAACTACTTTGGGGATAAATAATTTGTAAACAGTTAAACCCCTTAATTTAAGATTGTGTCCAGGATTTGCTGACACCTTTACAACTTCATGAAATTGAAGTTGTTATGATGCCTGGAGTATTCCTTTGAATCTAGAAAACCACAAGTTGGACCACCAAGGCAACCTGCCCATGTTAATAGAAAATGTGATCACGTTTTTTATGTATGCAAAACAAAAAAGTAAATACAAATGACTGCTTTTTGTCATCTATTAATTATTGGTACAAGGGAGTAAATAAAAACAATGTATTGCATTATAATGTAATCTGCTCTAGAATACAGGGGGAACAAAGGTTAGTCTGACCAGAAACTAGGAACTATTAACAATATGATCCTTCTTGATGAAGATATTTTAACTGCTTCACATGCTTTCATGTGGTTTATGTGGTTCTATTGATTCTGACCACATTATTTTATGAAAGAGACCATGATCACATACAACTAATTAAAATTTCATACTCAAATTATATGTAACCATAAATACATAGTTATGAATAGATGAAGCCACACATTTGTATATAGGGATATGTCAGGTTGTTATTTTGAGTATATAGTAGTGAATAAAATTCATCACATAGTGAGTAAAATGTAAAGGAATAGAAACAATAATAAAAACAATAAAACATAAGAGAAAGGCATTACGGCAGCTCAGGTATTGGTGGACCAATAGCTTACACATAGATATACAAATAAGAGAGGTTTCTGGGCACTCTTTTCATCCCACACCGCCTTTAGAGATTCTAGCTGTTTAATATTGTTCAAGTATCTACTCTATGTATCTAATGGAGGCACTAAATAGTTATTATAGTTAACTGTGGAGGGATTAATAACAGAAAAACTGGAAGAAGGGGGGGTGTCTATATGTTCTCCTTTTTCCGCGGTGTGAATTCAATATCAAAAGTCAATGTCAATAATCTGAAAAAACATTGTAAAGAAGAGTGGGCCAAAATACCTCCACAACGATGTGATGCCGATAAAGTCATACAGAAAACTATTACTTCAAGTTAATGCTGCTAAAGGTGGTTCTACAGGCTATTGAATCATAAGTTATATTTAGTTTGTTATATGTAATGTCTCCATTTTGGCTTTATTTTTGTTAAATAAATAAGCACACATTATAATATGTAATTTGTTGTTCATTTGTTGTATTTACCTGATGTCCTGATATTTAAATATGTAAATACTGATCAGCCACAAAGAGATAGCTCAGTGTGCTAATGCATCATCAGTATAATCTGTTTAACCCCTTGGAGTCACAGGTTCAAATCCCAGCAGGGTTGACTCCTTCAGTCATCCTTCCTAGGTAGATAAAACGATTAACATTAAATTGGGTAATTGTAACAACCTGTGGATGTTGGGCAAAAGTAACCTCCCCAGGAAGCACCTTTCTTGGTTAAATACGTTGTTATTATTATTATTATTATTATTATACCTGGGATTTTTCAATGTATTGATGTGTAGTCAGGGTAATGGAAATAATTAATCAGCCAATCGTATGGCAAAATGTTTTAACATGTATAGCTTGGAGGAAAGACAAGACAGGGGGGATATGATAGAAACATTTAAATACATAAAGGGAATCAACACAGTAAAGGAGGAGACTATATTTAAAAGAAGAAAAACTACCACAACAAGAGGACATAGTCTTAAATTAGAAGGACAAAGGTTTAAAAATAATATCCGGAAGTATTACTTTACTGAGAGGGTAGTGGATGCATGGAATAGCCTTCCACCTGAAGTGGTAGAGGTTAACACAGTAAAGGAGTTTAATCATGCATGGGATAGGCATAAGGCTATCCTAACTATAAGATAAGGCCAGGGACTAATGAAAGTATTTAGAAAATTGGGCAGACTAGATGGGCCGAATGGTTCTTATCTGCCGTCACATTCTATGTTTCTATGTTTCTATGATTCTATAAGATAAAACAGATGAAGTGAAACATTGTTACAATAGCACCTGCCAAGGGGTTGAAAATATTTAAGAGCAAGTGAACAATCAGTTATTGATTCTCATGTGTTGAAAGCAAGAAAAAGGCAGTTGAAAACAAATCTGTGTAACTTTGACAAAGGCCAAATAGTGATGGCTTGATGACTGGGCCAGAGCATTTCCAAAAAAGCAAGTCTTGTGGAGCTTACCCGGTATGCACTGGTTAGTACCTACGAAAAGTGGTGCAAGGAAGGACAACCGGTGAACAAGCATTAGTGTCATAGGTGCCCAAGGCATAGGAAGTGAAAGCTAGTCCATCTGGTACAATCACACAGAAGAGCTACTGTATCTCAAATTACTGAAAAACTTTTTATTTGCCATGATAGAAAGGTGTTAGAACACACAGTGAGTTGCACCAACAAAAGTGCTTTCAATAGGGACATGAGAGTCCGAACTGAATCATGTAGCAATAGAAGAAGGTTGTCTGATCTAATGAATCTCATTTTTATTTTGATTATTTGGGTGGCTGGGTGCATGTACATCGTTCACCTGGGGAGGAGATGGCAGTAGAATAAACTGTGTGAAAAGGAAGGCCAGTGGAGGCAATGTTCTGCTGGGAATTTTGGGTCCTGACATTCATGTGGATGTTACTTTGATATGTACCACCAACATAGAGATTGTTGCACACCACATGCACCCATTAATGCTGATGATATTCCCTGATGGTGGTAGGATACTCCAGCAGCATAATGCACCTCTCCAAACTGCAAATGTTGTTCAGGAATGGTTTCAGGAACATGATAAAGAGTTCAAGGTGTTGCCTTGGCCTCCAAAATCTCAATCTGATTGAGCATCTGTAGGATGTGCTGGAAAAAAAATCTGATCCATGGAGGCCCACATATCACAACTTGCAGGACTTAAAGTATCTGCTGCTAATATATTGGTGCAAGATAGAGCAGGACATGTTCAGAGGGCTTCTGAAGTTGTTACCTTGATGCATCAGAGCTAGAGGGGGACCAACATGATATTAGGCAGGGGATTTTAATGTGGTGACTGATCAGTGTGTGTGTTTATATATGTGTGTGTGTGTATATATAAATGTGTGTGTATAAATAAAATCTCTTCCTACGTATACTTAGATATTTGTTTCATTCCAAGTTTGAGCAAGTTGGGTGATCAGTTAAATCCCTGACATACCTAAATCACTAAACCAAAGGACATGTACAATGGGCAATGCATTTACAAATATTTGACATACAAATATAGATTTTGTTTTATTTCATTTTTATTTGCTCCTCGTCTTTTTTCCCCTCTACTGGTTAGTTTTTATCACTTGATCTGTAATATCTGTAAACCAAATGGTGAGTAATAGAGGGAAATACATAAGTATAAGTTTACAGCAAAATATATAAATATTTATTTATATATATTTTCAATATACTGATTGGTCTATTTTTGCACCCTTTTGTTCATCCAGTATGAGTGCCAAAACTCTGCCGAGCCGAACAGACATTTGATAAAAATTCAGGTGTCCCGAATAAATTTCTGTTTTTGGGAAATGTATAATACAAATGTACAAAAGAAATTAGAACAATCATATTCAAATTTCTGAGCCAGACTCACAATTACCCAACACCCAGAGTCATTCATTTATTTAGTGGTAATTAACTTCAACACAATTAACATGCAGCACTACTTTACCATGTATGCCATGTACCTTTTTTGGTTGCCAGTTTGGTCTGCTCTTGAGATACTTTAGAAGTCATCACCAATGAGTCATTTAACTTATCTAATCATAAAATTATATTGATATTTTAGACTGTTGAGTGAAGCATCATTCTATAAAAGTGTTTTAATGTATATCTTGAATAGTTATCTTCATAGAATTCAGAAATTGCTGTATTTTTGAAATAATTTTTACTTAATAAATTAAAAGCTATCATTAGAAATGTGAGTTGAAAATAAAATAAATTATAGGCCCTAATTAAAGATAACTATGCATGTTTTTATTTTACTCAAGTTTGATTAATTAATCTGTTTTATTTATTTACTCTTCATGTTAATTTGAAAAAAGTCAAACTTAAAAAGAAAATGGTAGATGAAAAGTAATATATAAATAAATATTAGTATCAATGAACAAAAGCCAGTAATGGATCTTTTTCTTCTGTTCACCATAAAATGTTGTCATTTTTGTGATATATTCTCATTGTTTGGCTCAAAAATTGTACTAGAGATGATATTTAAAGAGAAAGGAGGGATTAACAGATTCAAAATATAAAATGCTCACTCATAAAGCATATGGAAATTATAAAATATCAGCATAGCATTAAAAACAGAATTTCAACCCCTAAAAGCAAACTGGAAATATCTTCTATGTAGCCTTAATATGTTCCAAGTATACGTTTTAATCATGTTTTCCCAGGGAATTGTTTGATACATTCTATATAAATGTAAAGTAAACACCATTACTAAATTTATGATTAATACAATTCCCTAATGCATTTCAATTCATAAAAGCATTAATATAGCCACAATATTCAAAGTAAATCTAGAACTATTTCCTTAAACTTAAGCTTGAGGGATAGGGGCTTCTCTAGACAAGAATCTAAATTGAGATAGTCACAGAATCTGAGCAATATTATCTTCCCCAACGACAAGTTTTAATTAAGATAAGCAAATATGCCCTCAATTTAATTCTATTGGCTGCAAACAGTTAATAGTTGTTGACTGTTTGTAGCCATTTTGTTTATCGGATTTAGGCTTGACTTAATGCAAGCAAAAATTCAGCTTCTCAAAATAACCACAGATATGTGTACATCTGAAGCACGTTTATCAGCCTTTATAAATGACTAACCCTGTTAACGATTAAAAAATAAATTTAAAAAAAAGCCTACTGTGGTCAATAGGACCCCCATGCTTTTACCTGCAATGCCACGGCTAGGGGCATGTCTACTAAATAGCGAGTAGGCTGCAATAATTTAGTAAGTTAGCAGCTATTACTGCCCAGTCACTATTTACATTCAGGGGCCATGCTGTTCAAGGTAGCTGTTGATAAAATGTCTAAGATGGGGAATGCATCCTGTATGTATTTACTGACTTGTGATGCACATTTTGCATGTTTAGATGTAACTATGGATAAAGAGATGTTTTACTGCAACTCCTCTTGTTTTCTTTCTCTTTCGAGTGATGAGTTCTCGAACCATGTTTTACTTTTTGTTTTTTTCTTACTTTGCTTCAAGAAGTCAACCCATTTTGCATTTGATAGTAAGCTATTGTGTGCCTATACAGGACCCTTCATCTATGCTGGTTTTATTGGCATATCTACCCTTTATTAGGTAAAAGCCCCCACCTGCCACTCATGGGCGGGGGGAATTTTGAATGTTCATCCTATTTTTTTTTTTTTAAGAGAGTATATTGAAAATTTAAGAGAGTCCCCACCCTCTGGTCATCAGTGGGGGCCGGGGATGAAAAGTGATCTGTCATCACCAGATTATTTAATTTGAATCCCCCATCCAATGCACATGGGTGAAGGCATGCAGGGTATTGTGCCAGGTCCCTCCATAGGATAAGGCTTTCTTAGCTGGGCAGCATTTTGACCCAAATATACTTTTTAAAAATATTTTTATAATGGTATTTTTTAATGTGGTATCTAACTAGCAAGCACTGGCTAGCCACAACACGTGTAAACCCTTGCATCCCCAAGGTTGTCTTTTTACTTTTATAATTAGCCTGCTGGTTAAATGCTGCCAATAGGAAAATAGTTGGTATGTTAAACCCCAAATCGCAAAACAAACAAAACAAATTGTCCATTGGTTTTGTGATATGTATATTGGCCAGTTTGGACTACAGAGTTTTAGACGGATTGCTGATCACTCAGAATTCAGAAGAATCGTGATAGCTGAGTTATTATTGCACAATATATTACTGCAAACAGCACATATCATATCCTGATATTCCAAAATGGATGCAAAGCCATTCTTTGTATTTGTTAGAGAACTAGAATACTAACCCACTAGGCATGCCACAGTGAACTAGTGGAAAACGTTTGCAATCAGATTCGCCTGAATGCAGCCCTCACAAATAGATACAAAAACCCCTACAAAGAAACAGACAGATATAAAAAATATAATACAGTATAATGAAAATGAACACTGGAAGCTTTTCAAAAAGACATTGAAAGGATTTTGATCCACCAGAGCATTGTGCACAGTTCCATAGCTCCCTAATTAACTGAAAGAAACTGTCTAGAAAACTGTTCCACAAAGCTTTTCCCATTAGTTTTAATCACATCCATCTTTTTTTCCTTTCACTTTGCCATTGTTTGTTGTTCAGTTTATATTTTTCTTACAGGCTTAGCGCACATAGAAGCCAGGTTGGCAGTTTTAAACACTTTAATTTGCAGATATAGAGCTAAAAGAGTCAAAAATTTATTTTAAAATGTTCTTTACACATCTAGGATTGAGGAAAAAAAGAAACCTCGTAAATTGATGTGAATAAGCTGAAACATATACTCAGTTGGGCCCTCACAATGAGCACTTTGCAGGGAATTTTATGATGGTGAAATCACATTTGACTTCTAACAAAACAGAATGTGGACAATAATAATAAAAAAAAAAAAACAAGGTGGAAAGAGGGGCGGTGGGAAGGGGGAAAAGGAGGGCTACTGTAGGAAGAGGCACGAGCCTCTATACAAACCAGCAGAACTCAGATAACTGTCATGCTACAATGCTTCAAAGAGAATGACACACAGGAAATAGCCCCCCTCGTACTGTGGGAGGCCCACAAATGTGTAATACGGGGATATTCTATCAAAAATTGTACTGCCCACAAAAAAAACACAAAATAATGACACAGAACCTAACTTCCAAAATAACCAACTTGGAACAACAACACAAGGATGCCCAAATGGAAGATGTCTACAAAGAGCTTTTAAAAGCTTGTAGAGACCTACAACAGATTCTCTCACAAAGACTGGCCGTAACCGTATGAAAATCCAACAGATTTTTCTATGAACACTCCAACAAATGCAGTCGCTTCCTAGCCAGGATGCTGCGGAAACACAGACGGCTACACCAGATTACTAAGATTGCCACTAGAGACAAAACCATCACGCAGCTCCCCATGATCTCAAAGTATTTTTACCGGTTTTACTCAGACCTTTACCACCTCCTTACAGGTGACACAGAAGGTGAATGCTCACAACTCACGACCTTGATATGGGACCACTTGAATAACAACATAGCCACTACCCTGATGCCAGACACTGCAGAAGAACTGGAGACCCCTATATCGCTAGAGGAACTTTGAGTGCTCTTAAACATAGAAACATAGATTGTGGCGCAGATAAGAACCATTCGGCCCATCTAGTCTGTCCAATTTTCTAAATACTTTAATTAGTCCCTAGCCTTATCTTATAGTTAGGATAGCCTTATGCCTATCCCACGCATGCTTAAACTCCTTTACCTCTACCACTTCAACTGGAAGGCTATTCCATGCATCTACTACCCTCTCAGTAAAGTAATACTTCCTGATATTATATTTAAACCTTTTTAAAAAGACACACTTGGAGCCACTATCACGGTTATCCATAAAGAAGGGAAGGACCCCTCAATTTGTGCTAGTTACCGTCTGATATCCCTCCTTAACACAGATTTATGGGTCTTCGCCAAGGTCTTGGCGCTGCGGATTGGGAGGGTACTCCCTCACTTGATCAACCCGGACCAGGTTGGGTTTGTGGCCGGCAAAGGATAATACCGTAACGGCGTTATGTCATGCAAGTCATCCGAAAGGCTGGTTGTCAGTCCCTCCTCCTTTCTACTGACGCTGAAAAGGTCTTCGATCGGGTGAACTAGGTGCTCCAGACACTACAGACAATGGGATTTGGTACCCATGTGCGCACGTGTATCTCTTCACTCTAACAGAACCCAGTGAATAAATACGAGTTAATGGAGCCTTATCCCGACCGTTCAAATCCATAACTGAACAGGCCAGGGGTATCCCCTGTTCACATACAAAGGTATGACGCATAAGGTTGTGGCATATGCTGATGACTTCTTCTTTTTCCTAGAGGAACCCATAGTCTCCCTAACAAGTCTACTGAAGTCTTCCATACGTATGGCAAACTAGGAAACCTCAAACTGAATTTAGACAAATCCGAAGCACTAACACTAATAATACCACAAAAGGAAGTCGCAACCCTTGACTCACAATTCCAGTTTATATGGTGCACACGACAGATAAAATATTTGGGCATATGGCTGATCAAGGATCTTAACCAACTCTATATCGAAAACTTCACGCCCATTTTGCGGACGCTACAGGCAGACCTGAAGAGATTAGAAGGTCTGTACATCTCCTGGTTAGGTCGGGTCAACGCCATAAAAATGAACCTGTTACCCAGATTACTCTATTTATTTCAAACAATACCGATAGAACCCCCGAGAGCCTTTTGCCAGTCCATCGATTCTGCCCTGACGCGATTCGTATGGAAAGCAAGATCATCTAGGATAAAAATATCACACCTGACCATGCCTATTACGACTCACAGACTGGCACACGAAGGACACTCAGAAACTATGGATATCATTGGAAAAGGATCAGATGAATGGTGCCATCCCTGCCCTACCATGGCTGAACGACACGCTGAAAAAAACAGCTGCCCGCGAACACCCTTTCATTAGCCCAACCCTAAAAGTTTGGTGTTTGGTTAGACAAATGCTACAATTATCATCAACCCCTTAACCTATGACCCCAATCACACACAACCTGGACGTAGCAGGGGAACTGACACCATAGGACCTGAAAGGATTTACGGATTCGGACTGGATATATTTCCATCAATGGAACGAAGGTCCCACCCTCAAAACCCTTACCGCGATACTTGGAGAAGGAGTACCTACAGGACTCCAGAAATATTGCTACTACCAAATAGCGCAACATTTCAGCTCCATACCAGGTACAAACCTCAAAGAGACCTCACCACATTCAAGAGCTTCTGCACCACTAAGACACACCTAAGTCATGGTATAAGAAGCCTCTACACTTTACTCCTAACGGCCTCCAAACCGGTACCAATGGCCTATATGTCGGCATGGGAATGAGACACGGGGGTCACGCTAACTGATAACCAGTGGGAGAAAATATATGAACTGGCCCATCAAGGAATGGTTGACACTAAAATACAAGAGCTCAACTATAAAAAAATCACTTTGCGGTACAGAACCCCAGCTCGACTGCATAGAATGTTCCCTGACCACTCGGAAATGTGCTGGAGATGCAGATGTGCAACCAGAGACACCCTAAACATCTGGTGGACCTGCCCGGAGATAGCCCCATACTGGCAGAGGATACATAGCTTGATCAAATAAATAAAACAAAAAGATACAAGTAATCACAACACCTAAAAGACACATAAAGAAATTTAAATGTAATGAAGGGCATGAATATCCGATTAAAGAATTCATAACGTGCCATTCAAAAAACCTCATCTACCTCATACAATGCCCATGTGGGCTAAATTATATAGGTAAGACGACAAGAGCCTTACACTTAAGAATAGAAGAACATGGTCGAAACATTAGCAAAGGTTTTGAAAAATATAGCGTGTCATTAAACTATAAAATCCATCATAATTGTGAGATAAAAGGTACAATTTTTCTGGGAATTAATAAGATATCTAAAGATTGAAGAGGAGGTAATTTTAATTTAAAATCGAGTAAAGTGGAAATGGAATGGATTTTTAAATTCAATAGTCTTATCCTTAATGGTTTGAATTCAGATTTCGAAATGTGCCACTTTTTAACGGATTAATTTTAATTTATTCCTCCTTTTGTCCCTTTTTTGCATTAGTAAGCTTTAGTATAAATTAAGTCTTTTTATTTTACACTCTTTTATATATATACACATTTTTATTACCCTTTTCCAGATTTTATCTGTTTTTATTTTTGGGGTCTATCTATTCTAGTAGGAGTTTTTTATATAAGAGTTTGTGTATAGAACTGTTTCCTCTTAACCATCTTATATGCACTCATTTACTGACATATGATACACCTATATCTTTTTATGCTTTTTCTAAGAAAGTTTATTAACAAGGTTTTTCATATTTTAATGATTTGTCTGTCCCTTTTTTTGTTTGTAAATAGAGCAAGTTGTGAAATGCACATTCTTAATATATGTTTAATATATGTACATATATATATACCTTTTTACTAGTGTTGTATAAGTCACTGTATTAATATTAGTAGAAATATTACTGTTAACTATTTTTCGAGGAATATATCTTCAAATATGGCATAGGACATTAGAAACACGGCCATAAGGTGGAACGCACCGTGGAACGCACCGTGGAACGCACCGTGGACCGCACCGTGGACTGCACCGTGGAACGCATGACGCAAAACTAGCCGAAACCGGAAGTGAGCATACCTGGAAGTAACTGGACGAAGAGGAGGCTTGAAACACAGGGCATCTCCGTCACCATGGAGATTGCCCACGAAAAATACAAGCTTGAAGCCACAATTAACTGGATATAAAAGCAGGAAGGAGTCCTTAATGCCTCATGAACATTTTTCCAGCTGAGGAAGCCAATTTGGTGAAATGCGTCCTGGATGAACAGTGAGTAGACAGAATTGTCTTTTGGATTATAGCCACAAGTGTTATTTTATTGATATACTATTTTTATATTTATGTTATATTATTATTATTTTTTTATACAATAAATTACATATATAAATTTTTTACACTTACGGCTTTTATTCCTACCTGCTATTACAAAGAATAAATGTGGTCCTTAACCACATATATCTTATGAAGCGAGCCGATATATTGGCTCAGGGTTTGTGAGTATATTGGTATTATCTCATAACATACACCCTATATACACAGACTGTACTACGCTATATTTTCCCTCCTATACCTATTTCCTAGGATACTGCACCTGGAGAAAATTTGGACGAAAAGGAGGGTGAGAGTCGCTTCTACGGACCCTAAGGAGCATATACCTGAGCTAGTGTATTAGCTCAGAAAAGTGTGAGTTAGTTACCTATGCACTTTATTTCTATTAATACTCTGTATACAGGTTACACTATGTTCTGTATATTTGTGTTCTTTATTTAAGGTAAACCTGAAAATATTGGGACTACTCATAAGTATATATAACCCATTAAGGTACAGCAAGGTTTCCCTTCATTTATTCCTATATATCCACTACTACAGAGCGCTACACCGGATATCTCTTCCTTTTCCACAACACCTAAAGTGTTTATGAATCAATGTATCTCCTGGAAATACATGTAGTTAAGTGGATAGTCAATATACAAGTATAAAATACAAAATACCTATAGGCAGGTAAATATGCATAAGCAAGATATGGTGACCAAATAATAAATGCATAATAATAGCCTAATAAAATGTGCTCCTATATTGTCAGGATCGGGACAGGGATCCAACACGCAAAGTACAAACAGGTACAGGGTACGTATACCGGTCCTTAGAATGGCCGGGCTAACGTACAGAGAGTATAGAGAATGGTCAGAGACTAGCCGAGGTCGAGGGAACGAGAAGACAGGTAAGCGAGGAACAAGCCGGGTCAAGGATAACGGAGGTAAACAGAGTAAGGAAACAAGCCGGGTCGAAACCAAAAGGATAACTAGAGAAACACCAGAGCACTGTGTGACTAGACAGGCTAGAACCACGACAGGGCAATGAGCAACAGGGCGAAGTATGTTTAAATACCCTGGCTAGAGGGGATAGACACGCCTCCGACGAAACCTGATTAGTCTGTCTCGGACTGAGTGACAGGTCGTTCCGGATTGGCGTGATGACGTCGGCCTCCGGGCACCATGCTACAAAAGGAAGAGATTCCCTCGCGGCCGGCGTTTGTGTGACCGGGTCGACCGCGAGGAACAGAGGAAACATGGCGTCCGGACGGATGAACGTCTAAGTCTCTACCTCTCTCGGAGGTAGAGACTTCAGGTACCCTGACAGTACCCCCCCCCTCAGATACGCCCACCGGGCGGAAAGAACCGGGACGAGATGGAAAGCGAGAGTGATACGCCCTGCGGAGACGAGGAGCATGAACATCCTCCTGAGGTACCCAACTCCTCTCCTCAGGACCGTATCCCTTCCAATCGACCAGATACTGTACTTTCCCCCGGGAGATACGAGAATCAAAAATAGAGTTAACCTCATACTCCTCCTGACCCTCCACTTGAACAGGACAAGGAGGGGCTATTGTGGAGGAGAACCTGTTACAAATAAGAGGTTTCAGCAACGACACATGAAACGAGTTAGGGATGCGTAAGGTATCAGGAAGAGCCAGACGATACGCAACTGGATTGATACGAGACAACACCCTGTAAGGTCCAATATAACGGGGAGCGAACTTCATGGAGGGCACCTTTAAACGGATGTTCCTCGTGCTCAACCATACCCTATCACCCGGAACAAAGAGCGGAGCCGCCCTTCTACGTTTATCAGCATGTTTCTTAACCAGCATAGAATTGTGCGTAAGGATTTGCCGAGTTTGATCCCACAACTTCCTCAAATTAGCAACATGAACATCAACCGACGGCACCCCCTGGGAAGGAGAAGCCGAAGGAAGAATAGACGGGTGAAAGCCATAATTCATGAAGAAGGGGCTTGAATGAGTAGAATCGCAAACGAGATTGTTGTGCGCAAACTCTGCCCAAGGAATCAAACCGACCCAATCATCCTGGTGTTCAGAAACAAAACATCGCAAATATTGTTCAATTTTCTGGTTGGTACGTTCAGCAGCTCCATTAGACTGAGGGTGATAGGCAGAAGAAAAGTTCAATTTGATACCAAGTTGCGAACAGAAGGACCTCCAAAAACGGGAAATAAATTGGGAACCTCTGTCAGACACAATTTGAGAGGGTATCCCATGTAGGCGAAAAATCTCCCTAGCGAATATCTCGGCCAATTCGGGAGAAGATGGAAGGTCAGGCAGAGGAATGAAGTGTGCCATCTTAGTGAATCTGTCAACCACGGTGAGGATAACAGTCTGTTTTTTAGAGATAGGTAGATCGACAATAAAGTCCATGGCCAAGCAGGACCACGGCTTCTCTGGAACTTCTAAGGGGTGCAGGAATCCACAAGGAAGCGTATGAGGTTGTTTGGTCTTAGTACAAACCTCACATGCAGCGATGAAATCTTTAGTATCCCTACGTAAAGCAGGCCACCAGAAATCCTTAGAGATCAACGCAAAAGTCTTGCGAATACCAGGACGTCCCGCCATCTTGCTGTTATGGAAACACTGCAACAGTTCCAGTTGAAGAGCAGGAGGAACGAAATGTCGACCCACAGGAGTCTGTCTAGGTGCTAAATGTTGTAGCTTAACGATCTCGGCCAGTAACGGAGAATGAATCCTGAGATTCGTATTAGCAACAATATTGCATTTCGGAACTATAGAGGAAAGAACCGGCTCAGGTACAGTAGAAGATTCATACTGGCGAGATAAGGCATCGGCTTTAGAATTTTTTGAACCAGGTCTATAAGTCAGCACATAGTTGAAGTGAGTCAGGAATAAGGACCAACGAGCCTGCCTAGAGGACAGGCGCTTAGCCTCCCCAATGTAGGACAAGTTCTTGTGGTCCGTCAGGATAGTAATAGGGTGTAAGGTTCCCTCTAATAAATGTCTCCATTCCTTTAAGGCTTTAATGACTGCTAAGAGTTCTCTGTCGCCGATGTCATATCTGCTCTCAGGGCCCGAAAGTTTCCTAGAAAAAAAACCACATGGGTGCAATGGTTTATCTACCCCCAATCTTTGTGACAGAACCGCCCCAACTCCTGTCTCAGAGGCATCGACCTCGAGCAGGAACGGTAAGGTCGTATCCGGATGGACTAGTATTGGAGCAGAAGCAAAAAGTTCTTTGAGACTCTTGAAAGCAGCTAGAGCATCAGTAGACCATGTCTTAGTATCCGCCCCTTGTTTGGTCATATTGGTGATGGGCGCAATAATAGACGAGTAGCCCTTAATGAAGCGTCTATAATAATTAGAGAAGCCAATAAATCTCTGAATAGCTTTGAGTCCCTGAGGCAATGGCCAATCTAAAATAGACTGGAGTTTGTCAGGATCCATCTTAAAGCCCTCCCCAGAAATCACGTATCCAAGAAAGTCTATCTGGGTCTGGTCAAAACTGCATTTCTCAAGTTTACAGTACAAACCATGTTGTAAAAGTTTGTGTAATACCTGTCTGACTTGTCGATGGTGGGTCTCAATCTCTTTAGAGTGTATGAGTATGTCATCCAGGTAGACAATAACACAATCATGTTGAAATTCCCTAAGAACTTCGTTAATCAAATCTTGGAAAACTGCAGGTGCGTTACAGAGACCAAAAGGCATGACCGTATACTCATAATGACCATAGCGGGTATTAAACGCTGTCTTCCACTCATGGCCTTGCTGAATTCTCACCAAGTTGTACGCCCCTCTGAGGTCCAACTTGGTGAAAATCTTAGAGCCCTTTAACCGATCAAAGAGTTCTGTAATCAAGGGGATAGGATAGGCATTCCTGATGGTTATTTTATTCAACCCTCGATAATCGATACAAGGTCTGAGTGACCCATCCTTCTTCTTAACAAAAAAGAACCCAGCCCCGGCAGGAGATGAGGATCTCCTGATAAATCCCTTGTCTAAATTCTCCTGAATATACTCCTCTAAAACAGCATTCTCTTTAGTGGATAGAGGGTATACATTGCCCCTAGGAGGCATGGTACCAGGTAATAGGTTAATTTTACAATCAAAGGACCTGTGTGGAGGTAGAGTATCAGCGTTCTTTTTATCGAATACTGCCTTTAAGTCCCTGTACAAAGGAGGTATCTGTCTCTCTTTAGGCTGGGTAGTAGTGTCAGGTGTGTAAATTACAGCCAAAGGGGATACCTTCTGTAAACACCTCTCCTGACAACCCTGACCCCACGAGAGTATCTCCCCTAACTCCCAATCGATAGTAGGGTTATGTTTCTTTAACCATGGATACCCCAGGACTATGGGAACGGAAGGGGACGAAATAAGCATAAGAGATATATTCTCCTCGTGTAAGATACCAACAGACAGGCTCATGGATATAGTCTCACGAGTAATAACAGGCTCGAGTAGTGGTCTACCATCAATGGCCTCAACGGCCAAGGGGGTCTCTCTTAACTGGGAAGGAATAGTATGCTTAGTGGCAAAGGCTTGATCGATAAAATTCTCAGCAGCGCCGGAATCTATCAATGCCACGGTCTTAAGTACTTCCTTCTTCCATGTTAAAGAAACTGGTAGTAGAAGCCTGTGATTTTTGTAATTATGCGTAGAGGACAAAATAGAAACACCCAAGGCCTGTCCTCTAGAGAAACTTAGGTGCGGGCGTTTCCCGAGCGAACAGGACAGTTCAGGCGTAAATGACCTCTGACTCCACAATACATACACAATCCCTCCCTTCTCCTGTACAGTCTCTCCTCTTCTGAGAGATGAGTATTGCCTATCTGCATAGGTTCAGGAATCAGTGAGGTATTGGACTCAGGACTTAGAAATGCGGGTGCTAATTTAAAGGCAGGTCTTAGGTTCCTCTCTCGAGTGTTCTGTCTTTCTCTTATACGTTCATCAATACGAGAAATGAACGAAATTAAGTCCTCTAAATTCTCTGGTAGCTCCCTAGTAGCAATTTCGTCAAGGATAACATCTGATAACCCGTTCAAGAATACATCCATATAAGCCTGTTCATTCCACTTAACTTCTGACGCCAGAGACCTGAACTCTAGTGCATAATCCACTAATGTTCGGTTCTCCTGTCTCAGGCGCAACAGTAATCTGGCTGCATTGACCTTTCTACCAGGGGGGTCAAAAGTTCTTCTAAAAGCAGCTACAAAGGCAGTATAATTGTATACCAACGGGTTATCGTTCTCCCATAATGGGTTAGCCCATCTCAGAGCTTTCTCAATGAGTAAGGTGATAATAAACCCAACCTTTGCCCTATCGGTAGGATAGGAGCGAGGTTGCAATTCAAAGTGAATGCTGATCTGGTTTAAAAAACCACGACACTTCTCAGGTGACCCACCATAACGTACAGGTGGAGTAACACGGGAAGAGGCACCTACAGTAGCTACCTCTAGGCCTGAACCTACAGAGGAAATAGGAGTAGGACGCGTCTCCTCTGGAGGATTATTAGCACGAGACAACAATGCCTGTAGTGCTAAGGCCATTTGGTCCATTCTGTGTTCCATGGCGTCAAACCTGGAATCAGAGGAACCAACCTGACTGTTTGTACCTGCAGGATCCATTGGCCCTGTCGTAATGTCAGGATCGGGACAGGGATCCAACACGCAAAGTACAAACAGGTACAGGGTACGTATACCGGTCCTTAGAATGGCCGGGCTAACGTACAGAGAGTATAGAGAATGGTCAGAGACTAGCCGAGGTCGAGGGAACGAGAAGACAGGTAAGCGAGGAACAAGCCGGGTCAAGGATAACGGAGGTAAACAGAGTAAGGAAACAAGCCGGGTCGAAACCAAAAGGATAACTAGAGAAACACCAGAGCACTGTGTGACTAGACAGGCTAGAACCACGACAGGGCAATGAGCAACAGGGCGAAGTATGTTTAAATACCCTGGCTAGAGGGGATAGACACGCCTCCGACGAAACCTGATTAGTCTGTCTCGGACTGAGTGACAGGTCGTTCCGGATTGGCGTGATGACGTCGGCCTCCGGGCACCATGCTACAAAAGGAAGAGATTCCCTCGCGGCCGGCGTTTGTGTGACCGGGTCGACCGCGAGGAACAGAGGAAACATGGCGTCCGGACGGATGAACGTCTAAGTCTCTACCTCTCTCGGAGGTAGAGACTTCAGGTACCCTGACATATATAACAGAGGTATATAACAGATACGAGTCATAATGTACAGGTATAGTTCACAACTAGATATAAGTGGGCTTTATTAAATCTGGCTCTTAATATAGAAGAATAATCCCCTGATGATATATCTCCTGTTATATGCTGAGAAAATTATCCTCACAAGGTATATTCCATGTATCTAGTAGAGTACAGATCCTCATACATAGAGTAGTGTTTCCTCGGAGAGTACTGGATATCCAATCTTGCAGTGTTCCTTGGGGATATCAAAAAAATAACTAATGGGATATATCAAAAAATGGATATATATCTGGATCAAATGTCATAATTTATCCTAGTAAATATTCAGAGGATAGGTGCTGTCAGAATGTTAGTTAATTAGAGGGTAAGAAATCAATAGACAACTAAAAAGACAAGCTGGCAATTAAACATGAAAAGCCTCTCTCCCTGGTAAACTAACTAGACAGACATAGGAGCAGAAGAATAGATAGGAAATAATTATAACAAAATACTTAAACAAAACGTGCTAAGCAATCAAAAGTGCCATGCCCAGTGCCCATAACCCAGGAGGAAAAAACGCCCAAAGCGCATTTCGGTGCCAAATGAGATGCACTTAAGATAGCCAGACACTCCAGGGCGCTGTCCCTTTGGTGTAGCGACACTGGTGGTACCTACTATCTTATTTCTGCTTGTTCAATTTGGTCAAAGAAATAGTTGACTTGGACATAGAGCTGCAACCGCTACCGATGCTACTCCACCACACAGAGCTCCCTATCTCCACTAACAAAAAGACCCTAACAAAACACAGCTTAAACGCTGCTAAAGAGCTCATACGCACAAAATGGGGTAAACCAGACATACCAACGATCAAGTAATGGATGAAACGCGTGGAGACGATTCACAGCATGGAAAGCCTCACAGCTGACATTTGAGGCAACCCTGAATGATGCGCTCTACTCTGGACTCTCTGGTTTACTTATATCTCCCAAAGAGAGGGAGACTCTCAGCTGCCTACACACCAAGACTAAGCATCCCAACCACTAAGATCGTACATTTTTCTTCTTCTTCTCTTTCTCTCCTATCACTGCCTCTCCCTTCCCGACCTCTCCCTCCCATTATCCACCCATCTTCTTGCCTTTCACTCACCAACTATGTACATCATAAATATTAGACGCAAAACTGACCGACCCAGTCAGGCCCTGACATGCAGTCTCAACTAAAATAATACACATGACTGCAAGTTACGGGTCATCTCCCCACCCCAGGAAACTCCGTCAGATGGAGACCCTGATTTTAAATGCAGCAAGTAGAACTTCTATACTACCCAGGTTAGGTAACTTGTAACATGATCCCTCTGTTGAAGTGACTCACCTCATTTAAACCATGCAAGTGCATAGTCATTGAGGATCACCACAGTCCTAATTACATGTGATTACCGGTCAGCCGTTACATGCTACTTATTATATTGTATCTGTATTACTGGTATGCCTACCTTGATGTGTTGTACTAAAAATATATAAATAAAGAATCCCAAAGAGTATTGTTTACCAAATTAGAAAGGGTTATGAGTAAAGAAATAAAACTCAAATAGGAGATGGCCATTTTCAAAAATTACATTGATAAAAAGATGACTCGTAGGGTGCTAAAACTGTTCAAGCTGCCTAATTCCAATCAGGATGATCACAAATTTATGGAAGAATGGCTTGGACAGTTAGACAATTGCTCCCTAGGACTAATGAATATAATAATAAACGAAAAAAAAACTGTCAACTAGCTATGATAGACCAAGAAATCAATATGCTAAAAGATAAACTGTCCCCCTTTAGAGAGGGGCAGGAATACAAGCAAAATTATGTTTTAATACAGAGCAAAATAGAAAAAGTAGAAATAGAAACAAGGCACATAAAAAGTAAAAAATACATCAGAGACAAACAAGATTATAAGAACCAGCAAGTGAGAACATCCCACACAAAAAAGGGAAACTCTGTCCAACTCCCTGAATAGGGGTAGAAGCCCAATAAGAACCAGATACCATCAAAAATACCCACACTACTCATCATCCCGTACACGCCTCTTCAAAAGATCGAATTTCACCATCACTCAATGCAAGATTCCAATTATCACCTTCACCGAAGAAAACATACAGACACCATAAATCTAGATACCCACTACACAATCCCTATTCCACTAAACAGCGCCTACCACCAACATCCCAAAATTACTACACCCTCTCCCACCACATCACACGTAAAGATTCTGTCAATATACCCACACATAACTATGTTTCATCCCAACCCCAAAGGAAAAGAACCACCACCACTCATTTCCTTAAACTGAAGACTCTGAACAGACAGATTATCAAAGCCCCTCTTTCCCCCAATGAACTCATCAAAAGAAACAGATTTTACACTCTTTCATCAGGTTATACTAACACTGATGATACTTTTTTACCACCTAGCACCCACCACACCTCATAGAAGAGAATTTTTTTTTAAGTTACAAAAAAAGGAGAAGGGAATAAAAGAAACTAAAATTAAAACCCCACCGTCAGACTCTAGCAAGCAGGGTTCTTAGTGCTACAAAACTGGCAGTTCTCAGTAAGGGGCTCAAATATGCCCCCACCGGCAAGTTTAATACATTTTCAGCTTTTATTGACATAAATAAATTTGTGAGAAAAGCCCCCCTAAAATGTTAACCAAAACAACCAAAATACAGTTAAAGTCTCTAATTCTCCTAATGCCGAAGTCCCCAATGGATACACAAAATTTAAAACCTTCTTCTAATTTCTATCCTTCAAATTTTAAGTCAAGCAGTCTAGAGACTTTTAAAAAATTGGTAACTACAGATTTAAAGAAAACTTAAGTGAATACATTTGACAAATATAACTTCACAAAAAAAGAAAAGGAAGCTATTGAAAGTTTAAAAAGTTACGATAAGATTATCATTAAGCCTGCCGATAAGGGGGCGGACTACGGATCCTATCCAAAGATATGTACATGAATGAAGCCCTCTCCCAGCTAAACGACACTGCAGTATATAAAAAGCTTTTATCAGATTCCATTGCCAACATTAACAATATTGTAAAAGTTTTTTTTTTTTTTTTTTTTTTAAAGGGGCTAGACCAGAAAATTATCAATAAAAATGAATACATGTATATGGGCATTGCCCATCCCACTATACCAGTAATTTACTTCCTACCAAAAATCCACAAAAATAAAAAAAATAAACTCTTGGTCGCCCCATAGTATCAGGGATTAACTCAGTTTTACCCAACTTATCCAAATACCTAGACACTCATCTCCAACCCCATATGATCAAAATAAAATCTTACCTTGAAAACAGTATGAGCATTTTACAGGTTCTAAACAATTTTGAGTGTACACCAAATTATGTTTTAGTCACGAGTGATGTTAAATCCCTTTATATGATTATCCTCCATAATCTTGGATGTGCTGCCATCAAAAGGATTTTAGATACAGATGACAACACTACTATTTTAACAGAAATTATTTTATATTGAAGATACATAGATGCCCTGTTTTTTATTTGGGACAATACTGACAAACATATTAACGAGTTTTTAAACTTTTTAAATTATAATGATAGAGGTATTAAACTTAGTACTAATACCAGCACCATCAATGTCCAATTCCTTGATTTAGTGATGTACATAAGAAATAACAAGTTACATACTAAAGCTTTTTTTTTTTAAAGTACACACTAACAACTTCATAGATTTCACTAGTTGCCACCACCTTCCTTGGCTAAAGAGTGTCCCCAAGAGTCAACTAATTAGATTAAGGCGCAATTGCAGTGAAACATATGTTTTTCAACTACAAAGCCTGTGACCTTAAAAATAAGTTGACAGAAAAATATTACAATGAAAAAGAATTGCTACAATCCCATCACTCCAATCAAAATAAGGACATCATTTTATCCATACTCTTAGACTATAACAATAAAAGTTTTAAAATGAAAAAAGTATTAAAAAATACTGGGATATTTTAAAAGAGGATAATTATTTTTATTTTTTTTAAAGATCTTGCCAGATAAACCCAAAGTAGCTTTTAGGGGAGAACCTAACCTCAAAAGGGTCCTCACCAAAAACTATACTAAAATTCCTACGCCTAAAATATTCTCTTTTAATTCAGAAAAAAGTTTTTACAAATGTAAAAGATGCATAGCATGCAGAAGCACCAGCAGAGAAAATACAAAAAATATTTTTAAATCCAAATACTCAACTAAAAAATATGAAATAAACAACCTCATCACGTCACACCAAAAATTGTATTATTTATTAGAATGCTCATGTAAGTTATAATATGTCGAATGACAACCAGAAATTTAAAAACCTTCATTGCCGAACATTGTAGAAATACCTCTAAAGGCTTTCTAAGTCACTCGGTGTCCGAACATTTCCTAATGCACAAAAAAGATCCAAAATGTGTAAAAGTCTGTGCTATAGAAAAAATCTCCCTCCCATGGTGAGGAGGAAATCTTTCTAAGATACTATGAAGAATAGAGATTATTATTTTATTTTATTATTGTATTATTGTATTATTTTATTATTTATTTAGCACCATCAGATTCTGTAGCGCTGTACAATGGGGTGAGCTGGGTTTTTAAACTAAATACCTTAGCCCTTCATGGGCTAAATGCTGAATTTGATCTTTTTAATTTTTTATAATTTGTTTTTATAATAAGGTTTTAAAAAGCATGTATCCTTTTTTATATCCATTTATATCCTTTGTGTAAAATTTTAGAAGATATGTTCATTTTATGGATTGTTGGTTTTGTATACACTGTCTCTTTAAATGCTGGGTTGTGTCGTGCTAATGTTTTTATTTTTAATTTTCATAGGTCTTGTCACATACTTTACATATAACCTTTTTTATTTTTATGTACCTCTCATCATTTTTACACTTTTTACACATTTTATAGATTACTAGTTTTGCATGTACCATCTCTTTTAACGATGGGTTGTGTCATTTTATTGCTTTTATTTTTTCATTAATTCTTGTCACATATTTTAAATGTAATTGTTTTTATTTTTATGTACCTCTCTTATCATTTTTACACTTTTTACACATTTTAGATTTTTATTGATACCTCTTAAAACCCATCTCCCTCTGCACACATAATTTCCCATCATTCTGTTTACAAAGCAGGAAGAGTTCCAAGCACCCTCCCTCTTGCCTTCCAGTCCTCATGCAGACTAAGATACTATATCTCCCATAATTCTTTTTGGGAGGCAATTAGGGTTTCCAGCTCCTTCCCTCTTGCCTGCCTGGGAACACCCTCTCCTTCCAAAATGGCTGTGCATAGGCGTGCGCACGGGGTGTGCCGGGTGTGCCTGGGCACACCCTTATCCCCGCGGCACGCCTATGTATTGAGACCGGCAGGGGAGATCTCAGATCTCTGCTCTCAGCCTCCCTCCCCACCGACCCACAGGCAGGGAGGGAGGCAGGAGAGGACCCGGGGAGCTCAACCAGCAGCTCCGCCGGGTTCCTCTCGCGAGATCTGAGCGTTGCCGCAGCAATGCTCAAATCTCGCGAGAGTGAACTCTAGCCCTGCAGGGTAGAGTTCACTCTCCACTGGACCACCAGGGATGGTGGTAGCATGGTCCCCCCTCCCTACATAAGGTAACAAGGGAGGGGGGATATTAACTAAACGGCACCTCACCTCCACTGGACCACCAGGGAAGGCAGCAGGAACAAGAATCCCCCCTCCCTACATAAGGTAAGAAGGGAGGGGGGATATTGAGTCATGTACCCCCACCTCCACCCCCACAATCACCCACACACATACAGCACACACACCCACACACACAGCACCTACACACATACAGCACCTTCACACATACAGCACCCTCACACAGCACACACACATACAGCACCTTCACACATACAGCATACATCACACACACACAGCACACACACAGCACCTACACACATACAGCACACACACACACACACACACACAGGACCTACACAAATACAGCACTTTCACACATACAGCACACACACACATACAGCACCCACACACACAGCACCTACACACATACAGCACACACACACACACATACAGCACACACACACACATACAGCACCCACACACATACAGCACCCACACACATACAGCACCCACACACACAGCACCCACACACATACAGCACCCTCACACAGTGCACACACACACATACAGCACCCACACACAGCACCTACACACATACAGCACACACATACAGCACACACACATACAGCACCCACACACACACAGCACACATACAGCACCCACACAGCACCTACACACACATATAGCACCCCCACACACACAGCACACACACATACAGCACCCACACACACACAGCACACATCCAGCACCCACACAGCACCTACACACACATATAGCACACACACAGCACCCACACCCACATACATCACCCACACACATACAGCACCCACACACATACAGCACACACACACATACAGCACACACACAGCACCCACACACATACAGCGCCCTTACACACACACACACACACATACAGCACCCACACACATACAGCACCCACACACATACAGCACACACACACATACAGCACACACACAGCACCCACACACAAACAGCGCCCTTACACACACACACACACAGCGCCCTTACACGGTAATATACCCCAACACGCAGGAATAGTCCAGATAGTCAAGAGACAAGAAACCAGGATTCGTCTTACCGGACCTTAGAATGGCCGGACTTAGACGAGAACAAGAAAAGACAGAGTCCAGAACAAGCCGAGGTCAAGGGGACGGAGAGACAGCGTAAAGTAGAACAAGCCAAGGACTGGTACACAGGAAGACAAACCGGCGGATAAACAAGCAAGGATAAAGAGAAAGCGGAGTCAGGAACAAAGCCAAGGTCAAGCACCAAAAAACCAACTGAACGATACAAGCACTAAAGGGAACTGAACAGAAACCACGATAGGGCAAGGTGCAAAGGAAACAGGTGAGTATAAATACCCTAATGTTCACTTTGATTGGCCCCTGTCATATCCACGCCCCCAAAACGTGAGTGTATGGGGAACGTGGCATGACAGGGGCCAATGGGAGACTGATTCTAATTTTGTCTCCCACTGTCCCTTTAACCCCTTAAGGACACATGACATGTGTGACATGTCAAGATTCCCTTTTATTCCAGAAGTTTGGTCCTTAAGGGGTTAAGAGTGCGCCCGAGTGCTCTCGCGGTCACTGCCCGCCTGACTGATCTCGTCGTTGGATGAGCCGCGCGCGGCTCGTGCAGGAGCAGGACCGCGCGCGGCGAGAAGAGAGGACCCCGGCCGGCCCCTGGAGAGGGTAAGTACTGCTACAGTGTGTGTGTATAAATATATATATATATATTTATATATATATATATATACACACATACATATACACGCGGCGTGTGTTTGTGCTTTAGGGTGCACACCCTAATGCAATAGGCTGCGCACGCCTATGTGGCTGTGCCACCATCTTGGTACACCAATTTCAATGTGCCATTTTATTCCTTATACGGCTTGTTTCGGGAAGGGGATGGTCTCCCACATGTTACAGTTTTATAAGTGCCATTCTATGTTTCATCTGGCCACAGCCATCTTGTTACTCACATAGAGGATGGCTGCAGCGATCATATTGGTACTCCTATAAAGTGTCCTATAGAGCAGGGATAGGCAACCTTCGGCACTCCAGATGTTGTGGACTACATCCCCCATAATGCTCTTATCTTATACCCATAATGCTGGCAAAGCATCATGGGAGGTATAGTCCAAAACATCTGGAGTGTAGAAGGTTGCATATGCCTGCTATAGTGGATGGCCACAGTAGTACTCTTTATTAAAGCTACCTACACCACATTTTTTTTAAAATTGATTTTGCAAGTGTTTTTTACTAAATGCCATTTAAAAGTCACTTTTCCTACATTATCAACACAGGTTCATCCTATCTTCATCTCTCTATTTTATTTTAAGTTATTTTATAATTTGAAGTTAATTAATATTCCTAGTCACATGACATCATCTGACTGTTTTATTAGATTTTTTGGAGGCTACTTAAACAGGACAGGTCCTTATCTCTGTAACACTTTAAGAAAGCCTAGTAGTTGGTGAAACGCATTAGTGTTTTATTGGTGTTTTATATTATATTATTGATTTTATTATTTTGTTTACTAATAAAATAGAGAAAATTTATAAGAAACTTACCGTAATTTTCTTTTCCTGGCTATTTCTCATGGCAGCATCACTTATGGGTAGCTCCTCCCTTAGCAGTCACAGGACAGGAATTAATTAGATTAATTAATTAGACTGATGGGTATAAAGAGTCCCTCCTCCCCTTACACCTCAGTCCAATTATAAAGCTGAAAATTAAAAGAATGGGTGGGACCCTGATGCTGCCATGAGAAATAGCCAGGAAAAGAAAATTACGGTAAGTTTGTTATAAATTTTCTCTATTCCTGGCTAATCATGGCAGCATCACTTATGGGTAAAACCCAAGCTCACAGATTATAGGGTGGGAAATAAAAAAACGAGAAAATACACTGAACAGACTCTTATGCTGCAAAGGAATTTAATATCAACAGGACAAAGAAACCGTAGACAGGACACATCTAGTTTGTAGTGTTTCATGAACGTCATCGGGGAAGACCAGGTGGCTGCCCTGCAAATATCATTGTATGGAGCCTCTGCCCAATTAGCCCATGAAGTTGACAATGCTCTGGTAGAATGAGTTTTTATCTTCAGTGGAGGAGATCGATCTTTAGCTATATATGCTTTCCTGATCACTAGTGCAATCCAACGTTTCAACGTAGATAAAGAGGCTGCCTCACCTCTCCTGGCCCCTGAAGGTAAAATGAAGAGTTGGTCAGTTTTTCTGTAAGACTCAGAACGCTTAAGGTACATAGACAGGCAGTTCATGACATCCAAACGTTGCCACCTAATCTCCTCTTGCGAAGAAGGATTGGGGTAGAAGGATGGAAGGACCACTTCTTGAGATAGATGAAACTGAGAGACCACTTTAGGAAGAATTTCAGGTTTAGGCTTCAGGCACACCCTATCATGATAGAATCGTGGACAAGAAGATAAGGTAGAAAATGCCTTAATCTCCGAAATTCTCCTAGCGGAAGTAATTGCCACCAAAAACAACATTTTGTACGTCAGGAGGGTAGCATCCAAACTCTCAAGAGGAACGAACAGATCCTCAGTCAGGTAGTTGAGAACTAGTGGAAGGTTCCAAGGAGGGGTAGTAGATCTGGAAGGAGGTCTTAACTTGAAAGCCGCCTTGAAGAACCTGGAGATCAATGGATCTGAAGACCAAGAGATGTTGCACAAAGCCGAAAGAGCCAAAGACTGAACTTTAAGAGTGCTGAGGCTAAGGCCCTTATCCAGACCTTCTTGTAGGAACTCCAAGATCTCAGTGTTGTGAGGATGCAGGAAGTCAATATTTTTTGCCGAAGCCCATTCCTGAAACACATCCCAGATCCTATGGTAGCATGAGGAAGTAGAAGCTTTCCTTGATTGCAAAAGGGTATTGACCACTGCTTCTGAGAGACCTAATCGTTGAAGTCTTTCTTTTTCAAGACCCATACCCCCAATTTGAGGCATTCCGGATGAGGATGGAATACTGGGCCCTGCGTTAGCAGATCCTCCATAACAGGAAGAGGCTAAGGCTGTTCCTGGCTCATCATAGACAATAGGGGGAACCACGGCCTCCGAGGCCAAATCGGAATTATGGCAATCACTTTCTTTCCTTCCGACCAAACTTTCCGCAGGAACCTGGTTATCATGGGTAGGGGAGGGAACGCATACCCCAGATCGAACAACCAAGGAAGAGAGAGAGCATCCTGGCCCAATGCCTGACTTTCCGGGTGGAGGGAGTAGTAATTCTCCACCTGATGATTCTGGAATTATGCCATCAGGTCGATCTGGGGCATGCCCCACCGATGGGCAATCCATGCAAAGACTGACTGGTGAAGTTTCCATTCTCCTGGAAGAATTTCTGTTCTGCTGAGAAAGTCCGCCGTCACGTTCTCTGAACCTGGAAGATAGATTGCCGTCAGTCCTTGGAGATAGGTCATGGCCCTCGTCATTAAAGGAGCTAGTTCCTTCAAGAGCTGCTTCTCGTGCCTCCCTGGTTGTTTACATATGAAGCAACCGCTCTGTTGTCCGTTTTGATCAACACCCAGGAATCTCTGATCCTTGGTAGGAATACCAAGACAGCCTTGGAAATAGCTCTCAGTTCTCTTAGATTTGAGTGTAGCTGACTCTCTTCTCGGGTCCACTTCCCCTGAGTCCACGAGGAATTGAAGTGGGCACCCCATCCAGAAGAACTGGCATCTGTTGTAATAATGTTCCATGGAGGCTCTTCCAACGGGAAGCCTTTTGCTAAATTCTTCCTGTTCTTCCACCAGTCCAACTCGTTCCTCACTGGCAGGGGCAGAGATATCTTCTGTTCCCAATCTGTTTCCCCTCTGTCAAACTGGAGAAGGAAGCAACTCTGGACAGGGCGAAACTTCCATTGAGCCCACTTTACTAAACCTATCTTAGATGTTAAAGAACCCAGGAGACTCATGACTTCCCTTGCCGAGGCCATTTCGAGACGTTGAAGCTTCTCGATTTTGTTTCTGATCTTTACGACCCTTTCCGGAGACAGGAACACATGGGCAGAGATGGTGTTTATTACTGCTCCGAGAAACACGATAGTCTAAGACGGAATTAGGGAGCTTTTCTCTATGTTCAGAAGCCACCCGTGGTCTTGAAGGATGTTCATTGCCACCAGTGTATGATGAGCCACTATCCTTTGCGATGGACCTATGATGAGGATGTCATCCAAGTAATGGAAGATCTCGATACCTCTCATCCTTATGACAGCAATCAAAGAGACAAGGACCTTTGAAAATGTTATCGGCGCCAAGCTGAGGCCAAACGGTAGTCCTCGGAACTGAAAGTGTCTTCCCAAAGCCCAGAACCGAAGGAACTGCATATGATTGTGGTTTAAAGGGATTTGGTAGTAGGCGTCCCTTAAGTCTATTGAGGTCATCCAATCTCCCTTTTTGATGCTTTTTAGGATGGTCTGTAAGGATTCCATTTTGAAAGTCCTCACATCGAGCATGGAGTTCACTCCTTTCAAGTTCAGGATGAGACACCACTTTCCATGGGGTTTTGGAGCCAAAAACACTGTGGAATAAATCCCCCGGAACCTTTCGTGTTTTGGGACTTCCTCTAACACCATCTGTTCCAGAAGAGTGGAAATGCATGTCCTCATGGCCCTTCGTTTGACACCTGCCAACACCCTTGATTTTTTGAAGAGAGAAGTTCTTGGGCGAGAAGAAAATTCCATACTGTAACCCTTTTATGATGGATGTGACCCACACGTCTGTGATATTTGCGGCCCACACTGGGTAAAAAAACTTCAGTCTTCCTCCCACCATTCCCGGATGGGCCTGAGGACCTTCAGAAGGTCTTCCCGGAGGTTCTGGCACCTCTGCCTCTGCCTCTGGAAGCCTTATTGGATGAAGAGTGAGAGAAGGATTTCCACGAAGAGTTTCTGGAATACTCCCTTCCGGGTTTGTAGCTTCTGCTGTCCCGAAAGGACCGATCTTTGATTTATCCCACGCAGCAGTTCAGCACTTACGCTGAACCTGACCCAGTTAGTCCTGCTCATGCAGGCTGTTAACTGGGTCCTTCAAATGAAGAGAGGCTGAACTTTATTTGGAACGAACCCATGACAAACGCAGGAAGGCGGCCATAAAATAAAACGTAAAATGTCCTGTATAACTTGCTAAGGACAGGAAAAAAGACTGAGGTGTAAAGGGAGGAGAGACTCTTTATACCCATCAGTCTAATTAATTAATCTAATTAATTCCTGTCCTGTGACTGCTAAGGGAGGAGCTACCCATAAGTGATGCTGCCATGATTAGCCAGGAAATAGTTTTTACTTTATTTGGACCTTCCTGATTTTATCTCAGAAGATTTTACCTGAAGGATTCCATACTTCAGTTTCCTAGGTGGGGAAGATACCAGCTAAGCTTTATAAGATTGAAAATCTTCACTTTTCTCTCCTTTTGTGAGTATTCCTCCTTTTATCCTTTTTATTTCCTATTTATCCATATAGAGACCATTATTTTCTGTTTTTATATTTATATTTATCTGCTGGTGTACCTGTGCTGCTGAAATACAATGCACTGAAAAAAAAACCCCCTAGCAACTTGCATATGCTGCCCACCGCCGACAGGCCTAAGTATATCTCCTAACAAAGGACCAGGACCTATACCAGCATATCCACAGATGGGGATCATACCGTCCAAGCAAATACATCTGGAGCTGATTTTAAGCTCTAGAAAATTGTAAGTGTATTTCTTTCTTTTCATCTAACATGACCAGCAATGAAAATACTGCACTATATTCCATTTCATTATCTTCTTATCATTTCATATCACCCTATACTCAACTGAATTTGAAGGCATTACCCGAGGCACTGCTTCCCTACATCACCTTTTCACTCTGGTTTGGAAAGTCCGAGCAGCCATTACGCAAGAGCTAAAAATCTAATTTCTTCTATCCCTATAATTAAAGATTGTTTAAAAAAAAAACAAAAAAAAAACTACACCTAACAACTTACAAAAAAAACATAAGAATCTAAATTATTGTTTTTTGAAATTTTACCTAATGCTCTTTTCTTCTGGAGAAGCCTTTATTAATACGTTTATATATTATAGAATCTATGGCAACATATATGTTGGGCTAATTGTGCAGATTGTTTTAAAATAATTATTTCTTATTCCATTGGTTTTTATCATTTGGATGGCAGCTGGTTTATATAACTTTTGATTTTAACTGCACATTGGTATTTTCAAGATGATTGCTTTCACAAGCCATTGTATTTCTGCCACTGCATGCTCCTCCGTCATAGCAAGAATGGAGAGGGTGACAACAGAAACAAAAATTCTGTCCATATTTCTTTCTCTGATGGATAAGTGGCTTATTACTGTTATTGAGAACAATTTTTTCACAATCAAATGAAGCCCACAATCATGCACATCTCAATGATTCACTATGTACAAACATCTGTGTTTTTTTTCATATAAGAAATGTCAAGGTAAAACCTGAAAATTGTCATAATGTTGGCTGTGCAATACCAATTTTAGATTTTTGATTAAATGTAGGGTGTATGCATTTCTGTACTTATCAATTTCTTATTTTTTAATGGACTTTTGAGTTTTCTTTTGACCACAATTAAATTAATACGTGGCCTTGAACAGATGCTCTTCCACAAATCGATAAAATTGCTGTTCTAAGCTAATGAGTTGTAAAGTGGATTAGACGGTATGATGAAAAACATTTGCATTTTCACCCCATACTGTGTTCAAAGGTTGCACTGCAGGTGGTCCAGACACAGCTATATATATTTTTTGTGTATTTCATAAAGATAAAATCTTTATAAAATGTTCATTTTGATAGAACTGAGATTTATTGATATTCCAGAGTAATTAAAAGATTGGCCTCGAAAAACAGTAGATCACTAATTGTTGTAAAAATATGAATGCCATATTTTGCCAGCCTTTAGAATATGTACATCTTTCAATAATCTATTTGTTAAATTAGATTTTGGAACTACCATGCCTTAACTACCACTTTTAGGTAAACCCAAATGTGGCACTTTCTTATCCATGCCTGGAATGCGTTGCATGTAACAGTATCATAAACGTTGAGAAGTGTATGCATTCTAGGACAGTAAAATTAGATAATGTGTGATTTTTTATATATGCGTTTCTTTTGTTTTCTATGCGTATATGTATAGGTTTGGACTTGGACCTAAACCTGGTCCCAGAGGCGGCTCTCTAATTAGGCGGTTTAGGCGGCCGCCTAAGGCCTCGCGCTGGCTGGGGCCTCGCGGCCGCCTAAACCGCCTGTTGGCAGAGTGTGTCAGGTCCTCGGTCAGTGACCGAGGACCTGACACCAGGAGGGGGCCCGGCGGCTTGCCCGGTATGCCGCCGGGTGCGAGGCCCCTCCTGGCTGCCGGCCAGCCACAGCAGACACTGGTCTGCAGCTCCGCAGTGTGCAGAGCTGCAGACCATGTGACTCGTGAGAATTGGCCAATCAGAGCGTTGCCGCGGGTTACCACGGCAATGCTCTGAAATCTCGCGAGATTACACGGTCTGCAGCTCTGCGGAGCTGCAGACCGGAAGTAATGGCCACCGGACCACCAGGGAGCCCACTGGACCACCAGGGAAAGGTAGGCTCTCCCTCCCCATCACCCCCCACCACCATCACCACCCCCAGCCGTACCCCCCACAGCCTCACCACCCCCATCACCAACCATCACCCTCAGCCTCACTCACCATCACCCCCCACCACCCTCAGCCTCACCCCCCCACCATCACCACCCTCAGCCTCACCCCCCCTCACCATCACCACCCTCAGCCTCACTCACCATCACCCCCCACCACCCTCAGCCTCACCCCCCTACCATCACCCCCACCACCCTCAGCCTCACCCCCCCACCCTCAGCCTCACCCCCCCACCCTCAGCCTCACCCCCCACCCTCACCATCACCCCCCCACCAGCCTCAGCCTCACTCCCCCACCCTCACCCTCACCCCCCCCACCCTCACCATCACCCCCCACCACCCTCAGCCTCACCCCCCACCACCCTCAGCATCACCCCCCCACCCTCTCAGCCTCACACCCCACCACCCTCAGCCTCACCCCCACCACCCTCAGCCTCACCCCCCACCACCCTCAGCCTCACCCCCACCACCCTCAGCCTCACCCCCCACCACCCTCAGCATCACCCCCCACCACTCTCAGCCTCACACCCCACCACCCTCAGCCTCATCCCCCCACCCTCAGCATCACCCCCCACCACTCTCAGCCTCACACCCCACCACCCTCAGCCTCACCCCCCCACCCTCACCATCACCCCCACCACCCTCAGCCTCAACCCCCCACCATCACCACCCTCAGCCTCACTCACCATCACCCCCACCACCCTCCGCCTCACCCCCCACCCTCAGCCTCACCCCCCCACCCTCACCATCACCCCCACCTCACCATCACCACCCTCGGCCTCACTCACCATCACCCCCACCACCCTCACCATCACCCCCCACCACCCTCAGCCTCACCCCCCAACCCTCACCATCACCCCCACCACCCTCAGCCTCACCCCCCACCCTCACCATCACCCCCACCACCCTCAGCCTCACCCCACCTACCCTCACCATCACCCCCCACCACCTTCAGCCTCACCCCCCCACCCCCCTCAGCCTCACTCACCATCACCCCCCCACCACCCTCAGCCTTACCCCCCCACCCTCACCCTCACCCCCCCACCCTCAGCCTCACCCCCCACCACCCTCAGCATCACCCCCACCACTCTCAGCCTCACACCCCACCACCCTCAGCCTCACCCCCACCACCCTCAGCCTCACCCCCCACCACCCTCAGCCTCACCCCCACCACCATCACCACCCCCAGCCTCACCCTCACCCCCCACAGCCTCACCACCCCCATCACCAACCATCACCCCTCACCACCCTCAGCATCACCACCCCCACCACCCTCACCATCACCCCCAACCACCCTCAGCCTCACATCCCCACCCTCACCATCACCCCCCACCACCCTCAGCCTCACCCCCCTACCCTCACCATCACCCCCACCACCCTCACCCTCACCCCCCCACCCTCAGCCTCACCACCCCCACCACCCTCAGCATCACTCCCCCCACCACCCTCAGCATCACCCCCCTCAGCCTCACCACCCTCAGCCTCACCCCCCACCACCCTCAGCCTCACCCCCCACCACCCTCAGCCGCACCACCCCCACCACCCTCAGCCTCACCACCCCCACCACCCTCAGCCTCACCACCCCCCTCAGCCTCACCACCCCCCGCCACCCTCAGCATCACCCCCCCGCCACCCTCAGCATCACCCCCCCACCACCCTCAGCATCACCCCCCGCCACCCTCAGCATCACCCCCCCACCACCCTCAGCATCACCCCCTCACCACCTTCAGCATCACCCCCACCACCCTCAGCATAACCCTCCGTCACCACCCTCAGCCTCACCCCACTCACCATCACCCCCTCCTTCTCACATCACCCCCTCTCACATTACCCCCTCTCACTCTCACATTACCCCCTCTCACTCTCACTTTACCCCCCTCACTCTCACTTTACCCCCCTCACTCTCACTTTACCCCCTCTCACATTACCATCACCCCCCTCCCTCTCACATTACCATCACCCCCCGCTCCCTCTCACCATCGCACCCCCGCTCCCTCTCACCATCGCAACCCCACTCCCTCTCACCCCCTCTCCCTCTCACCATCGCACCCCCTCTCCCTCTCACCATCGCACCCCTTCTCCCTCTCACCATCACCCCCCTCTCACCATCACCCCCCCCCCCCCTATACACACACAACACACTTCAAGCAGCTACCCCATACACATAGGGTCTCAGACAAAAACGCAAACATGCTCACAGAGACATACATTCAGACACACAAGGATACACTCTGTCAGACACACTCTCAGGCACATACACAGGTAGACAGCGCATCAATGTGTATATGTGACACTTTTTTGTTAGTGGGGCCTCATGTTTGCGTTTCGCCTAAGGCCTCATAAAGTCTAGAGCCGCCTCTGCCTGGTCCGACCACTAAACCAGTAAGTGTCCCTGGGCAAGACACCCAATAATATAAATCCTGCTCACCTCAATAATATAAGAGAAACATGAACCAAGAGAGTCATGCTGGCTTGGACGTTGCCCGGATTAACAAGGTCTGCGTTATATGCTACAGATTGCTACACCCTCTTTGAATTTTATGGTTTTACATTAGGTGAATACAATCTCAGATAAACAACAACACGTGACATATTTCACCATGTCATGATTTATTTAACAAAAATAAAGTCAAAATGGAGAAGACTGTGTAAACTAAGTACATCAATAGCTTGTAGATTTAATGGTTTGCTTGGGATCATGACCTCACATTTAACTCTAGAATATGTTCGTATACAGAGGAGATCATAGTCGACTCAAGGCTCCCTGGTGATGTGGCTGCAAAATAAGCCCAAATCATCACCTCGCCACCATTGTGCTTGACAGTTGGTATGAGGTATTTCTGCTGATATGCTGTGTTTGGTTTTCAACAAATGTGGCACTGTGCACTATGACCAAACATCTGCACTTTGGTCTCATCTGTCCAAAGGACATTGCTCCAGAAGTCTTTGCTCATTTGCAACTTTAAAAACTCAAGTCGTGATTCCATTTTCTTTTCAGAGAGACAAGGCTTTCTCTTGGCAACCCTTTTAAATAAACCATACTTGTTCAGTCTTTTTTTCTAATTGAACCGTCATATACTTTAACATTTCGTATACTAGCTGAGGCTTGTAGAATTTGGGATGTAACTCTGATTTTTGTTTTGCAATTTCTCTCAGCATTGCATGGTCTGACCTTTGGGGTGAATATGCTGGGATGTCCACCCCTGGGAAGATGACAACTGTCTTGAATGTTTTCTACTTTGAAATAATCTTTGTTACTGTAGAATGATGGACTGTGGAAATGGCCTTACAACACTTTCCAGTTTGATGGCCTGCTTCTCTAAGATCATTGCTGATGTCTTTCCTCTTTGGCATTGTGTTAGCACACAACAAACCAGCAAACTGCAAAAACACACTTGCTGGTGATCAATTAATAATTTGAATAGCAGCAAATGTGTATTACTTAGCCTCTTAATTCCTATGGAAGCAGTAAGGGTATACTTTGTTTTACACACATGGCTTCTCCATTTTGGCTATATTTGTATTAAATAAATCATGAAACGATGAAAGCAGTGTCAACGCAATCATATGACTCGGATTGGGTGCATTTACTGCAAGGGTTGCCAGGCAGTCCTGCTGATCAGATCCGGTGAGGTGAGAACCTTTTTTATTTTCACAATGTTACATATTTATTTACTAGCTACATTATGAAGTGAAATGGTTCGCTTAGCACATTGTACTTTTGTTTTATAATGTCTTCACTGTAGTAATTATCACTATTGCAATACTCACTTTATATGGGCTTATTAAACCCACTCTTTGGTCGCATGATTAATTGACTTTTAAATGGAGCAATGTTCACATTTGCAATTGCTTGAAAAAGGCATGGTTGAAATGTTGCTACTTTTGGGTTGCCTATAAAAGGTTATAACTTGAAAACATGAGAAGTGCTGGACATTATTTCTCTTATATGACAAATGTCTTACTTTAGTGAATACTCCTGCAAGTATTTGCTCCCCTTTTTCTACTTCAGTAAAGAACCTTCTAGTGCTTTGTCCAATTTTTTATTTATCCATTGTAAAATTTAAAGGGACACTATAGGCATAAAAATAACTTTAGCTTAATAAAGCAGTTTTAGTGTATAGGTTCTGCCTCTGCAGTTTTGCTGCTAAATTATCTGCCATTTAGGAGTTATATCACATTTCTGTTTATGAAGCAAAAGCCACACCTTCCATGGCTCTGGCTGACACAGACTGCATAAAACTTGGTTTAATTTTAAATCACTTGTTAACTTGTTTTAGAAGTTTATATCTGCTCTGTAAATTGAACTTTATTCACACACAGGAGGCTCCTGTAGGATCTAAAAGACTATTCGCAGAGCATGAGATAAGAAAAGTTTACTTTAACAGAATGTGCAATAAACATGTTTAAATATTAGATCTCACTCTACAGGAAGTGTGTAAGGAGGCTATGCAAGTCATATGTAGAGAGGTGTGTCTAGGGTTGAATAAACAAAGTGATTTAATTCATAAACAGCAGAGCATTGAGAGACTGCAAGGGTATGATTTATCCACCAAAACTCATTTAATTAAGCTAAAGTTGTGTTGGTGCCTGTGACAGAAATTGCCCTGGGCTGGAAACACGGAGTTCCAGAGTTAGTGTTTTAATATGCGTGTCACAGCAGCCCACTGAGAATGGGAACATATATGGTTAGGTTAGAGTTTTGCCATGACGGATTCATCGGGGACTGACATTCTAAGTCTCACCAGACTGATCAGCTGTGAGGGTTCCATGTGCCCCATCTGGACAAAACTTGAAAGCCCTGCTGAAGGGTCTCTAGATAAATATGTACATATGAACCAAATAAAATGTCTTTTGTTTTCACCCTTTATCAAGTCTAGGCTGATATTAGTGTGAACTGAAGGTGTCCTGCTGGAAAATGAGGGATATTAACAGAGCTACTCAGGCTCAGTACGGAGCTCTGTTACAGTGCTTATAGTATCCCTCTAAAACATGGTGCATGTGTGTCTGTGTGTGTGTTGTTTGTAATCAGTTCACTGTCTCAAAGTAAAAAAAATATATATGACTATAGCCACCTTAAAAATGCAAGCAATAGCAATGGCAGCAGTCAAGCTAAAATCAGGTAAGAAGTCAACATGTAATATGCTGCTTGCTTTATTTTTACATGCCTCCATGTATTCACTTTAAATTGCTTTGAAATATTCCAAGGCCAATGTTTTATGTAAGTGCTATTCTCTATTTTTATCAATTGTTATGTTGATGCCAGGAGAATGGAATGCTCAGCAATTCAGAAGCCAAGTATTGAGAATTGCTATGGTTCTAAGCTTCTGAAATAAAGGGCCCTGAGTTTCTCAACTCGTTTACAGCTGATACAAAGCCTGACAATGAACTTCTAAAGAGAAGGTAGGAGGGAAAAACGATCCCATCAACTCCTTTTACAGGCAGCCATATGGTATCAGACTAACAGTGGACCTCATGATTCACTTACCCCCTTCTGTAGCAGCCAAGCACCCATTGTACTAATAACTGGCAATTGTATGTGCTATATATTACTATTTTGATTGAAATGTGTAAATGTACCAGCCGCTCAAGTTAAGTTAAATTCTGATTATATTGTTGAATTAGTACTGTCGAGCAAGGTTTTTATTTTGCATTATTTGATACTATTGCTGCAAATTGATTTGGAAACTAAATAGGCCCATGTGTTTAAAATAAATCCAGTGTGAGGAATACCTTTCTGCAATGGTTTCACACCATTGTTAAGTCTCCTCTACCTCCTGCTGCAGTGTATCTGCAAGCCAGGGAATAAACATCTAAAATAGTCAGTTATTACACTTCAGTCATATCAGTCTTGAAGAATTGCCACAAGACATAAAAACTTCAAGCATGTTGCGCTCCCCTTTCAACCCCGCTAATAAGATTATAGTGAAACGATGACTTAAAGGGACATTCCAGTGCCAGGAAAACAATCCGTTTTCCTGGCACTGCAGGTCCCCTCTCCCTCCCACCCCGCATCCCCGGTTGCTGAAGGTGGGCTTACGTCAGCCGGTGGGCGAGACTGATCCCGCCTGCCGGCTAAGGAGACCTAATGCACAGCAATGCCGCGCACGCGCATTAGAACTCTCCATAGGAAAACATTGAAAATGCTTTCAATGCTTTCCTATGGGGAATTGAGCGACGCTGGAGGTCCTCACACAGCATGAGGACGTCCAGCGACGCTCTAGCACAGGAAATCTGTGCTATAGACACGGAAGTGCCCTCTAGTGGCTGTCTAGTAGAAGGCCACTAGAGGAGGAGTTCACCCTGCAAGGTAATTATTGCAGTTTATAAGGGGTTAAGGGTAGTGGGAGTTGGCACCCAGACCACTCCAATGGGCAGAAGTTGTCTGGGTGCCTACAGTGTCCCTTTAAAGATTAATTGAGATAATTATTCCCAGATTTATCTATTCTTTGCAAGAAATGGACCTGCATGAAGTTCTCAATTTAATTCCCCGTTCAATTCCCAGATTTTCCATCTTCTGTAAATGAGTGCTAAACTTTCTCGGGTCAACTCAGCATATGATAAATAGCACATTTGAAACAGAAAAATGTTTGAGTAGAAAAAGTTAAATTCACTCATTTATTTTACTTCTCCATTAAATCCAAATTGCTAATCATAAAGCTTTATCAGACAGCATCAAATGCAGTGCGAATATTTAGCATTGATTAAGCACAGCATAAATGATTAAATTATTAAATTGCAAGTTAAAAATGTAACTTTGCTTTCATGAATTAAAACAATCAAAATCCAAGTAAATTTACTTTTGTTGGCCATAAATTACTTTTGTATGGTCTAGGTTCTTTAAAAAATGATTTATACAGTACTAGAGGAATAGATTTTTCTTTATGACTATTAACTTATATTATGATATTTGTTCTTTGTATTTGTTTGTTGATTTAAAAAAAAAAACTTGAAAAATGTGTTCTCAATAAATAATATTTGAAAAGAAATGGCATCAACCCACCTGCTCCACTGCTAAACAATTAGTCTTCAAGGTTGTTGATGCAACTTACATTTGTTGAGTGTTGAATACCTAAAACAGTTTCCAAAAAGTCTGCTGCAATGTTGTCTAATAAGCAGTGTTCATGTGCTGGAAAAAACAATAGTTTATTAAAGGAACACTATAGGGTAAGGAACATAAACATGTATTTCTGACCCTATAGTGTTTAAAACACCATCTAGCCCCCTGGCCTTGCCCCCCCCCCCCCCCTAAATGTAGTAAAACCTTACCTTTACTCCAGTCTGCTGCTGCTGGCTCTGCTCCCAATTTGCCTCCTTGGCTGACATCATCAGAAGTGATGACCTCAGCCAATCACAACACTTTCCCATGGGAAAGCATTGGATTGGCTAAGATTTCCAAGAAGGTGGGCCAGCGGACATAGCCAAACACTGCATTGGCCAATCAGCATCTCCTCATAGAGATACTTTGAATCAATGTATATTTTTGAGGAAAGTTCAGTGTCTGCATGCACAGGATGGAGACACCGAATGCCAGTGCTGCACAGTGTGCATCACTGCCCCAGGAAGCACCTCTAGTCGCCATCTGAGGGGTGGCCAGTGGAGGTGTCCCTATGCTGTAATGTAAACAATGCCTTTTCTCTGAAAAGACAGTGTTTACTGCAAAACACCTACATGGACTGACTATACTCACCAAAACAACTACAACAGGCTGTAGTTGTTCTGGTGACTAAAGCATCTCTTTAAGTATTCTGGTATATTAAAAGAATTCCATACTTTATATAAGTACTGAATCCCCAATTCTTCAACTGGCATCTTATCTCTACAGGCTGGCTATTGATGACGTGAATTTCAGTTCAACAATAACTTGAGAGCTCTAGTCTATTTCTGTTTAATGTACTACTTGGTGGTATATTTATTTAGCAATGTGCTCATTTGTTTGAAACAGACTGGTCAGGATTTTGACTTTCTTTTTACTGGTCATTTTTCCTATCAATTTTTAGGCTGTTTTTAATGCCATGGGCAATTATAGTAAAGCTATAGTTTATTGTAGTGTGTGGGTATATAGGGTGGCAATAAAGCAAGAGGCGAAGTAGCAAGCCTCACCCTTTATAATAAAATTAGATTTTTGACACATATATACTGTTATTAAAATGTTAATGAGATGACTATCCTAGGATTATATATTGTAACACCACAATAACTGAGGCTGTTTCCTATAAAGTTGTATAGTTTGTCTCAGTGATCATTGTCCTAGAGAGAGAGAGGCAGAGATAGTGTGTGTGTGTGTGTGTGTCAGGACGAACCAGTGGCCCAACACACAGAACTAAGTCAAACAGGGACAAAATAACAAACGGTAACCAGGGGACTGGGGATACAAAGCAGCCCTGGAAAGAAAATCTATGCCAGCCCCATAAGTAATTGTACCATGTATTGTGTGTAATATATATGAAACCAAGAGGGCTGCACTCCTGAACATGCATACATTATAGGGTGCCACTGGGGCCAAAATACACAAAACACACAATCCAGAGCACTCACCTAGGCAAAAAACAATAGGGGTTTATTTACTGATCATATAATGTAACTAAACCCCCATTATTGTTTTGCCTAGGTGAGGTGTTTTTAAATAAAACTATTATAATCCGTAAGATTTTAAATCATTGTTTAGAGAATAAGTAAGTGCGCTGGATTGTGTGTTTTGTGTATTTTGGCCCCAGCGGCACCCTATAATGTATGCATGTTCGGGTGAGTGCAGCCCTCTTGGTTTCATTTATATATTTGGGAGTCCAGATAAACGCCTTGGTTTTGCACCCCTCCCTGTCACATGTGCCTCATTCCAGGACCCTATTTAGCCTTGACTTGCAGAGAGTCCCAGTAAGGAAGTATTTTCCAAGTAAGTGGATTCATCTTGATGCTCTTCTTCGCCCCTTTTACTCCCCCTCCTTCTACCACCATGTCCGCCACAGACTTTGCATCTCACTTCATTGAGAAGATCTCTAATTTCTCTCCATCCCCTACCTATACATCACTCAACCCCAACCCCACTCCCTCCACTAATCTACGTTCACTTGCACCTGCTACAGCAGAAGTGGTTTCTACTCTGCTTCAGTGTTTCTTTCTCTGATTCTGCCTCTCCCGCCAACCACTCTCTGCCGGCTTCTCCCAAGATTCTGTCCTTGGTCCCCTACTGTTCTCTATCTATACTGCCTCCCTTGGTAAACTCATCAGCTTCTTTGGCTTCCGTTATCATTTCAAGCAGATACGCAAATCTACCTGTCCTTTCCTGATCTATCTCCACCCATCTTGACTCGTGCCTCTGACTGCCTCTCTGCGGTTTTCAACTGGATGGCTGCTCACTTCCTTAAACTCAACCTGTCCAAAACAGAACTTCTGGTCTTTCCTCCCTCAAGCGTTGCTACTCCCGTGTCTGTCTCCCACGCTACCATCACCTCTACCACGCAGGCTCGCTGCCTGGGTGTTGTTTTGGACTCCAACCTCTCTTTCACCCCTCATGTCCAATCAATTGTCAAATCCTGTTGCTTCCATCTCAAAAACATAGTGTGCATCCGCCCCTATTTAACAAAAGAGGTGACTAAGTTCTGGTCCATGCTGTTATTCTCTCTCGCCTTGACTACAGCAATCCCATTCTCAGTGGTCTTACAAGTTCCCAGATTGCATCGCTGCAATCTATAATGAATGCGGTGGCAAGGCTCATTTTCCTATCCGCTCTCACCTCCCACGCCTCCACGCTCTGTCAGTCCCTGCATTGGCTTCCAGTTAGATATAGGGCTAAATTAAAAATTCAGGTGCTTGCTTACAAGTCCCTACATAATTCTGCTCCAACCTACTTATCCTCCCTAATACACAAGTATGTCCCATTGAGGCCCCTGCACTTTGCCAAAGACCTACGTCTATCCTCTGTCCGTAAACCACGACAGGGAACTGAACAGCTGCAGGTTTAGGTTTAAATAACCCAGCAAACCCTACTATTTGCTCATTTGGGCCCCATGACCCCAGAACATGCGTGCACAGCACGTTCACGTCACTAGTGATGTCATTGTGGGCAGCGCTTAAATATAGCACCACCCACAATGCAGCAGCCGGCATTCTTCCTAACACTGGACCCGGCCGCTGTCCTAGGAGCTGTGCCGAGGGAGAGGCGCTGGAGGCAAGGTGAATAACCTCTCCCTCCTTGAGTGTGACCGCACCGATCAGATGCAGTCACATCATGGTGCCGATCTGGCAGCATGATGGCATGACTGCACTGATCAGGTGCGGTCACATTGAGGGGCACTGTGACAGCACGTTTGTCACTGAGAGTTTTTGTCAGTGAGTGTCTGTCAGCTAGTGTATGTGTGTCTGTAAAAACATAAATGTTGGTTGCACTCACCAAATGTTGGTATGTGAATGACCATTAGTGGACACAGTAGCCTGTCACACGAAGATAACTTGTCACTCTGAATGGCAGTTATTAAAATAATATTATTCAAAACATGTAGGTTAGACTAGCCACTTGGAATGTTACCAGTGGGAACACCAGCCTGTGCTATATGATGATAATGACCAGTGGTATAAATGCTTGCTTTTTAAATAAAATATCATGAAAACAGTAATTTATCGTCTGCACGTTGGAAGGTTTTCTTATGTGGGTACTGTGTGGCACCTTAAGATGGGTTAGTGATTGTTTTTATTTTTATGTATATCTATGTTTTTTGGTATTGCTTAACATTTTTTTATTAGAAACCATTCCATTTATTTAAATCACATATTTCCAGGGTGCATCTCTAATTTAATGACTTCTATAAAATTATATTACCATACATTTGACATGAACATAACATAAAATACATTTTCCACAATACATTTTGCATTCATCAAAAGAGTCAGTGATATTTTCAATATTCCATTTCAATAATAAGGGATTTCATTTTATTAATAATGATAATGATGGAGCATTGATAAGTTCTTTTATACCAGGTGTGGATATTTTACCTCCTGCCATGTTATTTAATATTGCTTATTCATGGCTGTTTCTGAAATTACTCTCGCCTAAAATATGTCTTAATGAACTCACAAGTTGATGAATCAGTGTGGCTGCATAAAGCAGCATGAATGTCTACCGGCTTACCTGCAATAAAATGTAATCTCTTCATGCTAGACATATGAAACAATGTAGAAAAGTAATATAGAACCCTTTTGTGAATCTGTAGCTTTTTTTGAGGCATGTTTATAAAAACGGTATTGTAATATTTTTGTTAAAAAATATGTTTTTATTTCATTATTCGCCTTATGCAGCATTCCGTTTTAAATACAGTTATGTTCCAGATAAAATAGAATGTAAAGGTGGAGTTTAACTGACATATAAAACACTTTTAACATTAAGATTTTTGTTAGGATATTGTTGAATGCATTGGATATTTTTTCTGTTGCTAATATTTTGTATATTGTAAATTATATTATCTTAAATTTAAAGTTAATTTATTGTTAAATAATTCATCTGAGCACAAAAAAACTGTCTTTACATAATATTAACATGGTTCAGTAAGCTTTAGGATATTTTAACAAATTAAATCTACCTGGTGTGAAACTCATCATGCTATGGTTATTTCAAGTACCATTCACGCTACCTCCTTTTTTATGTTTTTCCTTTTTTGTACAAGTTATCTGATCAAAAGGCAGTTTAGTTATGCTTCTAACCCTTATATTTTCAACATCAGTTAAAGAAAATAAAAATGAAATTGTTTTATTAAAAATGTAAACCCATAACCATAAATATAATGTGTATACTTGTTTTATTCAAGTTTTGAAGTAACAAAGTCTAATTTAGATTCTGTTTTTTTTTTTCCTTTTAAAACTATTCCAAGAATAACTGCTTATTCAAGGTGTCATAAATGGTGCAGATTTTTTTTTTTTTCAGTATCCCCATTTTGACAAATTTGGAAAAGCTAAAATCCTGTGTTGGTGGACTGGGTTAGCAATTACTGATATAATTAATGCAAAATAAAATGTGTTCCGTACAAAATATTGATAAAAAAAAAACAAGATGCCCAATGCCTGATAATTCATTGTAACTTGACACACTTATAATAAAATATTTAAAGTTTAATTAGCATGTTCCTGTATGGATATTCAACAGCAAGTGTTTTAACTGCAATTATTTAGGGACGTATACAGTCCCAGGTTTCTTAGTAGCCTATCTTTATAATTTCATATTTTCAAATCACGGCCTGCATACAAACATCAAGCCTAGATTTGAGTAGAAAGGTTCTAACGTAAAGCACTATATTTCATATCAGTTCTTTTTTGTGCTGTTTTGCAAACCTGAATAATAAAGTATAAATAAAAAGAAATAAAGGTTGTTTCAAATAGTGGAGCACATTTATAACAAAGACAAATTTTATATGACATTATCACACTCATGACATCATTAATTTCTATTTTTAATGTATGGAGTCCAACATTTTCCGCAAGATAAAGAACAACCGACTTTTATTTCTTGCTTCAACAATTGTTGCCACTTTCCACTGCTATCAGTATTTCATTTATTTATAACTAGAAAAAGAAATGGAATTTAAGCATTCAAAGCAAAAAAGTGAATACAACGCACAGATAATAGCATTGACTGGAACATTAATATTCTGTTACTTCTCTATGCAGTAAATGTAAGATAGCATATCAAATGTGCGGTAATGGGACATCATGAAGCTGGGTCGAGATGGGTCAGTCATGGTTTGAAAAAGCATTGCTGAGCCCTTTGGTCATAACCTTTATGGATTTAACAAAAATACCTTCCCATTTTGTAGCCAGAACATACAGATAAACAATGCATATTGATAATTCTAATTTCCATAATATGATAGTCACTTTAGTAATTATAAATAATTATACACTTGTCTTAGATATTACAGAATACAGTTTTCTGCAATGCATAATGTTTACTCCAGATTATTTATTTTTTTCCCTTGGGCATATCATTTAAACACAGATATGGTAACATTTCATCATGATTATAACATTTATATATGTAAAAAAAAATAGTAATTTTTCTTTCAACAAACAAAACTAGTGTTTAAATGGCTTTTTGTTATTTTTCTCACTGTGATTTGAGAGTATATATTCGTAATGCTTGTTTAATTTTATTTTTCAGTATTCCGCAGTAAAGTTTCATTCTGACTTATACATATATTAGCAATACTTCTAAGATTAAAATGTTCGCTTTTACTGAAAAGACATTTCTGTTTTGATCTGTGCTTTTTTTCTTTCACTATCTTCTATAGATAACTACACCCAAACAGCCGAATGTGTACCTTTTGGCTAACCCCTGTAATAGGAGGTAGTATACTATTAGACAGTTAAGGGGAGCTGTTATTTGACAACAGCTGGAGGGCTACCCGTTGTTTATCCCTGCCATTATTAGCTTCGATACTTTATGATGCAGACTAGATACATATATATATATATTTCTTACAGTAAATTGGTCAATTGTGATTCTAGATTTAAAAAAATATCTCAGCTCTGTATCAAATATCAGGTTTGTCTTTATAAACATGGACACAAGTTAAAACAACTCAAAGATTTTTTTTTTATTTTGTGTTTTTTCTTTGTTTGCAAATATTTTCTTGGGTGCAGGCAAAAAACATGTAAATAAAAATAAAATAAAACATTTAATTAAAAGAGAAGCTTGTAACCCTTTGCAGGATTTAATTACCTGGCTGCCATGTTAAAGATCACCTTGCCCAGCCTTGTTAATCATGTTGTAACCATGGATAACACATTATGAACTCTGCTGATGTCATTCGGTTTATATGAGAGTTATATATATTTATATATATATATATATATATATATATATATATATATATATATATATATATTTTATTTTTTTATTTTGTTAATTAAAATAATCTTTTTTTTTAAACTTTTAGAGAGTATCAAACTGATGCTTCAGTAAGAGCATTATCATAGAAAATAGTAATATAATTCCAGCCAGCAACACAATTTGATAAAGAATCTTATCACCAGAGTTTCATACAGAATCCAGGCCTGTTCCCACATTATCTTAGTCATTAGATTCAATTGTCATTTGTGAGATTAACCCTTTGGGTTCCAGACAGGGTGTTAAAACAGCCCTACTGGCACTCAAAGAATAAAAATGAGAGTGATGGACGATTACACTGAAGTCATCACCAGTGGAGAAAAAGCACAATATGTTGTTTTGTATTGCTTCACGATGGGCGTGGCATTTGTATAAAATAAGCAATATCAATTTGATTGTAGTGCGAAAAACACAACAAGAAAAAATGATGTTAGCTTTAACAAATGATATCTATAGATACAAATTACACTGGAGAATATGTTTTGGACACATGTTTTATAAGTCAACCCTACACTGTAGGTTTGTTTGTCTTCTTTTCTTTTCTTTTTTTTTCTCATAATGGTAGAAAATGTTGAATAGTTAGTTGTCCATGAGCGTGAGCCAAGAGTTTGTTACTGAGATCCCCAGAATGCAAATATTTGCAATGCAAACAACTAGTGGAACAGTTCAGTGGAATGCCCTTGGTGTTTCTGCTCTCAGGTCACAGAGTTCTTTAGGGCAGTCAGACAGGCTTTCCAGTTTCACAAAACCATTTTGACACAGTGACAGCTGAATGCAGCTGTATTGACCCAGCAATCCAAATTGCTAGGCTGTATTAGTGGGTAGAAACATTGCCACAGGAAAACATATCTCTACTGGCAACAATCTGCTAGATCATTTTCATATTAAATCTCCTGGGTACTGTACCTGTAACATCAGCTTCCACTACTGCCCCATTGTTTTTGCGTGGAACATATTCCAGGTCAATGCTGGTTTTATGCTTCCCTTTCCCTCGGCTCCACACAAAAAGGAGTAGGAAACAAAACAAAACCACTCCCAGGAATGTAAAGCAACCCATTGCTGTAGACACCAATATAGTCTTAAGGTCAAGTGAAAATGTCATATTTGCATTGGTTCCATTGGTGTTGGTTTCATTTAACTCTGTAATAGACATCGGTGTTATGTTTGTAAATGAACGGTCAGATACAAATCCTTTCACAGTAAGTGAAGCTGAGAAGGTATCATTTCCAGCAGCATTGCTAGCAACACAGACATATGTTCCAGTGTCTTCAGCTTGGGCGTACCTTATTTCCAATGTGCCATTTACAAGCACGGTGGCTCTTCCATTGGTTTTAGATGAAACCATCCTCTTGTGTGGGGTCACCCAGGAAATCATAGGCTGAGGATCTCCATCTGCATTGCAATTCATCTGTACCCTCTTGCCCTCATCCACGTACATCTCCTGCATTTCCCGGTCACGTATCTTAGGTTTTTTACACGTAAAGTAAAAAGACAATACAGTGCTTTGAAATTCCTTGAAAGCTTTTTCTCGAACATTATCTGGACTGGCACACATTGGCTGTTGGCTTCCAAAATTCAATGCAGGATGTCTCTGTAGCATCCACATGAGGCGGCAATCACAAATTAGTGGGTTGTTATCAATACAAAGTGTTTCCAGTGCTTTAGGTGAATGAAAAACATTCTCTTCTATTGTCTCCAAGAGGTTCTGAGACACATTAAGTAATCGAAGGAAACGTAGACCTTGGAAAGCTTGTGGCTCAATGGTATGCAACTGAGCTCCCGCCAAGTGCAGCTCCTGAAGACGCACCAAGTCGGCTAGTATACCTGTCTCAATGACGCTAATAGGATTAAAGGACAGGTTTAAGTGTGTCAGGTAAATTAGATGTTTTAAAGCATGATAAGGTATCATAGATAGATTAGTATAGGTTATTGAGAGAAAAGTGAGATTCAGACCATAAAAGCTATTAGCTGGTACCATACCCAGCAAAGGCCAATTGCTTATTTCAAGAATTTTCAAACGGAACAATCGCTTAAAGGCAATTGGAGGGAGTGTATTAATGTTAAGTTTTCTCAAATGTAGACTAACAAGGTTATGGAGGTGAGACAGAGCCTCCGTTGGTACAGCCGTTAAGTTGCATTTTTCCAAAGTAAGTTGCTCCAGACTAAGAAGTCCACTGAAGGCCCTGTGCGTGATATAAACTAATTCATTATCTCCAACTTCAAGGGATTTTAAATTATGAAGATCCTGAAACATGTAGTCTAGTAAAATTACTATCTTGTTTTCACTTATATCAAGCTTTGTTAAGTTTGACAAACCTGTGAACACTCCTAAAGATACCAGTTTTAAGCGATTTCCCTTTAAGCGTAAAGAGCGCAAATTGAAAAGACTATTAAAAGCTCCAGGCTCCACATTTGAGATGATATTGTCACTAAGATCTATCTCCTCCAGTAGAGGATAAGACAAAAAATCCTCTGGGTTCACACTTTTTAATTTGTTCTTGCTCAGATCCAAGATTTTAGTCTCAATAGGTATGCCCTCTGGAATGGAAATGAGACGCCTGCGATGGCAGCTGACAGACTTGTTTGGTGCTGAGCACTCACAACGTGCTGGACAGCCAACTGTAAATCCCAAATAGACCAAGACCATGGTCACACACAGAAGTAGTTGCCAGCAAAATTTGGCTGTGTGAAGCATGACTCCTCCCATTAAGTACCACTCTCTGGTCAGGGACCTGCAAAGAAAAAGAATACAGATATGAGATCTAAAGGAAACAGATTCTAAAACGTTATCAGGAGAACATAGAATTTTCTCTGTAGTTTTGTTAAACGCAGCCAGTAACAAATAATACATTCTGACTTTTGATTTTTGTACCTTTTGAATCGAAAGGCTGACTCACAGTGCTATCCCTTGAGATGAGCAACATAATGACATCAGCATCAATTTCTACTCCTACTTTATGTTGATTTCTCATCAGTAACATTATTAATGTAGAGCACATTCAACATTCCGAACAGGCTTAAGTAGTATTACATTCAAGTGTTTAAAATGAATCAATGTAGATCCTTAAACTGAATATTTCGTATTCGAACAGTTTATGTAACATGATGCTTGCATTAATTTACAAGAGAAGTTAAACCCTCTTTTTACACAGATGGCACATATGTACATTGCAAGCAATTGTATTCAAGAAACAAGAAAATACTAATGAAACTTGCAGATAGCAATGTTTATTTTAATCAACTCTCAAATAAAAAAGCAAATCTATAACCAATGCTTAGGATGACAATCTGTGTCCTAAACGTATAGTTTGAACGTCAAGTAGAACGTCAAAAAAAAAAAAAAAATTGGAAAAACATTGTATCACAATTCTACCAAAGAATTAAATTGAAGGAAGGAAATGCAATACCTAGTTAGAAAAAAAAAAAAATGAACTCCAGGCACTGTTATTGTGATGTCTATTCTCTATTGCTGCTCCATCTCAGTAGAAAACATAATGTAGAAAAAATACAGTGTCAGTACATAATGCCCTCAAGGTACCAAGTACTCACTGTGACATATACACTGTCTCATTTCCCCATCTGTTACAATGCCTCCCAGAGTCTGTAACTGTGGGCACACTTGAAAATGCCAACCTCCCTCGGACCAAAGCAAGAATCGTTGCATGCAATTGCATCGGCAAATGGTAGTGTTCTGGAAATGGTTTGTTCATTTCAATGTGGTAGCATCAGTGTGTCCAGCTTCATTCATGCTCTATGGACTAGATTATTTTACAAGAAATAAGCTTATCTCTGGTAATTTTCCATTTCCCACAATACTGCTTTGATGAAAAATCTGTCATTATGTCACCTCACCAGTATTACGTTATAACTAGCAACAGAATCCAGCCCTGTGTTTTCTTTTTTTGTTATAAGAAAGAATGCATATAAAGGCAACACTATTTTACAATGCATTTCAAAAATTAGCTGCAGTTCTTAACAAGATTTCTTTTTTTAACATTCTAATAAAGACATAGCATGTGTACAGTGTTCAAGCTGATGACAAGACACCTGCTCCTAATAACTCCTGCTAAGCACAATTTTAAGGAAGATTAAGCAATGTGCTCCTTACTATTATTCCTTAATGCCCCATTGGAGTATGTAATGTGTTGCTAAAGAGTTAGTGGAATAAGCCACTGGTACCGAGACATTTAGTCTTATTTTCATATAACCTATACAAACAGAACTGATATCTGCCATTTCTATTTTGTGTATATAAAATAGACTTGGAATGGCGCAAAAAAAATATGATTCATCCAAACCACTTAAGTAGAAAACCATTTTGGGATGGCAAAAGCTAGTTTATGTCGTGGTTTGGCTGGTGCCAACTCTCAGTATGCAAAAATTCAGAAAAGCAATTCACGCAGTCAAAAAAGTAGGATATAAATGTGCCTATATAATATACAAAGGTGCAACCTTGAACAATGTGATAAAGTTATTGTGCTTCAAAAAAACCCGAACCACCTCTTACATTTCTACCTGTAATATGTGAAAATAATCTATATACAATATACCAAGCCTTTGGCGCCAAAAAAATAAAAGTGCTTATAGTGCCTACACAACCCAGTGTAAAATAGCACAATTTAATATCACCTGTAACTGGTTGTTAGGGTACTCCCAGAAATAGTAACAATGAATGAGGAAGATCAAAAAGAAAAGAAACAAAAAAGAAAAGGAAAGGAAAGGGAAAGAAAGGGAGAACAAAGAAAAAAAAGAGAGAAAAAAACGTATAGTGTAGTATTTAATGCATAAAATAATAGTACATAGAGCACAACTGACACTCACAAGAAAAATCTGCACAAAGAAAATTTGTGCAATATAAGCCTTGCACTTTTATTGTTTGCACCAAAGGCTGGTAGATTATAAATGTGCGTATTACTGAAGATGGCTACAATATTGCCTGGCCTAATGGCTACGCAATATTACAAAATTTTTATATCTGGTCTAAAAAAATGGAATAGGACTTGAAAAACTTTATAATGGTTAATTGTAATCGTATCCCTTTTGCTAACTTGTGTTAATGAAAAATTCTGTTAATAAAATATCTCAGAGTATGAAGAATGATTAGCCGAGACCCCTACATACCAATACTTCTCTAAACAACAAGTCCTACCTAAAGCAAATTGTAAGTGCTATCACCCATCACAAGTGAAAAAAAGCAAAACACCCGATGCGTGTATTAGCGCTAAACATGTGCGTTTGTCTGGTGCTGAGAAACTCAAAGTTGTTTCAAGTGCCACTGGCAGAAGCTAGCTAGATACAGAAGCAAACTAAACCTAGCCTCATACTATAATCAATGGCCCAGATAATTTTCCGCTATGATACTGGTACAGAAAGGGTAAATTGCTGCTGGTCTGTCTCTTTCAGTGCTGCAGTCAAAGTGTCTGGTAAAATCATTATTGGAAGATTGTTTTATGGTTTCTCTTTAATTCCCTCTATTGGTCACATGCAACATGTCATCTATGAATACAATCATTTAATTATTACAACCTTTTTTTTTTTTTTTTACATGATTGGGCAGACCTTGTCTATAATTGCACATTAAAATGCTTATTTCCCCCCACCAATAAAAGTGTCTCCTTCCTTATTTTTTGGGTGACAGAAAAGACTCTCTGACTCACAAATCAAAATGAGCATGTTCAGGATTGAATTTGGATGAATTTAAATTTGGCTCAAAATAAACCTACCAGTATATTACCTTTAAAGACAGTTGATAATCATATGCCATACTAAAACCCTGGCTATTATGGTTCAAACATTAGGACATAATGTAAAAGGGGCATCAAGTGTATTTCTGTCCATATGATTATCTTTTTTTGTTAGATCTTGCTATATTGCTGTTACAAGGTTTGCTGTGTCTGTACTAATAAAACACTGAATGGGTCAGTATAACAGAGTTGCATGATGTTCAATTGTGTTTGGCAATGTATATCTATGACGTCTCTATGTTGCAAATTCATTAGATGTCAAGTTGTAACAGCTCTGAAATCTCCGAGTTAGCAATTCCTAAATGAGTCATTCTATGCACCATAACCACTGTAGCCCCAGTGCTTTCAACCATTGGCTGTCATCTACTTTATAGAGGAATGCTGCTGAGCAGAGATTAGACTGTTTGTGCCGGGAAAGCCTGGTGTGTTTGTTTGTTTTTTTAAACCACTATGATAGGGATTAACATAAGAGCTTTAATGGAACGTCAGCTTAAGGTTGCTCATTGCAAATTAAACTACCCATGTTGATAACATAGAGCTCTTGAAACCAACCATGCTGTATTTTTTATAAACTTTAAGAAACATTCCAAGTACCATAAACACTTAGGGACGGTCCTAGAGGTGTGCAACCTGTCCAGCCGCACAAGGTGGCATGGCAGCAGGGTTGCCATGTGGCTGACATAATTTCCACATGCCCTGAGTGACAGGCATGAGCAGGGCTGCCATCAAATATTGTGGGGCCTCTTACACAGCTCAGTGACTGGCTCCCAGGGATCTCCTCCAAGTCCATCAAGAGGGTCCACCCCCGGGTCTGCCCACAAGGATAAGTAAAGTCGCTGCAGTTAAAAGATACATAAAGTTCCTTGGTATCATCAGGGATTCAACTCATGTTGGTACTTTCATTATATGATAGTCTATGCCATCACTGGGCATTAAAGCCCTTCACTGTATGAGAAGCATAGACGATCATGTGGTTGTTAAGTGGTTAAATAAAATTAATATTTACTATTCTTGAACCTGGATAACATGCTGGAGCTGAATATCTGAATTATCAGTATCATTTAAATGTAACATAATAGACTGGCCTGTGTGACCTTCTCCTGTGTAGATATCTTTAAAATGCTACGTGTTGTTGCTAGGTATTGTCATACAGCTAGCTAAATGTACTAATTAGTGAAAAGCTCACCAAGTGAAATCACACTAATTATTCCCCCCACAGTGCTTAAAACCATTAAATAAAAATGGCATGCTATTTAACAGGCAATCTAAATGGGGTAAAAATGCTTTACATACAGATATGCTTTTAACATGCTATTTTCGAAAGCTATAGGAACAGCTAAGTAAAAATTGCCAGGGATATTATCATCTATTTTTCCATTAAACATGAAAATAAGATTGGTTTTAGTGAAAACAGATTTAATATCATGAACAAATCTGAAGTTAAATGCTTCTATTAACAATAAAAATGTGATTAGTGAAATAATGTAAAATGAGAATAGTAGGTAAAAGTAATTTATATACTGTTATAAGTAACAGTGGGCATTTTAAGGGCAGTACATGGCATGGATTTGCTTCACATTGGCTTGTGCACGAATCTGATCTGAGATCTGTGAAAGAGCTCATCTGAGGTCTATGGGAGGGGGAGGAGGCAAGTGTTCTCTACTTGAGGGGAGCAAATGCAAGGAGGCATGAATCCTCCCTGGTTGTTTGACAGCTCAGAAGGGAGGGGGTCTATAATTTATTTATTAAAGTGGCAATTTCTTGTAAAAATCAGAACTTTTATAAACTAGAGTAACAATAGGATACTCCTCCTCACCCATAAAGCACTTCAACAACCTAAAATGCTTTATGGCTGTGGAGTGGTCCTTAAAGGGTTTCTCAATGTTGCTCTATTCAAATGGCTCTTAACCTCTAGGTTGGAGCTCAAACTTGGGTCACTAATCAATTTGCTTTGGAACAAGCAGTTGCAATTGGCCACATTATTTATTTATTTATTGCAACAGAGAAGCCCTCCAGCACGCGATATTGGATTCAACTGAAAACTGTTTTGGAACCACTGTTTAAATATTAAAGGTTATTGTTATTATTATTATTATTATTATTAATATATTCTTTTTTTTTTTTATCACGGTAAAGAAGAGGATCCCTTCTGTCAAAGTTCCAACTTTGATATCAAACACAATTATCTTATTAAATTTAACTAGAACTGGAGATTAACCTGGTTCTCTCCAATGGCCCTAATGTGGAACATAGATAACAAACTGTACCACTAAACTTTGCTACCTGGTATTTAAAACACTTAATTAGCTGTCAGGGTGTGCTTTATCCAATCATATCCAAGCTTATGCTTTCACAGTAAGAAATACTTGTTTTCATAAGCAATTTAGTACAGTAGATCCTTTTACAATCCCCTATATTGATTTTATACAAATAATGGTTTATACAATAAGTGGTTGTCTTCAATCAACTTCCCTTGTCTGAAGTATACAGGTTGAGATTAGTAAAATAAAATGTCCTGTAGCTTAAGACGTACATACATGCTTTGTGAATCTTTAGAAAAGGATTGCTTTCTATAGTAGACACAAATGCTATTTTAAGCAATGCTTTAAAGAAATGCAGCAGGGTGGATGTGACACCCATTTTAAATACAATGCATATAAAGACCTAGGGAATACCTAGATATTTCTTGTCAGTTAATATTTTAATTTAAAACCAGGAACTAAATGAAATCCTTCACCAACTGGTTAACATAAACCACACTCTGACTCATTTTGTCCAGACCTTAAAGGATCACTATAGTCACCAGAACAACTACAGCTTATTGTATTTGTTCTGGTGAGTAGAATCATTCCCTTCAGGCTTTTTGCTGTAAACACTGTCTTTTCAGAGGAAATGCAGTGTTTACATAACAGCCTAGTGATAACTCCACTGGCCACTCCTCAGATGGCTGCTAAAGCTGCTTCCTTGGGCAGTGCTGCAGAGTAAGCAGCAATGCCATTCAGTGTCTCCTCCCTCTGCATGCAGACCCTGAACCTTCCTCATAGAGATGCATTGATTCAATTCATCTCTATGAGGAGATGCTGATTGGCCAGGGATGTGTTTGACTTGTGCTGGCTCTGGCCCAGATCTGCATCTTTGTCAGTCTCAGCCAATCCTATGGAGAAGCATTGTGATTGGATCAGTCCACCACTTCTGATGATGTCAGTAGACAGGGGCAGTTCACAGGCAGAGCCATCAGCTTCAGACTTGAATACAAGTAATATTTTAAAATATATTTAGGGAGGCAAGAGGAGACCAGGGGGGCTAGATGATGGTTTTAATGCTATAGGATCAGGAATACATGTTTGTGCTCCTGACCCTATGGTGCTCCTTTATTTTCACCCATATGTTGATGGCAGCAATGTTTCATCAGATCCTTCTGTTAGACAATTTTGGAATAACAATTTTTCACCAACACTTTTGGAGACTTTAGTAAAGTCTAAAAAATAAACTCAGGTGTTAAAAGACACTTCAGAGCAGCTAGTACAGAGATCTAATTGGGGTAGGAAAAAAGTAGAGCAAACATACATTTTTTTCCAAAATATTTTTTTCTAAATATTCTGTATAATGAATAAATAACGAGGTTAAAAAAAAAAATCAAAACAATAAAACAAGGAGTAACAGAGGACTCAGCTCTTGAACAGGGAAAGTAAAACAAATAATGACACAATGAATATGTAAATGCATGTTTATTCCATACATGCACAGACATGTAGTCCTAATGCTGTAGTGTCCAAGTCCCTCATCAGATTCTACCCCCTTTTTAACCTGTTAAAAAGGGATTGCGAAAAAAGGATTTAATTATCTTTTTTCCAGTGCCAAGACGCAATCGCTGCTGCTGCCTGCCCCTTCTCTCGCAATGTCATCATAGAGGCATAACTTGCTGTCTTCTTGTCCAGTCCAGTGCTGCTCATAGAGATTTAGGGATGAGATGTGTGTGCACAACGAGTGCTACACACATCCATTCTAATAGAGAAGCATTCAATCCAATGTTCCCTGTGAGCTACATTTGATGACATTAGACAGCCTCATTTGATGTCAAATGTCACATGGCCAAGTGAAACCCCTTGTTTCAACCCAAGAAGCTCAGCTTAGGAAGACAGCCACTAGAAGTGTGTTTAACTCATCAATCAAATCATTGCCATATCTACTAAAATGCAATGTTTTAGATTGGAGGAATAAAGGACAGAGCCACTGCACCCAGACCACTTTATTTAGATGAAGCAATCTGGGAGTCTTCAGTGGTCCTTTAACTTTCCCCTTTAAATAGTATCCCATCCAATAACCCTGGAGTAAAACTGATTATATTTCCCTAACTCATTGAAGCGTATACTAAATATATTTAGCATTCTAGAATAATAGTGTCTATTTTCTCTCTTCTTTTCCTACTCTAATTACACCAGTGTAGTTTGTGTTTAGATGTTTAACATTTCGATCACAACTGGGATTTGGTTACAGTATGTAAGGATACATTACATAAGGCTACCATAAATGTGTGCATATTATTTACATTAACATTTACTTTACTAATGTAAACACTTGGAAGACACATTTGATACATAGGTTAAAATGAAGCTTTCCAAATGCTCTAACAAACCAGCAGTAGGGGTGCTACTAAAATAAATGCAAGTGTCAGTAAAACATAATTAACAAATCCGATTTTATAGTTCTATTCCTATTCCATATCTCTGCATACATGGAGGAAGAGGAAAATGAAAACAAAGCTGACATTTACCTTTCCTTATTAAATAAGAATGAGAGTGATGAATTTGCATTCAAAGTCACGATATCTCAGTAACACTTGCAATCTTTTCAGAAGAGATGGACGGTGAATTAGGGTTAAGGGACACCTATTGCAAGATGAGAGTTGAAGCCTTTCACCATTCAGATGGCAAGCATGGAGGAGCAGCAGAGGGCAGTAGTGATTATGTGAGTACTAATGATCATAATTTAAGAGAAAATTCGGAGAGCTGTGAAATATCTCTCATATAAATGAATTAATAAACCATGATGTACTCAAGAAATCAAATGTAAGGGTTCATAAATTCACAAGTGCACCCTTAACACTTCCATTGAAAAGTATATGAATATCATATAATATGTATCAGTATGTATAATACAGAGCATGGCTTGAATTCTATAGCGCTTTCATCCATCCATCCATTTCCATCCATCCATCTGCCCATCCATCTGTCCGTCTACACATTAGCAGAAACATTCAATTAGACAATTAAATTAACATTAAGAATGCTGCTGATAATGTGAGAGTTGCTAGGTTCATTGCCAATTAGCAGGAAGTGTTAGCTAAAATATAGCCCTGACAATCAACACTTTGATATGTGTGTTTTCAGGGAACATAAGTTATCTGGACAGAAGTGTTGGTATCTGTGTCGCTGCTGCATTAGTCACAAAAACTGCAAAGTCTCAACAATAGTGATAGTATATGTCAGTTATGGTCATATTGCATTGTGTCAGGGGAACCATTGTTGGAAGGCAAAACTCACTGTCGGGGATAGATTATCCTAAAATACAATCGAAAAGTGAAAATAATGATATCATAACTTCTGTGAGTCTTTCTCAACAAAATAGGTAAGCTTCACCAAGGAAGAGTTAATAGTGAGACTTTCACTTGGAGACTACTTGTATCTATGGTTAACAGACAAAATGTATGTACTGGTGTAAAAATCACAAGACATTACCTCCTATGAAAATAATCTAGTCCATGGATTCAGGTAAGTGTCTGAAGGGTTTTTAACCCCTTCAGCACCACAGGAGCACCAGGGAGGGGGAACTTATTAACCCTATAGTGCCAGGAAAACAGATTTGTTCTTTTCTGGCACTATAGGATCCCTTTAATAGAAAAAAATCATACATATTTCTTGAAGTTCATAGTTATATCACGTGGTTCCCACTTTAGACATCCAATTTCAATATTGAGAAAATTAATTAAAGGAAAAATTAGGAAATTAAAGAGTACCTGTAACTTCACAGAATTTTTATTGTTATGTTTATGTATTCATGGACACGATAGGCACCCAGACCACTTCAACTAATAGAAGTGGACTGGGTGCAGTGTCCCTATTCCACTTAGAGCTGCAATGTTAAACATTGCAGTTCCAAAGAAATCTCCCAGACAGCCACTGGGGGCACTTTGCATCTTTGGTCCGGTATCTAATGCTGGGCGGCCTCATGCTCTGCATGAGGACATCCAGCGTCAGATTTCCCCCATAGGAAATAATTGATTTAGTGCTTTGCTATGGGGCGGTCTAATGCTTGCGCATCATATGCCGCACATGTGCTTTAGCTCCCGCTCGTCGTGGGATGGAGGAGGAGGCAGAGCCATGACCAAACTCAGAGGGACTCTGGGATTAGGTAAGTAAGTAAATGTTTTTTTAACCCTTTCTTCAATTGGGTGGGAGGCGCGAGGAAGGGGGAGGCAGAAGGAGCTATAGCTGCACCGGATTTCTCTCACCTTTGCCACTAGATTATTACCTCATTATAATAACGCTATCATTGTTATCTATAGTGTACTATAGTAAAATGTTGTACTTGCAGTTACATGTAGTTATTAATAATCTGGCTGTTAGACTTTGATTGACAAAATTCTAAATTGTATACCATAAATGTTTATTGTGCCCACTAATCCAGCAACTTAAAGCCATGCCTCCAATTCCTCCCGGTATGAGAGCCATATGTTACATACGGTGACGTCATGCATGCATGAGCAGTGCAATCAAGATCGGCCATAGAGAATCATTGCATTTAATAATACTCTATGACAGAATCTTAGGCGCATTGCAGCGAGCACCACACATGCACATAAGGTCTCTGAGGAGCACGTCTTCAGGATGGCACAACCCGAGGAGGAGGCTGGAAGACGTGGCACTGGAGAAAAGGGGAATAATTTATTTGATTTTTTACAAATTTAAACTACAAAGGAGGGGGGTTCCTAATTGATAAGGGGCATTAGGGCTGTAGCATTAGGATGCTACAGTGCTTCTTTAAACAATGTTTCTACTTCTCCTCATTTGCAATGTTTGCCATGGCTTTTACTTGTCTGAACTGGACCGTGATCTTATTTACTAAAAGTTTAATATAACATAAAATGAACCATCTCACGAAAAAGGTGAACACAAGTATTCAATGATGTTGTACATTCCAAAGAAGGAGCAGTTTCCAGTTAATTCTGACAATTGTGTGATGCCAAAACAGGTCAGTACTTAGCTAAATATATGTTGATTGTTTCCTCCATGTTTAGACATCTTTCTGGCTCAAAACATCTACATATTGTTCTCTCTGTGTATGAAATGATGTGTGCATATAGTTATCCTTCTGTTTTCGTCTATTTAGCAACCATGCAATGTATGTATGTCTAGTTTGCATTTCATTTGACAGAGTGTAAAGAATACCAACAGTTGAGTCATCAAGTACACACAGAGATGAGCACCTTTTATATTAAGAATTAGCAGGGAAAAAAAATGATCCTCTATCTGCATGAAACATTTTTCCACCTAAATATCACGATGCCAGATGTTCAGTGCAGAACTTGTGTAGAGAATCCGTCAGTCAAATCTAGAAACTAAATCACCAGGGGCCTTTTTCTACTCCCTTTGAACTGTCATCGGCACAGCGAAAATCATGCAGCCTGGGAGCAAGATGCAGGCTTTGGCGTGTTTCTGTTTCTTTGCCCTTGCTTTTTAACTTAAAATAACAAAATTATGTGACCTGTGTTTTTGAAATACAAATAGACAGGTGGACTTCCCATAAAAGTGGATGCAGTTTTGTCAGAGCATCAACCTTCCTGACTGCCAATGAAAACATTTACACCAAAGCATTACCGAGATATTTAGCACATCAAAGGGAATTTAGCGAGTGGGCCTGTTATGTTTTAGTTAAAAAGTAATTTGAAAGTCAACATGTTAATTTTAGTGCAAAATGACTTGAAAGAATATTAAAATGTTTTTTTGTTTTTTTTTCCGTAACATTAATTTGAAAGCAAGCCTCAGTCTGCCATTTAGTATTTTTTCCACAATTCTGTAGGCAGTGCATCATGGTTAGAAGAAGATGCCCAGTGTTAATTCATGAAAGAAGGAAGTTTCATCCTCTTTACCATTAGTTTGTATGTTTCCTTACTGCAGTCTACTGGCTTGAGTAGAGAAAAATATATATATATATGTATATATACACACATACATACATACACACACACACACACACATATATATATATATATATATATATATATATATATATATATATGTGTGTGGTCCAAAACAAAGGCTGTTTTTGTCCCAACTATCTGAGGCATATTTGACAGGAGTTTTCCAGAACCAATGGTGAGGTTAGGACTGTAAATACAGAGGGACTACCTAGGGTACCGGTGATAATAAAGGATTCGCCCATTAGAAATTTCAGGACAGAAAAAAACCCTGCCACACATATAGGCCACTTGCCATATCATCATCATTATATATATATAATTTCACAATTACACACCCAGGCCTCAATTACAATCCAGACGTTAATTTATCGGTTCGCATGTACCAGTCAACAGTTAGGAAAAAAAGCCAGCGGGGATCAATATGATCCCCACTCTACATTAGTACTAAATATGTAGACTATGAATTATATCCCAGGCAAGGAATGCTCATTCTCATTCTCTCAAGACTTAAGTTAAGTGAGAATTGACTGAGAAGTCAACCGATCAAAGTGTTCTGACTGAAATTGCATAGCATAGGAAAGCCTTTTTAAAGATGTTTCCTGTTGTGCAAGCTCATTCTGTGCATATCCCTTGATTTTGTGTTTTTCATTGTGATTTATTTATGCCTTTTTTGAGGGGGGAGGGGGGCAGGCCTTTTTTTGGGTGGGGGGGCATTTTGTGAGGCTGAAGAAAAGAGGATTAACGAAGAAAGAAGACATGTTATGGTAAGTATGAAAAAAATATTTTACAGGTATTAAATTAATTGGACCCCCCTTACTATTAGGGTGAATGAGTAGGCAGAGTTTATATTATTGGGGAATCATAGCCATCCAAGGGGGGACAGACATAATTTTTTGGGGGGTGGACATTTTTTGGGGCATGACCACCTTTCTCTCATTGTTTTTTTCATGTAAAACTCTGAGGGGTTGGAGGTTACAGTATTTGTCTCCCCCATTCATAATAATTAGAGCTCCTACCTGCAAACCATGGTTGAGGGCAAAGCTGACTTCCCAAGAGTATTATGCTTTTTTTTTTTTTTAAAAACATGACAGAGAATACAAATTAGGCATTTTCTAAATCAATATGAGCTTGCTTTATATTTTAGATTGCGCTTGTGGGATGTATTTTTTCTAGTGTCTAGTGTCACCAGAACAATTACAGCTTATTGTATTTGTTCTGGTGAGTATAATAATTTATTTCAGGCTTTTTGCAGTCTTTTGAAAATGCAGTGTTTACATTAGAGCCTTGTGATAACTACACTAGCCACTCATCAGATGGCTGCTAGAGGTGTTTCCTGGGGCAGTGCTGCACACTTTTGTTATACTCCTTTAGTGTCCGCACCCTCTGTGTGCAGACACTAAACTTTCCTCATAGAGATGCATTGATTCAATTAATTTCTATGAGGAGATGCTGAAAGGCCAGGGTTGTGTTTGACTTGTGCTGGCTCAACCCCTGCTCTACCTCCTTGACAGTCTCAGATAAGCCTATGGGGAAGCATTGTGATTGGCTCAGACCACCACTTCTGATGATGTCAGCAGACAGTAGGCATATCAGAGGCAGCAGCTGCAGACTTGAATAAAGTACGATTTTACAATATTTGGGGAGGCAAGAGGGAGTCAGGGGGGCTAGATGGTGGTTTTAACACTATATGGTCAGGAATACATGTTTGTGTTCCTGACCCTATTGTGTTCCTTTAAGACACACACAATTATATAATGCAAGATCAACACCATTTTATATAAGCATACCATACAAAGTAAATAAGCAAAAAAGCTAAGTGTATTCATGGGTAGTTCAAAATAAGTTGTCTATTGACACAACATGAAAATCACTTATCTAAGCATTTCATACATATTCTGTAAACGTTTGATTTTGTAAAAGGCTGTGTTACTTGTTACAAACTTTAAAGATGCTATATAGTACAACCCCACTCATGCACAGTCGCATCAGCATGCCTATGCCCACAGGGGAAACTTTCTATTTCCTTTCATTTTGTCAACACGTTCAGAAAGCATATGGCCATGCTTGTTTATATGCAGAAAATGTTGCCAGTGTGTAAAATCTGTCCTGAATAATATGCCACAAAATAGGCAGAATTACTTTCTAAGTACCTGTTTCATAATGTTGGTGGCCTGATTCAGTATGAGAGGATTACAATTTGATCAAGGTGTTTGGTCCAATTAACTTGTGTTGGATATAATTGCCAAGTATTCTTAATGTAATGTCTGTATCACTGGTTATCACTTGTCAAATAAATCAGGAGGGTTTTTTGGGGGTTGAAATTGAGATTGATGATCTCCGACAATCCAATGCTTTCCCATAGGAAATGCTATTTCATCAAAAGCGCCCCTCGTGGTTGTCTGAGTGACAGCCACTAGAGGCATTTAAACACTGCAATGAAAGCATTGCCATTCTGCAGAAAAGGAATGTTTTCAGCTGCACAGTTAAAACAGGAGGTAAAGTGGTCTGGGTTCATAAAGGGTCCCTTTAAATCAAGGTCAAAGTGTCACAGACTGGGTAGAAAGGTACAGAAAAATATAAATGTTAACCTCTTCAAGACAAGGCGTTAAGCACATCAGATTATATCATAATAAATCTTAGTATGATATCTGCCATTTATCATGGCAAATATAGTGATTAACAGGCAAATACCTAAAAGTTGAAATCAGACACATTGTCCATGGTGATTGTTATTGTCTTTACATCATTTTTCAAAATGTATTGTGATAAAGAAGGCCATAGATCTCTGCCAAGTGTATCTTATTGTGTGTGTTGTCTAGCTAAGAACATTGATGTGGGGATACAGATAGTTGGTACTACACAATAAAAGGAAGATATTATTTTAGGGTGATACTTATCATACCTTATTGTCATGGTATAGCTATGATGACTGGCACAATCCTCCAGTCAACCTTATATCATAAAGGTAGTGTGTTGGGGTATTTGCTTACTCTGTTGGGGAGGGAGCCAGAGGCTTTTAAGGCTTGCCTTCTTAGATGCAATGACGTCCTGTTAAAACTGCCCATGCAAATGATTTTCTACATGCAATATATTTAACATTTAACTATTTTAAAATGTATCTATGCATCATGAATTTATGTTCCACAAAATTTACATCCAATTGCTGAAAAGGAAATCTTCTACATGTAAATCAAACTGATTTAAATCTTCGCAAGAATGAAAGCTAAACAGGAATAGCAAGATTTACACACAGAGTTTAAAATAACAAGGGTTGACACGCTGTAATCCAATGTATCATTTTTAGAATTTCTTTCTGTCACTGCGTGTCAATAAAACTGCCAGATATAAGCATTAAAATTGTCTGTCAAAGAATATTATGTTCTAAACCTACAAACCAACAGATTACATTTTACACAGCTGGTGAAAGATGTGATATTAAATAATGATTGGAAAGAATGGCATGAATGGAGGATGCTTTTCATAGGCATTGAAGTTCATGATGTTCAATAAAGAAGTTATGTGGCATTCTAAGCAACTAGGGGTTACTCCATCCAAAACACAGTGTTTCTGATCTGAGTAACCTTTCTTATCCTAGCCTCCCTCCCCTTAAAAGAAAAGAAAAAGAAAATAGCTATAGCTCAACTCCATTCCAGCACTCAGGCCAAGTTCTCCATTAGTTTGATCCTCTTCCCTTGATGTCATCCCTCTCCCCCCACCCCTCCTTGAGGGGGACAGATGTCAGAGAGACTGTGATTAAGGGAGGAAATGGGTGTTATGGGGAAAGCATTCCACCATTGCCTGTCTGTCACCATCATGCTGGGTGTGCTGACGAGAGATGCCAAACATACTTGGAATAGACATTAGACCATTCCAGAACTCTTGCTACAGGCTAGCAAATAATGCCAAAATGATGCTGCCGGAGGTGTAGTTACATATACAGCAGTATGGGAGTAAACTCTGTATGTGCAGAGTTTCATTGCGAAATGCTGCACATACAGACACCAGGCACCCTGACACCTTTGAAACAGTGAAGTGGTTATGGTACTTGATGCAACCCTTTAATGGGTTTGCAAATTTGCCATGAGCAGTTAAAACACACACATATATAACTTCGTCATCTCAGATGCTAATGCTGAGCATCATGGGAAATGTAGGGTAGGCACTGTTGATACTGCATTTTTAATGTGTAACATGACTCCATACTCAGACTCTGAGTTTTATATATTTATATCCCTTGTGACAATTAAAATGAATACAGGAACCAATTACGACTTTGTGTATGTGAATGAAAAAGATTGTAATTGGTGTATAATTGTGCTATTCCAAGGAGACCATGACCTGATTTGGTTTAATTAACTTTATATTGCTTTCAAATCATCAAGGGTAGTGGCCTCAGCTCACCAGACCAAGAATGGTCAGGATACATGAGAACTCTTTGGCTTTTTATTCATATCTGTCTTTGACTGTAGATTGTACAAAAGACAGACTCGGTTGTTTTCCAACAATAAAAAGGACCCATTGACTAATTCTAATTATATTTAGCTTGAGCAAATGTACAAAGGTTGCAAATGCTTCAGCTCTGTTCTCTATAACAAGGGAGAATCGTTATATCAGCAAAACGGTTTCGACACGTTTCCCAGTCATCTGCATAAAGCGTAGGAAAAAAAAGAAATCATCCATATTTAAATTATTAATTAGCTTCCCAGAAAGTTTGACACTGCCTGAAGCACACCTGCTTTTGACACAAGCTTAACACAATGAATCATATATAAAATGAGAGTATTTACATTTACTGGAATATAGCCCCCACACTAACACGGCAACGTGGTACAGAATTATTACCAATCTAATCAACAGCTCATATAATGTTAGAGTCTCAGAGACCTCCCTCTCTTTTGTATTATTTGTTAGCAGCATGCCATGTTAATTATTTCCACAATTAAATTGCACCTGTCATGCACAATTGCAAAGTATCACTTTTGAATGCATAATGTTTCATCCAACAATTCACTAACAAAAATTATACATATTAATTTATCTGTTTCATTTATTTATCTTAAAGCATATCTGACCTATATTCTGATGGGCATAGCCGAATGCCCCGAATATGTAAAGGCACGAAAAAATGGAATATACCTTTTGGGGCTGATTCATCTATGGCTTTCTCAGTCACAGAAACTCTCTCTAAAAATCCATCATATGTGTACAGTAACATGAACTATAGGTAGATCAGTGAGCTTATCTTCCTTTACCCTGGGGAGCAGATAGAGGAAGCTCTTGAAAAATCTATGTAGTATTACAGCTAAATGTAGCTAGTGTTAGAGTAAATATGTAAAGGCCCACTCTTAGGTAGTCCATCACGTTTAAACAAATCTACTTACGCTGATGATCAAAAAACAAGAAAACAAACAAACAAAAAACCCACAGCGAAGCAGTGTTTAACTGTGCCACAAAACAAGGGGGAAAAAAGCTCCATAATGGCAATCAGATTTTTTCTTGTATCCACAAGCTGTTCCCCCACATTACATTAAATATATCTTTGAGTGTTCAAGTTTTTAAAAATAAATCTCAACATCTTTAGGGAGAGAATTCTCCATATTTATTGTTTGTACTGTAAAAACCCTTTTCATGTGCTGTAGGAGAAATTGTCTTTCGTTCTTCAGGTATCAATAGGTGACGTCTTGCCCGGTTACCAGAGTGCTGTTTCTTATTAAGTAAGCCTAATTGTCATGATTCAAACTTCTGAGTGCAATTAATTTTATTCAGTGTGCAATTAATTTTCCAAGTAATTCAGCTAGTTTAAAGGAATACTCCGGGCACTATCAGCAAGTGGTTTTTAGGGTTTTGTGCCACCCTCCACATTGTTAAAGTCAAAAGCATGATACTTCCTATTTATTATCTGGTATTTTCCATCAACATACTGTACCATTGGATTCTTTCTTTGCTTTATTCTGCATGGTTAATGAACATTGGAAGCCTACTGCATTGAATACCCACACATCCCAAGACGGGGGTTACACCATCCAAGCGCTATTTAGCAGAGCTCTTAGTAGCTCTAGAAAGTGTGAGTTAGTCTTTTATTGGGTTACATCCTATAATATAGATGTGACATATTACACAATTATTTTTTCTTATTCTGTTTTGTTATGAGGTTCTCTAAAGACAGAAACTATTGACCTCCAATAAGTGTATGAAATATATATTATTAGACACTGGTTCTTTGTTTAAATTTCTATTTTTTGGAGAGCTTTACCACATCTCTTTTTGTCACGTAATGCCATTAACTAGTGGTCTGTAAAAATGTACCCCAAGAATTGTGGGTGTCCTGAAAAGCAATGTTCATATGTTTTGTTTTAATATGCCTGGCTAGCGCATTATTTTGAAATAGCCCCACATATATTGTATCTGTTGCCATATTATAATGATATTTCTCATATCATTTAACCCTTACATTGTTTATTTTATTATTATTATTATTATATGTATTTAATAGCACTTGTGGTGGAGCTCAATGTACCCCATCTGGGCACTTCCGCCAAGCTCGCTGGAACCGGGAATCCTGCAGTGCTTCTGCCCAAGTCGGCGCAGCTTAACTGGGGTCCTTCTGGAGCTTTTCCACCCAATCAGGCTGCAGCTCTCCTTCCAGGCAGGTATCGTGCCCTCTGCCTATTCCACTGCAACCCAGCATCCAGTGTTTGCTATTGTCTTTAGAAAGAAACTTGTGGCTCTCAAGCCTAGCTCTCTTGATTTATCCCAGGGCTAGAGGGATCCTGCACCCAGACAAACAGGTTCAAAGACTCTGTCACTGGGATCGCTAAATATTCACACAGGACACAAGTTCCAAAATACTTTGTTACTTGGGACTAGCCCATACGTTTGTTACATAAAACTAATTAAATACAAATAACAAAAACATGTCAGAAAACATACAGGGAATTATAATTACATAACGACATATTCATAACGGTGGGGAAGACAATATTAGACACAAAATATATATCCTGCCTGCTGAATTAGCAATGTACAAATCTACCTGAATATACAAATTAGCAGTTCTTGCCATTCAGGTAGTGCATACAGCCGTTTGCAAGATCTTTGCAACCAAGAGGTGGCACTGTACAGGCTCCACAAACAAATCCACCTAGTTGATTGCAAGTATTAGCAAGACAGGAGAGCACACTAACATTTAACCCCAAACAGCCACATTACACACACACACCCTGCACCCACAATGGACACAAGGTGACTAAAAGATAGGAATAGTCCATAAAGAGGCACTGGACAGGGAGACATGGGTTGGAGGGCTAGTCCATAGTGAATATAGTCTCGTTGCAGAAGGTAGAGAGTCAGGGAGACATGTATCCAGCTAAGGTGACCGGAGGGTCCATCACAGCATTTCAATGCTAATAAATAGCCTAGGTACCTTTTAAGGAGACTGATTAAGGGAATGAGCAATGTTTTAGTGATTAAAGGGAAAATCGGGATGTGGATCCGATTAGTACTTTAGTATTAGTACTATATGAGTTCAACTATAATCAAAAAAACATTTCAGATTTGCCAAACACTTCATCATGCTTGATTCTGTTTTCTTGACATTTAATCAGTAAGTGTGGTTAATTAGACAGATATTAGACAGATATTAATGGAACTTGACCACTTTATAATATACTCTACAGCAATTTCAAAACATAAGGTAATTGAATGTTGCACTCAAGCCCAACAAATTTCTCCTCATCTGTTGGAAGAGTGACGGGTGATTACTAACTAAATTAGATTGACAATTTAATAGCTGAGCAGGGGCACGTTCAGGTTTAATATTAATAGCAAATTGTACATGTGAATAAACTGGATATGTTTATCCACAAATATCAGTCTTCAGCAATACACGTTTTAAAGATTGACAATACTTTCCTCAATACCACTTCTGGCCTACACAGGATTCGTAATGGATTATTCGTGTGCAATCAATTCACCTATGTGAAGATCTCACATGATGAAAGTCTCCCACCCAAAGCACATTCAGTCCATCCAGGAGACGAAGGGAAATAGCTGTTAATATTACAGATATAGATAGAAATATAGAACATGCATAGCCAGTGTAAAGCATGGGCTCAATAGATTAGGGCTTCATGAGACATAGTTTTAGAGTAATGTAAAATGATTTCATCTTTAACTTTGTTAAATTAATCCATGCAATATAAAGTACACTGCAGTAATCTATAAATAAAAAAGTAATAAAGGGCTGACATTTTGATTAGGAGGTGTTTGCGTTCTCTTTGTAAAGCACAACCAAATATGTTTTCATTTTATTAGAGCAGCAAATCTTATGGACATTTTCACCAACATCTCAATCTGAATCCTAAATATTTAGGGCAACCATAGAATAATCAGTCCGGCTGTCATTATAGGTGTGGGTCATTCCCAGGGTGACCATATCCACCATGTTTTCTGGGACACATTTCGTAGCACATAAAAAAAAATGTAGCCATGTAGTATGTAAAATTCAGAAGAAGGCATTTTTGATTAATAAATAGGTAATGAAGACTCCTGCAAGTAAGCAATTAGGCAGTACGCATTATACACACTGCAGGGCAACCCTTTTCATATGTTTTCATAAATATGAGAAACTTATATGTGTCCCTATAAAACATGGTGGATCTGGTCACCCTGGTCATTCCATTTAAGTAAAAGGACACTATGAGTACTCAGACCACTTCATCTCAATGAACTGGTCTGGATGCTATGCTCCTGTTGTTTTAGCTCTGCAAATGTACACATTGCCGTTCTTCAGAAATGGCAATGTCACTTTGGGGTTGAATGGCTCTCACGACTGTCACACTGACAGCCACTTTAAGCATTGAGCCAAAATAGCCATGTAAAACTCAGCAATTTCAATCAGATGGTCTCATAGAGATAATTGCATTGTCCCACTGTGACTTTTCTATGGGAAGGCATTGGATTGGCTGAGATCATCAAGATTGATAATCTCAATCAAGGAGGCAAAGCTTCATCACAGAGAATTGTACATAAGGTAAGTAACTGTCTTTTTAAAAACTCACAGTGGGGTGGCTGGCCACCTACAGGTAAGGGAAACATGCATTCCTAATGAAATAGTTTCTTTAAAGAGACAAATTATGAAAACATTTATGTAATAACATAATCAAAACTCATATTCCTTTTCAATTAAAAAATATACTGTCTAAATTCAATATCTATGGACCTAGTAGTTGCCATGCAGGTATAATTGTTCTGTGTTTTTAATGTGGAAACAAGTGACATACTGTCACTTATCTATCTAAAGCAACCTATATAAATACACATTGTGCTCACTGCAAGCAACATAACAACTTTCACTGTCAGCTCTTGTAACATAAGTAATATAAACTTGTATTTATAACCAAGCACAAATGAAGGATATCACCCAAGTTCCTCCTATAAAATATGACATAAATATATATATATTCCTACATCCTCATAACAAAATAATATATTTATGAATAATTCTGACTTCACATATAGTAATCTGTTTTTAAAGCAATGTCAGTCAACTAAATATCACTTATCAATCAAATTTTCATAATGGAAATGTATGACAGCGCTATACAGCACCATAAAATGAACACAAATGTCACTATGATTAATAGAAATATTTGCAGAATGACTGGTGTGCTGCCTCTTTTAGGTTCTAGAAAAAAAAAAAAAACACAAATACATATCCACGACCATTCATCATATGAATGCAGTCTGGTTTTTGATTATTTTTGGTATAAACATTTATAGCTTTAGTAACATTTACATATACTTAGAATTGTGATTATACACATCTTGAAAAATATACAGGTCTTGAAAAAAGCTAAAAGGAGCCAAAACGTTGATTTATATGCACAGTTGATTTGGAATATCACATGGGAATAAACAGCATTGAAGATTTCAAAGCTGTTGTATACAGAAAACACTCAAAGGAATCCATGTTTAAAATGGAATGAGGCAAACATGTGATTCTTTGTTAACCCCTTAAGGACAGAGCTTCAGAAGCTTGTCTTTCACTTAATGACATTGGCATTTTTTGCATTTTTTGCTGTTTGCGTTCAACTGCAATTTGCATTTTACTAATTTATTGCACCGACGCGTATAATATACAGTTTTTTAAAGGACAGAAAGGGCTTTAATTTGATGTAACATATATATATATATATACTCTATGGTATCTCATAAGGTGCATATTGTGCCTTAACATGCCCCAATTATTTCACCAATATATGACAAATTATCTGGTAAAAAATAATTTTGTGCATTTTTTACATACGGATTGCATTTCTTCTGGACATTTTGTATATTTTATATGTGCCACTAAGTTTAAACCCCCCAAATTATGCTCAGCTAAGTCTTCTGAATAAAAGGACACCCCCATTGTATGTCTTTGGCACTATTTCATGAAGCTACAGTGCCATACAGGAGACCTTCCCTTTTCAGTATTTACAGTAGAATTTTGAGAGACGGATTTAATGAGCCTATGCTTCCATTTGGGGTATTATAGTAGTTTGACTGTTCAAAAAAAAAAACACAAAGGCCTACCATTTGTAAAAGTGGACACTCCATGGTATCTCATAAGGTGCATATTGTGCCTTAGAATGCCCCCATTTTTCCACCAATATATGCCAAATTATGTGGTAAAAAATTATTTTGGGCATTTTTTTACATACGGATTGCATTTTTGCTGGGCATTTTGTATATTTCCTATGTGCCACTAAGTTCAAAACCCCCAAATTATGCTCAGCTAAGTCTTCTGAGTAAAAAGACACCCCCAATGAATGTCTTTGGCACTATTTCGTGAAGCTACAGTGCCATATAGGAGACCAAGCCATATCAGTTTTTACCGAACTTTGAATATTGACACTGGGCCTATGTGCAATTTCCAAGCATCTCCGCAGGTTTTAAATTCAAACTACCCCACAAAGGCCTGCCATTTCTTAAAGTAGACACCCCAGGGTATTTCAAAAGGCATATTTTGAACCATAGCATGGGATCATTTTTCCGCTAGCGTGTACCAAGTGTAGTGGTAATAAGCGTTTTTTTCTGCCTTTTTGACACACAAAGTGAGTTTGCACAGTATATTTTGCAAACCTTATGTGTACTACCACTGTATAATACTTCATAGGTTGCTCAGCTATGTCTGCTGAGTAAAAAAATACCCCCGTATGTACCTTTGCCAGGTATATGTGGACATCGGAGGGGCACATTTGGGACACAGCCATTCCATTTTTTTTCAAACTTAAAATTTTTACGCTGTGCCCATGTCCCATTTTAGAGTATTTTACCAGGCTATATAATGCAAATACCCCATAAAGCCATACCATTTCTTAAAGAAGACATCCCAGGGTATTTCAAAAGGCATATTTTGAACCTTAGCGTGGGATCATTTTTCCGCTAGCTTGTACCAGGTGTAGTGGTAATAAGCGTTTTTTCTGCCTTTTTGACACACAAAGTGAGTTTGCACAGTATATTTTGCAAACCTTATGTGTGCTATCACTGTATAATACTTCATATGTTGCTCAGCTATGTCTGAGTACAGCAATACCCCCGTATGTACCTTTGCCAGGTATATGTGGATGTTGAAGGGGCACATTTGTGACGCAGTCATTCAGTTTTTTTCTAACTTTGAAGTTTTATGCTGTGTCCATGTTCCAATTTGGAGTAGTTTAGATGGTTGGTTATTGAAACTTCTCCACAAACACATACTATTTATTAAAGAATACATCCTGGGGTAATTCAAAAGGCATATTTTGAACCTTGGCGTGGGATCATTTTTTCTTTTGTTTGTTCCAGGTGTAGTGGTAATGAGCGTTTTTAAATGTATTTTTTAACTTTTTAAAACTTTTTTTACTTTTTAAAACTATTTTTAAACTTTTGTTTTGCTTATTAATTTTTTTAAGTTTCCTAAACTTTCGTAAAACTTTTTTTTACAGATTTAACATTTTTCTAAGCTTTTTTTCTTACCGTTAACCTAACTAGCAGTAAGCAGCACTAACAGTAAATTCACCATGTTCCCATAACTCCCACCCACCCCAGCTAGCAAAATATTTAATTATACAATATTTAAATTAGTTAATTAAATAAATTTAACCCCTCAGGGTTAAAAAATAACTAAAAGTTAATCGTCAGGGGTTAAAAAAAATTAGATCACAGTATAATACTGTGATCTGTATTTTGATCACTGTAGGCAGTGATCGACAGGCAGGGAAGGGATTAATTTTTTTTTGAACTTGGTAAAGGGTTTATTTTTTTTTAATTTTTTACTTAAACGTTATTAAAACTTTTTTTAACGTAATTTTTTAACTTTTTAAAGCTTATTTTAAAACTTTCTTTAACGTTAACCCCTAGTTAGCCTAACACTAAATCCCCCAATTCCCCACTAACTTCCACCCTCCCCAGCTAGCTAAATTTATAATTTTAAAATATTTAAATTAATTAATAAAATAAATTTAACCCCTGAGGGTTAAAAAAAAGAATTAACCCTCAGGGGTTAAAAAAAAATCAGATCATAGTAAAATGTAATCCCTGCCAATTGATCACTGTAGTCAGTGATCAATTGGCAGGGAAGGGGTTAATTTTTTATTAAACTGGGTAAAGGGGGGTGGGATTTTAATTTTACTTTATTTATTTTTTAACAGGGGGCAGGATCACTGATGAATGATCCGTCTCCCTGCACTTCACAGTGAACCCAGAAGTGCAGGGAGGCGGAAGGTAAGTATACACAGCACATGTGCTCGCTCTGACATGCTGTCAGAGTGGGCACATGTGCTGGGACAGCGCAAGTCGGTGCTCCTGGTCTGCCTCTAATACAGAGGCAGACCGGAGCACCATTAACCCCGCAATCGCCGCAATTGCAGCGATCTGGGGTTAATTTTAACGGTCATTATGGCAATCCCCTGAGTGACGGACCTTGTCCGTCACTCGTCGTTAAGGGGTTAAAATAATTTGCAAATGCCCACCCAGAATCCTTTGCGGTAGTAACATCACTGCAGATTTGTGATTTCTGTGGGAAAAGAAAGTCTTATGGCTTGACTGGTGTGCAGATTTTTGTTTAACATTGCATTTATATATATATATATATATATATATATATATATATATATATATATATATATATATATATATATATGGAATAATCCAGGATGCACTCACAGGTCTTTCACTGGAATGATGTGATTTAATGTGAAAAAATTACATTCAGCAAAGCAATCAACGTTTCGACCCTTTCGGGTCTTGTTCAAGATCTTGAAAAAGACACCATAGGGTCGAAACGTTGATTGCTTTGCTGAATGTAATTTTTTCACATTAAATCACATTGTTCCACTGAAAGACCTGTGAGTCCATCCTGGATTATTTCATATTTTATATATTAAACGCGAATAGCACCCAGGCTATTATATTGCTAATACTCTAAAGGAGAGTGCCAAGCCTTCAACATTTTTTATATATATAATCACGATCCTGCACTCACATTTGTAGTGCCACGGTGCTATTTCAGCCAAATCCACATAAATCTCCATGAAGAAAGGCACATGTTGGACTTTTTGAAGAAAATTATTTAAAATTCTGGTTCTTGCTTTCAAATCTCTACATAATGCTGCTCCCACCTATCTATCCTCCCTTATACACAAGTATGTCCCGTCTAGGTCCTTACGATCTGCTGAAGACGTCTATCGTCTGTCCGTACTCCCACCTCTGATGCTCGCCTTCAAGATTTCTCGAGGGCTGCACCGTTCCTGTGGAACTCACTTCCCTCCTCCGTTAGATGCTCCCAAGTCTCCACTCCTTCAAAAAATCGTAAAAAACCCCACTTCTTCATAAAAGCGTAAACTGTTAATAGCTCCCAACTGATTCCTCTTCTGCAACTGTCACTAGTCTAATACTATCCTTACCTTTTTGTGTAATTTTGCCCCACTCCCTCTAGCATGTAAGCTCATTGAGCAGGGCCCTCAACCCCTCTGTTCCTGTGTGTCCAACTTGTCTGGTTACAACTACATGTCTGTTCGTCCACCCATTGCAAAGTGCTGCGGAATTTGACGGCGCTCTATAAATATCATAATAATAATAATAATAATCTTTATTAATAACACACAGGTTACAGCAAATTGACGTTTTAGTACTTCCTGATGAAAGTCCTATGATGGACTGAAACATCGATTTGCTGTAACCCGTGTTTTATTAATAAAGATAAATTGTTTTCTTCAAAAAGCCCAGCGTGTGCCTTTCTTTGTGGAGCTATATATATATATATATGAAATCTGACACTATATGTGTGTGTGTGTGTGCATGCGTGCGTGTTTGTGTGTGCATTTATTTGTATCCTTTATTTGTATCACTATCGGGACAAAATTTAAATTAATGGTTTCAGCAGAAAATAGCAACTGCTGTCCAGCAATCTAACTCCCATCAGTTTCAGGCAGACAGGAAACACATTTCCCAGTGCTATTCTAAGATCAAACTGACCATAAACCAACATTAACTCATATGTTCCCAAACCAACATTAACCCTAAAATAACTTTATACCTTATTGTAAAATGTAGTAAAACAAAAATATAGAGGACACTGAAACATTTATTTTGGAAATCTCACGGTTCAGTCTTGCTATGTACCATATTTCCAGAACCAATTATGACATATTTTCCATTATACAAAGCTCACCATTATGCACCCCCCTTCTCCTGAGAAGAGAAGTACATAAAGTAGAAAAACAAAAAACAAAAAAACTGATATAATCCCAATACTGATAGAATTGGTAAAAGAAAATAGAGGTAGACATTGAGAGTGACTGAGTTAAGATTGTGCCAGAAATTATAAACTACCTAGTGAGAGAAAGTGATAAATAGGGGGGGGGGGAGCAATACTCAAATCAACAGTGTTGAAATAAATGCTATAGGCACTATAACTTCCCCTTATTGAAGTTGTTATAGTGCCTCAGGTAAACCCCCTGTTTCCTTGAAAATGTTAAGAGTACGCCACTGCAATCATGACTTCTCATATAGAATCAATGCATGCAGTGTTACTCTATGAAAAGATTTTGATTGGTGGATCATGTTGAGTGCCACACATGCGCCTACATGCCCCGATTGTCCTCTATGAATGTCACTTTAAGATAAAAAAAAAAAGATTGAGAGAAAGATCAGCCAGGCAGTGATACGATGGAAAGAAGACAGAAAAAAAAGATAGATAGCATGAAATGTAAATAAAAGATAAAAAAAATGGAATACAGGAAAGACACAAAAAGAGACAGAATGTGGAGTTGGTTGCATAAAGGGACACTCAAGGTACCAATACAACTTTTCAATTATAGCATTTGGTCTAGATTATTATCTATATTTTATGCCTGGTTCTGCCCCTTCACTCTAAAATATTTCTTACTTACTGGTTGCTATACTTTTTCATTACCTGTGCTGAAACATAGTTGTATATGTCATCAGAAAGCAGAGAGATACTTGTGTGTGCAGCAATGAGCTTTCTGTATTGAGCTATATGCAGTGATATTGTGTGTGTATGTCAGTACGTTTTCTGTAGTGAGATGTATAGCAAGCTTGTGTGTATTGAGCATTCTGTATTGAGCTGTTTGTGTTAGTAAGCTTGTATGTAGTAAAATATGTGCACTATGAAATATTTTATAAATAAATAAACTAGTGAACCTGTCTGTGTGTGTGTCAATGAGATTGATTTGAGATTTTTCAGTGTGCCGTTGTGTGCCAGTCAGATATATATATATATATATATATATATATATATATATATATATATATATATACACATACACCAATATCTATATAAATTATTGTGCAGCTTTTTTGGGGGGGGCAGGGAGTTGTTGTATTTTTCTCCATTTAATCCAGTGTTGTTATTACCAATACATAGTAATGCCTTGTATTCACTTGAATCATGCTTCTTTCAGCAACCATAACTGACAAGGAGAGATGGTGAATAGAGTGCTACTCACCATAGTGCTACTGTTAAAAAACACTGATCTACTGTGCGTGTGTATCAGACAGATAGGCAGTCTCACAGAGGCAGGTGTATAGGGAATGTGGAAGCCCATCTATCAAGCTTAAACAGCTTTGATCCTTTCCACTTAGTTTTCAGATGCCGCCACAGCACTGAAACAGCGCTAGTTCGAGTGCTAAATTATCTCCTTATGGCGAAAGACAAAGGTGATAACTCCATCCTTATCCTCTTGGATCTCTCAGCTGCATTTGACACCACTGACTATAGGATTTTAATAGAGCACTTGCAGCACATATGTGGTCTAGGAGGCAGAGTCCTTAACTGGTTTAAATCTTACCTCACTGATAGATCACAGAGAGTAACATCAGGATCAAGCTCATTGGCACCAACATAACTGGCCTGTGGAGTTCCACAAGGATCCATCTTGTCTCCCATGCTATTCGCAATTTACTTGCTACCACTGGGGGACATCATTAGGTGACATGGCCTAAGGCAGGCATAGGCAACCAGCATTATGGGTGTAAGAGCATTATGGGGGATGTAGTCCACAAGATCTGGAGTGCCGAAGGTTGCCTATCCCTGGCCTAATCATTGTTACGCTGATGACATAAAACTTTACTTCTCCTTTGCTCCAGATACCACAGATCCAACATCCCGCATCAACAGCGCTTAGCAGACCTCATAGAACGGATGAATGCTAGTTGACTTAAAGTGAACCGGACAAAACAGAGTTACTCTTGGTGAGGAGACCCCGGGAAACAAAAACATCTCATGATCACCCAACTGGCCTGGAGCTTGGAGGCTCTGAACTTATTAGTCATCAAAGGTACAAATCCATTGAGTGCTGGTTGACTCTGGACTATAATTTAAACAGCAATTTCCTTCATAATAAAATCTGCCTACTTTCATCTGAAAAACATAGCCAGGATACAACACTTAATTCCACCGGTAGATATGCCAACATTAATCCATGCATTTGTACCCTCTCAGCTAGATTACTGCAATGTACTATACTTGGGCCTCCTAGATAAAGAACTCCATTGCCTTCAGACTGCACAAAAATGCAGCAGCCAGACTACTGACCAATCAAACTCGCTCCTGCCACATAACACCTGTTCTCTCCCTGCAGTGGCTTTCAATTAAATGGCAAACATATTTTAAAATTGTCCTTCTATCCTTCAAAGCCTTAAACAATCAAGGCACACAGTACCTGAAAGAGCTCCTAACACCCTACATTCCATCCCGTTCACTTTGTTCTGCCAACAAATCCTTCCTGTCAGTGCCAAGAATTAAGACAGACTCAGGTTCCAGAGCATTCAGCCACGCTGCCTCTACCTTCTGGAACTCTTTACCGTGCGCAATCAGAGAGGCACCATCCTTACAGACTTTTAAAGAACTGCTGTAGACCCAGCTGACCTTCAGAAACTCCTAACTTGTATGTCTTTATGTTTGTATACCGGTAAAGTGCTTTGAGCCTCACAGGGAGAAAAGCGCTAGAAAAATCACAAATTATTATTAATATTATTATTGTGGTCACTCTAAAGTCAGTATTGTATTATACACATGAAATATATGTAAACACTCTTCTCTGAAGCACCCAGTCGTCCAAGACATGGGACAGACATGTTCCAGTAATTAACACTCATACACACCACTTGTCTCCAAATTAGCAGCCAGATCATGCTTAATTTACATTACTTACTCTATACATTAATATAAAACAAAGTACATACAAACGTTGATACCAATAGCAACTTTACCAAGCAAGCAAGTCCTGTCTGTAATATGGCTGTGGGAAGGTTCTATGTCACCTACACATGAAACCTTAACATCAGTAAATAAAACCCCTTAAAATCACATTTTATTTCTATTATACAATCGTTCTAATTGCATCTGTCACCACCATTGCTTCTGTGAGACATCTTTACAAATAATTTGGTATGGTAATTTGCTCTGGAGGGAGTAATTTGTAAATGTGATTTTGATGTCCTTATAATAAATCACAATCAGATTAGTGAAATAGTAGGTACTAGATATTCTGCATGTTTCCTTGTTCATATCTCTTTGTGTTCTCTGTATATTTATTATGAAGAAATAAACAAAAAAAACAAAAAAAAAAAAGATTTTCCACTACCCCAGCTTATTTAGTTAATCCAGTAAACATCACATCAGGGATCCTATGGTGTATTCAGAAAGTTTTTAAATCCCTTTTTTCACTTTTTTTTTCCTCATGTTTCGGCCTCAGTTACAGTTGTTTAAATTATATTTTTCACATAGGTATTCGACTTTTAATTCAGTACTGAATTGAAGCACCTTTGACAATGATTTGTCACATCCTGCCCTGTTCTGTGGAGATGTCTGGCCTTGGCTTCTGGTATCCAGTACTCTTTTTACAATTCTTGTTTAGTTTTTCTTGGTTTTTTGGTTTTCTATTCTATGTCTGGTTTTCTTTATGCTGGGATTTCTGGGTTCATTCTTATATTCCGTCCCTGGATTTCCCAGTCTCTTGGGTTCATTTAAATGTTTGTTTTATTTGCCACACCCGTTTGTTTTCCATTATTGCTTTTTGTTTCAGTGTTTCCTTCAGGCAGCTGCTCAAGGCTTCTGCCCTTTCTTGCAGGTAAGTACTATATATGTCTTCTTTGGTTGTTTTAGCATACATTAGTCAGTGTAGGACCTGCCATATATGGGGTACATTGGCGTTGTTGGCAGGCTTATGCAATGTATGATCATATAGTGTGACTAAATCCCCATGATTTTCATATATAGTGCTTAGTTATTTCTCCTCTTGTTTTTCCTATCTTCTCTTGTCTTGTTTTATTTTGTAATCCCAGTCCATGTACAATCCTGTCTGGTTCTGCCCCTGTTTAGTTAATGTTCCCTTATGTATTGTGTACATGTTCTGGGTTTAGCTTTCTATCCTTCTCTGGTTCTGGGTTCTACTAGTTTTGTCTTGTTTTCTTGTTTGGTGCCTGTTCTAGTCTTGCCTTGTTTCTGTACTGGATACATGTCTGCTGCAGAGCCCTTCCGTCTAGAATTTATTGGACAGAATACTAGCACTAACAGAGGTAATGAGATGATCTCTGCAATCAATATGAATAATGACAAGTACTTGTTTGTTTTTTTTAAATGTAAGACTTAAAGTTCTCTTTGCACAGAAAGGTAATACATTTACACTCAAATAGTCTTAAAATTGACTAAAAGAAAAAGAGTACCTTTTTAGGAGGTAACCACAGTTGTGCAATTGAGATGTACCTGGACATTTATTCGGTAAACAGTAATCTTAATACTTTGATTTCTAATGAGCATTTCTATTCATTACCACATAACAATTTGACCTCCCAAGAGAGAATGGTCCTCATGGAATTAAGCAGGTGTACTGAACTAACAATTAACCTACTGATAAGGGAGATTCTACTGTGGTAATGAATACCACAGATTACATCAAAGAAATGGGATGCCAATAAGTGACAGTGATCAAAATGCACACCACAACAGCTACAACTTGAATTTATAAATTCTTTATTCAAACAAATAATGTTTATAATACAGAAAAACGAGCCACCAATACCTCCATCGTTCCGTCACCTCACTGGCTGCCTTTCTCCAGAGTGCCTGTATCTGTACATACATTTGTCTGCTTAAATCTCCCCTCCACAGCTGATGGCCATCAGTATCAAATCACAACTGGTATCGGTATATACCTATACCTAACTGCCTCCCATATATTGTGTTAACAACTAACATTAAATCCCCATGCAAAAAGTAAGAGGACAAACGGAGCATACCCCATGAAGCTCTCCTCCATACATAGACACTCATTATCGTTTTTGCACATGCTTATCTGGTACTACAGTAGTGCATCTTTCTTGTTGGCATATCCCCACAGTTCCCAAGCTGACCGCAATATTCACGCATGAGCAAGTCCTACTATGTCCGAACTAAGCACTATATACCTCACATATCTGTAAGATTAAATATATATATAAAAAGGGAATAAAATCAAGATCCTACATAGAAGTCCAGAAAGAAACATAATGCCTAATATGATAACTGAATGCTCACCACTATATACAAACTATTCATAAGACCGAACTACCAATAGAGAATCAATCAGCACATTCACCAATAAGAATTAAATAAAACATCATAAACTAAGCGCAAAATATATTTACTAAAATTACACCCAGTGCAATAATAGAATATTAGGACATAATCACCACATAATCCAAATAAAATCAGATAAACATTACATATCAGGATAATAACATCATATAGGGATTTCATGTATGTTTTTTCATTATGGGGAATCCCAGATACATGCACAATAACACCAAATGCAATGCAACAATACAATGTAATTGTAGTATTATATACAATAGGGACCAAAATAACCAAATAAAACAAATTTGATATCTTATTATAATGCCAATAACAATATATGGAGTCCTTTAATTCATCGGTCCTCACAAGCCAGGTCGCTATTTACAACTGTAAATTCAACAAACAAAATAGACTGCAGCATTACATTTACCAAAATTGCTTACTTAAAGTAATATCTCAATAATACTTATCCCTATATTTAAGAAAATATACATTGTAAGACAATACATATTGTTACTGGATGCATGATGCATGTTTGTATCACATCTTTAGGAAATTGAGGGATAGTTTACCCCATATTTAGGAATTTCAACATTTGCTCCAAATCACCTATCATAAAAAGATAGAAATGTTGCTAGCCAATAAGTCAGAGGAACGCAGATATGAAGTGAAACATTCCACTGTCCACACCTGTCTGTGGTGTGCCAGCTGTAACAGGGTTATTAAAGGTAATAATTGTACACATCCAAACATAGTTAAGACATAGCATGTTAAAGGGATTTTTAAACTTGTGAATCTTTATATCTTGTAGAAATACTTAAATGTTCTTGTGGCAAAAAATTACATTGGTGAAACTACTGAGAAAGTCAAAGATTGTATTTCTAAATATAGATCTACTATCCGCACCAGGAACTTAGACCTACCCATGCCTAGCCATATTCTTGAAGCTAAGCATAATTTCTGTCAGTAATGTTTTCAGGTGATTGAGGAGGTGGATTTCCTCGGACAAGGGGGTGACTATTGATATATATACTATACTATATACCAGGAACATCTTAAAACGAGGGAACTCTTTTGGCACCTCTAAGCAAATTACCATCTTCTGGAATGAGAAGGCCTTCATAGCGATTCCTATGGTAATATATACGATGGCTACATTACAAGATGAATATACCATGACACATTGTTGATTTAGAGAAAGAAAGGGTGGTACCTAATTGTCTATCAATGTAAATTTATTGTTTTTTTATTATATATTTGTTTAAGTGTAGATATATATATCACACACACTATAATTGAAGTACAGCATCAATATACATAGCATCAAATATGTTTCACATCTAACCTAGATAGGTTTGTGGAATGATAGGTACTTGAGATTACTGTGCATGTTTCTTTGTTTATGTCTCTTTGTGTTCTCTCTAGTAACAGCCTTGATACTGTATGTCAACATGTATCACTCTGTTTGTTCTTTTTCCTAGTCACAGAAGTGTGCGGGGGATCCACATGGCTTGCAGTGCTTACATAATGAGTAATCTAACATGTGACCTTATTCTTCCTTCTATAGTTCTATCCCTGACCTGAACAAAAACAGACTTCATCCAGTTCTTAGATTTCACCCTATGTCTGCTCCATATATTTCCCTCTATATTCATCAGGACCATCAGTTAAACCACCAACCTTGTATCTACTTGTCCTTCTAAATATTGTCAATAATAATATCGATTGCTCCTGATTCTAATACTTGGGTTTTTTATGACTGTGACATTTAAAATATCCTTAATAAGGGAACTCTATAACAAATGTCATGAAGTTAGGTGTATGGATAGGGTCTTCTTGCATACGTGGAAATTAATCTCTTATTTTTTTTTTCAACCAAGTAACTCTGACACAGGCTGTTGTTGAGGATCCAAGACAGTGATGGTGAACCTTTTTGAGCCTGAGTGTCAAAACTGCATCTTGAAACCAACATATGTATGTGAAAGTTCCCATTATGTACTTAAACATGAAAATGAAAGGCTTTTTTATTTATATAAATACTTCACATAATTGCCTGCTTATTTTAGTTATGAACCAGTTTCTGAATACAGTTTTTAAAAAAAGATAAGGAATTTATATAAAAAAACAACATGTTTACAGAGGTGCATACAGTTAAACTATAATAATATACTGATGGGCATCTTGTCAACCCATGAGTTTTGCAAATCCCTTTAAATATATATTCTACAATTTGCTTCGCACCAAACCTTATCTTATTATTATTCAATGAACCTGGAGGTGTATTTAAGTATATGCACACATGGTTTGGCCCAAACATATAACACCATATGAGCACTATACTGCTTCCAATGTACTAACATAGAAAGTCAAGCAGGACAGAGATGATGCTGAGCACAGTGATGCTGACAGCTCTCCTCCCTAGAGGACACAACGTGAATGGTTGCTAGCCTTTAGTTGGGCAGGCTCCCGTGATGGGTCATATTGTAGTCACTAGAAGCTGCCAATCAAAGCTGCAGACACTTCAGTAGTGTTAAGTAGGCACACTGCGGTACCCATGATGTGGTGAACTATGGCTTGCAGAGGCAGCAGAGAGGTCCCTGTGTGCCATTTGGGCCATGTTTGCCATAGGTTTGCCATTGCCAAGCTAAGGAAAAGTAAGATGATAATATATATTAGATTTATGTATGGTGAAAAAAAAGCTACTTTAAGGTATTTTGAAGGTGGCAAAATTGTCATTAGATGTATATAACTAGAGAATACATCTGCATTCTTGTTTTATAAGTTTTATGTTTAGTAAGAAACTTGTTTCATTATTGGTAAATATTGATGTTAACATTTCTCTTTGGCATCAGAGTATCATCAACACAAAAATTCCCCAATGCTTTGTGAAGTTACGTCCGCCAACTCTTCCTTTAACTGCTGCCAAAGTATTCACATTGAAACTGCTTAAGTTGATGAATGATATTAAGCAAAGTACAAAAGTTATAATTACAGCACTGTACATGATGTCTATTAATTACTCATATATGTCTTGTAGTGTTTAAAAGATGAATTATGCACATATTGCTAACATTTTTGTTCATTTGTCCAACCATACATTTATGTTTTTATGTGTGTGTGTGTGTGTATATATATATATATATATAACATGTTAAACATAAAATAAAACATGCAGCATAATAATAACACTGCTATTTAAATTGGACATTTGACTATTCATGTATACCAAAGCAATACATAGTTTACTTTATAGTAAAATATGATTTCATTAAAAAACAAACTACTTCACTTAATTCTGTTTGCTACCTAAAATGAATTGCAGAACTGACATTCTCATTAACCGGGAAGTGGCTAAGCTATATCAGACAATTTCTAGGTTCTAATTCACTTTCCGAGGTTCTACAGCCCCTTGCATACTCCTTTGATGTTTTCTTTAAAATCCACTTTTGGTCTTGTTCAGAGGACTAATCTCCATAAGAAGAGCATTCATACATAAGAGCTGCTGGAAATGTCAGTGGAGATGTGTTGAAAGAAAGATTGCTTGAATAGAAGAAATGAGAGAGCCAGGTTTAGAAATATTTCTGGGAATCGCAAATATGCACTTAGGGGGAAAATTGGTACAACCTATTTTGCCATTGGATTAACTAGGTGAATAGCAAGAACATGGGGCATGGGCTCAGGTTAACAAATGCAGAGTAGGAAAATTTAAAGCTTATATCACCTCATTACCTCCTACACCACCTCTTACATAAATGACTCTGCATGAGTACAATTCCTCAAGCAGGACAAGGCTTCCTCATGATGCTGGAACCCTGGCTTCATTGCCAACATCTGTCGCTTAATATCAAAATGTCTTTAGAAAAGTGATGTCAGACAAAAAAGGAGAATTGACAGAAGAAGGTTCTCCCGGTCACTCATTTCTTGGCATAGAAGAATAAGCTGAGAATTGATTGACGAGTGATGGAGAACAATATATTTATATTAATACAAACTCTACATATTTGCTACCAATTCTGTTAGGACAATGCAAAAATGAACTTGTGTCCCTAAATTAATGTTCACTTGTGTGCACCATGATGGTACATTTTATTATTATTTTATATGTTTATTATTGTTATTTTTAGTTATTATATTTATTATTATAAGAAAATGCTAATCATTGCTGTTTGATTCTCTCTTTTTTATACATCTTCCTCTGTCTAACTGATTTGTTTTATATATATATATATGTTATATAAGTGTTAACTTTGTAATATGCCTTTCAATGTAATCATTATATGTTTTATTAGTTTATTTACAAAGGGTTTTCACAGTTCCCAGCTGTTGTGAAATGAGAAGGATTACTTTATGATGAAGTAGCTGAGAAATAAAGTGCTAGAAAGGTCACCTGAATACATTTTACTGAACTTACAAACTTCCAAAACAACAAGCTAAGTGATCAAACAGGTCAGAAAATGACCGATGGCATTATTTCTTCTTACCTCGTTCAATCCTCCACCAGGAAAAAAAAAAATCACATCACTTGAGTTTGGCTTCAGATTTTACTTGTACTGTTGGTGAATAAATGTTTAAGTAAATCTACTTTGTCCTTTGGTATAAGTCATGTTCAAATAATTAATTCAAAGCACTAAAGCCCCATGGCTGTCAGGCTATTAAAATGCAATCTGTTAAGACTCTGTGTATGCCAAGCTACATAACCCATGCAAAAACAGTAAGGCAGAAGGCTACATATCAGAACGTCATGCTGCTTCCAAACAAAACAGTGCTATTTCACAATACAAGATTCCTCCATGTGTAATGTACAAATTATGACAATTGGCATTAACTTGAAATGGATATATACCTAATAGTAAGCAGACAAAGGGCATTAAATTCATACATATGCTATTAGACAGACCTAAAACTTAAAGGGACGCTATAGTCGCTAAAACCACTTTAGCTTAGTGTATCAGTTTTGGTGTATAAATCATGCTTCTGAAGTTTCACTGCTCAATTCACTACCTCAATCAGAAGTTAAGTTACTTTTGTTTCTGTTTATGCAGCCCTTTTGAAATTTGAAAACCATCCCCAGAAATGATGTAGCCCAGAAACTGTACCTTATTCAAATCAAACAGACATTTCTAAAATTTGCAGTATAACCCTTAAGAGTAAAGTACCTGTAAGTGGTTCGGACAAGTTTGTGATGAGACTCCATGTCAGAGAAATTACCTAGGATATCTTTCAGGTAAATAATTGCAAAAGATTACAAGTAATACCCAAATACTGAAGGGCACCACTAGGTATTTGTAATGGTCATTTTAAGTGTTGAATGCTGTTTTCCAGGTTGTATTTTCCACTTAAAGGGACACTATAGTCACCAAAACAAATTTAGTTTAATAAAGCTTTTGGGGTATAGATCATGCCTCTAAAGTTTCACTGGTCAATTTTCTGCCATTTAGTAGTTAAATCAATTTGTTTTCTGTTTATGCAGCCCTAGCCACATCACTTGTTTTATTGTGAGCACTGTCGCCTTATCTATTTCTCCCTGGATTCCGGTCATAATGAACCAAATGGACGCCTCCAATACATCTCATAAGTGGGGATTATACCACCACACGCTATATACGCTAGAGCTTGCTAAGGCTCTATAAAATGTGAGTGTGATAGCGTCATATTTTTACTACATAACTAGATTTGACATATTACACTATTTCTGCTCTTTCTGCTTTTGTCTTTCTATATACGTCAACAAGAAAATAAAGACAGCTGCCCTACCCAAAGAAAAGTTCTTGCTGTACTAAAGACTAAAACGACTACTATCAAGAAACTGTTACTAGTGAGGATTATCACATTTACTTATTTCTTGTTTGTTCCAAAGATCTATAAATATTTGTATACTGTCTATTGGTGCAACCCTTTTTTTTTTTTTATCTTTTTACATACTGACTCCTACCTCCATGATCACTTCAAATCACTGAAGTGTTCATTGTGTTTGGAGTAACGCTTTCATGATGTAAGGGTTAATTGTTTAAGAAATATTTTTTTTCCTAATATTATGGAACCAATTAAGTAACTTTGTAACCTAGTTCACCTTTTCATATTTAAAAGAAAAAGAGTGTGTCTACGGATAGAAAAAAGTGTTACCTAATAATACATTTGCAAATGGGTACATTTGACACCAAGCCGTGAATACACATTTACTGTCTTTGTTCTAGCTACCAAAGAAGCACACAAACATGTAAGCACATTTCATATTGCTGACAGTGTAGTTTGTTCACTAAACTATGTGCTGAGGTATCTTGCAAAATCATAAATAATAAACTTGAATATTTGTTTCAGACTGAACTGCAATTCATCTAAATTTGGGCCGATCAAGAGTTTGGATTTCTGAGATGAAATATAAAGGATTTATGGACTAAATTAACTGCACAATGCCAAACATGTTGGGGAAGGTGTAATATTCTAATCTGAATTCTGCCTTGTTGTGGCCCCAAAAAAATGTATAATTGATTTTTGGTGGACACTCACTATATTTTTCGACTTTATTTTTATTTTTTATTTGTTTTTATATTTATATTTCTTTATTTCAAAAGATATTTAAGCTGTTACAAATACAAAACATTAAACACGTTATATTTATAATTATACAGTATAGACAATAAAATAAAAAACATCATTACATTCAAATTGATGACCCTTAGTTATTAAATCTACTGGATGATTTTAGCTGGATGCAAGGACATTCCTTTCATACTTAATTCATTCAAGAGAGAGAGGCAGAAGAAGAGAAAAGAGAAAAAAAAAGAAAAAAAAAGAAACATGTTTCCCTTCAGGTTTACGAGGACCATGTCGCGGGGTAATCTAAGGGGACGGAGTCCCAAGATAATTCAGTTTATATTTTGAGATTCCTTATGCTGTGTCCAGGGATGCCAGATATGTCTATACTTATCTAATTCCTCTTTCAATGCATAGAATCCATATTCCATCTTACATTGAAATTCTAATTGATTTTGTACTTCCAACCAGTTCAGTGGTTCTGTTTTTTTCCATTGTCTTGCTACACAGATCTTAGTGGCCATTAGAATATTTTGTTACCAATAGGAAGATCAATATTAAACAAACATTTGTGGAGAAATAGTATGAATATTTGGGAACAAATTTTTGAGTAGATTACACAGGTTTGTTTTTAATACGTTCCGCAGTATGCAGTCCCACCAAATATGATAAATATTACCTATATCTGATAGACATCTCCAACAAAGATTTTAATTTGATTTAGAAATTCTATGCATGCACTGGGGAACCACATACCAATGGTACATTAGCTTATAATGTATTTAATTTGAGTGTTATGCAATTAATATTGCGTGTGATGAGAACTATTCCAGTAATCCATTCCTCCTGTGAGAAGGAACTATTCAGATCTTTTTCCCATTTAAGAAAAGGTGCATATTTAGTCATACTTTCCATACTATTTAATAATTCAATTGAGTTTTTCGACTTTATTAACAGATCAAGTGAGATGTGAAAAACTGGGTGAAGCAGAAGGATCAGTAAAAAAAAAATCTATATTTAAATATTTCATATTTATATTAATATTTAATTTACTGTTTCTCCTGTTTTTCCCTCTATGGGTTACTTTTTCTCAGTTGATCTGAACCCAAATGCTGGAAAAAAGGCTCCAATCAGTGTACTGCAAAAAAAACCATAACATTATGTAAAATATATTACTAAAAATTATTCCATAGAACCGATCTGTCTTGCCATGCAACAAAATTCAACTAAACTCACCAGTTCAACAAGCTTTATATTTTGCAAGTTATTCTAGGCAAAACAACATGTTTATCCTCTGAAGTGGGAATTGTTCAGAATTCAAAGTGAATTAAATGAAAATGATAGGAATAAAAACGGTGTTCCATCTCCTCCCTCCCCCCTTGTGCCTCCCCAATAGCAAATAAAGGGTTAAAAAAAACACCTTTTTTCACTTACCTGATTCCTTGGCGCTGGGTCGGGCATCTCCTTCCATGCATTCCTAATAGGAAAGAATTGCCTCAATGCTTTCTTTTAGGAATTTTCAAAACCCTGAATGTGTACATGCAAAGAGTGAGAATGTACAGCGTTGTTTCACCGAGTCAAACTCTGTGAAACTGGTATACAACCACTAGAGACAGTCTTAACCCTATTATGTAAACGTAGTTTCTCAAAAACTGCAGTGTTTTACATTGCATTGTTAAAAGAACAGGGACACAGCACCGGACCACTTCAATGAGATACGATTGTCTGAGTGCCTATAGTGTTCCTTTAAAACCCCTTAAGGACCAAACTTCTGGAATAAAAGGGAATCATGACATGTCACACATGTCATTTGTCCTTAAGGGGCTAAAGATAAAATTCACTTTTAGAATAGCTAATTCAGAGAATTTTTACAATACAGCCTATAATTAGAAATTTATTTTGAATTCACTCTAAATTCCTGCCAATTCATACCTCACCAGGAATTGACAATGACATTGTGAATTTGTTAATATTGAACAATTCAAGCAAAGCAAAAATGTATAACTGTACACGCACTTCTGTTCATGTCCTTCCTTCCATCTACCTACTTGCAAGTCTTACTGTTCTGATTTTATTGTTATAGCAGTGAGTCCAACCATTCAAATGACCAATAATATGGAATATCCTGTATGGTTATTTTAGGACTCACTACACTAGCCTGGCGTGACAACATCACCCTTCTCTCCTAGCAACTGCACACGGGCTCTTAAATTTTTAGAACATAGAGCTATATAGTTTTGCAAGTATATAAGTACAGTGTTATATGTTAAACAAATTTGTTCCATGAATAATGACATAATTTAAAAAGAGTCTGTAAATCATTGCTCATTATAAATAAAATATATCTGTTAAAGAACGAAGTATTACAAAAGTGGAAAGAGCTAAAATAAATAGCTAACAAAAGAGTAGCTGAATAGAATGTTACATATTTCAAGCGGAACATAACAAAACAGGCAGACAGCACTCAGCATCAGTGACCTTCTGTCCATTTACCGAACAACATGTCACGGTCTCTCATTTATGTTCAGAGCGTGCACATGGCAAGTGACTGCTTTATGGGTACAGAATGCAACATTTATTGTCTTTGAGTGAAAATTGAGTTATCTTGTATAAGTCCTTGTACAATTCAAAGCTGTCAATTTAAAATGCCAACACGTTTTGCAGATACTGGATTTATTCCTCTTTACCTTTGTGTTAAGTAAATATATCAGCAAATCATTTTCTTTAATTTGATTCACTTAGTTTCTTTGTAAACAATTGCCAGACCTTTAGTTTTTACCTTGCATTAGTCTGTAGCCCATATTAAACAACAATGCATGTACAATTGCATTTATATTACTGTAAATCTTAAATAAGTATGACACTGTTTTAATTTAATAATGTAATGCTACATTTCTAGGTAAGACAATAAACATATAGTACAAAAATATATATTTTAATGTAGTCGATATATTTAATCTGTAGACCAAGTATTTTTGCTATTCTCAAAACCTTATATTCCATATGTTTCAGTTAATCTGTAAGTGTTGCCACCCACTACTTGGTTGATTTTTATGGAGGGTTCTTATTGAAATAATATTATAGTCATCTTATTTGTAGTGGACATCAAGAGCAAAAAAATGGGTGGATTCTCTCAGACTTTGAATTAAGTTTACTTTTTTGACTCCCTATTAACATAAGATGACCATTGGGCAACTGCCGCAAATAGAGTGGGTGAGGCCACACAGCACATGGGTAATGACTATCTCCAACAAATTTAAATAGAAAATTCCATTCAGTCCAAAGCAGTGGGCCTCTCTACCCTGTATTGAAATACTTTTTTTTTTTTTTAATAGAGATTTGGAATAGAGTATAATTGGAATAGAATTATATAAAATTGCTAACGTTCCAGTTACTGCCACCTAAAATGTATGTGCGTACTAGACAAGCAATGGTTGCTGTCGATAAAGCAGTGGTAGGAAATCTTTTTTTCTCTCATGATCTGGTCCTCCCTGTCCTCAACAAATTCAGATCCTATGCTGGCTGGGTTAGAGCTGTCAGCTGACGCTCTAAACCAATCAGTAGCTCCCCAGTCTTAAAAAGAGGCACATAACTCCTAACAGGGTAATCACACAGAGTGATCAGCACTGGGCAGTATGCATAGCCCAACATTGATCAACCTTTACAGTGGGTGACCACATTGCAGTGAACTTGTAAGGATACCCAATCTTCTCAGACCCCAGGTTTCCCTCTCTCAGAGAGAATTCCAGGTGATGTCAGTAATGCTCACAGTACACAGCTCATCCGTTAGTATGCGACCACTAACTGTGGCAACAGCTGACAGAAGGAGCCCCAGATAGTGAGTAATACCTGGGGTTGCTAAGCATCCAGTAGGAAAACAGTCCCATTGGTAAAAATGTTCATGATGAAATTACTCTATTGTGGACTCTTTAGGCAAGGACAGACATGACAGAATAATCTGTCATGCATTAGGAGAAAATAAAGAAGCCTGATATAAAAAAAAAAAATATGTAGCCCTTTATAGTTGAGATGCATTTTCCAAATTGCTGGCTTATTTTTTTCTTCGTTCTAGAGTATGTTAATGCATTGGACTTATTTTAAGTGAGTAGTAGTTTTCTTCTCGAATGATAAATTATTTATGTATTACTGCAAGCAATAGATAAGTCTACTTTTTGAATTGATACATTTTCTACTTTACCAAATATTACTAACTTAGAAAATGTCGCTGTACCTTTATCTACTTGAAGGAAGTGTCAGTTATATAACCTGTTATTGTACCTTTTTTAACAATAATATTAAAAATATATATTTTCATGCTTGTCGCAATCATTTATTGACCAGTTGCCAATATCAAAAATGTTGTTAATTACCAGCTATTTCTATACTAAACTGGTAATGACTAGTAATTAGCAGATTTTATTAGTTTTAAACAACGTAATTATAAGCATGGATGGCATGTGAAGTTGTCAATAAATACCTGTGAAATTTGGTATGTAATACGTAAGAAAAAGGGCAAATTGCTCAAAAGATCACACGTGAAGTGTACATTCAATGAGTAGCGCCATTACGTAGTTGTTATGGCAATTAATTGGGAATTGCAAGTTTCTGTTGAATTTGGAAAATAGCAAACAGTGACTGGTGGTTGATAGGAGAGTAGTGAGTATTTTTATTTGCAAACAATCTACAAGCTTTTGGTATTAACAATACTTTATAGCTGTTTTTTTACTAACAGGCATAGAAACGAGCTCAGACAGGAAACAAGTTTATATTTGAAAAGTAGACATGAATATGAAACAAATCAGCCAATCTCAGGTTGATCCAAATGGAAAACAAATAACTGATTTAAATATAGTGGATGAATCTTAGTTTGCATGATAGAATAAATTGGAAGTATTCCTTTGAGGTTACAGTAAGTATGTAAATTCTGCCCCTTACTTAAAGATAACATGTTAGTTATATATTACGCATTAAGATTACGCAAATTCCATTATTGAAGCATTTCAATGAAAACATGGGAACACCATATACATATGCAATCATGATGGCAATGATACATTTAAAAGGTATTCTAAATGGAATGTTGAGAAGATGTGACTATTACCAGTGTGACAATGTGTTGAAGATGGCCCCTGCCTCTGTCATGCAGCATCGAAATGTCTAATCAGATCTGTGCAGGCATGCAGAAAATGGTTGCTGCGTGTTGTTGAGCTGTTCATTTCGATAAGTTCTAGTCATCTTTTATGCAAGTGTTAGAGTCAAATGCTGGCACACAGAGCACCCTAAAAGGAGGAACACTATTGAAAACAGGTTTTAACTAGAACTTTATTTTAATCAGGGGCAGCATGCTCATAAATCTACCACTTCATTTTTGTAATCGGTTACCTGCTCTGCATTAAGTAGTTTGGGTCCAAATGCCACATTCTCTGTGTAAACCCAGCTTTTAAACTTGAATTGAATATTTCTGATGCATACCTAATTATTTAATTTATGACCTATACACTCCAGATGGGTGGACTACATCTCCCATAATACTCTTACAGCATTTATATTGGCAGAGCAATACAGGAGATTCCACCACATTTGCAGTGCCGAAGGTTCTCTAATAGTTAATCCTAACTCCTTACTATGATTTATTTACTTATTTTTTATAAACTTTAAGCAAGAAAGCTATGTCCCCTGTTGCAATCAGACAATGCAAATGTTGCAGAATGGCACTGATTTTTTGTTTCATTGAATCAAGTAGAAGCTGTCGCAAATCAGTGACCCTTGTCGCTGTTCCCTTGCTTTGGGTTTCTGAACCATTTAGGGTGAGGGGGCAGGGAAATATCAAGCACAACCAAGCTTTGTGAATTGCACAGCTCTGTAAAGCATGAGGCATCAGAGGGAGAGAGGTAAGTAAGTGAATGCTTAATTCTCATGTCTCTAAGGTAAGCTCTAGGGGACAGGAAAAGCAAAATTCCTTGGTCTCTCTGCCAGCTAAAGGGTGAGAATACATTATGCTGATAAAAAAAAAAAATGAAAAATCCACTCATTGTATAGAAACCTTGTTTCCATGTTTCTAATGCACTTAAAACTATGTTTGACATCCTTGGTTTGGATGCACCTATAAATTATAGAAATGTGAATAAATTGAGAACAATGTATGGAGCAATTTTACAAGTGTGACAGCTACATTAAAATGGACAAAAATACAAAATAAAGCTATGAATACATTGTTCAAGCAAAATCACTATAGGTTTTCTATGATTCGAATTTCATGGAACACGGTAATCAATTCTTCTGGATCAAAAATCAAAAAGGTCAAGATTGTTTAAAATAATTGCTAATAAGAAATGAACCCACCAGACTCTTGTAAGCTGTCAAGATAAATTAATGTCCCTGGAAACAATGCTATTTATTTATGGCTTTTAGATTACTTGAATGATTTGTTTTTCTAATAGAATAATATTGAAATGGAAATTCCCTAATCTCCTCTTGTGGGATTAATAAACAGTTACGTTACATATTATTTGACATATTAATATTTTTGAAGACTGAATAAGGCATACATTTTCCAACACACAATCCTACAGAAATTACCAGTGGTAATTGTGGCACACTGATGCTGATTTGTGGTTTGAAAGAAGGAGAAATAGTCATAGTCAATCGAAATAAAAAATGAAATTCACTTGGAATATACAGTACATGTATAGGAACTGCATGGCTTTCTCTTACAGACTCCGTAATTTATAGCTTAATTTTGGGAATGTGGCTACATGTACTAAGTGGAATGGTGATCTATGACACAGAAGAATAATTCCCCTAATATTTAATATTCTCTTTGTCCTCCTCATTAATATGAAATCATTTTATACTGGCAGCAAGATAGGGAAGATACACGCAGATTTTTAATAGAGAATGTATATAGATGGTCATAGGTAACATTAGGCATATTTTGAATAATTCAACAATCAAATAAAAACAGAATTGCAAAATTAAAGGAACACTGACACTTCCTGTTTTGTGAATCTCCAAGAAGCAAAAGGACAGAGCTAAACAGAGCTGGATTTAAAATATAGGGGTTAAATTGACACCAAGGACCCCCTGACACCATAACAATATCATTCTGACAAAGTTGTTATGATGCTCTATGTTTTTTTTTTTTTTTAAGACAAAATATCTAATTAGGAGAATCTTTCCAGGCCATCTTTAGGGTTAGTTTTGCAATGTAGCAATTCAATACATTTCACAGTTTAGTGAATAACTAGGGCGGGTGGATATATATACCACTATCATCCTAATTACACCGGATTTAGTGCTCTTTCATTACAAAACTAAATATCATAAAATAATCCGTTCATTGGATGTTATGTTTCTAGTGGTTTACCAATGGCTTTCTGGAATCCATGTGATTGATGTTGGTACTGATGGCTAAGTGTTCTGGAAATTGTTTTCAGAATCGGTGTGGAGCAAAGAACAGCAAGGAAAATTGGCATTGCAATGTTGAATGAAATATTCAACAATCACAGCAGCAAAATTGCAGAAATCTCAACATATGCTGAGACAAAAATATTATCAGAGGGATAGGATAATGTTTTAGTTTATGATTGTGCTGCCACTGGCTGATCTGTTTTTCGTATTTTATGGTATTTCTGATCTTACTTTTAAAAATGGTATATTGTCAAATTGTCATTGTAAGACATTATCATGGTTTAATATGTTAGGTAGGCATCCCGAGAGGCTTGTACCAATAATTTAATATAAATAAATATATACTATTTTTTTGTGTTTGCCACTTGTAGTAAATTATCAATGAAATAACAGGTTATTAAATATCAGAATTAAAATGACTATATTGAAAATTAGAACATTTTATGGTCGGTTGATCTCAACACACTAATGTGTGACAATACACATTTCATACATGTAATAACTTTTGTATGGTAACACTATGGCACAGAAGACCCTGATGTTATTACCCAAAAGCTATTTTTAATAATTCTATTTGTGACTTGATAATACATGCCTCCTCTTATATGCTAGACACCTCTTTACATTTATACTTTACTTGGCAAACAAATGTGAAAAAAATAAAAAATAAAATTAAGTAGAAAGCACTGATAAATACATACAATCTAAATGTAAGATCTGCTTAACAAATAAATACAATATATAATATATATATGTTAGGGGCACCAAGGCCATAAATAGAAACAGAGAAAAGTAGTATGTGTGTGTGTATATATATATATATATATATATATATATATATATATATATATATATATATATATATATATATATATAAAAAATACAGAATCCAGCATACTCGCTTATTAACTAAACAGTGATTTCAAATCTTAGAGATTGTAATAGTTTTATTTCAAAAAACCTCACCTAGGCATAAGCCTGCCAACTACGTCAAAGTACCCCATATTCGGCAGGTCCTATCCTAATAGCAGCCTAATGCTTGCTCTTATGGGGTACTTTGATATAGTTGGCAGGCTTATGCAATGTATGATCATATAATGTAACTAAACCCCCATCATTTTTTGCCTAGGTGAGGTGTTTTTAAATAAAACTATTACAATCTCTAAGATTTGAAATCACTGTTTAGTTAATAAGCGAGTGCGGATTCCAGAGATTCAAGACTAAGGCAGTTTGGCAGTATGAGATGGGCAAATATTGTGTACAACAGGACAGAAGTGGACAAAGAAAATCAATTGTTATTATGTTTTTGTGATTATGCCAGAAAAAAATCTTTATTGTTATTATTTCAGTCTAAGGGCATTATACATTGATAGATAGCTATCAAATTAGATGGAATCAATTCAGCTTTCAAAACATTTCATTGAAAAGTAATAACTGTAAAATGACTTCTTACAATAACACCTAATTTCAGAATTTGATTTAAAACTCCTTACATATTTTGCAAAGCAATGCATTTAGGCTGCAACAATATAATAACTCCTTTATAATAGTTGCTCAGTGAACCAATGTGAAATATGCAAAGATGCCAATCTTCAGCTATTGTCTAATCCAAATGATTTATACATTGGATGTTTATGTGCAAACATTATTATTAAATAAATAATAATATATAAAATTAATTTATCCTTACATATTTTTATATTTTCATACTGAGAGGCTTTGCAAGAAGACCTTAGTTATGTGGTGTCAATTTGCCCAAAGCCTTACTTACAAACAATGTCACTGTTTATTATGTTTACTTGTGTGCTCTTTTGTTAATGGTTCAAACTAAATACATTTTAGGCTGACTTACCACATACTAAAACCAGGAAGTTATTAATGTTAAATGGATGCTATAAGCACCAAAACAACTTTTAACTGCGTGTTTTTGGTATATAGATCTTGCCCCTACAGTCTCACTGCTCAATTCCCTGCCATGTAGGCGTTAATTCATTTGTTTATGCAGCCCTTGGCATACCTTACCTGCATGTCACCTACATAGACTCGTTACAAATGTCTTGCTCCTCTAACAGCCTGCTAGGGTCTACAGGAGCCTCCTGTGTGTGATTAAAGTTCAATTAACAGGACAGGAAATAAAAAACTTCTAAAGTAAACACACTATGCTACCGCATTTGAATGAAAATGAAACTATGAATTTCCATGTGTGCTGTGTGAGTCACGGCCATGTATGGTGTGGCTAGGGCTTTATAAACATATTTATCTCTAAAATGGCAGATAATTCAACAGTGAGACTGCAGAGGTATGAGCTATACATTAAACATGCTTCAGTAGGTTTGTTGTTTTGGAGCTTAGGGTATCCCTTTAATATGGCTACACTAGTGCAGCCTGCATTTTAATCAGTGCCTCCATTTATTCTCATTTATTTAACCCCTAAAGGACACATGACATGTGTGACATGTCATGATTCCCTTTTATTCCAAAAGTTTGGTCCTTAAGGGGTTACATATGTAAAATGTTAAATAAAATGTTCATGTTCTCATATGGTAGTACAGCAATAAGCAAGGCTTTGTTGATGTCTTGAATTATTTGAGTAGAGAACAGATATATCATAATGTAATTTAACTGTATGCATGCAAACTTTATCTTGTTTAAAGTTAAACTTTATCTTATCTCTTAAATTCATCTTGCACGAAAAGGAGGAGGGGTCTGCAGGATCTCATGCACTTTTTACTCTTTTATGAGATATTTATGGTTGAGAGTGTGCTTAGCTTAAAGCTATTCCTCCACCATATAAACAAAAATGGGTTTCATGATGAGCAATCTTTTGGTAGAACATCAAGAATTCGCAGACTGTGATTGGTTATTATGAGTATTTCTATTTAACCCCTTAAGGACTGAGCCAAATGTACACGTGATCAAAAACAAAATGTAAACAAAAACTTGAAATTGCGCTATATGTCTGTTCAGGCGTAAATCGCCTCTTTCATATTATGTGCACCCACATTTATAATATATCATTTTATTCAAGGGAAACAGGCCTTTCATTTAACATCAAATATTTAGGTATGAAACATAATTTAATATGAATAAAATATAAAAAAATGGGAGAAAATAAGAATTAAAAATTTATTTTTAGTTCTACGTGACATTCTAACGGTGAATGTTATAATACTGTTTGCTTTTACTGCAATAAAATACACATATTTGTATTCAGCGATGTCTCGCGTGTAAAACAGTACCCCCTTATGTACAGGTTTTATGGTGTTTTGGGAAGTTACAGGGTCAAATACAGCATGTTACATTTTTCAGTTCTTTCACATTGAAATTCGCCAGATTGGTTACGTTACCTTTGAAATCGTTTGGTAGCCCAGGAATGAGAATTACCCCCATGATGGCATACCATTTGTAATAGTAGTCATCCCAAGGTATTGCAAATGGGGTATGTCCAGTCTTTGTTAGTAGCCACTTAGTCAGAAACACTAGCCAAAGTTAGCGTTAATATTTGTTTGTGTGTGAAAAATGCAAAAAACTAATTTAAACCCCAATTTTGGCCAGTGTGGCTACTAAAAAAGACTGGACATACCCCATTTACAATACCTTGGGTTGTCTACTATTGCAAATGGTCTGCCATCATGGGGGTAATTTTCATTCCTTGGCTACCATATGGTCTCAAAGGCAACGTAACCAATCTGGCGAATTTCAATGTGAAAAAACTGAAACGCAAGTCTTATATTTGACTTTGTAACTTTTGAAAACACCATAAAACCTGTACATGAATATTACTGTTATACTCAGGAGACTTTACTGAACACAAATATTTGTGTTTCAAAACAGTAAAGTGCCATTTGTGTGTGAAAAATGCACTGATGATATCATCATTGTAATACATTTTACTGTTTTATAACACTATTATTTGTGTTCAGTGAAGTCTTCCGAATAAAACAGTACCCCCCATGTACAGGTTTTATGGTGTCTTGGAAAGTTATAGGGTGAAATATAATGCTAGCTAATTAAATTCCCTATACTTTCGGCCTGGTTTGTCAGGCAGGTACCGCAAATTGTAATTAATAAAATGACATAATTATGTAAAATTATTACATAAATATATACGTAGAGTTATTATATATATATATATACACGTGTGTATATATATATAATTATTTTATTATTTTTATTTATGTATAGGTAATTATATAGTGATATATACGTATATACTTATGTATATAGATATATATATTATTTTGTTCTACATGTATTTTGATACCAATATATATTTTAATTTTAAAATACAGTTAAAATAAAATTACACATTTTTTAAATTATTTTTTAAATTAATTTTTTTGACATATTTACATATATATTTATTTGATATATAAATATATACATAATTATAATTATTTATATATTTAATAAATATCATTCTACGTGTACTTTCATATTAATATATATATAATATATATATATATATATATATAATTATATATATTAATATTAAAATACACATAGACAGTGTATGTGTATATATGTGTATGTGTATGTGTATATATATATATATATATATACTTAGATCATATATATATATAATAAATATATATATATATATATATATATATATATATGATCTAAGTATATATAATTCCATTTTACACTGTTTTAAACTGGTTTTTTTTTTCAGGATGCAGGGGAAGTACTTGTAATAACAGGCACTTCCCCTGCTGGCACTGCCTTGGACGGCAGTGGACCTCGTGATCACTGGGCCCAGGGGGACTCTCTGGGCTGCCAGGTGAGTCCCCCCACCGCGATCGGCGTGCGGGATTGCCGGAGACCGCGTAAGTAGAAAGGACGACGGGGACATGCTATGCTGACCCCCGGCATTTAGAGCCGGGTCTCCAAGGACGGCATAGCACGCCTGCCGTCCTTAAGGGGTTAAAGAATAGATAGATAGATGCGAAAACTACTTTCTCATGTGAAAACTACTATCTGAAACAAAACAGACTTTTAATAGTACCAGGAAAACCAGGAACTTTTATATAATTATTTACTGAACAGAGGTATATCAGTTACACAGAGATCATTATGTGTTGTTCATTTTTATTTCTTCTTGAAGATATATAGATATGTACATTGATATCAACTTTATTTGTTTTTTTACAAAGATGCATTTAATTTAGCAAACCATCCACCCTTGTCATCACCTGTGTGTAAGCATAGCTTTTAATGTAATTAAAATGTTATATTTTAATATACCGAATACTATGGGATGCAATGGGATGTCAACATGAACTACGATGGGACAACTTTTCATTAAGATACATTTTTCTTCTAGACATTACAAGCCAGCAGATGCCAATGATCTATTCTATCAGTTTATAAAAACGGATTGAATAGGTCATATTGAGTAGTATTGTATAAAACTCTATTGGATATAACAATAAATCAAAGCCTCTATATAGGATTTCCTGGAATCCCTCTCAGCTCAAACAGGGACTTCAGGACTTTATGAATTGCGTACTGTTCCTAACACCTAAAGCATCTCTTCCTTAGCTCCCCTACTGTTTAATACAAATAGCACAGTAAAGTGTGAGCCTGAGCAGACACAATCTAGTGAGAATACAGACATATTCTCCATGAAGCTAAGGATTTAGCAGATGGATCGTAATTCAGAAGTCCCACCTGGGATCTCTTAACCAGATTTGCCACCTGGCAACACACTATACTATACCATAGCATTTTAATTTGAATTCCTGATTGACTTGTAAACATTTTCAAAACATTTTCTCAGCTATAAAACCAGTCTTGCTACGAACATCTTAGTTAATCTATTTGCCAAACCAAACTACGCATCTTATTATCTGAAGAGACAATCCATTCAACATACAACCGTAAAATTCACAAGAATATTACTAAAATGGTCTAAAAACAACTGAATTGAATGCTTTGGATTTTTACATACTATTGACCGCAATCAGGGCCGGACTGGGGATACAAAGCAGCCCTGGAAAAAAAAATCTATGCCAGCCCCATAAGTCATTGCGCCATATATTGTCGCTATACATATATATATATATATATATATATATATATATATATATATATATATATATTGCTTTTTCTAATATAATATATTGGTCCTTTCAGAGTAAAACATTTAATTATACAGTAAGCATACTCACATGCAGACACAGACAATCTCACTGACACACACAAGCTCATTGATACACAGCCTCATAGACAAACAATTTCACTAATATACATAAGCTCATTGACATAAAAACACAAGCTCACTCACTAGCAGGCACACACACACACACACACATACACATGCAAGCAAGCTCACTAGCAGGCGCACACACACACAGCTTAATGTAGTGGTTCTGGTGTCTATAGCCTGTCCCTGCAGGCTTTTGAATGTAAACACTGACTTTGCAGAGAAAAGGCAGTGTTTACATTGCTTCCTAGTGACACCTCTAGTGACAGACACTCAGACGGTCACTAGAGGCGCTTCCTGTGTCAGTGCGGATTGGCTGAGATCATCAAGCTTGATGATCTCAGTCATAGAGGCAGAGACCAGCACGACGTTGGAAAAAAAAAAGGTGAGTAAAACACTATTTTTAAAAACACACACAGACACCACGACTGACACACACACACCACGACTGACACACACACACACACACACCATGACAGACAAAGACACACACACACACCATGACAGACACACACCATGATACAGACACACCGTGACACAGACAGACACACAGCATGACACATACAGACACACACACACAGCTTAACACAGACAGACACACACACAGCTTAACACAGACAGACACACACACAGCGTAACACATACAGACACACACACAACGTAACACAGACACACACACAGCGTAACACAGACAGACAGACACACAGCATGACACAGACAGACACACAGCATGACACAGACAGACACACAGCATGACACAGACAGACACACAGCATGATACAGACACACCGTGACACAGACAGACACACAGCATGACACAGACAGACACACAGCATGATACAGACACACCGTGACACAGACACACAGCATGACACATACAGACACACACACACAGCGTAACACAGACAGACACACACACAGCGTAACACAGACAGACACACACACAACGTAACACAGACACACACACAGCATGACACAGACAGACACACAGCATGACACAGACAGACACACAGCATGACACAGACAGACACACACACACACTGCATGACACAGACAGACACACACACACTGCATGACACAGACAGACACACACACACTGCATGACACAGACAGATACACAGCATGACACAGACACACACACACCGCATGACACAGACAGACACACACCGCATGACACAGACACACACACAGCATGACACAGACACACACACACACACCATGACAGACACACACACACACCATGACAGACACACACACACACACACAATGACAGACACACACCATGATACAGACACACAGCATGATACAGACACACACACACCGCATGACACAGACACACAAACAGCATGACACAGACAGACACACACACACCATGACAGACATACACACACCATGATACAGACACAGCATGACACAGACAGACACACAGCATGACACAGACAGATACACAGCATGACACAGACATAAACACAGCATGATACAGACACACACAGCATGACACAGACACACACACACAGCATGACGCAGACACACACACACAGCATGACGCAGACACACACAGCATGACACAGACAGACAGACACACACACTCACAGCATGATCCAGACACATACACACACACCATGACAGACAGACACATACACACACACCATGACAGACAGACACAAACACACACAGCATGACACAAACACACACTTCCACTGACATACATATTTTTTAGTACCTGTGGGCAGGGGCGTACCTAGAGCATTTGGCACCCGGGGCGGACCCTGAGTGTGGCAACTTCCCCCCCCCCCCCCCATAATAAAAATGTAAGAAAACACCCACATATTTTTTCGATGTTTTCAATAATATTTATTGCACAAATTTGTAAACTGCTTGTAAAATTTGTAAAATGCGCCAGTTTTGTAGAAGGGGGAAGACCAGTGCTTTTGTAGAAAGGGGCTGGTGAGAACCTTCTAGAAAACTCCTGCCCTGCCCCTTTCTACAAAGCCCCTTGTCTCGCCCTTCATATAAAAACCCTGCACCCCGATCACATAAATTTCAGACACTCCCTACACATAAAAACCCTGCACCCCGATCGCATAAATTTCATTCACTCCCTACACATAAAAATCCTGCACACCCCCTTAATAAAAAACCCTGCACACCCCCTTAATAAAAAACAAAAACGTGCACAACCCCTCTTAATAACAAAAAACCTGCACACCCCCTTAACAAAAACAAAAATCTGCAGTGCACATCCTCCCTTAATAAATAGAATACTGCAACACCCTTAATCAAAAAAAACCTGCACCCCCATTATGTAAACCTCCCCCTTTAATTCTTTAATCCACAGCCCCCTTTAATTAATCCACACACCCCTTAATTAATACACCCCCCTTAATAAATCCTCACCCCCCCCTTAATTAATACACCCCCTTAATTAATCAACACACCCCTTAATTAATACACCCCCCTTAATTAATACACCCCCCTTAATTAATCCACACACCCCTTAATTATTACACCCCCTTAATTAATCCTCACTCCCCCTTAATACACCCCCCTTAATTAATCCACACCCCCCTTAATTAATCCACACCCCCTTAATTAATACATCCCCCTTAATTAATCCACTCACCCCTTAATTAATCCACTCACCCCTTAATTAATCCTCACTCCCCCTTAATACACCACACTTAATTAATACTCACTCCCCCCTTAATTATTACACACCCCTTAATTAATCCACACACCCCTTAATTAATACACCCCCTTAATACAACCCCTTAATTAATCCACACCCCCCTTAATTAATACTCACTCCCGCCTTAATTAATCAATACACCCCCTTAATTAATACACCCCCTTAATTAATACACCCCCCTTAATTAATACACCCCCTTAATTAATACACCTCCCTTAATTAATACTCACTCCCCCCTTAATTAATACACCCCCTTAATTAATACACCCCCTTAATTAATACTCACTCCCCCTTAATTAATACACCCACTTAATGAATACACCCCCCTTAATTAACACACCCTTAATTAATACACCCCCTTAATTAATACTCACTCCCCCCGTAATTAATCCACCCCCCCTTAATTAATACACCCCCCCCCCCTTTATTAAACCTCCCTCCCCTTTAATTCTTTAATTAATCCATTATCCACCCCCCCCCTTTAATTAATTTAGCCCCATCACATAAAATGACTACTTACATTTGTGGGTGTGTGGGTGGGCAGACTGGCAGCTGTGCTGGCGGCCGCAGGGAGAACTTGAAAGGCGGCCGCAGGGGAAGCTTTTCATGAGGCCGGGAGCAGGCTCTTCTGGGGGAGCAGGCTGTTCTGTCTCTGCTCCCCCTCCCTCGCGCGCTAGAAAGACCGGGGCCGGAATATGACGTCATATTCCGGCTCCGGTCTCATTAAGCTGCGCGCGAGGGAGGGGGAGCAGAGACAGAACAGCCTGCTCCCCCAGAAGAGCCTGCTCCCGGCCTCATGAAAAGCTTCCCCTGCGGCCGCCTTTCAAGTTCTCCCTGCGGCCGCAGGTCACCCCGGCCCCAGTTGCCGACGGCCCACCGGGAAATTTCCCGGTATCCCGGTGGGCCAGTCCGGCCCTGACCGCAATGACATAGAAAATGTTGAGTTGAACGCTGTCATGTGGTATTTTCCAGCTGTTTGGAATTCTCTGTATTCTAAGATTGGTATATATATTTATTGTTAATGGAGATAAATATTTAAAACAACATTCTCACCATCTGAGTAGTATATAATATATAATAAGGAGGTATGATTTAAATTGTATCTGTCACAAGTGTTACATATTGACAATTTGAAGTTAATGCAGTTATATTTATAAATTCTTCTATCATTTTTCTAGGTTACACTTTTATCTTTATGCTACTGACATAGAGGAAGCTAATGTAGGGGCACCCAGCTGCATTCCTCCCAACCTTCCCAATTTCAATGAGACAATCCAAATTTTCATGTCCTGTTTGACCAGCCCGACCATCCATCGTAGCACAAGTACACCATTAGATGTGCTCATCCTATATTCAGGGTACTATGAATGGGCAAGGAGCACTGAAAAAGTGCTCCTTGCAGGGTCAACCCTCAATGGGATGGTTAAATGATTGGCAGGAAGCCTTGAGTGTATTTATGCCAGGCTGGCCTGTCAGTAAAGTGGGCGTAAGTGCCCACATTACAGGTGGGTCCACCCATTTTGGGCAGAGCCAGAGATGCAAGCTTGTTGCTCCTCTCCCACAGGTGTTTCGATTTTGGAACTTGAGGATGTTGGGAGGTATGCAGCTGCAAGATGAAAAGATGTAGATTTTTATATGTAATTTCATTTTACATACCTCATAAATACATACTTGTAAATTATAGGGAATATTAAATATAATATTTAAAATCCAGGGGAGTGACAGTTCCCCTTTAATGTAAAATGGTGTATAATCTATTTTGTAAGGGTTCTTCAAACAAAAATTGACCCATGGCCACTCTGTTGGTTTGGTATTAATGAAATGAAATAAATTAACTGACTTTCATATAATTTTATTATTTTCCACCGCAATTTCCCCTTTGCTTTTAAAACAAATTCTGCTCAGCAACAGATAATAATGTATTCAGGCAAACAATGCAACAGCAAAACTCTATTGTCCAAAGAGTAAAGTATTAGTACAGAACTAGAGTCACGAGTCACTTTACTGGGCAGCATCTATAAATAATATTCTCTTAATCATTACAAGTCCATTCCAATACCTTTCTGTGAAATAACTTGCTAACAATATATTAGCCATGCATTGTTTGGTACACTTTGAAAATGCTGATACTTATGTTTAGTTTCCACTTTTGACTTTTTATGACCGCTTCACATAGCCATATGTTTTGCTAGGCATTTCTGTAAAACTATGATTGATTTAGTGAATTATAAATACCATAGCCAATTTAAGCAATTCTCCAGATGTCAGTGACAAGTTGGAAAGTCACAGTTTTCTCAAAAATCCATTACATGTAATGAACATCGAAACAAAATCTGAAGATGCAGTATGTCAGTGCACAATGAGGTTCAGGTCAAGTCTGTGACAATTTGGTGCTCTCTGTAATTTTGAATTGTGAGCAGAGTTACTCAGATTAATTGTCCAGCTTTTGTGTGAATCTGACCATTGCACTGGAAGTCTATCAACTATTTTCTTCTGTTTAATTTATTTTCAGCAGCCAGTGAACCATTGTACAGACTGGTTCATCAAAGGTGTCTTCAGCAAAGGATCCTGCGGAACTGATTCCTGGTTCATTAACCACGCCAAAAGGTCCAGGGATGGAGTAATTGACATAACTTTTTCATTGCCATCCACATCTGTCTTTGAACAAACATATTCACCGCTTATAGTAAAAATATTGCTTAAAATGATAATGTATGTTCGCTTATTTGTTTTGATGGGTTTTTTTTAATTATGTTTTTATGTTAACCCATTCTGTGATGTCTGAGCAAAAAGTTATGCAAACTTCATTTATCTTTTAAGTGAAACTCAAATAGGAAGATAATTGAAATCCTGCACAAAAAAAAATAGTTTGTGACATAAGTTACAGTACTGATAAACCATTTTACATCTCAGAGTCTTATTACGCATTTCTACAGCTATAAACTCACCATAGTCCCAAGTCTACATCCATGTTCTCCACAACCCACATTCATATTCTCCCTCCACATTTCATCCCCACCAGATATGAATCTACACTTTGTGAGGCCTCGGCAAAACTCAAACATGAGGCCCTCTCTAACTTCTGTTGAAAAAAAAATAGAGGAACCATACTGTGTGTTTATAAGGAGTGGCTTGCAGCGCTGGGTACAGTGAGCGAGTCTCTATATTCATTGTTAAGAGGTTTGCAGTGTCACGACTTCCTGTGCTGATGCGTTGTGAGCTCTCTGACTGTAGTTATGACATAATTTGCAAAGTAAATTAGTTTACAATAAACACATTTAATTTCCAACTATGCAAATCATTTATACACGGTTGCGGGTTATGATTGCATAGTCTGGAAGTCGTGTATACATAAAGGACGGTGTATTTACCTTTGCATTGCAGGTACCATACGCAGCCGTAGACACAAACATTAATACACGAACAAATATACACACTGCACACATATATCCACTTATACACAAATACACTCCCAAATACATGTACATGTATACACACATTTGGCTGTGTGTATTTTTGAATGTGTCTTTCATTGTCTATGGAACCGCTGGCACCTCGACCGGGTACCTTCCGCTGACGGATGCTCCTAGTGCTTTCCGAGGGCTCCAAGCACTCCACCTGACACCATAACCACTGCACACCCCACAAACCGCTGCAGCTTGGTTGGGGTCTCGCCGTCTCCACCCACTCTGGACCCAAGGCCAGGGTCCAGCTTCCAGTAGGTCGACCTCTCCAAATTCCAGAGAGCAGGAACAGGTACAAGCTCTTAGCAGAGCTTAGTGATTATATCCTAGGGAGTATAGTGATTATAGCAATCCCCAGAGTGTAGTTCTCCAATCCCCCAAACATGAGCCGAAACTTCATGAAAGTACAAGATGATCTGTTTAATGAGCACCAAAGGGCTTTCTTTTATGCAGGTTTTTCCACAAGGTTACCACCCACATGGGCCTTGTGGCACACAGGACATGCAGTTACAATAGCCAATCAAAATATTACAGTACAGTCAGACACTCCCAGCCAAAGCACACAACCCCTCCCCTTTGCCTGTGATATAATTACTGAACACAATGGGTTAACTCAATTATCACAGGCAGGAAAAAACAATACATGTAATTCACATAAAAGTCACATATTCTGAACCAGCATAAGCAGTATACAAACATATGTTAAAATCATACTAATTGGTCCAGTGGTTCAAAAGTTAGGTGGAAGTCCTAATTGACCGACTGCAAGCATGGCTTTCCTGCCCAAAACAGTTTCACAGATTTAGGCTGTGCAGTCGGTCTATTTTCTCCTCTATCGTGGAGATAATTGGCTTAAGTGGGTTAAGTGGTAACTTAATTAACTCCAGGTACAGGGAATATCTCCATTTACAAAAACAGTAAAAGTACATAAAAATACATAATTCCTATTATACTGAACAGAACCCCCACATTCAACCTATCCCCAGATAGCTTGGATCTGAGCGCTCAATATATCCGAACAGCGCTCAGATTCCACGAACAGAATAAACTCGCCATGGGGTTAAAGTTGCAAGGGCTGATGAGAGTAGCAAGGGCTGATGAGAGATTGAGGAGAGACAAAGCAGCCAGTTTAAACTGGTCTGGCAGTGTCCCTGGGACAACGCCCTGCTGGAGAAACAATAGACAGGAAACAGGGGGAGGGGAAGAGGCACATTCTCCCATGGATTCAAAGGGGCAGAAACAGTGCAATAAAATCCAATATGCCCAAATAACGTTTTTAAAGGGCCATACACACCAGGGCCGTAGTCACAAGGCAGGAGGCTGGCAATCAGGCTCCTCCAAAAGCCAGGGGCAAAGGGCAGTTGGTAAAATAAAAAGCCGTGACAAAAGGCAATTTGTCACAGTCTATATTTGTATGTGCCTGAGAGTGTATGTCGGACAGTGAGTATCCTTGTCTGTGAATGTATGTCTCTGTGAGTATGTGTATAGTTGTGTCTGGGACTGTAAATGTGTGGGGTAGCTACTTGCAGTGTGTTGTGTGTATAGGGCAGGGCAGGCGCAAGACATTGAGCTGCCTGGATCCAAGGATGAAATTCTGCTCACGCCCCCACCCCCAAAAAAAAAAAAAAAACGTATGTTTCTGCAATGGTAGTGTCTCTATGTGTGTGTGCTGGGGATAAAATGTGTCTCTGTGTGTGTACTGGAGATTATTGGAGATTTTAATTACCCGGACATAAATTGGGAAAGAGGGAGTAGTAGCTCAGCAAAGGGAATTACGTTTTTAAACTTGTTAAATGACACCTTCATGTCACAACTTGTACAAGCAAGAACTAGAAAGGACGCTTGTCTGGACCTGGTTTTAACAAACAACGTTGATCTTTTGACCAACATTCAAGTAGGTGAGCACTTGGGAAATAGTGATCACACTATAGTGTCCTTTGAAATAAACTCAAAAATACAAAAGCACATGGGGTATACTAAAACATAAAATTTTAAAAAGGTCAATTTCTATAAATTAAGGGCAGCTTTACAATATATTGACTGGCATAAACTCTTTGGTGAAAAGAACACTGAGGATAAATGGAACATCTTCCAACAAATATTAGAAAGGCACATTTCTCAGTATGTACCATTGGGTAATACATATAAAATAAACAAATTAAAACCAATGTGGCTTAGTAGAGAAGTAAAACAAGAGATTAAAAATAAGAAAAGGGCATTTAAAGCATTCAAAATCGGACAAATCAGATACATCCTATAAAAGATATAAGGAAGCCAATAATGCGTGCAAAAAGGCGATTCGATTTGCTAAACTTCAAAACGAAAAAATGATAGCCAAAGAGAGCGAAACCAAACCCAAAGCATTATTTAAGTACATACATTCTAAAAAAACAAAAAATGAAAGTGTAGGTACATTAAAAACTGAAATGGGGGTTTTAGTTAATGAAGACCAGGAAAAGGCAGGAATTTTAAATCACTATTTCTCCTCGGTATATATTAAGGAAGAACCCATGGCAATAAATGTGCAAATGATTGCTACTAAAAACTTGCAGAATAATTGTAATTGATTAACTCAATACAAGGTGCTGCAGCAACTAAAGAAAGTTAATATAAACAAAGCTCCAGGGCCTGACGGTATCCATCCACGAGTACTTAAGGAACTACAGGTGATACTCGAAAAATTAGAATATCGTGCAAAAGTTAATTTATTTCAGTAATGCAACGTAAAACGGGAAATTAATATATGAGATAGACGCATTACATGCAAAGCAAGATAGTTCAAGCCGTGATTTCTCATAAGTGCGATGATTATGGCTTACAGCTCATGAAACTGAGCATGTGTGACTGTTTGTCAGGGCTGGCACGTCCATTGGTATATATATATATATATATAAACAAAAAATAATCCTTCAGGCACTCACCCCTGAATGGTATGTAGATAAAACTTGCCTCCGGTGCTTCCAGCGTCGTATATATATTCACCAATGAAAAGGAGCACTCAGAAGGACTAAACAATCGTGAATTTATTATTCAAGTAGTTTTACAACAGCATGTAAATCCTGTGATTCAACGTTTCGACCCCTCAGGGTCTTTTTCAAGAACAATTTACAAGTGAACTAAACATGTAATATATAGGCATGAAAACAGTGCACTCACCAATCTCGTGTGTGTAGCCGCCCATTCGAACCCGGAAGTGTCACGAAGCCCGCCCCACGTGGTTTCCATAGCGTGCATCAATACGTGCGACGTAATTGACGTCGTTGCTAGGTGATATCATATCAACAATATGTTATATTCGTGTATACTAGCAACCAGAATAGACAATGTGTTCTGAAAGAGTGTGAGATGTCTAATCGCTAAGGAAGAGAACCCTAAATGTCGAATAAATCTTAAGTAAGAGGGTCTCAAGAAATGAGTGAGTGTCAGTCTGAGGCATGAGACTGAAGTGCCAGATGTGCTAAATAGTGCAAAATACAAGGCAGAAAGTGTACTACTGCATATAGTGCCAAACAGAAAGAATTAAAACATAAGGCAACATCAATCTCAAATATTGCAAATAAAAACAAAGAAGGCAAGAATTTCCTGAGTGTCGAGACTAAATATACACTGATATAAGTAATATTATGCAAACACTTAGTAAGACTATTGTATGTTATATTATCTTAGCTGATAGCGAATAATTAAAAAAGGTTAACAAGCGGGATGATGATCTGAGAACCAAACATATTCTTATTGGAACGACCTATGATTTGCATAGGTCGTTCCAATAAGAATATGTTTGGTTCTCAGATCATCATCCCGCTTGTTAACCTTTTTTAATTATTCGCTATCAGCTAAGATAATATAACATACAATAGTCTTACTAAGTGTTTGCATAATATTACTTATATCAGTGTATATTTAGTCTCGACACTCAGGAAATTCTTGCCTTCTTTGTTTTTATTTGCAATATTTGAGATTGATGTTGCCTTATGTTTTAATTCTTTCTGTTTGGCACTATATGCAGTAGTACACTTTCTGCCTTGTATTTTGCACTATTTAGCACATCTGGCACTTCAGTCTCATGCCTCAGACTGACACTCACTCATTTCTTGAGACCCTCTTACTTAAGATTTATTCGACATTTAGGGTTCTCTTCCTTAGCGATTAGACATCTCACACTCTTTCAGAACACATTGTCTATTCTGGTTGCTAGTATACACGAATATAACATATTGTTGATATGATATCACCTAGCAACGACGTCAATTACGTCGCACGTATTGATGCACGCTATGGAAACCACGTGGGGCGGGCTTCGTGACACTTCCGGGTTCGAATGGGCGGCTACACACACGAGATTGGTGAGTGCACTGTTTTCATGCCTATATATTACATGTTTAGTTCACTTGTAAATTGTTCTTGAAAAAGACCCTGAGGGGTCGAAACGTTGAATCACAGGATTTACATGCTGTTGTAAAACTACTTGAATAATAAATTCACGATTGTTTAGTCCTTCTGAGTGCTCCTTTTCATTGGTGAATATATATATATATATATATAGCGAGTAATGCTATATACATGCTTATCATATGGCAAGAGGAAAAGGCCTCTGACTGCAGGAGATGGAGAATTAAATCTCTATGCCCCCTCTTCACAATACACCTTGATGTGCCACTGGACCACCAGGGAACATTGTGTACCCCTTTCCTGCCCACAGGAAGACATTGCTATCCAGAATTCTCCTCAAGTGTATACTTTCCTGTGGTCCTCGAAAAGGGCATCTGAAGCAGAGAAGCGGGCAGGGTACCAAAAATGAATCTAGTCTGGACTCCAAACATACATGAAAAGGGGAAATGGTAACACACGCAAAACATGCATTTCTGATGAAAAATGCATGTTCCACATGTGCCCCAAATTCCTCCTTTTTAAAAAAAGTCTATATTAAAAAATGTTTTTAGCTTTATAGACTGTTTTTATGGACTGTGTAGAAATGCATTGGGCATGGTAGAATAGAGTGGTGTGGAAAACACAATACTGCGAGTGTGAATGAAGTGTGCAAATGCGTGAATGTGAAATGTAACCTTGACAATATAGCCATGCCTTTGCTATTTTACCAAGGATCTATATTGGAAATTGAGGAGAGGATAACATGTGCAGGAATGTCAAGTTTTGACATTTAAAATTAAAGTATTGTTTGTTAGAAAATGCTACATTCATGCAAATATTAATCATTATTAAATATTTTTAATATCACACAAGCCAACGACAGAATGATGCATTGTTGTTATCTTTGCTATTCTCCCATGATTGATCACTGGTTCTCTATACAGCCAAAAGATATGTTTTATATCTAGCATGGAGTACATGACTTTGTGTCTTTCCTACAGAGTCTGCTAACACTCTTAACCTATATTCTACCAACACACATATCCCCTTTTATATTACAGCAATATTTCCAGCATGCATGCATTATACATTGCTATGCCCTCTACCATTTTCACTTTCTCCCTCCTGACAAATATCTCTTCTTGTCCCCTATATATACACCATTTTAACAGCCGTAATCCATCAATCGTATAAATTTTAATCCGCTAATTATTTTTCCCCATAAAATCAAGCCTTCTTCACAGTGCTTTATCTCTAATCCATTTCTCCCCCTACAAGCATATCCACCTAAAACCTGTGCTTTTACCATTTACACAAAATCCCTCATTAGGCTCTTCCAGTTCATTAGGTTGTTATGGCTTGAGAAGGAAGAGTACTTTTTTGGTATATGATAACACTGTACTCCATAGAGAGATGTCATTGTAAACAACACCACAGGTGATCAGTGACAGAAAGAAATCTCATAGACAAGGAAAATCAACATAGATGAATGGAAGACCACTATGGGTGTCTGTTTCATAATTCAAAGTGATCCCACAATTAACTGATGATACCAGCCAAGTGTCTAGCAACATTGCAATATATAAAAAAAGAAAACGGTGATAAGACCATCCATCGTTAGGACAGGTTTAGATGTCAAAGATTTCATTTCAATGCTTAGAATAAAATATATATTCATTAAAAAAACAAAACGATTATAAAACCGTATTTTAAAAAACGTTTCAAAAGTTTACTAATTATAAAATGTAAATAAAAAAATTCAACAAGACAGATGTACCTTACCCAATGGAAAAGCTGGTGTAGTTGGTATGGAGCTATGACATTTAATTTACCACTTTATTTCTTGAAATGACAGTTTACTTTGTTCTAACTATAGCTACTTAACATAATTTAACAACGGCATTTCCCACTGATTGTAACGATTTCTTTACATTTGCTCTGTTCTCCCATGAGAATCGGCTTTGAAGAATACGTAAATTACAGCGCAAAGCACGTAACTTCACAAAGCAATATATGAAGACATATTTCAAGTGATTAATGAGCATGTGAACTAGTAATCCCATACCTCCAAAAAGTATAAAATACAGAAGTTTTTATTTGTTTTTTTTTTAAAAACCTCAAATTACTTATTTTCATTGTGTCTCCTTCAACATACTGCTTATGCAATATTTGCCTTAATAAACACATCCAATGACCTCAAGAGAGCTAATAATGATTATTTACAAAAGGAAGAGCACTCAAAGATAATTAATGAGCGGTTATTCTGTGAATAACAGAGCAGGTAAGCCAAAGCAATTCTAAATCAGAATAACCTATGCCAGTTTCAAACAAGAGCCAGGTACTTAAATAACGTAATTTCATTTAACTTTCTTGTTTGTCTCCAGAGTAGATATTAAGCCTAATGCCAGTTAAGGGTGTTACTTACACGTTGTCTTGGACATTTTTTTAGGCTATTAGGCTTTGGTATAGTATGTACCTGAGCACAAATTAAATAATAAAATGGATGCAAGGTAATAGAGGACTTCTGCCACATAGGTATTTAAGAAAAAAGGACTCTGTTAGACAGACAATGCCTAAGCCATTTCAAAGCTAATGGATTAACTCTTTGTAATGTTCATTGAATTGTTGGCTGATTGTCTGAAGTTACCAAATGGAAGATCAGCAAAGATATCACAGTAAGGTGTACTCTATAGTATACTAGCACTCATAGACACACATTTAATTATATATACTGCTACATTGGCATAATTGTGTGTGCCTATACAAAAACAGTTGATCTCCAATAGCAAATATATATGTAAATGCTACCTAACTCCTCTAAAATAAATTAAGGTAATGAATCATTTTCATCTGCTTACAATTCCCTTGTGTATAAATTCCTGTTAATTTCCACCAAGACATAGGCAGAAATAGTTCAAACGTTCCAAAAAAAAAAAAAATAAAGAGTATCAAAAGTATTGTATTTTTGGGGGGGCGTGGCTTGACCGGGAACCAAGCTGGACGTGCAAGCCTAGAGCTCCGCGCTTAGCCCCCTATACCAACAGCTCACAACAGCGATAAACCGACCAAAACACGGAAAAAACCTCACCTCCCTTCCCCTGACCCGCCATGGATAGGCGCCAGCCGAAAAAATCGGGCAAAAAAAACATGGAAAACACCGCCACAGTACCCGACCTGTTTGCGGCCTCCCGCACACCGCGCCAAGACTCCCAAAATGGCGGCGGATCCAGCCCACGAGCCCAGGCCTCACCAACGACCCTGAGCACACCCCAGCCTCACAGCCTGGCATCTTCTGATATGGCCCACATACTGACCGAACTGGCGGCGGTCAAAAGCTACCTGGCTCGAGAGATTGACAGGTCCTCAAAGGAGGTGATGTCCGAAATCCACAAGCTGGGTGAGAGAACAGCAGACCTCGAACACCGCGTGGAAACAACCACGGTGGCTCACAACACGATGTCCGCCCATGTCAACACGCTCACAGCCCGGCTGGAAGCATCAGAGGCAGCTCTAGAGGACTTAGCGAACAGGTCGCGCCGCAACAACATCCGCGTGCGCGGCCTACCGGAGCAACAAGATGAAGGCCCAATTTCGGCCTTGCTCCTCACGATACTACGCCCCCTCCTGCCAGAGATACCAGACGAACACTGGCACATTGACAGAGCCCACAGAGCCTTGCGGGCCAGGAGAGACGACAACACGAGGCCCAGAGACATAATAGCCCGGTTCCTCCACTTCCAGACAAAGGAAGCAGTGCTGAGGAAGGCCAGGGACAACCCCATCACACATCAAGGAAAGGAACTCTCCCTTTTTCAAGACCTGGCCCCCATCACCCTCCAACGCAGAAGGGAATGGAGACCTATTACGGAACTGCTCAGGGCCAACACGATCAGGTATGCCTGGGGACACCCGTTTAAATTGATGGTCTTTAAGCAAGGCAGACCACTTATCCTAATGCCAGGCACTGACCCTGTGCCATTCCTCCAAGGCCTGGGTATCACAGTGCCAGAGGGCTTCTCGGTGCCGGACACCACCCTCCCAATCTTGCAACCCTTACCACGCGACTGGTACACCGCCGGAGAATAAACGGGCGGCAGACCGACACCCACCTGGCCTACCCGACCTCCCAGAAATGAGCACACCCGACCCCCTCCTGACAAACGGCATAGCGTCGCAACCACCCTTCCCCATCCACCAGAAGCAGATGAACTGGTCACTATGCATCGAGAATGTTGCCCCACTCGCTGATCGGACGGGACTCATGCTACCCAAGACCCCGTTTTCGTAATGGACCCCATCGCAACAACCCCACACTACAGCACGCGACCTTCTTTGTTCCTTGGCGGCCGCTGGCACACGCAGCTCCGGCTCCCTAGACCCTGTCTACCCATACGACACCTGCCACGGCTACAGACCCAATTATTTGGTATTGTGGACTTTGAGACTTTCTAAGAACTATTGCTGCCAACTGGATACCAAAAAGAGACTCTAGTACCGGCTGTCAAAATCCAGACATCGCAAGGAAGTGTAATGTATACTGATAACACCAGTGGGATGTATTGAGTTAACTAGTCAGGTTACACACACCACTGTAAACGTAACACTTCAGACTAAACATCACCCCACCGCACACACATCCTATACTTGCATGGGGGCCGGTGGCGGGGGCCACTTGGGGGGGTGGCGGGGTGGGTGGCTGGGTGGCTGGGGCAGGTTGCAGAGCACACGACTCCAGAGACACTAAGTCAAACCAAGGAAAGCAGTGTAACGTACGGGGAGGGGAGTGTGAAATAGACATGTTTCCTGCTCTGGCATAATATGATGTGTACTGTTTTTTCTCATGTAATGTTTTATGCAGCCGCCACGGGCCTGTCCTTGTCTCCCCCCCCCCCCGCCCCCCCCCCCCCCCCCCCCTCGCCGGCCGGTCCAGCCACGTATTCAGGCGATGTGACCCTCTTCCATTCACCCCCTCATCCCTATCTAGCCGAGAAAAAAAAAAAAAAAAAAAAAAAAAAAATACAACATAAAACAACAAAAATAAGAGCGAACTGTAAATTGAGTAACCCCCGGCGCTATTGTGCTCATTGCTGGGAGAGCTGTCTCGACACGTAAGAGACGACACTATGGGTCTCATCCATTAAGGTTTTCACTTCCTCCCCCCCCCACCCAAAACTCACCTGAGCTCCCAGTCCTACCTCCACATGGCAACCATTTAGCATCTAAGAACCAGGGACGGAGGAGCAGAACATTCTGCTAGGTTTATCAAAAAGCATATGACACACTTAAGATATAATAAGCAAACGTTTTATGGTATTAGGGGGCCACACCGGCTTTTAGGTTCATGACCCATCTCTTCCTGACCGGATTAGCCGTCACGGAGACGAGGGTTCATGCACCCCCCCACCGTCTGGCACGGTATAAGACCAGACAAGTACGGCTCCACCGTACCTTCTCCTTCCTCTTCCCTCTACACCCCTTACTCTTCTTTATCCACTTAATCACCCTCCCCCTCCTATTGTCCACACCGGTCCTGGACGAAACTAGAGACGCAACTGACACAGTCCCATTCCTAGTCCCAACACAGCTCCCAATGGAACAGAGGTGGGAGCGCAACCCACCACCCTCTCCACGCATACGCCACTCAACCCACAAGGAGACGCCAACACCACCCGAACACCCACCGGGTCCAAGTGCACACACCAAACCCCCATGACCATGGCCCTCAAAATATCCTCGCTTAATGTCAAAGGTCTTAACGCCCCCCGCAAACGAAGGACATTGTACAGGGAACTCCGTAGGCTGAACCCAGACATTGTATTCCTTCAGGAGACACACCTACCTCGGTCCGCCCAGGTCTCCCTCCGTGACCCCTCATACCGCTTGACGGCCGAGGCTCGCTCCTTTCGCAAACACAACGGAGTAGCGATACTCACACACAAACGCTGCCCGATACACATAACAAAAGTGACACCAGACCCAGACGGTAGATATGTCTTAGCAACCGGACGGATCCACTCGCAACCCATCCACTTAATCAATGTTTACGCCCCTAATACACACACACCTCAATTCTGGAACCATATGTCAGATATGGTCCTCGCCCTCCCCACCGGGATAATCCTCCTGGGGGGAGACTTGAATGCGGCACCCGCCCCGGCTATTGACAGAAGTTCACGCCCAGGACTACTAAGATCCCACGGCATGGGCACTCAGGACAAACAATTACACCATTTTATTCGTAAAACAGGCCTCATAGATGCTTGGAGGGCCCAACACCCCTCAGATAAGGACTACACATATTACTCACCACCCCACGACACATACTCACGCATAGACATGTTCCTGACCAACCATACAGGCTACACGAAAACGCAAAAAACAGACATCGGTTCCATCGCATGGTCCGACCACGCCGACATCGCAATCTACCTCACCGGCCTCCAATGCCCTACCCCATGGACATGGAGATTGAACACATCCCTCCTCAAGGACCCGTTGGTAGTGGAGGACATACAGAAACAACTCACCTCATACTTTACTGAAAACATATCTCCAGACATCCCAATGACCACAGTGTGGGCAGCTCACAAGGCAGTAATCCGAGGCTCCCTCATCAAAATAGCTACCCATAAAAAAAAACTAAAAACTCAGAAACTCACACAACTGCTAGACGCCCTCCGCACGGCGGAGCAACGCCACAAAACCGACCCAACTCCTCAAACACTTCACATTCTACAGAACACCCGCATTACGATTAGGCAACTACTCATAGATGACACAGCCAGAGCACTCACATGGACAAGAAGAACGTATTATGACAAGTCCAATAAAATGGACACCCTACTGGCCCGCACACTACGCCCCAGACCACATCACCCACATATCACCAAGATAAGAGCCCCCGACGGTACCATGAAAACCTCCCCGGCCGATATAGCCAGTACTTTCACAACCTTCTACACAACACTATACAACCACTCCCCACGAGACGACGTAGCCCACACAACAGGGAATCAGAAAATAGCGGACTTCCTCACCAACCTAAATTTACCTAAACTACACAATGCAGCCATAACAGAACTAGCAGCACCGATCACAAAAGAAGAAATAGACTCAGCCATCTCCTCTCTCAAAAGCAACAAAACCCCCGGCCCTGACGGTTTTGAGGGCAGCTATTATAAGACCTTCAGGGAAACCCTCGTCCCGCACCTCGAATCCCTGTTCAGGGACCTAATGACGGGAACTCCACCAGACAGAGACATGACTAGGGCAAACATTATCCTCCTGCCGAAACCGGGCAAGGACCACACACAGCCAGAAGCATACCGACCTATCTCGCTCATAAACCATGACAGCAAAATTTTCGCCAAGATCTTAGCGAGCCGACTGAACCCATACTTGACAAGTCTAATCCACGCAGACCAAGTGGGGTTCATACCCGGACGCCAGTTGTTTGAGAACACGAGACGCAACATTGACTTGATAGGGATACTAGCTGACACAAAAACACCATCCTTAGCGCTTTCACTTGACGCGGAAAAAGCCTTTGACCGTGTGCAATGGCCCTACATGTTTACCCTATTGGAACACATAGGCATGCCCCATACGTACATAACTGCCATCCGCGCTTTATACACCTCCGTTTCAGCGCAAATAAAGATTACGGGGACGGCCTGCCCGCCCTTCACAATTACTAACGGCACACGACAGGGTTGCCCCCTGTCCCCTCTACTCTTTGTACTGACACTCGAACCACTGCTCCAAGCCATTCGGGAACACCCGCAAATCAAAGGGGTCACGGTGGACAACCAGGAGTACCTGGTTTCGGGATACGCAGACGACATCCTGCTGACCATCACTGAACCCACCCACACACTACGGGCCCTACTACCACTCCTGGCTGAATATGGGACGATTTCGGGATACAAAGTCAATGTAGACAAATCTAGCGCACTCCCAATAAATCTCACTCAGACAGACATACTCGGAATCACATCAGACTACCACATACGTGTTACGCCAACACACCTTACCTATCTGGGCGTAAAATTACCAGCAGACATATCCACACTCCATAGCCTGAACTATACTCCCATGATAGCTAAACTCATCTCGGACATGGAGACCTGGGCGGACAAACCCATATCCTGGATAGGGAGAATACATTCAATTAAGATGAACGTACTACCCCGAATTTTATTCCTTTTTCAGGCTCTACCCATCCCCATCACGAAACATAGCCTCATCCCCCTACAACGAGCAATAGACAGATTCATATGGCAAAACAAGAGACACAGGGTAGCCCGTAACATCCTATATCGCCCCAGAATGCAAGGAGGTCTGGGGCTGCCCCACCTACACTTTTATTATATAGCCGCACAAATGGCACAAATTGCCCTATGGCACACCCCCCCAGAGACTAGACGTTGGGTAGATCTCGAATCAGCTTTAATGAAATCGGATCTCCCACAATTCTATATCTGGACACCAAGGGACCACAGAGCACTCCCGAGAACTGCGTGCCCAGCTATTACTAACTCGATCCAGTTATGGGACACCTATGCCATCAAACACAAACTCACCACCACGTCCTCCCCCCTCACCCCACTATACCGTAATAAAGCATTCGCGCCAGGCATGAGACCCTGGGACTTTAAAGGCCTAGAGAACGCCGGGCTCCAAAGGGTCTTTCAACTTTATATTGGAGACACGATAATCACCTTCCCCGACCTACAAACCAAAGCAACCCTAAAACCAGCCGACTTCTTCAGATACTTACAACTGAAGCATTACGCGGCCCAAGCGACAGTGAAAGCGGCCGCTAAAACCAACCCAACCTTCTTTGAGCGCATCTGCCTCACAGAAAGTTATCAGAGAGGCCTAATCACCCTATTGTACTCCCACCTCTGTTCCACCACACGGGAATGGGGGACCCTACACTATACGGAGAAATGGGAAACAGACTTGGGAGAAACCCTAGAGGGTATAGACTGGCAGGATATTTGGGAAGCTAATTCCAAAACCTCTATCTGCGTAACGATGCAAGAACAGGCATATAAGACAATGATGAGGTGGTACGTTACTCCAGTCCAACTTTATCATATGAAAAGAACACCCACAGATCTCTGTTGGCGTAACTGCGGAGAAAAAGGGACTTATGCACACATGTGGTGGTTCTGTCCCGCAATCAAAGTATTCTGGAAAAAAGTCCAGCAGCTTGCATCAGAGATCCTACACAGACCGATAGACCTAAACCCTTGGACCTTCCTCCTAGCCAGACCCCTTGACGACTTACCCAGATCAGAGCAACAACTACTCAACAAGATAGCCTTAGCTGCCAGAAAGGCCCTAGCCCACACATGGCTGCAGCCTACCCCCCCCCCATTATCCGCAGTGCTCAACAAAATCAAAGAATGCCATCTCATGGACAAACTAACGGCCCAAGTAAGGGGCAACACGACGGCATTCACAAAGATATGGGAACCGTGGGATAACTATATTGACGACTAAACAGCCACAGGCATCATCCAGGACCATCCCCCCCCCCCCCCCCCCCCCTACACCTAGTTCTCCACTACCCCATTTTCCTTGATTGTAGGCCGAGCTTACCGGTGACCCGGCCTATAGGTTCGACACACCAATCCCAAGGCTACCAAACGACAACCATGTCAGTTGATTCAAAGTTACGTAATATGTTATATATTTGCTTTCTAAGTGTTGAACTTTTTACTGTATTATACTGTATTGAAAAAAGACGACAGACAGATAGCGTAAACAATTGATGTAAGCAGCTTGTTATACATTTTATTAATACCACACCTGGGCTTCTGCGCAAGCCACATAATTGCACTGTTCATTTATGTCTGTCATTGAAAAATAAAGAATCATAAAAAAAAAAAAAGTATTGTATTTTTGGAAGAAATCCCACATGGGGTAAATGTCCATATGTTCTCCAATCTACTTTTAGGAGGAAGATTCTGCTGGACTATACTCACAGATCTCTTACATGTTGCCATATGTTGGTACTGGGGAGTGTACTGTGAACCTGCTTAGTCCAAGATGGTGGAGTACAGTAAATAAACAAAAACATGTTTTTCCTTTTAAAAATTTACTATCATGCTAAAATATATGATATTAAAGAATACCTGTCACCTCAACACTTGTAATATAATGATGCCTTTTTCAATATATGTCTTATCTTTAAATCCTTTCTCAATATCTTGTAACATTTTTGCCAGTTCTCAATACCTTGCTCCATTTTGTTCTCCTCTGTCTATAATGTCTGATGTTTGCCCCTCTGTTAATTTTTTTTCACAGATAGATTTTAGATAAATTGGTTTACCACTAGTGATGTCCCGAACAGTTCGCTGGCGAATAGTTCCTGGCGAACATTGCATGTTCGCGTTCGCCACGGATGGCGAACATATGCAATGTTCGGACCCCCCAATTCGTCATCATTGAGTAAACTTTAATCCTGTACCTCACAGTCAGCAGACACATTCCAGCCAATCAGCAGCAGACCCTCCCTTCCAGACTCTCCCACCTCCTAGACAGCATACAATTTAGATTAATTCTGAAGCTGCATTTTTTTTTTGCATTATTTTATTTTTTATTATTTTTTTGTGTGTTTATTATACATTATCCCCCATAGCCAGTAACCTGTGTTTATTATACATTATCCCCCATAGCCAGTAACCTGTGTTTATTATACATTATCCCCCCATAGCCAGTAACCTGTGTTTATTATACATTATCCCCCCATAGCCAGTAACCTGTGTTTATTATACATTATCCTCCCCATAGCCAGTAACCTGTGTTTATTATACATTATCCTCCCATAGCCAGTAACCTGTGTTTATAATACATTATCCTCCCATAGACAGTAACCTGTGTTTATTATACATTATCCTCCCATAGCCAGTAACCTGTGTTTATTATACATTATCCCCCCATAGCCAGTAACCTGTGCTTATTATACATTATCTCCCCCATAGCTAGTAACCTGCGTTTATTATACATTATCCCCCCACAACCAGTAACCTGTGTTTATTATACATTATCCCCCACAACCAGTAACCTGTGTTTATTATACATTATCCCCCCACAACCAGTAACCTGTGTTTATTATACATTATCCTCCCTATAGCTAGTAACCTGTGTTTATTATACATTATACTCCCATAGCCAGTAACCTGTGTTTATTATACATTATACCCCATAGCCAGTAACCTGTGCTTATTATACATTATCCTCCCATAGCCAGTAACCTGTGTTTATTATACATTATCCCTCCCATAGGCAGTAACCTGTGTTTATTATTCATTATCCTCCCATAGCCAGTAACCTGTGTTTATTATACATTATCCTCCCATAGCCAGTAACCTGTGTTTATTATACATTATCCTCCCATAGCCAGTAACCTGTGTTTATTATACATTATCCTCCCATAGCCAGTAACCTGTGTTTATTATACATTATCCTCCCATAGCCAGTAACCTGTGTTTATTATACATTATCCCCCCATAGCCAGTAACCTGTGCTTAATATACATTATCTCCCCCATAGCCAGTAACCTGTGTTTATTATACATTATCCCTCCATAGCCAGTAACCTGTGTTTATTTTACATTATCCTCCCATAGCCAGTAACCTGTGTTTATTATACATTATCCCCCCCATAGCTAGTAACCTGTGTTTATTATACATTATCCCCCATAGCCAGCAACCTGTGTTTATTATACATTATCCCCCCATAGCCAGTAACCTGTGCTTATTATACATTATCCTCCCATAGCCAGTAACCTGTGCGTATTATACATTATGCTCCCATAGCCAGTAACCTGTGTTTATTATACATTATCCCTCCCAAAGCCAGTAACCTGTGTTTATTATACATTATCAACCCCATAGCCAGTAACCTGTGTTTATTATACATTATCCCCCATAGTGATTTATCGTTGGACCTAGGCAGCATGATGTCTTAGGCCGGCCCAGAGAGTGAGTGAGTGAGTGAATAATATAATATATATGTTCAGAAACATATTAGTAATATATGTAAATCGGGTTCATGCAAAGAGGGTGAAAATGTATTAAAGAAAAACACACTTATTGCATCAAATTTACAAAGCCAAACTTTTAAAAGCTTTTAAAAGCTTTCCTTATTTCTTTCTCGGGATGAGGAATATATCGGTTGTAGACTGAGGATTTCCATCTGCCCAATCTTTTAATAATATGCACTGGAGTGTCAGTGTTGAAGGAGACCGAAGCTGCCCCTATTCTAAATGAAAGACCCGAGACATGGATACAACCCAATCTTAGGAGTAGTGTTCTGATGTAGAAGATGAATTTAGCCATAGTCAGAGGGATTCAGTGAGAGTAGTGGTGAAATGTGTGTGGCATGACTGAGTGTGGGTAAGTAAGAGTCAAGTTTTTTAACTGGGCACTAGTTCTAGGTGGGATAAAGTGGTATAGCGGATGGATGAGTAGATTGGTTTGTTTTAGAGGTTTGTAGAGAAAGTATATAGTGATCATGATTTTTAGCGATGTCCAATATTTTTAAGGTGGTCTCAAACAAACATAAAATGCTATATAAAATTTGTGGGAATATCGAATAGTCGTGTACAGTAAATCAGAGAGGGCTCAGAATATTGAACCATCGATCGGTATCCAACCTTGTGCAAATGGGGAGTTTGCAGTTGTGCAAATGGACTGTTTGCGGTTGTTCGCGGTGCGTTAAACGGGGAGTTTGGTCTGTCACTGTGAAGCAGGGCGTAACCCTTACACTACCTGATCAATACAACATCATACCTGATGCTTTAAAGCAAGTTAGTCCAAACAATTTAAGAATGTTAGGTGATTTATGCCCTTTATGGATTAAAGCCAGACTCTGCATCAACTATGTAATTTTCCATGGGAGTTTTGCCATCCCCCTCCGGCATGCCACAGTCCAGGTGCTAGTCCCCTTGAAACAACTTTTCCATCCCTATTGTGGCCAGAAAGAGTCCCTGTGGGTTTTAAAATTCACCTGCCCATTGAAGTCTATGGCCATTCGCCCGGTTCGCCCGTTCGCAAATATTTGCGGAAGTTCGCCATTCGCGAATGGAAAATGTTATGTTCGCGACATCACTATTTACCACTTGAAGTGGAACTTTGCTTAAGCTCTGCCCATTGCAAAAAATGCCAAAAGTCATGCGTCCCATTAGAAAAAGTAGTCCCTACGTCTTATTAAGGATAACTTAAATTCTTTGGAGAGTTAGAAAGAGAAGTAGAAGTACAAAAAAAAAACGGATTAATCCAAAACAAGCAAAACCTGCAAAGTGACAGAGGTGCTTTAAGTTCTGATTAGACTAGGGATTTCTGGGACATGTGGTTCAATTATCAGCTTCCTAATTCTAAAAACTATTAACTGAACTACAACTCGAAGAAACCTTTGCTATGCTTCCTGATAACTTGCACAATTGTGTTAGTGGGAAAGAATGTAGTTTAGAGGACTGGTACAGAAAGGGAACTGTGTATGCACTGTATATGTTTCAAAAGGCAAGTAAGCAGCATTTTAGAATAAAGGAGGTGGGTCATAGAATATTAAGTTAATATGGAGATTGCTGCAAAATGTTTATTATATTATACATTATATATTATGTACAATAAATGGCAAACAAAAATAGAGCTAATTATTTAGGTCAGAAGGTGTAAAATTCAAGGCATGCAAATGTAGGCAGACAATGTAATAGAACAGCAGGAAATGCTAGCAGAATGCTTGTTGTATAGGGAGAGGTATTAGCAGTAGAAAGAGGGAAGTGCTCATGCCATTGTACAGAACACTATTGAGACCTCGCTTGGAGTATTGTTCGCAGTACTGGAGACCATATCTCCAGAAGGATATTGATACTTTGGAGCGAGTTCAGAGAAGGGCTACTAAACTGGTTCATGGATTACAGGATAAAATATACAAGGAAAGATCAAAGGATCGTAACATGTTTAGCTTGGAGGAAAGACGAGACAGGGGGATATGATACAAACATACAGGGAATCAACACAGTAAAGGCGAAAACTATATTTAAAAGAAGAAAAACTACCACAACAAGAGGACATAGTCTTAAATTAGTGGGGCAAAGGTTTCAAAATAAAAATAATATCAGGAAGTATTACTTTACTGAGAGGGTAGTGGATGCATGGAATAGCTTTCCAGCTGAAGTGGTAGAGGTTAACACAGTAAAGGAGTTTAAGCATGCGTGGGATAGACATAAGGCTATCCTAACTATAAGATAAGGCCAGGGACTAATGAAAGTATTTATATAATTGGGCAGACTAAATGGGCCGAATGGTTCTTATCTGCCGTCACATTCTATGTTTCTATGTGATGGTTATCAAGTACTAGAACATATGGAAACAGAAGTTGATGTGGCGCTGTAGAGGAAGTATGTTATGATCTTGTCTTGCTTCAATTCATCTATATCCCTTGATATGCAGTCATTTTGTTCAATGTTTTTGTTTCCTGTTTTATTAAAAGGGACACCCCATTGCCCAAACCAAATATTACAAAAAATAATCCCTGTTTCGTAAACATACTCTCAATGAAAACATGCATGCATTTTTTATGAGCTTTTGTCTAAAAACAACTTGCGAAAGCTACAGATATCTTGTTAGAAACATTGATCAATGAGAAGTCTTTGCAAGTCAGGTGCTCTGGGCAATTGTCTGCCACTTGAGTTTGGCTCCACCTAGCTAAAGTACCAAGGAGTAACAGGAATGATTGTCTGAGTGACAGCTAGGGAGGTGTAACAAGATTAATTTATAAAAATGACAATATGTATGGAAATCTGCACTTTATGTAAAATGAAAATAAAGAGGAAACTCTCTTCACACATAAAACACTTCATTGTGTACTGGTGGCTGTTTGGATTATTAGCTCCCACCTGAAGCGGGAATTAAAAAAAAATAAAAAAAAAAAGTTTTTTTTTTTTTTTTTTTAGCTTTTTTCATTCACAGCTCCTCCTCAGCTGAGTTTATTGAGAAAGCATCAGGAGGCTAGTGTGCATGCATGGCAAAACAAGTGGCCTCTCTAAGTTTTACTTGCCTATTTTGGAGGAAGCACCACAAGTTGCTGTCAGAGTGACAGTCACTGGAGGCATTTGAGCACTGCAAGGAAAACATTGCCGTTCTGCAGAATGATAACACTTCACACTGCAGGGTGCCATGTTTTGACTTCTACATGCTGCTTTGCTAATGGTCTAGCTAACAAAACTCTGCTAAATGTCAACAGTTTTTAGTTTATCTTTGGTTACTCTTGCTTTCGCTTTACTGTGACTATTATACACAAAAACAGTTGGCACATTGTTTGTAACTTTAAAGCAGCACTGTCAGTTGAAGGGCTTTGCCTTTATCGAGAGATCCCTCCTACGTGACAAGATTGCTGGGAGGAGAAGGGGAAAGATGAAATGCCTAAAGTTCTCCCTCCGGAATGTTTCCATCTTCTGGAACAATCTTGGCAGAGATACAATAAAACAGGGCCTCAGAAGATATTGCAACACCAACATGACATACAGAAAGTGTAATGACTTGGGATTTGTGTGTGGGTGGATGGGAATAAGTGACTACTGCGGGAAGCTAAAAGATTATCTAGCACAAAACCCCTCACCTTGCAGTAACACTGCTGACAGACAGGTTAATTAGAAGGCAGTGATTTATTTTGCAAAGCTATTTTAACACGTTGTGTGTTTTATTCTAATTCTGTGGATAAAATAGCCTAATATTGGCAGTCTACCAAGATCTTCACACTGACCAACTTGTACACTGCGGGTTTAGTCAGCTTTTACACTAGGGATGTTAAATGAAGTGAACACGGCATGCTACATTGAACTGTTGTTCTTAATAGCTAAACTTGTAATGGTACTTGTAAAACACACAGAAGCAATAAAAATGCATAATGCCTCTCTGAAAGCTGCAAAAAAAAAAAAAAAAGGTGTGGAAGACAAATTTGAACAAATTAAGCCAGAAACCTCAACGTAGTAGCTGCTATGGATTATGACTTGTAAGTTGCATAGCAGGCCTGCACACTAAGCATTATGGGAGTCACAGTCTAGAGCAGCAGAGTCCTAAAGATTACCCCCCTAGTTTATCGAAGGAGGGGAAGTAAAATCGAGTGATTAACCCTTTCAGTGCTGAATGGATCTACACTGCATTGAAATATATACATACCAACATTCTAGTGAAACAAAACAGCCATGTAGTGGGGGTCTAATTTGGGGACATGTTAGTCAGCCACACATGTTAAAAGGCATGAAGTGAGCCACTAATTAACCAACCGCACACACTGCATGCTGATTAATCGTTCTGTGCATATACATGGAGCTTATTTTCCCTGGTATTCTCATGCCAAAGGATACTGGACGGCAAAATAGTGATCCAAATAAAATTGATCCAGTATAAAGCATTATAGATGTGTGGTAATGTGTTGAATACCTGCTAGCAGTAAAAGTGTTTAATGAGTCAGTATAGCAATGAAAATGTAATACAGAGTGAAAGATGTTAATATTTAGTATATTTCTTATTACATAGAATAATTTAAACACCAACGTATTTACACCTATCGTCTTCATAATAGGTGTGTATCTTCCTACCATTTTAATCACACTTTTATTATATGTTAAGCAGTCACTGAGCAGCTAATAATGCTCTTGAATAAATAGAGGACGAGGATGAATCACTACTGCGTTAGCTATTTTCTATCTTTGTAAACCTGTGTGTTTGTATAAATGTTAAGTTACATTTCTCTGCAAACATACCCACCCACTGCCCTATCAATCAGGTATTGATCCTGATGAAAATCCTGGGAAAGGACTGAAATGTGGATCATATTTAACCTTGTCTCAATAAAGAACTGATTTTATGGAAGACCACGAGTGCAGCTATATATATATATATATATCAGTTCTCTTGTCTGCAGCCTTTGCAAGCCCTCCGCTTGTAGCCCAGCCCAGACTTTTTGTGGTTGTCCAATCACAGTTTTTCCAATGCAGCTCAATGAGAGGCAGGTGCTCTGGGAAATGGCTTGCCTCTTGAGTTTAGCTCAAGTGAGCTAAACAACCAGGAAGTAACAAGACTATTTTTCTGATTGACAGTCAGGATGTGTAGCAATTTATAAAAGTGACAATTTCTGTTAAAATCTGCGTGTTTTGTAAAATAAAAAAAGATGACTTAGTCTTCAACATAAACCACTCAGCAAGTGCTTTAGGGGTCTGGAGTGTCTCTTTAACCCTCTTTAATTGGCTCTTTAAAAAAAAAAAAAAAAAAAATTTACAGCACTATCTATTTATTAATATGTCAATCTCTCTCTCTCTCTCTCTCTCTCTCTATATATATATATATATATATATGTAGGAAAACAAGGGGCTGGCTGCACTCACCTAAACATGCTTAAATGGGGTGCTGCTGGGGGCCAATACGTACAGTAAAAATAGAAATCCAGCGCACTCACGTATCAACTAAACAGCTACTTTGATGCTGACAGATTTGACTAGTTTTATTAAAAACACCTAATCTAGGCAAAAAATAATGGGAGTTTAGTTACACTATATGATCATACATTGCATAAACCTGCCACAACGTCAATGTACCCCATCTTTGGCAGGTCCTATTCTAGTCTAGCCAGCTCCTTGGTTTTGCACCGCCCCCTGTCACAGGTGTCTCATCTCAGGACCCTATTTAAGCCTTGTACTGCAGAGAACTTGAGATGGAAGGATTTCCCCAAGTGAGTAGCTCATTTAGTAGACAGTTGGCAGTGAGAGTAGGACCTGCCAAAGATGGGGTACATTGATGTTGTGGCAGGCTTATGCAATGTATGATCATATAGTGTAACTAAACCCCCATTATTTTTTGCCTAGATTAGGTGTTTTTAATACAACTAGTCAAATCTGTCAGCATCAAAGTAGCTGTTTAGTTGATACGTGAGTGCGCTGGATTTCTATTTTTACTATATATATATGTGTGTGTGTGTGTGTGTGTGTATCTTCTTGAGTTTATCAAATCCCTTCTGAAATTGTGCAGCAAAGTATTTCATGCAAATATGTATAAACCTAGCCATAATTTCTCTGGTTTGTAAACTGCTGTGTTATCTAAAATACATAGGGGTGCAAGAAGTCATGACAAGTATGATTGGGAATATGACATTAAAACCACCTAACCGGTTTGTGCAGCTTGGTTAAGAGTGTGTTTCCATCACTCAACTTAATATATCACTCTAATAAAGACTTCAGTGGTATTTACTATGGTGAACAAGCAATGAACTGCCACATAAAATAAAATGACAGTTGCTTTTCAAGTATATTGTATTCTTGCAAAAACAGCATATCTGTCTGCAAATGTTAAACAACAATTAAACAATTCTACTTTTCATGCATTTTGTTCTAATTGCAAATACTTGCAATTGAATAAAATTCTTTCTCGACCTTTTTGTGATACTAATTAAACCTTCTAATGATATGGAATTAGGCTGTGAAAGCTGACAAGGAAATGAAAATGCCTGAATAAACTGACAGCTTTTACCCTTTGCTTCTAAAAAGAACTAGCTATAAAAAGTTAAAAAGTAAACCTCAACAAAATATTAAATGGCTTGGTGCATACTACAACAATGTAAGGTGCTAAGTAGATTATTTAGAATTTATAGGTGATAATAGTACAATGACAGGATGATCGTAATAATGGTATTAATCATTCTATAAAATGTTAAAGCTCACATTCAGTTTGGATTTTTTAATTTCTCTTCCATTAATCCACTCATTATTTTTAATTATTATTACAAATGTTATTTTATGACTGTCATTGTTTCACATTAAGCATTTGCAGGTAAATACTTCTTTTGTTTAATATTACAGTTGATTTATTATTGTATTCATTAATATGTAGTAATATACTATTTGACAATTATAATTTATGTTTTACGATTTTAATATGAGTCTTGATGGTATACGATAGCTCCAAAAAAAAAAAAGAAAGGAAACAGAGCAAGAAACTGGGGTGCCAATACAGAGAAAACTTCCTAAATGGGGGATAACCCTTATGGATAAACGGCACAAAGAAAGAGAGAAAGATAGGAAAATTGCTGTTTATCCAAACAGTAATAAACAATAGGTATGTGGACTAATGTAGATAAGATCTGAGTGGAACGATATCTAATTAATTTAGGAGTTGGCTGAACAAATGTATAAAACTTAACCTTTAATAAGAATAAAGCTTAAAAAGGTACAATACCCTAAATATAAATCACCAATATAAAGACATACACAAAATTAAAAATAATAACCAAAAAATAAATGAATAAGTGCGTACCCAATGTGTAATAATAAAAAAAAGGGAACAGTTTGCTAAATATTGCAAAGTAAGCCTACCTACAGTCCTCACAAATAGAGGAAATTTGCAAAACATAAGATAGGTAAGCTAAATCATAGGCGTGCGCACGGGGTGTGCCGGGTGTGCCTGGGCACACCCTAATCCCCGTGGCACGCCTATGTATTGAGTCCTGCAGGAACAGCGTTCCTGCACTTTTATTTGAGCAGGAACGCTGTTCCTGCAGGCACTCAGCTCCCCATTCCTCCCCCTATGTTCCCCCTGTCATGGGGGGGGGGGGCAGGTGGTGAAGGACCCCCACCCCCCGGTCAAGCGCCGGTCTCCACTCAGCCGCGGCGAGGGAGCTGTGTGCTCTCTGCTTCCTCTCGCCGCGCGCTGTTTGCTTATGCCGGGAGCCGGAATATGACGTCATATTCCGGCTCCCAGCTACAGCAGACAGCCCGCGCGGTGAGAGGAAGCAGAGAGCACACAGCTCCCTCGCCGCGGCTGAGTGGAGACCGGCGCTTGACCAACCCACTGGACCCCAGGGATAAGTCCACGCCAGCACTCCAGGTAGGGAGGCTGGGTGGACATTTTTTTATTAAAAAAATAATAATTTGTATGTATGTGTCTGTGAGTGATTGTGTCTGTGAATGTATGTGTGTGTGTGTCTGTGTGTATGTGTCTGTGAGTGAGTGTCTTTGAATGTATGTATGTGTGTGTGTCTGTGTGTGTCTGTGAGTGAGTGTGTCTGTGAATGTATGTATGTGTGTCTGTAAGTGTGTCTGTGAATGTAGGTGTGTGTCTGAGTGTGTGTGTCTGAATGTGTGTCTGTAGGTGTGTGGGTGTCTGTGAATGTGTGTGTGTGCACGCGTATATATGTGTGTCTGTGTATGTGTCAGTCTGTGTGTGCACGCATATATATACACACACACACACGTGTATATTATTTTTTTTGGGAGGTGGGAAAAGAGTTCCCACACTTTATTCCCAAGGACTTCACCGGAGATCTCCGGATCTCCCCTGTCGGCTCACGCAGAGTCGGCGCTATCTGAGTGCCGGCTCTGCTCTAAGCCTCCATGGGCTGGCGGGGAGATCAAAGATCTACCTCACCAGCCCACAGCAACATGGAGGGAGGCAGTAGAGGACCCGGGGAGCTCTAGACTGCAGCTCCGCCAGGTTCCTCTCACGAGATCTGAGCATTGCCACGGCAACACTCAGATCTCGCGAGAGTTAACTCTAGCCCCGCAGGCTAGAGTTCACTCTCCACTGGACCACCAGGGATGGCACATGGCAGCAAGGATCCCCCCTCCCTATATAAGGTAGGGAGGGGGATATTTACTAATCTGCCCCCACCTCCACAATCCCTCCAAACATACAGCCCGCACGCTCACACACACAGTACACTAACCGCACCCTCACAAACACACAGCACCCTCACACACAGCACACTAACAGCACCCTCACACACAGCACACTAACAGCACCCTCACAAACACACACAAACAGCACCCTCACAAACACACACAAACAGCACCCTCACAAATACACGACACCCACACACATCACACAAACGGCACCATCACATGCACACATCACACAAACAGCACCCTCACACAAACAGCACCCTCACAAACACAGCACCCTCACACAGCACAGTAACAGGACCCTAACAAACACACACACAAACACCCTCACCCACATAGCACACTACCAGCACCCTCACACAGCACACGAGCAGCACACACATACACAGCAGTGTATGTATGTATGTATGTATGTATGTATGTGTGTGTATGTATATATATATATATATATATATATATATATATTATATATAAATATTTATTACATATATACACATGCGCCGTGTGTTTGTGCTTTAGGGTGCACACCCTAATGCAATAGGCTGCGCACGCCTATGAGCTAAATGTTGTACAATCATAGGCAATCATAAGTAGTGAGATAGAAATAGACAGTTTGAAGTGAAACATTGTTCCAAAAAGCAATAACAAAATAGACAGAGAAGCTGATACAAGTATCAAGTGAAATCCCTGGACAGGTAGCTATATTGGTAAAGGATTAAAACATAAGATATCCTACAGTCTCAACTTCTATAATATCCCTATTGTGCCTTCGAGGGCACCCCTTAATGAAAACCTGTCCCCAGGGACGGATTTTCCTATAGGCTAACTGGGCTTCAGCCTAGGGCCTCAAGATCAAGAGGGGCCTACATTCAAATTGTTAGCAAAATTAAAATTACACTATTCTAAAAACAGTGAACACTAAAACACTGAACCGAAAATAAGGAGAAATTCTACGCATATGATATGACCAATGGCAGACTAAGGGGGGGCGGTTCGCCCCGGGTGCCACTTACTAGGGGGGTGCCCGGGGCAGACTGCAATGCCCCTCCTGCCGCGATCGCCGAGACCGGCGGTCTGCAGCTCTGCAATGTGCAGAGCTGCAGACCATGGATCTCGCGTGCACTGCCCAATCAGAGCATTGCCGTGGGTTACCACGGCAACGCTCTGATTGGGTCTCGCGAGATCCATGGTCTGCAGCTCTGCGGAGTTGCAGCCTGGAAATGAGGGCCACCGGACCACCAGGCAGCCCCCACTGGACCACCAGGGATTTAAGGTATTTTTTTTTAGTCACCCCCCCTCTCCTCATCACCCCCTCCCTCTCACAATCACCCCCCCTCTCTTCATCACCCCCTCCCTCTATATGTGTAAGGGGCAAATAGCCGTACATGGAGTAAGGATCCAGCATAAGCGTAGGATAGTATAAAGGGAGCAAGTCGGTTGTGGTGTGCCGAGACCAACGATACGGTAGGCCTGTAAATAAAGAGGGCCCACCAAGGAGTAAGAAAGTAAAGTAAATGGAAAGAAAATAGAAAGTGTTGAAATGAGGAGTGGGTGGGAGGGTTATTCTGATGCTGACCTCAAGCGATATGAGTCGGGTAAGGGGTGTCCCTTATATAGGGGAGTGAATTAATTTAAGCCCCTCCCACAAATACAGGCCAAACGGCCTTAATACACATATATATATGTGTATTAAGGCCGTTTGGCCTGTATTTGTGGGAGGGGCTTAAATTAATTCACTTAAATATTTATATATTTATTATTATATTTCCTTTCTCTACTGCCAGACTCCCTTGGTGCTGGGGATCCCTCCACCCCGATCCGCCTCTCAGCTTACTCAATACTTTCCTATGGACGTCCAACGTCTTCTCACTGTGATTTTCACTGAAACTGCTATGTTTTCAGCTGCATGGTTAAAACTAGAGGGACCTGGCACCCAGACCACTTCACTTCACTTCAGACCAGGTGCCCGTCGCCACGGATCAATTTTCGCAGCGGGGCCCCATGGGTCGTGTGTACGCCACTGATTAAAAACACATGCTTAAGTAATTTTAGAAACAGTGCTTACATTTTTACTGTTCCAATTTAGGAGCATTCATGATTTTGATTGAAATGACATGCTGTTGGGTTTGATGACAAACATTCTTCCTATAGTGCTGGGAATTCCACCAACGCAAATATATCATTTATATATTTCAACTGTGCGCTTTGTATTTTTGACAAATATCAACATTGTTTGTTAAATGGACTACACTTACTCAGTTACTGACTATTTATATAATGTATTCTTCAGCAGCAAGTTATTCATATAGTGTTAAAAGTGTATAATTACCCTGCACAGCAAGCACTCATTATCATAACTCAAAGTCTATACAAGGAAAGAAATAGTGTTAACTAAAGGTCCGTACAGATAATTTCAAGATTCCTCATTATAAATATTAAGGCTTTAGCAAGGTTATTCTGAAGAAAGAATTATACACAAATGAAGTTAACATTAAAATAATTGTAAAGCACCATGAAGGTGAAAACTATCATGAGGTTTAACAAATGTGCCCATGACCCAGACATTATTACATTAATGATGGCTTGGGAGCTTCAAAAGAGAAGCATCATTCTTTATAAATAGAAGAACCATAGTGAAATAACAGTTATTTATAACCTTAGCCAGTTACCAGGGAGATTATAATTATTTGTAATTTATTAACAAATTTTTGCAGAGCTGTACAAAGAGGAGAAAACCTGTTAATAGCAGCCAAACTCGATGGCTGCTATTAACAGCATTACACATGCAAAAGTTATCCTATTCACATGTATGCAAAGACTTCTTGACTCTATAATCAAATGATTAGTGAAAATGATTATGTCCTGGTGTTGATTGGGGTGGTTTGGTTTAGAGGGTATAAATCCACATAAGAAATTGGTGAATCACAGTAGATGATTACACACGCAAAAAACAAACAGACAAACATAGGTAGGTAACAGTGCAATAATATATAATATATTTTATAGTGAAATGCGTTTCCAGGTAATGTATTGTGATGTATTGCATTGAAATGCAATTTTGCCTAGGGCAAAGTATGGATAAGCAATCAGCAGACAGCAAGTGAACTATACCCAAGTCTTCAATTTCCCCTAATGGGATTTAAAGTCTTCAAATGTACATGCTCTAGTGACACACAGATGACATTACAGGCAAGCTTTTCTTATCACTGAATACTTTGTCAAGACTCCTCAAGACTTTGGCCTGTTGTCACTTCCTGACAGGCAAACATTTCATTGTACCTATTTCCGAGCGGGGCAGCAAATGTGGAAGGTACACTGCAGAGCAATGACTTTGAGCTGTACCAACAGTTTTCATGCAGGGTTATTCATTAAAATGTGAATTTCAGAGAATTCAAATGGCAGGCCAAAATAGTTGAACTGGAAAGATTCTCCAAGTTAGCCATGTTTATATGAAATTTGAATTCCCAACAACACACACTTTAGTGAATAACCTTGTTGATATTGCTCTAATTACTTAGCATAAAGTACGATATTTTCCATTAAAGTGACAAACATATTGTAGCATGTCAGGTGCTCGTCAAGCCCTTTACTACCAAGCGGTTTGCAGAAAAATCACCTGCAGAATCAGAGTATTTTGGTGTCCTGTTGAAATGTTTAAAAGTATTTTTCATTTCAGTATGTTTAGATACACTTTGATCCATGTATGCACACTCAATACAGGATTATAGATACACACTCTGATACACATACTTATACACACAAACATACTGATCCATGACTGTGCCTGCAATGCATATCTGTGTGGGAAAGGTGGTGATGGGACAGGGTGACTGACTGTGAGTCAGTGTCTGTCTGGCAGTGTGCATTGGTACCTGTGTGTGCATGTCTGGCATTGTGTAGCGTGTATGTACCTGAGAGTGTGTGTTTGGCAGTGAGTATCCTTGTGTATTTGTGAGTGTATACCTGTATGTATGTGTATGCATGACTGTGCCTAAACACAGTTGCAGGGTATGGGTGCAGACCCTCTCAATCGTGTATACACAAGTGCCGACATGAAGGAGGTTAAATATATTGAATTTTCAAACTAAAAGTGCTTGTGTTCCTGACAATTTTTGTATTAAATAGAAGAGTAAGAAGCACTTCTGGAAGATAAATAATGGTGAGACAGTACCAGAAGAACATGTCACTATGAATTCTTCTAAGCATGGTAAACAAACGTCACAAAAAACAAGCTTTATGTTCCAAGAAAAACAAAACACATATATGAGAATTAAAGATTAGTTTCATATTTCTACTAACTAGGTTAAATTTATTGATTTTGCAATTTATTATAAAATCTGATATATAGTGGTACTGCTAAAATATAAAAGAGCATGCTCAGTACAGTGAAAAGATCTAGAAAAGGGTTAAATAAAAACATAATATACCGTCATTACCACAATTACAACAATCTTTGTCTGTTAGTTTGTGTCTGACAGTCTGTGTCTTCACATAGCTGTCACTCTCACATGTATTCACTGTATATCATTTGTCAGATATTGGGTTAATTAAAAGGATAAATTACATTACTCGATTATTTTTTATCCGCTGTAATTTTCCAAACTGCAATCAAATTGACCTGGGTGAGCTCCGAATAAGTCCAGTTGGCCCAAAAACCCTTTATAAAGCTTAAATATGCATTCCTATTTGATTCCTTAGTAATTTCCTGCCGTTTACTACATTATTAACCCTTACAATGCTGTCAGTATTGACGGGGTATATGATGGACTTCTATCTATCTTTCTTTCTTTCTTTCTTTCTATCTTGCTATTTGATGTGGACAAGTATTCTGGATTTCTACATTCAAAAAAAAAAAAAAAAAAACAGGAAAAGGGCAATCTCAAAATGTGACTCTCCAACTAGTAAATAATTGCAGTTAGATCATTGTTGAATGCCATGGCATTCAAATTATTTTTCTAATCATTTTTAGAAGACACTGAATTGCTTAGTGCAATTTCCTAATTTAACTCCTGCATTACAATTACACATAGCAAATCCAAAGATTGTTAGAATTATTCATGTTCATAGAAAACTGTTAAGCTCTTTGAAGATGTCACATTTGTTATGCTGTTTGCATTCTGTATGTGTCCCAGTATGTGTGTATGCCAGTTTGTCAGTTGGTGTATGCAACCATGAATGTGTGAATGTGTATGTATCTATCATATGTGTAAATCTGTATTTTTTGGCAATGTGTATGTGTTTGTGTCCATTTGTATGTGTTGGTATAAGTGTGTTTCAGAATGTACCAGTATGTATGTGTTTGTGTGTCTATTTTTCAGTCTGTCTGTTTTGGTATTTATGGCTGTATGTTTGTTTCTGTGTGAAAGGCTCTGAATTGATGTTTGATCCAGTCTGTATTAAAATATGTACTTAGTAGTAGTTATGTGTCTCTCTGTTAATATCAGTCTGCGTTTGTGTCTGAGTATGTTTCTATGCAAATATATATAAATGCCTCTATGTTTGTTAGAATTTGTATATTGTCAAGTATGTTTTTGATATTTTACATAGTTTATCAGTAATGTAATTTTTAATGTTTTCCATATTCAGCTAAGTGCATTAATATTCTCATTTTATGATACCAGAAACTCTGCACACCATTTCCAAAATTCAAAATTACCTCGTTCCCTAAACCTTTCCTGTCTGACATATGTCTGCTTTCTTGCATCCTTTGATATTTTTCTAGTCTATGTTACAAGTACATTTCTTCAAGGTTATTTGACTGACATATTGTTAGCTTAATGAAGAGCTTGAGAGCTACAACTACCGGTCTGTGTAGGGTTCCCTCAAAAGTGTCCCTTCCGCATCTCATTAGCCCAATTGTAGCAGATTAATTCTACACTGAACACAAAGTAAACATGAGGGTTTTTTATTAAATTTCACTTCAAGTACTTCCAAACACTGGCACTTGGGCACGGTAACAAATGAGCAGGCTGTCAGCCACAATATGCAGAGAAGATTTAAAAATGCTTGAAAATGCACTTTACCTCACAGTCGCATTAAGAAAGATTGACTAGGTGGTGTTATATCCGATATCTTGAGTTTTTTTTTGTACAAAGACAATAGACTATAGGATATAAAAGCACTCACAGCATGAACATAGGGCTTTATAAATAGTGATGTCGCGAACATAAAATTTTCGGTTCGCGAATGGCGAACGCGAACTTCCTCAAACGTTCGCGAACCGGGCGAACCACCATTGACTTCAATGGGCAGGCGAATTTTAAAACCCACAGGGACTCTTTCTGGCCACAATAGTGATGGAAAAGTTGTTTCAAGGGGAATAACACCTGGACTGTGGCATGCCGGAGGGGGATCCATGGCAAAACTCCCATGGAAAATTACACAGTTGATGCAGAGTCTGGTTTTAATCCATAAAGGGCATAAATCACCTAACATTCCTAAATAACAATGGATATGGATTGACACCTGACATATGACATATTGACACCTTGACATATGGATTGACACCTGTCCTCAGAGACCCTGATACACACTGACACAGAGCAGAATAGGGACTGTTCCCCCTACATAGGGTCACTTGGCAGATATGGATTGACACCTATCCTAAGGATCCCTGATACACACTGACACAGAGCAGAATAGGGACTGTTCCCCCTACATAGGGTCACTTGGCAGATATGGATTGACACCTGTCCTCAGGGACCCTGATACACACTGACACAGAGCAGAATAGGGACTGTTCCCCCTACATAGAGTCACTTGGCATATATGGATTGACACCTGTCCTCAGGAACCTTGATACACACTGACACAGAGCAGAATAGAGACTGTTCCTCCTACATAGGGTCACTTGGCAGATATGGATTGACACCTGTCCTCAGAGACCCTGATACACACTGACACAGAGCAGAATAGGGACTGTTCCCCCTACATAGGGTCACTTGGCAGATATGGATTGACACCTGTCCTCAGGGACCCTGATACACACAGACACAGAGCAGAATAGGGACTTTTCCTCCTACATAGGGTCACCATTTTAAGCCCAAGGCAGCTCATCTCATCAGGTCTTTTTTTAGTCGAATGTATCGCCCACTGTCAGTCCCTTCGGGATCCATCCCTCATTCATCTTAATGTCAGGGTACCTGAAGTCTCTACCTCCGAGAGAGGTAGAGACTTAGACGTTCATCCGTCCGGACGCCATGTTTCCTCTGTTCCTCGCGGTCGACCCGGTCACACAAACGCCGGCCGCGAGGGAGTCTCTTCCTTTTGTAGCATGGTGCCCGGAGGCCGACGTCATCACGCCAATCCGGAACGACCTGTCACTCAGTCCGAGACAGACTAATCAGGTTTCGTCGGAGGCGCGTCTATCCTCTCTAGCCAGGGTATTTAAACATACTTCGCCCTGTTGCTCATTGCCCTGTCGTGGTTCTAGCCTGTCTAGTCACACAGTGCTCTGGTGTTTCTCAAGTTATCCTTTTGGTTTCGACCCGGCTTGTTTCCTTACTCTGTTTACCTCCGTTGTCCTTGACCCGGCTTGTTCCTCGCTTACCTGTCTTCTCGTTCCCTCGACCTCGGCTTGTCTCTGACCATTCTCTATACTCTCTGTACGTTAGCCCGGCCATTCTAAGGACCGGTATACGTACCCTGTACCTGTTTGTACTTTGCGTGTTGGATCCCTGTCCCGATCCTGACATTACGACAGGGCCAATGGATCCTGCAGGTACAAACAGTCAGGTTGGTTCCTCTGATTCCAGGTTTGACGCCATGGAACACAGAATGGACCAAATGGCCTTAGCACTACAGGCATTGTTGTCTCGTGCTAATAATCCTCCAGAGGAGACGCGTCCTACTCCTATTTCCTCTGTAGGTTCAGGCCTAGAGGTAGCTACTGTAGGTGCCTCTTCCCGTGTTACTCCACCTGTACGTTATGGTGGGTCACCTGAGAAGTGTCGTGGTTTCTTAAACCAGATCAGCATTCACTTTGAATTGCAACCTCGCTCCTATCCTACCGATAGGGCAAAGGTTGGGTTTATTATCACCTTACTCATTGAGAAAGCTCTGAGATGGGCTAACCCATTATGGGAGAACGATAACCCGTTGGTATACAATTATACTGCCTTTGTAGCTGCTTTTAGAAGAACTTTTGACCCCCCTGGTAGAAAGGTCAATGCAGCCAGATTACTGTTGCGCCTGAGACAGGAGAACCGAACATTAGTGGATTATGCACTAGAGTTCAGGTCTCTGGCGTCAGAAGTTAAGTGGAATGAACAGGCTTATATGGATGTATTCTTGAACGGGTTATCAGATGTTATCCTTGACGAAATTGCTACTAGGGAGCTACCAGAGAATTTAGAGGACTTAATTTCGTTCATTTCTCGTATTGATGAACGTATAAGAGAAAGACAGAACACTCGAGAGAGGAACCTAAGACCTGCCTTTAAATTAGCACCCGCATTTCTAAGTCCTGAGTCCAATACCTCACTGATTCCTGAACCTATGCAGATAGGCAATACTCATCTCTCAGAAGAGGAGAGACTGTACAGGAGAAGGGAGGGATTGTGTATGTATTGTGGAGTCAGAGGTCATTTACGCCTGAATTGTCCTGCTCGCTCGGGAAACGCCCGCACCTAAGTTTCTCTAGAGGACAGGCCTTGGGTGTTTCTATTTTGTCCTCTACGCATAATTACAAAAATCACAGGCTTTTACTACCAGTTTCTTTAACATGGAAGAAGGAAGTACTTAAGACCGTGGCATTGATAGATTCCGGCGCTGCTGAGAATTTTATCGATCAAGCCTTTGCCACTAAGCACACTATTCCTTCCCAGTTAAGAGAGACCCCCTTGGCCGTTGAGGCCATTGATGGTAGACCACTACTCGAGCCTGTTATTACTCGTGAGACTATATCCATGAGCCTGTCTGTTGGTATCTTACACGAGGAGAGTATATCTCTTATGCTTATTTCGTCCCCTTCCGTTCCCATAGTCCTGGGGTATCCATGGTTAAAGAGACATAACCCTACTATCGATTGGGAGTTAGGGGAGATACTCTCGTGGGGTCAGGGTTGTCAGGAGAGGTGTTTACAGAAGGTATCCCCTTTGGCTGTAATTTACACACCTGACACTACTACCCAGCCTAAAGAGAGACAGATACCTCCTTTGTACAGGGACTTAAAGGCAGTATTCGATAAAAAGAACGCTGATACTCTACCTCCACACAGGTCCTTTGATTGTAAAATTAACCTATTACCTGGTACCATGCCTCCTAGGGGCAATGTATACCCTCTATCCACTAAAGAGAATGCTGTTTTAGAGGAGTATATTCAGGAGAATTTAGACAAGGGATTTATCAGGAGATCCTCATCTCCTGCCGGGGCTGGGTTCTTTTTTGTTAAGAAGAAGGATGGGTCACTCAGACCTTGTATCGATTATCGAGGGTTGAATAAAATAACCATCAGGAATGCCTATCCTATCCCCTTGATTACAGAACTCTTTGATCGGTTAAAGGGCTCTAAGATTTTCACCAAGTTGGACCTCAGAGGGGCGTACAACTTGGTGAGAATTCAGCAAGGCCATGAGTGGAAGACAGCGTTTAATACCCGCTATGGTCATTATGAGTATACGGTCATGCCTTTTGGTCTCTGTAACGCACCTGCAGTTTTCCAAGATTTGATTAACGAAGTTCTTAGGGAATTTCAACATGATTGTGTTATTGTCTACCTGGATGACATACTCATACACTCTAAAGAGATTGAGACCCACCATCGACAAGTCAGACAGGTATTACACAAACTTTTACAACATGGTTTGTACTGTAAACTTGAGAAATGCAGTTTTGACCAGACCCAGATAGACTTTCTTGGATACGTGATTTCTGGGGAGGGCTTTAAGATGGATCCTGACAAACTCCAGTCTATTTTAGATTGGCCATTGCCTCAGGGACTCAAAGCTATTCAGAGATTTATTGGCTTCTCTAATTATTATAGACGCTTCATTAAGGGCTACTCGTCTATTATTGCGCCCATCACCAATATGACCAAACAAGGGGCGGATACTAAGACATGGTCTACTGATGCTCTAGCTGCTTTCAAGAGTCTCAAAGAACTTTTTGCTTCTGCTCCAATACTAGTCCATCCGGATACGACCTTACCGTTCCTGCTCGAGGTCGATGCCTCTGAGACAGGAGTTGGGGCGGTTCTGTCACAAAGATTGGGGGTAGATAAACCATTGCACCCATGTGGTTTTTTTTCTAGGAAACTTTCGGGCCCTGAGAGCAGATATGACATCGGCGACAGAGAACTCTTAGCAGTCATTAAAGCCTTAAAGGAATGGAGACATTTATTAGAGGGAACCTTACACCCTATTACTATCCTGACGGACCACAAGAACTTGTCCTACATTGGGGAGGCTAAGCGCCTGTCCTCTAGGCAGGCTCGTTGGTCCTTATTCCTGACTCACTTCAACTATGTGCTGACTTATAGACCTGGTTCAAAAAATTCTAAAGCCGATGCCTTATCTCGCCAGTATGAACCTTCTACTGTACCTGAGCCGGTTCTTTCCTCTATAGTTCCGAAATGCAATATTGTTGCTAATACGAATCTCAGGATTCATTCTCCGTTACTGGCCGAGATCATTAAGCTACAACATTTAGCACCTAGACAGACTCCTGTGGGTCGACATTTCGTTCCTCCTGCTCTTCAACTGGAACTGTTGCAGTGTTTCCATAACAGCAAGATGGCGGGACATCCTGGTATTCGCAAGACTTTTGCGTTGATCTCTAAGGATTTCTGGTGGCCTGCTTTACGTAGGGATACTAAAGATTTCATCGCTGCATGTGAGGTTTGTACTAAGACCAAACAACCTCATACGCTTCCTTGTGGATTCCTGCACCCCTTAGAAGTTCCAGAGAAGCCGTGGTCCTGCTTGGCCATGGACTTTATTGTCGATCTACCTATCTCTAAAAAACAGACTGTTATCCTCACCGTGGTTGACAGATTCACTAAGATGGCACACTTCATTCCTCTGCCTAAACTTCCATCTTCTCCCGAATTGGCCGAGATATTCGCTAGGGAGATTTTTCGCCTACATGGGATACCCTCTCAAATTGTGTCTGACAGAGGTTCCCAATTTATTTCCCGTTTTTGGAGGTCCTTCTGTTCGCAACTTGGTATCAAATTGAACTTTTCTTCTGCCTATCACCCTCAGTCTAATGGAGCTGCTGAACGTACCAACCAGAAAATTGAACAATATTTGCGATGTTTTGTTTCTGAACACCAGGATGATTGGGTCGGTTTGATTCCTTGGGCAGAGTTTGCGCACAACAATCTCGTTTGCGATTCTACTCATTCAAGCCCCTTCTTCATGAATTATGGCTTTCACCCGTCTATTCTTCCTTCGGCTTCTCCTTCCCAGGGGGTGCCGTCGGTTGATGTTCATGTTGCTAATTTGAGGAAGTTGTGGGATCAAACTCGGCAAATCCTTACGCACAATTCTATGCTGGTTAAGAAACATGCTGATAAACGTAGAAGGGCGGCTCCGCTCTTTGTTCCGGGTGATAGGGTATGGTTGAGCACGAGGAACATCCGTTTAAAGGTGCCCTCCATGAAGTTCGCTCCCCGTTATATTGGACCTTACAGGGTGTTGTCTCGTATCAATCCAGTTGCGTATCGTCTGGCTCTTCCTGATACCTTACGCATCCCTAACTCGTTTCATGTGTCGTTGCTGAAACCTCTTATTTGTAACAGGTTCTCCTCCACAATAGCCCCTCCTTGTCCTGTTCAAGTGGAGGGTCAGGAGGAGTATGAGGTTAACTCTATTATTGATTCTCGTATCTCCCGGGGGAAAGTACAGTATCTGGTCGATTGGAAGGGATACGGTCCTGAGGAGAGGAGTTGGGTACCTCAGGAGGATGTTCATGCTCCTCGTCTCCGCAGGGCGTATCACTCTCGCTTTCCATCTCGTCCCGGTTCTTTCCGCCCGGTGGGCGTATCTGAGGGGGGGGGTACTGTCAGGGTACCTGAAGTCTCTACCTCCGAGAGAGGTAGAGACTTAGACGTTCATCCGTCCGGACGCCATGTTTCCTCTGTTCCTCGCGGTCGACCCGGTCACACAAACGCCGGCCGCGAGGGAGTCTCTTCCTTTTGTAGCATGGTGCCCGGAGGCCGACGTCATCACGCCAATCCGGAACGACCTGTCACTCAGTCCGAGACAGACTAATCAGGTTTCGTCGGAGGCGCGTCTATCCTCTCTAGCCAGGGTATTTAAACATACTTCGCCCTGTTGCTCATTGCCCTGTCGTGGTTCTAGCCTGTCTAGTCACACAGTGCTCTGGTGTTTCTCAAGTTATCCTTTTGGTTTCGACCCGGCTTGTTTCCTTACTCTGTTTACCTCCGTTGTCCTTGACCCGGCTTGTTCCTCGCTTACCTGTCTTCTCGTTCCCTCGACCTCGGCTTGTCTCTGACCATTCTCTATACTCTCTGTACGTTAGCCCGGCCATTCTAAGGACCGGTATACGTACCCTGTACCTGTTTGTACTTTGCGTGTTGGATCCCTGTCCCGATCCTGACACTTAATAAAGGTGAGGTAATCTAGACTTTTTTGACCTAGGCGACTTCTCTTCTCAGTGACAATACCCCCTGCTCCACTGAAGGTCCTTTCTGACAGGACACTTGAAGCGGGGCAGGCCAAAAGTTCTATCGCAAATTGGGATAGCTCAGGCCACAGGTCAAGCATGCACACCCAGTAGTCAAGGGGTTCATCGCTCTTCAGAGTGTCGATATCTGCAGTTAAGGCGAGGTAGCCTGCTACCTGTCGGTCGAGTCGCTCTCTGAGGGTGGATCCCGAAGGGCTGTGGCGATGCATAGGACTTAAAAAGGTCTGCATGTCCTCCATCAACAACAAGTCTTTAAAGCGTCCTGTCCTTGCCGGAGTGGTCGTGGGAGGAGGAGGATTACTTTCATCTCTTCCCCTGTTAGATTCCCGTTGTGCTGTGCCATCACCCTTATATGCTGTGTAAAACATACTTTTTAATTTATTTTGCAAATGCTGCATCCTTTCCGACTTGTTGTAATTTGGTAACATTTCAGCCACTTTCTGCTTATACCGGGGGTCTAGTAGCGTGGACACCCAGTACAGGTCGTTCTCCTTCTGCCTTTTTATACGAGGGTCCCTCAACAGGCACGACAGCATGAAAGACCCCATTTGCACAAGGTTGGATGCCGAGCTACTCATTTCCCGTTCCTCCTCCTCAGTGATCTCAATGAAGGTATGTTCTTCCCCCCCAGCCACGTACAACACCACGGGTACCAGATAGGTGACAACGAGCACCCTGGGATGCCTGTTGTGGTTGGTCTCCTCCTCCTCCTCAAAGCCTCCTCTGACTCCTCTTCCTCACAATCCTCTTCCAGCGTTGCCGCAGGTCCAGCAAGCGATGCTGATAAGGCTGTTTCTGGTGGTGATGGTGACCACAACTCTTCATCTTCCTCTTCACGCTCATCTACGGCCTGATCCAGCACTCTTCGCAGGGCACGCTCCAGGAAGAAAACCTATGGTATGATGTCGCTGATGGTGCATTCGGTGCTACTGACTAGGTTTGTCACCTCCTCAAAAGGATGCATGAGCCTACAGGCATTGCGCTTGAGCATCCAGTAATGTGGCAAAAAAATTCCCATCTCCCCAGAGGCTGTCCTAGCACCCCGGTCATACAAATATTCATTAATGGCTTTTTCTTGTTGGAGCAGGCGTTCGAACATTTGGAGTGTTGAATTCCACCGTGTCGGGCTGTCGCAAGTAAAGTGCCTCACTGGTATGTTGTTTCGCCGCTGGATATCTGCAAAGTGCGCCATGGCCGTGTAGGAACGCCTGAAATGGCCACACACCTTCCTGGCCTGCTGCAGGACGTCCTGTAAGCCTGTGTACTTATGCACAAAGCATTGTACGATCAGATTACACACATGTGCCATGCACAGCACATGTGTCAACTTGCCCAACTTCAATGCCGCCAACAAATTTGTTCCGTTGTCACAAACCACTTTGCCAAGATCCAGTTGCTGCGGAGTCAGCCACTTTTCCACCTGTGCGTTCAGGGCGGACAGGAGTGCTTGTCCGGTGTGACTCTCTGCTTTCAAGCAAGTCAAACCCAAGACGGCGTGACACTGCGGTATCTGGGATGTGGAATAGTACCTGGGGAGCTGGGGGGTGCCGTTGATGTGGAGCAAGACGCAGCAGCAGAAGAGGACTCAGCCGAGGAGGTTATGGAAGAGGATGGAGTAGGAGGAGTAGAGGAGGTGGCAGCAGGACTGCCTGCAAGTCGTGGCTGTGTCACCAACTCCTCTGCAGAGCCACGCATTCCATGCTTGGCAGCCGTCAGCAGGTTTACCCAATGCGCAGTGTAGGTGATATACCTGCCCTGACCATGCTTTGCAGACCAGGTATCAGTGGTCAGATGGACCCTTGCCCCAACACTGTGTGCCAGACATGCCATTACTTCCTTTTGCACAATTGAGTACAGGTTGGGGATTGCCTTTTGTGCAAAGAAATTTTGTCCGGCTACCTTCCACTGCGGTATCCCAATAGCCACAAATTTTTTGAACGCCTCAGACTCCACCAGCTTGTATGGTAAAAGCTGGCGGGCTAATAGTTCAGACAAGCCAGCTGTCAGACGCTGGGCAAGGGGGTGACTTTCTGACATTGGCTTCTTACGCTCAAACATGTCCTTGACAGACACCTGACTGTGGGCAGATGAGCGGGAACTGCTCAAGGCGAGAGACGGAGTGGCGGATGGTTGAGAGGGGGCAAGGAGGACAGCAGTGTTTGACGTGGCTGAAGATGCTGGACCAGGAGGAGGATGGCGGCTTTGAGTTTGTGTGCTGCTTGTACTCATGTGTTGATCCCATAGGCGTTTGTGATGTGCGATCATGTGCCTACGCAAAGCAGTTGTACCTAGGTGGGTGTTGGACTTCACACGACTCTTTTCTTTTGGCACAGGTTGCAAATGGCATCGCTGTTGTCAAAGGCAGACACACAAAAAAAATGCCACACTGCTGAGCTCTGCAATGACGGCATTCTGGTGGTGGACACAGCATGCGCTGATTGGCGTGCTGTCGGGCTGACACCGGGTGCCGATGCATGCTGTCTGACTGTGCTACTAGCTCCTTGCGATGCCCTCCCCCTGCTTCCAACTCATCTCCTCCTCCTCTCTGTCTCCTCATCTGATCTTTCGCCCTGTTCTTATTCTTGCCGAGCGGGCACCTACGTGACATCCATGGACGCATCATAGAAGGAAAGTCGAGGCACTCCAAGGTACAAATCAGGCAATTTTATTGAACCCACTCCATCGCAATGTTTCGACCTACACGGTCTTTGTCAAGCTACTAAGTGCATGTATACATTCATTTTTATAGGAATACAAGTGATTAACAATTAACAAGATCCCATCAAACAATTAGTTAAAATTACATCCATATACAACCCCCAGTATGGCCACATTGATAGTAACGGGTAACAGCTGTGTCACGAGTGCAAATTAACTCAATTGGAAGCTTTCTCAACAAGTACCATCCCTGGGATAGGGAGACAAAATTGGAAAAAAATAAAAATTAAAAGGTAAATATCACAGTAATAAACAAAAAAATGAATCAAAGACAGATCGAGTCCAATTTCTCTTCAAGCATTACTATTAATAACTTAAGTATGATAATATTTGATTCTCTGACATATATAATATAGAACATATACGTATGTAAAAAAAGGAGAAAAGAACATATATAAAAGTGATAAAGATAAACAATCAGTATATGTGTTCCAAAAGTTATATATACACACATATATACACACATAAAGAAACGTGTTGTATATAAGAAAGATCTACAGAACTTGGATAGACAGTGTACATGTTAATAGACAGATTCCAAAGCTGTGAATAGTTCTAGTTCATAATTATATTTTAAGTGTTGAAGTGTATTATATGAAATATCACAATAAAAAGTAACTATATAACCAAATATAACAAGCAGGTGTGAAACCCATTATTCTAAGATAAAGTGCATAAAGTGAAAAAATTATCATATTATAGAATTTATTCAATAAATCTATCAGAGATCTATATTAAGTGATCAAAGTCATTACATTTTCTATGAAAATTATTAGAATATAAGAGATAAAGACCTGACTGGTCCAGAATTCATTTATGTGCATTTAGTAGATATGTCCCCAGCACTAATATCACAGATTAAGAATAATCTGCAAAAACAAAAAAATAGTTAAAATACAAAAGTTAAAACCAATATGACAATGTCTATAATAACGTATTGAGATCATAATAATTAGGGCCTATTGAGGTCAGGGTTTTAAATTCCCTAATTTCCAGTGAGCTTCTCTGAATAATAGCCTTATGTGTCCCCCCATTAATTGACTGTTTAAGTATATGTTCTATATTATATATGTCAGAGAATCAAATATTATCATACTTAAGTTATTAATAGTAATGCTTGAAGAGAAATTGGACTCGATCTGGCTTTGATTCATTTTTTTGTTTATTACTGTGATATTTACCTTTTAATTTTTATTTTTTTCCAATTTTGTCTCCCTATCCCAGGGATGGTACTTGTTGAGAAAGCTTCCAATTGAGTTAATTTGCACTTGTGACACAGCTGTTAGCCTTTACTATCAATGTGGCCATACTGGGGGTTGTATATGGATGTAATTTTAACTAATTGTTTGATGGGATCTTGTTAATTGTTAATCACTTGTATTCCTATAAAAATGAATGTATACATGCACTTAGTAGCTTGATAAAGGTGTAGGTCGAAACGTTGCGATGGAGTGGGTTCAATAAAATTGCCTGATTTGTACCTTGGAGTGCCCCGACTTTCCTTCTATTTTGTTATTCAGCATTTTGGTCTCTGGTACTGAGACTGTCTGAGTTGCACCCAGCTACATACTGCTTAAAGGGATAGAGTGCAGTTCCACACCCTACCATAACTATCCATGGACGCATCGTCATCATCAACCGCTTCACTTGTATCTGACAACTCAGCAAAGGAAGCAGCAGTGGGTACAACATCATCATCACCACACCGTACGTCCATGTGTGTAATGCTGCCTGCCTGAGACATATCCCTGTTATCTACATTCTCTGGCAATAATGGTTGCGCATCACTCATTTCTTCAAACGGATGTGTAAATAACTCCTCTGACATACCAAGTGAAGCGACTGTGGTGCTGGTGTTGGTGGTGGCGGCAGGCGGCTGAGTGGTATCTTGAGAGGTGCCCGAAGCTAAGCTGGAGGAGGATGGTGCATCAAGGTTCCAAGCAGAAGCTGTAGAAGATTGGGTGTCCTGTGTTAGCCAGTCAACTATGTCCTTAGAACTTTTCAAGTTCAGGGTACGTGGCCTCTGAAAACTGGGCATTATTCTAGGGCAAAAGGCCTCTGCCTGTCATTTTTTTTTGGATTAGTGGTACTATGCGTGCAAGCTACTGTGAGACCAGATATGAGTGGCACTGTGCAGTGGCAGAGGTTGGCAGAGTACACGCTGTAGGCCTGACACACCCGCTTGAAGACCAGTAACTGCTATTCAATCTATAACAGTGAAAAAAAGTTTGTGGGTTTTTAAATGCACGCTATTGTGACACCAGATATAAGTGGCACTGTGCACTGGCAGAGTACACACTGTTGGCCTGACACACAGACGCTTGCAGACAACTAACTGCTAATTAATCTATTACAGTGAAAACATTTTTTTTATTTTTAAATGCAAGCTATTGTGACACCAGATATGAGTGGTGGCAATGGGCAAGTGGGCACAGTATCCACTGTGAGCCTGACACACAGACGCTTGCAGACAACTAACTGCTATTCAATCTATTACAGTGAAAACAAAGTTTGTGGGTTTTTAAATGCACACTATTGTGCCACAAGATATGAGTGGCACTGTGCACACTGGCAGAGTACACGCTGTTGGCCTGACACACAGACGCTTGCAGACAACTAACTGCTAATTAATCTATTACAGTGAAAACATTTTTTTTATTTTTAATTGCAAGCTATTGTGACACCAGATATGAGTGGTGGCACTGGGCAAGTGGGCACAGTATCCACTGTGAGCCTGACACAGAAGCTGGCAGGCAGGCAGGCAACTGCAATTAGATTACACAAAAAAAAAAAAATAAGCAGACTTATGTTCTAGCCCTAAAAAGGGCTTTTTGGGGTGCTGTCCTTACAGCAGAGATCAGATGAGTCCTTCAGGACTGTAGTGGACACTGAATACACTAGCCTAGCTATACATTTCCCTATCAAATGAGCAGCAGCTACACTTTCCCTCCTCTATCTAAGAATGCAGCTTCAGAATGAATCTAAAATGGATGCTGTACAGGAGGTGGGAGGATCTGGAAGGGAGGGTCTGCTGCTGATTGGCTGGAATGTGTCTGCTGACTGTGAGGCACAGGGTCAAAGTTTAGTCAATGATGACGAATAGGGGGCGGATCGAACCGCGCATGTGTTCTCCCGCCATGGCGAACGCGAACACACTATGTTCGCTGGGAACTATTCGCCAGCGAACAGTTCGGTGCATCAATATTTATAAAATGATGACAGGTGAAGCCCTCTCCAACTTATAATCATATGTATATGTGTTTGTCCAGTAATTGCATGTTGCCTTGGAAATAGAACACTAATACAAGAGTTCAGAGAGGTCAAAGTGATAATGATTAATTTCCAAGTATTAGTAAACTAATCAGAACAATTGCGTTGCCCTAATTAATAGCACACACATGTGTAAACAGATTTAAATTAACAGTAATTTTATTTTCAGAATTTGCCAATATAAATAGTTTATTCATTGTTAAGTGATTAATTGGGGTTAAAAGACACAAATCGCATTTAACCTTTTTTAAATACCTGTATTAGATAGTTGAGCAAACAAAAATAACATGCTTTATATGTTTTATTTACCCCCTAACGGCAAAGGATATTTTTCACTGAAAGACCAGTGTTTGCTCTACGTTATTCTCCTATTTCTTTGTTCAGTGCACCAACACATATTGTTGCCTTTAAAAGCACAGTTACCCATATAACATATACTATATCAAATAAAATATAACATTACAGTGGAGATTAAACTAAGAAAAACTAATTTTCACAGTGTTGCCTATAATATGTTTATGATGTTACACTACAAGAACAGTTAAAGGGAAACTGTCACTTCTCTGGAGTATACAACTATATCAATATGCTAACCTTTTATCATATTTTCATATTTCTATTAATGTTAAAGATTTAGCAAATTACATTTTAATCCAGTTCAGACAAGGCAAAACAAGGGAAAACATTCAAAATGAGGAGAAGAAATAGAAACGTTCTTTGCCTCTGCTGAGTGCCAAGTACAAAAGACAGAGTTTATAGTACAGACACTCCTCACTTACTGACCGGGTTCCATTCTGGTCGTAGAACGAATTGGTCTGTAAGTGAGGAGTTAAGGGATTCCCTGCTCTGCTGTGTTCTTCTATGTTCAGGGAAATTTACCCTGACTTTTCCACTAACTGCTGGAGATTTCTGACTCTCACTTTTTTATATATATATATATATTTCAGGCATGTGTCATGTTAAAAGGTATCTATTTAACACTGAGATACCTTTCACCCCAGAAGTGTGCTTACTTGACATGTATCCTGATGCTTTAGACAATCTAGTAATTCGGCAGTGGTGTACTAAGGGGGAGGCGGGGGGGCGGCCCGCCCCGGGTGCCACTGACTAGGGGGGTGCCATGACGTCCAGTGTCATGTGTCACCCCCCCATCATTACGCTGCGGCGGCTGCGCACAGCCGCAGCACCTTTGCGGCACGGCGGGACTTACTTCAAGGAGAAGGGGGAGGAGTGTTGCGGGCCGCGACGTCGCACAACATGATGACGTTGTGCGCAGCGCCGTCAGCCCGCCTTCACGGATATTTTGGCGGTCAAGGCATCATCAAAATGTGAGTAGTCATTTTATGTGATGGGGCTAAATTAATTAAAGGGGGGGTGGATAATGGATTAATTAAAGAAGGGGAGGGAGGTTTAATTAAAGGGGTGAGGATTAATTAAGGGGGGTGTATTAATTAATTAAGGGGGGTGTATTAATTAATGGGGGTGAGTATTAATTAAGGGGGTTTGAGGATTAATTAACGGGGTGTATTAATTAAGGGGGTGTGTATTAATTAAGGGGGTGTATTAAGGGGGTGTGGATTAATTAAGGGGGGTGTGAGGATTAATTAAGGGGGTGTATTAATTAAGGGGTGTGTGGATTAATTAAGGGTCTGTATTAATTAAGGGGGGAGTGAGGATTAATTAAGGGGGTGTATTAAGGGGGTGTGGATTAATTAAGGGGGGAGTGAGGATTAATTAAGGGGGTGTATTAAGGGGGTGTGGATTAATTAAGGGGGGTGTGAGGATTAATTAAGGGGGTGTATTAATTAAGGGGTGTGTGGATTAATTAAGGGGGTGTATTAATTAAGGGGTGTGTGGATTAATTAAGGGGTGTGTGGATTAATTAAGGGGGGAGTGAGGATTAATTAAGGGGGTGTATTAATTAATGGGGGTGAGTATTAATTAAGGGGGTGTATTAAGGGTGTGTGGATTAATTAAGGGGGTGTATTAATTAAGGGGGGTGTGGATTAATTAAGGGGGCTGTATTAATTAAGGGGGAGTGAGGATTAATTAAGGGATGTGTATTAATTTAGAGGGGTGTATTAATTAAGGGGAGTGAGGATTAATTAAGGGGGTGTATTAATTAAGGGGGTGTATTAATTAAGGGGGAGTGAGGATTAATTAAGGGGGTGTATTAATTAAGGGGGTGTATTAATTAAGGGGGAGTGAGGATTAATTAAGGGGGGTGTGGATTAATTAAGGGGGTGTATTAATTAAGGGAAAGTGAGGATTAATTAACGGGGTGTATTAATTAAGGGGAGTGAGGATTAATTAAAGGGGTGTATTAATTAATGGGGTGTATTAATTAAGGGGGGTGTATTAATTAAGGGGCAGTGAGGATTAATCAAGGGGTGTGTGTATTAATTGAGGGGGTGTATTAATTAAGGGGGGGTGTATTAATTAAGGGGGGTGTATTAAGGGGTGTGGATTAATTAAGGGGGGTGTATTAATTAAGGAGGGTGTGGATTAATTAAAGAGGGCTGTGGATTAAAGAATTAAAGGGGGAGGTTTAAATAATGGGGGTGCAGGTTTTTTTTTATTAAGGGGGTTGCAGTATTCTATTTATTAAGGGAGGATGTGCACTGCAGATTTTTGTTTTTTGTTAAGGGGGTGTGCAGGGTTTTTATAAGGGGGGGTGTGCAGGTTTTTTGTTAAGAGGGGTTGTGCACGTTTTTGTTTTTTATTAAGGGGGTGTGCAGGGTTTTTTATTAAGGGGGTGTGCAGGATTTTTATGTGTAGGGAGTGAATGAAATTTATGTGATTGGGGTGCAGGGTTTTTATATGAAGGGCGAGACAAGGGGCTTTGTAGAAAGGGGCAGGGCAGGAGTTTTCTAGAAGGTTCTCACCAGCCCCTTTCTACAAAAGCACTGGTCTTCCCCCTTCTACAAAACTGGCGCATTTTACAAATTTTACAAGCAGTTTACAAATGTGTGCAATAAATATTATTGTAAACATTGAAAAAAAATGTGGGTGTTTTCTTACATTTTTATTATGGGGGGGGGGGGGGGGGTGCCACACTCAGGGTCCGCCCCGGGTGCCAAATGCTCTAGGTACGCCCCTGTAATTCGGTAATGCATTTCTTGGTAGAGGCCAAAATCAGTATTATAGGTAACGGGAAGTCACCTTCTCTCCCTGTGGTGATTGACAAATTGGAGTCTGCAAAGTTATATGAAGAAATGTCCCACAGACTAACTGTTCTACCAAAGAAATTACCGAAACTTGAGCCAGCTGAACTGATATGTACTCACCATCTACTTAGCATAGTAGGTTTTCTCTCAATCATAATGGCTCCTTGGTCGCCCTATGCGTAAAGACTGTTTTGTTTCAACTAACTGTTGAAGACTGTTTTGTTAATTATCTTTATTGTTTGTATTATCATTTGTTATGTACCAATACTACATTGGATTGTACCTGCAAGTGGCTCTGTTCAACTATCAGACTCATGTACTTTTACGGTGTTGTAACCTGGATACGTTTCTGTGTGATGTATCTTTAACTACATTTCTATAAAAATCAAGATATAAAAAAAAAAAAAGAAATTGCGTATTATTTTTTACTTTCATGCAGCTGTTTCATCACCAGCATCTGCCATATTTTCTAGTAATAGCTAGGGAAAATGTGCTTTTCATACATACTCAAGATTGTATCTTCGCTATGTACACAAGTCGGATGTGAAGTACTGAGGTAAACCTTTTAATTTATGTTTAGATGCATCCCTCATGTACGACAACAATGAATAGAACATTCCATGTCAGAGTAAGGTCTCTATATACTTGATTGTTAGAGCAGCAGTAACAGACATAAACCCATAACAGATTAATGAAGGCAGTCACCTATGACAAAGATTTACATGTGTAGTCCAAATATGTTGTGCCTATTAATGAATCACTCAAGGCAAGCCCTCTGTCTCTGGTAATTGAAAATTACTTAAAAGGTTATAGTTTATAGTTTATTTTCAAAATAAAATATGGTACCTGCTGGGTTTATGACATAAATACTTTTTACTTTTCCGTGCATCACTTTTCAAAATCAAATTGAGGATTAAGAACACTTAGATCATATTTAGTCCCAAGAGAGCCCTTAGGTTAAAACTTTGCCTTTAGTTTTAATAGAAGGTCACAGGTTTATTGCTTCTCTCAGACTTTAGATATTACCGGGTAGTTTTAAGGATAACAGCGATTAGTCCCATGGGGAAAGTAACATTTGATTCTCAAGGTCTTACTCTAAGCATTGAAACTTCCTTGTGCTCAACTGTTTCACACTCCAGTGGACTGGACATCTTTCTTCTAGTTTCCTTTGTTTTAACTAATGTATGATATGCTTAAAGTAACATGCAGAGTCACATTACAGATAAGCTAGAAAAATGTACCACAATGTCAATGATAGCACTGCTTTCGACTATTTCTGTGTTATTGTCTTTGGTTGTGTGTGGCTTTCTTTTTGTACAGTAAATTGGTTCAATACATTAGATACACAGTCATAAACATATTTAACAAAAACAGCGCTGCCTAATAAAAATGTGTTAATTCCCATTCTCCCTACTGAAACTAATGACTGCATACAATAAGCAAGCTACTGCACAGAGACCGCCCCGATGTGGGCGGACGTGCACGTGAGGACGTGAGCACGTCGGGAGGCGGGTCTAGGAAGAGCGTGTGAGAGGCGCCCGGCGGGAGATGAGGGAGAAGGCAGCGACCGCGGCTTGCAAGTGACCGCGACTCGATGGTGAAGACGGAGCAGTAAGCGGCAGAGACGGAGTAAAAACGGAGCAGTGAGCGGATAGCTCTCCATCGAAAAGGGAAGTGCTTAAAATTTGTGCTTAAAATATTTAAACCACGTTGGGGGATAAGACCTGACTCAGTTGGAGGGGACGAAAAGACAAGGGGACAAAAATTGTTGCCTACAAATAGGAGGTCCAAGTTAAATAAGTGGAGTAAGTTAAGTTCACATATAACCGTAGTTGGAATTTTTTTTTTTTTTTTTTCTCCTATTTTTTCTATCTACGTCGGTATTATAATTTACTCTACTTTTATTAAAGTTTACTTCTGGTAAAACATGGTAACAAGCAGGATATAGCAGGATATAGTAGCAACAAAACCTTGCAACAAAATCTTGGCAAAATCTTTTGCAAAATCTTTGCATATAAAAATTGCACCTAAGGAAGTTTTCGCTGCTGCTGCTAAAAGTTAAAGCGGCTTGAAAGAGGCTTGAAAGAGGCTTGAAAGAATCTGAGTGAACCTCCTCCCCCCAGACTCAGGAAAGAAATCCAACATGGCGTCTAAGAGACAAATAAAAAGCAAAGAAAAAAAAGATGACTCTCAGCCAACTAGGTTGTCAGGTTTTTTTTCCCCCAACAAAGAAAAACTGGGGCACAAAGAGAACGAAACGATATTCCATGATCAGAACACGCAAACAACAGTTGTGCTCAATACAGATCATAAGAATTATGCGAATTATGTGTCTCAAGATTTCCTGGTGAACAAACTAGACGAGCAAATGGCACAGATTGCTAGCCAGATTGTTAACAGCTCAAATACAATTAAAATGGAGATGGAGAGAATTAATACCAAATTGAGCTCGGCATTAGAAAAAATTGATAGAATGGAAGGCCAAATAAATAATATGCAACGGGAGAACACTCAAACAGAAGCTTTAATACAGCAAATAAACTTAAAGATTAGAGACCTTGAAGATCGGTCGAGGAGGTGCAATGTTCGTTTCAGAAACATATCTGAATCTATAACCCAAGACCAATTACAGGATTTTTTACTCTCTTTCTTTCAAGAAGCTGGCTTGCAGAAGGAAATACCTCAACCTATAATAGAACGAGCACATAGATTAAGAAAGCCTCATGAAGTTCCTGCTCATTATCCAAGAGATGTAATAGTTTGCTTCTCCTCCTATACATACAAACAACAATTGTTAAACCTGCTGAGGAATAAGGACAACTTATCGGAGAAATTTAAGGACATCATTACATTCCAAGATCTCTCAATGCAAACAAGAAAATGGAGAAGAACATTTTTTCAAGCCCTAGACCCATTGAAGCAAAGAAACGTGAAATACAAATGGATACAATCATCCAAAATAATTGTGTGGTGGGAAGAAAAATGGATACCATTCACTTCAGCTAAAGAACTAGAAGCATGGACAAAATCATTAACTCTCTAATAACCTTAAGAGAGCTGGGAGAGATGAGAGATATGGGAGTAAAAGAAGAAGGCGGTGGCTTTTTTTTTTTTTTTTTTTTTTGAAATGGGTTAAGCATACTAATGTTAAACCCGGAGCTCATTGCTCTCTATGAGAAGGATGCGAAGGAACGAGAGAAAAGGGAAGTTCAAAGGAAGTTCAAAGGAGGAGAGAAAACTTAAAGACTCTATTATGCAAGTTACACTCCACCCAAATTAGTTGGTAAAGAGGATCTATTCACCCGGACTATTGAGGAAAAGAAAGCTTTCCTATTTTAGAGAAGCAGAAGTATGGACCGACCTATTTACAAGCCTAAAAAGGGAAAGGGCACGGAAAACAACTAATGCTTTTTTCTTTTTTCTTTTTTTTTTTTCTGTAAGAAGAATATGGGTTAAGATATATCTATAAGGGATACAAGATGCCCACTTGGGGACAAAAATTGTTTTAGAAATGTGTGGAATAAATCACTTACTATAGAAACAGAGATAGAGAAACAATTTACCATAATTATATTTGTAACTGAAAAGTTTATAGAGCACGGTTTAATTGAAAGTTTCTATAACTATACGTCACTATTGAATTTGTTAAGGGTAATAAGGAAAATAAGCTTAAACTGAGGAATGACAACACGAGTGCTTTTTTTTTTTTTTTTTCTTTTTTCTTTTTTTTTTTTTTTTTTTAGATTCAGGTTTGAGATATACCTACTTATGATCCAGTAAAGGATTTTAAGATATGAGATGCCCGTTGTGGGGCTAAAAGGGTTTTAGGAAAGTGTGGAACAATTACTTAGTATAGAAACATAGATAAAGGTGAGGGGAGAGAAATAATCTCTACAATTATATTAGTAATCTAAGAGTTTTATAGAGAACGATATAACCAAAAGTTTGCACAAGCACACGGCACTACTGAATCGATTAAGGGTAATATGGAGAATAAGTTTAAAACGAGGAATGCTAACACGAGTGCCTTTTTTTTTTTTTTTTTTTTTTTTTTATTTATCACAGAATACATATATAAGGGTATGGGTAGAGAATGTATCATTATAATTTATACTAGAAAACCTAGAGCCTACAGAGAACGTTATAACTGAAAGTTAGTATTATTAATACGTCACTATAAAATTGGTTAGTGTAAATTGGAAACAGTTTAAATTATAGAAAAGAAAAAAAAAAAAAAGAAAAAAAAAGATATATATATTTTTTTTTTCCCTCTCCCTCTCCCTCCCCCAGTCGCCCCTCCTCGACTCTCACTTAGAGTCCCGCCTGATGCTTATATTAAGCATAAATCTCGGAGTAGCGATCTACTCACGAGACGGGGGCTATCCGCTAGAGACTAAGGTTAGTCCTAGGCGAGATAGGTAAAGATGTGGTACCAGAAAAGGTTCCCGATTAATGTAGTGTTGTTTGTTATGAACATGTGTTATCTGAAGGGTCTTAAAGGCAAGAGGCTAGAAAATAAAGAGAGAGAAGGTAAATATGGTTAAGTTTTTGTCTATAAATGCTCAGGGCCTAAATACTATGCATAAAAGATCTATGATACGCAACCAAATGATAAAAGAAAAGATTGATATCTGCTTAGTCCAGGAGACACACTGGAGACAAAATGAGAAACCCACATGGGGAGGTAATAAGTTTCCAATCATCCTACATGCATCCATGAAAGATAAAAAGAAAAGAGGTGTAGCAATGATAATTTCGGACAGGGTTAAGTGGGAGAAACTCTATCAGGATTTAGACACGGAAGGCAGATTTATGATTTTGGTGGCGAAGATAAATGACGTGAAATTCACCATAATTAATCTATATCTTCCGAATGTAGCTCCAGTTTCCCAATTAAAGAAAATATTAAACAAAGCGGATTTGGTTAAAACAGGGATATATATAGTGGCGGGCGACTTTAATTGCATACTAGATCCACAAAAAGATAAAAAATTGCTGAAAGGGAGCTCACTGAATAAAGCAGTAATTAAAAACGCTAGTTCTTTGACCAACATTAAAAACAATTATGATTTATTTGACGTCTGGCGCCTCCAAAATCCGGATGTAAGAGATTATACTCATCTATCGAGAGTATATTACACATACTCAAGAATTGACATGATTTGGGGAAATATGAATCTAGTAGATAACTTGACTAGGATAGATATTGTGGAAAACGTCTGGTCGGACCATAGTATGTATATATTTGAACTAAAAGACAATTTGACAGCTAGAAGTAACTCAACTTGGAAACTAAATAATTACTTGCTATATAATAAACATAGCAAGTCCAAGCTGGAGAATCTGATAAAATGCTTTTTTAAGGAGAATGACCCTTTGGATACCTCAAATCTTAACACCTGGTGCTGTTTCAAAGCAGTGGTAAGAGGCTATCTTATAAAGCTAAATCATGAAGCTAAAGGTAAAGAAAAAAGACTAGGAGACCTGCATATTGAACTCTATAAGCTTACAACTGATAATAAAAATGAGCCTACTATGGAGAGAGGTAGAAGAATAGCAGAAGTTCAAAAAAATATTTTACAATGTTTGAATATTAAGATAGCAAATAATATAAAGAAATTAAAACTTAGATTCTACTGTAGAGGAAATAAAACAGACAAGATGTTAACTAATAAGCTGAGGAAACAACAGGCTAAGGCGCGCATATCCAAGATTGTATATAACTCAAATACCTATATAAATCCAAAAGAGATTGGAGACTGTTTTAGAGATTACTACGGGTCATTATACAATCTTCCCGTAGAAACCTCTGTAACAAAGATTAAAGAATATTTAACCAGTACAAAGCTAAAAAAAATAGACCAAATTCAGAAAGATAGTTTGAACAAAGGGATTACAGAGGACGAGGTGATTAGGGCTATATCCAAAACCCAGAAGTTAAAAACACCAGGCCCAGATGGTTTTTCTAATTTGTTTTTTCATACTTATAAATCTATTTTGAGTTCACATCTAGCACTAGCGTTTAATGATGCAGTGAAAATAGGTAGCTTCCCGGAAGAGATGACAAGAGCAAACATGCTTCCCATCCTGAAACAAGGAAAAGATCCAGCTGTAGTATCTAGCTACCGTCCCATCTCTCTAATCAATTCAGATGTAAAAATATTCTCATCCATCCTGGCAGACCGCCTTAAAAGTATTATTAAAACTCTTATCTATAATGACCAAATAGGTTTCATATCAGATAGATGGGTGGGATCCAATTCAAGAAGAATTATAAGCATTATAGACAACGCTAACAAGAAACATATTCCTCTTATGACCCTAGCAGTCGACGCAGAAAAAGCCTTCGATAGGCTAAACTGGAAGTTTTTAGAACTAACCCTAGAAGCCTATGGAATAGATGGCTGGATGATAAGAGGAATTATGGCCCTATATAAAAATCCTTCTACTAGGATAGTAGGCCCTAATGTATGTTCAGATTGGGTATCAGTAAATAATGGAGTCAGACAAGGGTGCCCGCTCTCACCTCTATTATACATCCTCTCAATAGAACCCTTAGCGGAAAATATTAGAAACAATGTAGATATAAAGGGATACAAAATAGGAGAAAAAGAACTAAAAATTAGTCTTTATGCGGATGACATCCTTCTGACAATCACTGACCCAGTTAGATCTCTGAAACATCTGATGGAAGAAGTTAGACGGTATAGCCAACTAGCAAATTATAAACTTAACAATGAAAAAACAGTCGTGATGAGCATTGAATTAGATAAAAAGTCAAGAGAGGAAATTAGTAATCTCTATGCATTTACATGGGCACCTCAGAAGTTTGACTGCTTAGGAATAACCATTACGAAAAATATAGAGAGAATGATGGAAGAAAATTTCTTAAGCTTGTTAAAAAGTACAAACTTACTACTCAAAGATTGGAGAAATGCGCAGATTACCTGGTGGGGTCGTATTAATGTCATCAACTCCTATATTATCCCTAAGTGGAACTATTTATTTCAAATGATTCCACTCAGGGTTCCAGATAGTTGGTTGACATTATTACAGAATAATTTAGAGAACTTTATTAATAAAGGTAAGAAAAATAGAATAAACAGGAAAATCTTATCATTAAAAACCAAGGACGGTGGATTAAATTTTCCCAATATAAGAGTTATATACTGGGCAAACGTGATTACACATATGTACAGGTCCCAGACGGTGACGGCTAGGAAAGAAAGTTGGTTTTGTATGGAAATGGAAGATTTAGGTCTAAAAAGTTCAGAGGGCATATTATGGAATACAAAACCTTTAGGGAAAATGGAGATAGATATTAAAAAATAATATTATATGGGCTCAAATGGTGCCAGTCTGGGAGGAAATCAAAATGAAAATGTCTCTAAAACATGCGATTTTGGATACAGCAAATTTGAGAACAATAGAAGCTAATATGAGGGACATCTCTCTAGATAGCTGGCGAACCCAGGGAATATATAAAGTCTCGCAGATATTAGGTGCAGCTAACATATTGCCTTTTGATATTATTTTACAGAAATTCCATCTGTCCCAGCGAGAAGTATTTACGTACCTGAGACTTAAATATTTCCTGCAGAAACACCTTAGCAAAGAACTTGGAAAAGCGTCTATGATGATAAAAAATATTTTCTCAAACCAGAATGTACCAAAAGTCCTAGCTAAAGCAATAGAAGCTATAAGAAACATGAATGAAGTGGTTAGCTTCCCTCAGAAAACTAAATGGGAGAGTGATCTGAAATGTCCTTTAGATCAGGATGAGTGGTGTAAAGCCATAAATATTACTCGTCGACAGGTCCAATGCTTAAATTTATTAGAATCTTACTATAAGGTCATCTATAGATGGTATCTAGTCCCCAGTAAGCTGTCCCAGATGTACCCAGGGGTATCTTCTAAATGTTGGAGATGCGATAAAGAAGTAGGCTCATTTATTCATATCTGGTGGAGTTGTTCAAAAATCCAGAGCTCTATAAAGAGAATGCTAAGATTCATAAAAGAGATAACCGGAATAGAGTTAGAAATGAAACCTGAGATAGTCTTGCTACACATGCACTGGCCAAAGATGGTCTATAGTATCAGATGTTTTGTTATTCACTGCTTTATCGCATTCAAAATTGTCTTAGCACGGAATTGGAAATCAAACCAAACGATCAATTGGGATACGATTAAGGACCAAATCCGTCTTCAGACAATGATGGAGAGAGATCTGAGCATCCCATATTTGAATGCCCCCAAAAGAAGAGACCTATGGCAAGGGTGGCTTAACAAAATTGAAAATCGGCTATAAAGCATATTAGGATTTACCTGAGCTCAGAAAGAATTAGAGCCATGAGTTAAGGATATATCCCCTCTCAATGCCTGACCCGGCAGATAACACTGTATTGTGTTTGTATTTTGTATTTTGTATTATGTAAATGTGTTAAATGTGCTAATCATGTTAAAACAGTATTGGACTTATGTAGTCCTAGTGTTAAATGTATGTGTGTAAGAAATTAAATAAAAGAATTTATACTAAAAAAAAAAAAAAAAAAACAATAAGCAAGCTACAAGTGCACTAGTCTAATCATGTGATCTAACCCTACATTCAAAATGGGAGTACAGTATTGCATGTAAATTAGAGATTATTATACAGATTTTAACACTATTTCTAGCCTTCTTTTAAGCACACGATAAGTTAAAATAGTAAATGGATAACATTAATAGTCTAACATAATTTCAAAAACTGTCTGTAACAGAATTTGGGCACTTAACTGTTTTTCACCCAGTACAGTTACAATAAAAGAATAGAAAATTATAAAAGATTTAAAGATCGTAAAATTGAAATTTCAATACAAAGCGTATGTTTATACTCCTAAGGGTACAAAGGTTTCTGATTAATGGCTGTCTAACACAGAAAATGTCCTTCTTGTTATAAATAATGTTATATTTAGGTATTTGCAACAATTAAAATAAAAAGAATGTGGAAAATTACCATGAAGGAAAAATGCTGCCTCTCTTTGTCTACCTCTACACTAAAAGTAGAGGTATTAGAACAATATATCCAGGAAGGACTGTTCAAATTGATCCCTTTTTTTATTCACTATGGAATGGGAAGTGAAAATCAACATTAACGGAGAAGTAGGCCACAAGTGCCCATCTACATCTACCTTAACTTGTAAATCTGGGCTGACCAATGAGATGATCAAAAGTACTGCCTTAATAACTTCTGTGAGCTAACTTAAGCTGTCCTTTCAGACCATGTAAGAACTTAAAATACCCAGTGTGTTGCCAATAAAGCTTTATAATATTTGATTTTCTGCCTCACCCTCTCACGTTGTGAAATTCATATTCATTTCTAACTAACAGTCCATGCAATGTAAGGATCCTCAATCATTTGGACCATATATATAGAACATCAACAACATTCAAGGTTCTCCAAGCTCTTATAAATTCTGATGACAAAATATAGTGTCATTTGGAGGTCTTGACTCTCTTAGCCCTTCAATGTCCAACCAAAACAAAATGAACATTTAAAATAGGGTGCTTCTTGAGTGAATGAAAAGATGCTTGTGGCTCACTGGCAATGAAGCATTTCTCAGTGACTTTCATTAGAAAATACAACACAGAGCCATATACACCTATATGCCTCCTGCCAAATATCTCGCTAACATAAACCCATGTGCTGTATTTTCTCATTGAAGTGACTTAGAACTGCTTGCATGAACCATTCGGCCATGATACCGAACCATGATGCAAGGGTTGCAATAACCGTACATTGGCTTTAGATACTCACACATATATATATATATATACTTTGCAGATTTGTTTATTGTACCCCTTTTTCAGTTTGTGTTATTGAGGAAGCCTGACACTGAACTAGGTATTAAAATGAAATGCACTTTACTATAAAAAGTTAACATAACAACTGTTCACAAGGCTTACAAATAAATTAGATGAAACAAACGAACTGAGATGAACCTTAAAGTCTGAAAGTCACAGACAACTTGTATAAATTTCAAATACTGCTCTTCACTCCCTGTGGGACATGATATGACTTGACTGAGGTTGTCTTAATCTGTTCTCAGTGCACACAAAGAAAAATATATTAAACATAGCCTGTAGTGAGACTTACAGCGAGAACTACAAAGGATGTGGAATGTGCATCATTGCAACCATTAACGTATTTATGTACTGTAGATAAAGTGCTAATATTGTTGCATTTTTCCCAAAAAAGGGTTACAATTAACTATCACTTCAGTTCCCAATTAAATCCAGTGTCAAATGATTTCTCACTTTAAAACCACCGAATGTTGAGCTAAACAATATCTCTAACTCTTGTGTATAAGAGTTTCCCATCCTACTGACAACATAAAAGGTTAAAAGGTTAATGCTAAAGATAAAAGAAAATCGAAACAGCAAGATATAAAAAAAAAAAAATGAAAACCTGTAGCAGACCTATATTACAGTACAATTCTAGCACAAGCAGAAAAAATAAGCAAAACGCAAACTGGAACTTTGAGCACTGGGAAAGAACTTTATTAGCAGGAATCACAAACAATTAAGGATACAATGCATAATATTCATACAGCATTAAATGTCTATTGTAAAAAAAATCTCCCAGTTCATATTAAGTTACAGCCAGGGCTTGAGTCCTGCAGGAACGCATAGGAACGGCATTCCAGCATTTTTTTTACAGCAAGAATGCCGTTCCCACTGTTCCTGCAGGCACTCAGGGGGCGGAAAAAAATGCCACCCCCAAATGCCCCAAATGTATGTGTGTGTCTGTGAGTGTGTCTGTGAGTGTTTGTGTGTGTCTGTGAGTGTATGTGAGTGTATGTGTGTGTGTGTCTGTGAGTGTATGTGTGTATGTCTGTGAGTGTGTGTGCCTGTGTGCCTGTGTGTATGTGTGTCAGTGAGTCTGTGAGTGTTTGTGAGTGTCTGTCACCTGTCAGTGTGTGTGTGTGCATGCGCATATATATATATATATATATATATATATACACACACGAGTGAATATATTATTTTATTTTTTTTTTGGGGGGGGGGGGGGGGAGTTCCCACACTTTATTCCCCAGGACTTGACCCCTGGTTACAGCTTAGCTATTTTAGCCTGCATTTTGCAATTCTGTTTTCAATTAACCATGGGAACACACTGGCCCCCTTGTGCTTTTCTATGGAAATGGATTGGATTGGCTGAGATCATCAATATTGAATCATGCTAGCAGGACAGATTCTTGCACGGCGAGAGCTGAAAGGTAAGTAAATATCATCCTTCAAGCCTTTACATGGATTTACTACAGATACATATTTGTATTCCTAATTCTATAGTGTTCCTTTAAATTTTATTATTTAAACTGAATATATGAATACTTCCTTTACAAATAGCTTTACTCCCAAAAGCACATTTTTGACAGGAATCAAAGAGGATAAATCGAACATATCTTTCTAACTTCACATTTCCTAGCAATTGTATCATCTTAAACTGTTTTAATTACTTTTTTCTTTTAATGAAGGGCCGGCTTTTAAGTGTTGTCAGCAGAAAAAAAAACAACTTTATAGTATGAACAGTTTTACTGTGCATAAGTGCTGCCTTTACCCTGGTATTATAGTGAGTATAGACAATACATCATTATGTAATTAAAATGAAAATGCAAGGCTTAATTGTTCATAAAACATAAGTCTTGGTTCTGCCCAAAAAGTTATACTTTCCAACTAGACCTGCTTTACTCAGAGGTTTGCAGTCGTTAAAGCGACACTATAGGCACCCAGACCACTTCATCTCTTTGAAATTGTTTAAGTGCAGTGCCCCAGACAGCCACAAGAGGCGCTTCTTGCAGTTTCATGGAGTTTAATGCTTGAAAAGAGTCTGTCCATCATCTTGTTAATCCCCATAGTAAAGCATTGATTCAATGCTTTCCTATGGGGAAGGTCTAATGCATGCATGGCACTCACCACACATTAGGCTCCCTGTGAGGCTGATATCGGAGGAAATCAAGACAAAGCCAGTACCGAGGGATCTCATCGCTGGAATGAGATAAGTGTTTAAAGGGTTTTAACCCTTTCATTGCTGCAGTAGGGAGGGGTGGCGGGGTCAGAGGGACATTTTCGTCTTAGGAACAAAACTTTGTATTCCTAACACTATAGTGTTCCTTTAATGGGCAGACAATTTCCTAGAGACTTAATCTGCAAGTTATTGTGTAACTAATACTGTGAATATTAGCTACTTATTACACCTGTGGTAAATCGAGGTTATTTCGTTACATAGTTAATATACCCTTATGTCTTTAAAATATAGAATTCAGTGCTCATTTTCACAAAACTTTTCCCTATAATTTCCTTTTAATAATCCACATGGCAATTCAAGAGAGCTTGTTAAGAATAACCTGGATAAGCTTTCAGTACCTAGAGATGTATTCACAGAAAGTTTTGTGAACCTTGCTTGGGCTCATCAATATGAGGTTATTTTCTGATTATGCAGAATGAGGATGGAATAGACTCCTCATACATAAGCTAGCGAGCAAGAACAAAGAGGCCAATTTTCAACACTGTGCATTTCCTATGCTTCAAAAGCTGTGTAAAGTAGATAGAGGCAAAAGGTGACACATTCTAAGAGCTTATTTGATGTGCAGCACACATACAAGGGAAGGTTTCAACCACCTCTGAGCTAACCATTGCTGAATTTCAGTGTTGCAAGGAAACCTGGGTAATGACATGTAAATGCTTCAGACAAGATGACAGTTCTAACCTTGTTGTTTGGCTGTACTACAGTAGCATGCTGAAGAGCTTTATATAGAGTGAATGTAAGCAGTGCTGGGGATCATTTTATAAAACACTGATGTGTGTGATAACTTGACCCCGGAAAATTTGGGACAACTTAGCCAAACTGCGCAAAAATTCCATTAAAAAAAAATGGCAGATTTTTTTTTTCAACTCTGTTTTAAGCTAATGTTTGCAAGCACGTTTATAGCTCTCTCTTTCCCATATAAACATGATTAAGTTGCTATGAGTGCACATTTAAATGTTGTTACCCAGAATCCCACTGGATGAAGACATGCTGTTCTGCAATGGGCTGTAGATCTTCAAAATGTATACCTCGAGGGACTGCATTTTTTTTTACTGTATGTGGTAATGTGATAAAGCGTATTGACAAGCTGGGAGCTACAGAAAGTTATTTTGGGACGCATACAAGGTATTCATTTAGAGAGGGCTTAGGTTCACTGATACATGTATCTGTTTTGTAAATGATGTGCAAAGAAGAACATTTACATTCACCATTGCTCTCTGATCATTTAGCTGTCATCAAATGGGGAATGTCCATATGTTTTGAAATAGTTTACCACCATAATGCCATTAAATGTTAGCACATTATCAACCCATTCATGCATCTACTTACATGCATTAGTCCAAAAGGAGTCTAAAGGAGGCATATACATGGGTACTTAACCCCTTAAGGACCAAACTTCTGGAATAAAATGGAATCATGACGTGTCACACACGTCATGTGTCCTTAAGGGGTTAAACACTTAGCGACTCACAATCCAAATGTATGCACAATAAAAAGGTTCAGTTTCAAACCAACAGAGCTACAGCACAATAGCTTAGAATATGACTCTTCCTGTAAAAGAGAGGTATTTTGGGGCATCCATAACATTGCATACATAACATTCCAGATTATAAAATTGCATTGTTTTCGAGCATTTACTGCTTTTGAGTGTTAAAAATATAACAAGTATATTCACTAGAAAGAAAATTACAGAAAATGTAAATGAGGTGTTTTGTTTTTCCATTCTGCAGAACTGACATTTGGAGTATTAATTGTCATATTATTTAGAAAATAATATTGTTAATTATTTTGTAGCCATGTCAATCTAGTCTTTAGTCTCTGGCTGTCCTCCCTATACATCTTGCAGAATTGCTATTCCCCTGAAGGAGCACGAGACATTATAAATTGGGGTAAAGGCATTGGTATACATAAGCCAACAATGACGTTAACTGCTATACTTTTCATTAACCTTATTTTCTTTTTGTGGCTGTTACAATGACACAGATAACCTTATCATTTGGTTATCACCTCCTCAGCAGATGAGCCCAGCAACACTCCATTAGCTGTAATCACTCCTGTACTCGCCTCCATTTTAATATATTTCACTGAGATTGTTCTACCAGACTGCAGCTATTCAACTTACCTCCATGCGTCTATCCCCAAATCCATTCCATCAAAACTATCATTTATTTATCCCTGGTAATGCTGGTGACTGTGGTCATCACAATGTACACTTAAAGGACCATTACAGTGCCAGGAAAACAAACTTGTTTTCCTGGCACAATAGGGTCTTAAGGTCCCCCCCCCACCTGACTGACCCAACTTCTTTAGCCACTTACCGTTCTCCAGCGCTAGGCTCCCTCGGCACTAGGGAACTCTCCTCCTCCTGCCGACGTAGGCGCCGAATGCGCATGCCTGGCAAGAGCCATGCGCGCATTCCAACCGCCCATAGAAAAGCATTTCTCAATGCTTTCCTATGGACGTCCAGCGTCTTCTCACTGTGATTTTCACAGTGAGAAGCGCCTCTAGTGGCTGTCAGTGAGACAGCCACTAGAGGCTGTATTAAACCTCAGTGAAACATAGCAGTTTCTCAGAAACTGCTATGTTTTCAGCTGCAGGGTTAACACTAGAGGAACTTGGCACCCAGACCACTTCATTGAGCTGAAGTGGTCTGGGTGCCTATAGTGGTCCTTTAATTAGTCACCTTCTCACTACAGTGTTTTTTTTTTCTCTATAGTAAACACAGTCTTTGTCCAACATTATAAATTGTACTGTGAGTAGTGGCATAACCCAACCTTCTCCAAGAAGAAAAAAACCTCAAATTATTGAAGTGATGAATCAGACAGGTCCAATGATGTTTAAATCTAGAGATTGGGAAACCACATGAATTGCTTGGTCATGTTAGTATTCATTACTTCATACTAGTTTATATAGCAGTGCAATAGAACATCATGAATTCGGATTGCAACATGATGGCTGCCAATACCATTGCAGATCCCCACCTTGTTTAACATGATTTACAATAGACAATATAGTTGTTTAGCCTAAAGGGGGAAAAAGTACTTTTTTCAGGTGTTCACTCCAGGTTACATGACATTTGACACTGACTTTGGATAGAAACACTTTCTTAGCTTCTTTTTATTTCCAGATTTGTAAAACTTACAATGTAAAGATTGTCTTGGTATTGGGTCACGGAGATGATGCTGATTAAATCCTGCATTAATTTGTGAAGCTGTACTTAAAGGGGATACTATAGTCACCAGAAAAGCTACAATTTAATGCAGGCGTTCTATTGTCTACAGTTTGTCCCTACAGGCTTTTTAATGTACATGCTGCTTTTTCAAAGAAAAGGCAATGCTCACATTATTGCCTGGAAACATCTCTAGTGGAAGTCACTCAGATGAGTGACTTCACACAGCATCTGCATGCAGACACTAAATGCCCCCCCATAAAGATGCATTGATTCAATGCATCTATATGAGAAGATGCTGATTAGTGCAGTGCTGCATTTTTGTGTGCATGCAAAATAGAATCCCAATGCTTTACTACGGGGGTGGAACCAGCCACAACCGGATCCGCATGTTACTGGAATAAAGGTGAGTTTAAATTATTTTACCTTTCTAACAAGTGGCCAAGGGACCCAAACTTTGTTTTTAAAGCCACAGTGTAAGGAATGCACTATTCTATTCCTAACACTATTTTTCACCACTTGACATTTCCTGATGGAGTTTGTCCCTGTGTGGAGTATACTATCCTTAATTTTGCATCTGTTACACAAATACATTAAATATTTCCGTGTGGCTTTATATAACTCCCATTGCAACACCAAATACTGGCCATTTTGGAACTCTGTTAGTTGTTTCATGTAACTGAAATAATTACCTATCAAATAAGAATTAATGTACAGCTACACTTGTTATTGCGATATAATATTTTGTTGCAATCTCTTTTTTTCTGTAGTGTTTCCATTATTTTTCACTTGCCCATTTTTTACATGACGACATTTAAGAACTGACTGTTCTTTTGCTGCCTAATATATCCCACCCATTGACAGGTTCCATTGTAATTATATAATTCATGTTATTCACTTCAAATGGCAGTGGTTTTACTGTTGTGGCTGATCAGTGATTTGTGTTAAATATTGTGATTCTATTGAAGTATATCTAAAACAGTTACTTTTTAAACCATCCAGCATAATGTATATTAAAGTCTCTAGTCATCCTATGACATGACTTATTTATCTAAATTTGTAGTGTTTTTTTAAAATCTGATTTCATATTAGACTATACTTATTTGAAGCACATTTCTGTATTTTCTGTTTTCATTGGATACAAAACATCCATTAAAGGGACACTATAGTCACCTGAACAACTTTAGCTCAATGAAGCAGTTTTGGTGTATAGAACATGCCCCTGCAGCCTCACTGCTCAATCCTTTGCCATTTAGGAGTTAAATCCCTTTGTTTATGAACCCTAGTCACACCTCCCTGCATGTGACTTGCACAGCCTTCCATAAACACTTCCTGTAAAGAGAGTCCTATTTAGGCTTTCTTTATTGCAAGTTCTGTTTAACTAAGCTTTTCTTATCCCCTGCTATGTTAATAGCTTGCTAGACCCTGCAAGAGCCTCCTGTATGTGATTAAAGTTCAATTTAGAGATTGAGATACAATTATTTAAGGTAAATTACATCTGTTTGAAAGTGAAACCAGTTTTTTTTTTTTTTTCATGCAGGCTCTGTCAATCATAGCCAGGGGAGGTGTGGCTAGGGCTGCATAAACAGAAACAAAGTGATTTAACTCCTAAATGACAGTGAATTGAGCAGTGAAATTGCAGGGGAATGATCTATACACTAAAACTGCTTTATTTAGTAATTTAGGTGACTATAGTGTTCCTTTAAGCTTCAATTATCTATTTACTGATGTAACACAGTGCTAAAGTCTGTAAATTCTGCTTAGTATATTCTCATCTTACAGATCAATGTGCTTTTATTAAGGTGCATTGTTAAAGTCATCATTAGGCCTATTATTATTTGTAAAAAAATCGGTACTATAACTGTTGGTCCTATTGACCAATAATCGTAATCGTGGTACTGCCACTTTCTAATGACAATACAGAATAGACAAAGAGGCTGTAAAAAAAATAAAACTCACTCAAATTATAAATATGGTGTTAGATTTTGGTTTAAGATAATTCTATGCAATCTGGGGGTGGTAAAATCCGATAGTTACATCTTAGTTTGTGCCTTTCAGCATCTGGCTTGGACAGAAACCCTTGTGTGCCTATTATTGTTTATCTTCAAAGAGCAATTTGCTCTCCAAAGACCCTACAGGAATGTAATCAAACATACCCCATAAAAGTATATTACATAAAAACAATTACATTTTCTTCACCATCCATAGTAATTGCCTGGTAAAATGGGGATTTCTATGCTAGACTATTATTGTACAGTGAGTATGTTTTAAGACCTCAATTACACATGTGATAAAATACTGCACTGAAAGCAATACATTTCACCATTCGATCCCTGAATCCTAAATCTAGTTCCCCATGGTCATGACATGGAAAACAACATTTTCTGCTTTGTAAATCCATTGGCGTCTCTTCCTCCTCATTAAAACAAGCATAATGAACCTACAGGCAAAAGACAGTGATGTATGGATTTTATGTCTATTCATCATGCCATTCTGTTTTATGACCACAGCTCAGAATCAATAAGTTGAACTCAATTTATCTTCTAAATGGGCTAATCGCTCACATAGTCAGTAAGTTCAAGAAAGCCTTGTGACTTTTCAACTATTAGATACCTACACAGTACTGATAGTGTTTGAGACAGATAGCCACATGGCAGGTTAATTTTCTGTATGCTGTTATTTTTATAGATTTTTTTTTTTTTTACATATTTTGTGTTACAAATGTTGACATGTTAAATCATATTTGTATTACTCAAATATATATTAAGTAATACTTATTATTATTATTATTATTATTATATATACATATATTTAGTTTCCGTTTATAATAAGAATGGGTCAGGGATCTCAAACTCAAACTCATCCCCACAGATGTTGATGGTCTACAGCTCACAGAATTTTTTAAATGCAATAGACAGCAGAGAATCATAGGAGTTGTAGTTGAGCAACATCTGGGGAACCAAAGTTTGAGATGCCTGGACAAGATTGAAAATGGCAACTGGATGAAAGAACAGTAAATGTTATGTCAATAGATATATTAGTGGGAACGATGGGTAAAAGGGGGGAAGGACTGAAGCCAGATGAGTTGTCAGACAAGGGCCAATAAATAGTTCAAGAAGTTGTGAACTGGGGTAAATAATGGGGAATTAGAGTGTTATAATACGTATAAACATTGCTATGTGATTATCACTGCCATGCTCATTAAACTTGGAGAAACATTTGGATTATTATTATGCATTGTGTATAGGAACAGACACTCTAAAAGCTTCAGACACGTTTATGGGAACATGTGGAAAACTGCAACATTTCGACCCAAGAATGGGTCTTTGTCAAGCTTCACAAGGACCCATTCTTGAGTCGAAATGTTGCAGTGTTCCTCATGTTCCAATAAACATATCTGAAAGCAATATGAGTACCTGGACCTCTTCTCTGTTATTTTAGGCTTGTGCTAGCCCTTGGTCTAGTTCAGCACCCTTGGCTTATATGGATTGGAGTGATGTTCATATTGGTATTTTCATATAGGAACAAGTGTTTTTATCGTATTCTAGATAATGTTTATTTAAACCTGTTTAAACCTGTTCAGGACTTCTAAAAGTATAAATTAGCATACATAAATCAACATACATTCCCCAAAACATTGTATAGGTTTTCATTACTATTCAACCCAGTGCTATTAAATGAAATCATTATATGTTACTATGAATCATTCGCTTTCCTTGGCACAATAACATAAAGCAGGAGACTTAACTTCCACTAAACTGTGAAAAACTAGAATTCATTATTTTTAAATAATAAGCATTGGTAATACATCAACCTTGATACAAATCATCGACAAGTTGTTGAATTGCTTGAAAACACTGGGAGAAATAAAACAAACGGCAATGTAAAATTCCTTTTAGAAGAGAGTGTACAACTGATGCTGATTAGTGCAGTGTAAAATTCCTTTTAGAAGCGAGTGTACAACTCATGTAAAGACTTTTGAAACAATATTGTTTGCTGCTTAAAGCAGTGGATTCTTGCTGGGAAAATCTCTTGTAATGTGTGTACAAGATAACCTTTGATATCCTCCCAATTCAATATAGTTTCAAACAGAGTTTTAAGTTTTTTCCAACCTCCTTTAGGAGCACCAAACATTTCACTGTTTATGTTTGATATGATGAACGGGGAAATTTGTACTTTTGCTAGTTAACATTAACTGAGATGATTAATTTTGGAGATGTAAGTTCATGAATGTATTCACATGGGTTGCCATATAAAACACAATTGTAAATAAATCAGTCTCTTGAAACAAGGCTGCAATTTACGGAGCAGCCCACATCTTAAATTCCCTTGGCATTTGATCCAGTTATGACATTGATACATTGCTGCAAAAGCTTTAGGATACTGAAATGTTATCATAACATTCTAGGTTATGATAGCAAGGTAGCCATATGCTATAACAATAAGGTAATCTTTTATGCATGCATCATTGTCTGTTTCCACATTGTATTTTATATCCATATGTGAAGGGTATTTTAAATTGTCTCTTTGCCATTTACTATAGTTTTCATACAGTGTAATAAATCCACATTTATTTGGGTAGCATTGGTTGTCTTGCCTGGTTATTTGATCTATCACATATTTAGATAATATATTGGTTGTATTTTTAAAACTGAATTAGACCTTGCCAAAAGATGTTTGGGAGACCATTCCATTAACAGAATTTTGCATGATTGAACGATCAGGTAGACATAGAAGAAGACTTGATAAGATATTGCTTTTAACCCCTTCATGGCACATGAATGCCAGAAATGACAAGATATCATAAGCTGTGCTTAAATCTTTGTCATAATGGCAGTTAAATTGTTCAAATCTACTGCATATATTTGCAGAATTTGAAAATCATGTTATATAAATGTGACTAATGTGACCTTGCAGAACACATGGGTTTCTATTGTGATCCTTGTAAAGATCCAGTATGCGTTATGACAAATTAGTCACATACACTTAAAGGGAATGGTTCATGCCTGTAACTTCTATGTCGACATTGTGCTAGCAGTTTTTTTCTACCATACGTATAGATTGGGAGAAAAACCTATTTAAAAAAAGTTTTTCTAAGAATGCCCCTTTAAGAAATATCTGTTAATGTATATTTACATGCAATACAGCACTGTATATATATATATATATATATATATATATATATATATATATATATATATATATATATAAGCATGATGTGAACATATATATATAATTATTTGTATTACATATGTGTGTAGATAAGAAATTTAGGTATATAAAAATACCTCAAGCGCAACATCTTTGCATGGTAACTATGTAACACATCATAAACACATTTTCAATGAAATTATATATTAATGAAAAGGCAAGAGACATCATTGCAAAATTAGATTATTCGTCATGAATTTCTAAGTAATGTGTTATGTATTAATGTGATAGAACAATCATTCCATCAAATTTCTAGTTTCTCACAGGTGAAGTGCACAGGCAATAGCCAAAGTTTTTTTTTTTTTTTTTAGTGTGGTGTTTACTGTGGTTTTACTGTGGTGTTGCCATGGTAATTAACTCAAAAGCGAAAATAAATATCTCCCTTATAAACATACCAGGATCCTTAACATGCAATGCTTGCATGTAAATCTGACATTAAAATGGAGTCATAATAGCTTTTTGTCTAATGGTACACTTAACAATAAGATCATGAAAAGTAAGCTAAACATTATATCTATCAATACATAAAATTGTGTACAAAGCAATATACAAAATTCAAATATAGTTACAATTCTCTCTCAAGGCAGCTTCCATGTCATGAAATGTCTGTTATATTTGTTCTGTACCAAGGATGCATAAAATGGCTTCCTGGCTCACGCTAATAACACAGTGCACTTGCTTATTTGCAGTTATATTATACACATGTAGTGTTCAATAAATATTTGAGACTGAACACACAACATATGTGGTCCTGATTAAGTACAGGACAGTGCTAGAAACATCGACCCACTATCTGTTCATCTCTGTGTAGTCCCATAATATATTTTTGAACACAAGTTTAGGACACTGTGCTGTCTGACTATTATGGTTTGAGCCCTTGTAACATTCCTTCCTTAGTCTTACTTTGGTCTTAAATGTATAATTCTTGTGTCACTTCTCACCAAAGTAGGTAATTTTGAAAAATTCCCCAATTCAGCTGCTTCACCAGCTTGGCTATTTTAGATTATAATTGGCAATTCCCTTGTTGATTTTCTACCATGCACATTATATTTAACAAAACCCAGTGGAATATAACTTTATTGTCTTGAATTTCTAAAATCTGAACACAATGCTAATTATACAGTGAGGAGAAAAAAGTATTTGAGCCCCTGCTGATTTTGAACATTTGCCCACTGACAAAGAAATCATCAGTCTATAGTTTGAATGTTAGGTGTATTTTAACAGTAAGAGACGGAATAACAAGAAATAGAAATCCAGAAAAACGTATGTCCAAAACGTTATACATTGATTTGCATGTCAATAAGTGAAATAAGTATTTGATCCCCAATCAATCAGCAAGATTTCTGGCTCCCGGGTGTCTTTTATACAGGTAACAAGCTGAGATTAGGATCACTCTCTTAAAGGGAGTGCTCGTAATCTCAGCTCGTTGCCTGTATAAAAGACACTTGTCTACAGAAGCAATCAATCAGATTCTAAACTCTCCACCATGGCCAAGACCAAAGAGCTGTTTAAGGATATCAGGGACAAGATTGTAGACCTACACAAGGCTGGAATGGGCTACAAGACCATCACCAAGCAGCTTGGTGAGAAGGTGACAACAGTTGGTGCGATTATTCGCAAATGGAAGAAACACAAAATAACTGTCAGTCTCCCTCAGTCTGGTGCTCCACGCAGAACTTTTTTTTCCATAAATTCTTTATTTATGTTGATTTTTCAAATTTTAGTTAGCAAGGAAGGGAATTACAGAATGAAGAAGAAACTTTAAGGGTTTACACTTGGGTATAACATGGTGCAACAATAAGCATTTATACATTCAGTAATATATTCATCTACAAAGAATGTGCAATGTACTTCAGCCTTGTTGACAAAGTGGTGATACTCATATATCCTGTACGGTGGTGGAGAAACCTCCTATTTTGTGAGATGTGAGGTTTGGAAAATTTCGTACATGGGTAACAGCCATAAGGATTGTTGCAGCGTCATTGCAAGCCTAGGGGGGTGTCTGTCTCTGCGTTGATTTGTGTGTTTAAGCGTTTTGTATCTGGGCGCATTATTGAATATTTAAGATTAGAGAGAGTTGTTAATGCTCTGTAGCTAGTGGTAGAGTGGTTTGTACCCTCAATGGTTAGTAAAGTGACCAGAGGGTGTCTGTCCCTCTCATTGGGTTTGGGAGGGAGGGAAAGAAAGCATATATAACTTTTCTGAAATGTGTTTTTCTGGATTTTTTTTTTCTCGTTATTCTGTCTCCCACTGTTAAAATACACCTACCATAAAAAATATGGACTTAAAATTTCTATGTCAGTGGACAAACGTTCAAAATCAGAAGGGGATCAATATCTTTGAAAAAATACTTTTTTCCCTCACTGTACATTCTTGTAATATAACAAAGTATGTGGTGAAACAAATCGTTCACCACATTTCATTTTAATACATAGCCTAGATTGGTATTTATCATATTTCACTGTATTATCCATGCTGAAGTGTCAATACCAGGCCATTTCAGTAAGGAGCTTCAGGCTATTGGAGAGACTTAGAGATTCATCCTTAGAACATGTAAATGAAATGCTAAACTAGAGGGCTGCTGTCACAGTCATACATATACATGTATTTTCATTAGTGAATAAATGTTAACGGCATAAAAATAACCCATTCCCCTAGGAAACAGGAGAAAAGTGCTGTGTGTTGTGATTCAAGGGCAGCTGTAAGTGCAGAATATATTTCACATGACACATCTAAACAAAACTTTTTAATATAAAAGTACACCTTGCAATATCAGCAAGCATTGTATAAAGACTGCCATGGCCAAGGCCTGAATATCTCATGCTGTTCATAGTGTAGAGTATTCAGGGAAATGTTTGCATCCGATAAGTTACTTAACAATAATACAGCCTCAGCTTCTTCCATTATACAGAGCACAGTAATTGCTCTATTAGCTGTCCATGGTTCTATTTTTTCCCCCAGGTTTAATATGTGTTTTCCAGTGGTGTCCAAAATGTGAATTCACAACTGATGTAGAACTGAAATCCCATAAGAGTTATAATAAACTATTTGTAAACTGTGCAGAGAACTCTCGGCTAACAACCGAACCCCTGTACATCGAATGTTAACCAGCCCAGAACTCATGTTATAGAATGCTAGAGGTACATGAAATAGCAAAAATGTGGAGTGTTTCATAAAATACCAACAGGGTCCGTGCACCATGACCACTTTAAAATACTAAAAAATTCTGAGTGCTTGGAGTAACCCTTTAAGAGTTATGCTACTCTCTGTTACCACTCCCCCTCTATCATTGCCCTCGTTTCTTCTTGACTTTCTCTCCTAATCATTTATTCTCTTTTCTGCTTTTCAATAATCTCACCTCTATTCTATACCCAATAACTCAGTGTATTCTCACCTCTGTTTCATACTCCCTTTTATGCACATACTTGCTCTCAGTTACATATTTAAGCACATACATAGGTACAGTTGTCCTCTCCTTAATGCATATATACATACATGCACAATCTCTTCCCTATACAAACACACATGCTCACCATCTATTGATAATCACATCATGCTACCACATGCCTTGGTGCCAACTTGGCCCGTTCCACTCTTCTTATAGCACCAGCTGGAACTATTTTTGAAAATGTAACAGTGTATAGTGTTGGGGAACTACAGCTATGACCAGCAGGTAGGCAACATTATAACAGAGCAAAGAGACAATTTAAAGTGCCACAGAAAAATAAGTACCTGAGGGTTTCACATCTGGGGCTCTAGCCTCTAAAGTCCACTCCTAACCATAGCCATGATTTATGAAATAGATCAATATTCTAGACAAAATTTGCACCCATTGATTCCATAAAGAATCAGATAATGTCTTTTTACAGAAATACCCCTTTATAATGCTGTACTGATTTCTGGGATGTAATAATATATATTAGTGCTTGCTACACCAACTACTAAGGCTAACTATCTCCTCCCAAATCACCAAGTATCGTATTGCTTCATGTTATAAATGACTCTATTGTCCATACTCAACAACTAGGATGTCATCAGACATGATCCAGACATGAAACACATCTCAGAGTAAGTAACAGTGGACACTTGAAATGAGAAAAGGATGGGCAAGTGAACTGGCAAGTGAGTGAGATGGCAAGTAATGTAAGAAAAGAAATGTTTGAGGGAGCATTTCATAGGGAGGGGAGATATCTTGAGCAGGGCCGGCCTTAGGGGTGTGCGAGCTGTGCGGCCGCACAAGGCGCCATGGAGCAGGGGGCGCCATGCGGCCGCACAGCTCACACATGGCCGGTCGGGATATAAAAAAAATAAAATAATTTGCAGCGGGGGCGGGGCTTACCGTGTGGTGGGGGCGGGGCTTACCATGTGGCGGGGGCAGGGCTAAAATGCCGTCTAACTGCTGCATGGGAAGCAGTAAGAGTCCCTGCTTCCCCCAACAACCAGAATCCTGGAGCTGCACTGCCTGTCTGCCTTCACAAGGAACAGAGGTAACTATGTGTGACTGTCTGCTTGTGTGTGAGTGACTGTCTGTGTGTGTGACTGTCTGTGTGTGTGTATGTGTGTTTGACTGTCTGCCTGTGTGTGTGTGACTGTCTGTGTGCGTGTGTGTGTGTGTGTGACTGTCTGCCTGTGTGTGTGACTGTGTGTGTGTGTGACTGTCTGCCTGTGTGTGTGTGTGACTGTCTGTGTGTGTGTGTGTGTGACTGTCTGTGTGTGACTATCTGCCTCTGTCTGTGTGTGTGTGTGTGACTGTCTGCCTGTGTGTGTGACTGTCTGTGTGTGTGTGTGTGTGTGTGACTGTCTGCGTGTGTGTGTGACTGCGTTTGTGAGTGTGACTGTCTGTGTGTGTGTCTGCCTGTGTGTGTGACTGCTTGTGTGTGTGACTGTGTGAGTGTGTGTGACTGTCTGTGTGTGCGACTGTCTGTGTGTGTGTGTGTGTGTGACTGTGTGTGTGTGTGTGTGACTGTCTGTGTGTGTGACTGTGTGTGTGACTGTCTGTGTGTGACTGTCTGTGTGTGTGTGTGACTGTCTGCCTACGTGTGTGTGTGACTGTGTGTGTGACTGTCTGCCTGTGTGTGTGACTGTCTGTGTATTTGACTGTGTGTGTTACTGCCTGCCTGTGTGTTGTGTGACTGTCTGCCTGTGTGTGGGGCTGTCTGTGTGTGTGACTGTATGTGTGTGTGACTGTATGTGTGTGTGTGTCTGCCTGTGTGTGTGACTGTCTGTTAGTGTGTGTGTGACTGTCTGCATGTGTGTGTGTGACTGTGTGCGTGACTGTCTGCCTGTGTGTGTGACTGTCTGTGTATTTGACTGTGTGTGTTACTGTCTGCCTGTGTGTTGTGTGACTGTCTGCCTGTGTGTGGGGCTGTCTGTGTGTGTGACTGTATGTGTGTGTGACTGTGTGTGTGTGTCTGTATGTGTGTGTGACTGTGTGTGTGTGTGTGTGTCTGCCTGTGTGTGTGACTGCCTCTGTGTGTGTGTGTGTGTGTGTGACTTTCTGCCTGTGTGTGTGTGTGACTGTGTGTGACTGTCTGGGGGGGTTGGGAGGGGGGGGCGCTGTGAAGATTTTTCACACAGGACGCCCAAAGGCCTAAGGCCGGCCCTGATCTTGAGTCACTTGAAGTCACTTGAAGAAGACAAGAATGAGTAAAATAAAATTGTTGGGGTTCTTGAGACTAACTCCATATACAAATAATAATGATATATAAGTGATATATACACATCAATACATGCGTTTCTTTTGTAGCTCAATATATCCTGTTCTTCACTCCCACATGAATTTTGTAAATGTATTCTAAATTAGTTTCAATAAACACTCTGCACATCTGATTTTTTTTTTTCTCCTACAAATCTAGACCATCTCCGGATATATTCTTCCTTAATTGGAGTAATCGGCTTCTGCACACACTGAATTGTAACACACAGACCTTGCCAGAGAGGATCAAACCTTGTGAATACTGAGATCTGCAATGTTATATAAGGTATGAGTCATCTTTAAAGTCTCAGGTTTCTTAAAAAAAAAAAAAAAAAATAGATGAGTTCTTGTGTTATGTCCTTTATTTTGTATTACACAGTGTCGACACCCTTCATAATTAAATTATTTGCATATTAAGGGTGGAATAGAGGATATATATATATATATATATATATATATATATATATATATATATATATATATATATATATATATTCATAATTACCAGTCTGTGCAAAAGCAGCAGGTCTCTTTCACCACCACTGCAACATCATTGTTTATTATAGCTCACTAATCATTTTACATAATGTTCAGGTTTCTTTTCACTCAATTACTTCCACTCAATTTTTTTCACTCAATTACTTGCTTTAGGCTGATGACAATTATCATTTTGAAACAATTATTTGCACCTCTACAGTAGCATCCTGATGAATTTCTTACATTTATTCCCTCCCAACTTCATTTTCCTACTTCTCTCATTTTCCCGACAATAGAAGAACAAAGATCATGTACTGCTTTGTTGTTTCTTTGTCCAAATTGTCAATGAAAGGCATGAATTACGGTTTTGATTTTTTTTTTCTATTTTGCACAAAAATGAGGGTCCCGGGGATAAGTTTAGATTGCTGCCAGTGGTGTGTGCTGAGCATTGCCATAGAAACCCCATGCAAAATGAAAATAACATCAGAAAGTTTCAACACATTGTTTAGAGACTGTGGAAGCCAAAGATAAAATAACATTTCAATAACATTTCCATCTTCAGGGCTAGTGGCATGCTTAAGGGAGAAGAATGTGCAGTAATATTAAAAGAGGACTTGATGACCGCATCCTGTCCATTAATTAACACAACATATAATATTGTGAATATGCGGTGTTATGTATATATCTTCCTTAATTTAAATATTTAATGTGAATAAATGTAAGTCATTTTCATTCTTACTTTTAACTTGTCTATTTCGAAACTCACTGTATTTGAGGAAGTTTGCCCAAATTAAACAACCAATAGGAGGGAGGAGATTACATGAATGATGGGTATCAAGGTACCAAAATAAATCTAGAAGCACCTTACATTAGAGAGCTCTAATGTCTGCAACTTATGTGTAATTACAAATATTTTTTAAAGTAATTTTTGTGTTAGAAAGTAAACACTATAGTTTTTGTTGAGAAAGAGATGATACCTTTTATGTTTTCATTAATTATGAAATCTTGACATATCCCCGGAGTAGTAAACATTAAATCACTTTGTTTTAAATAAAATATACAGTTAAGTCTATGATGCCTTTGTTTGGAATCTCGTTTATATAATGTATCGTTAATCAATTATAACATGATTATGAAATCAATTATAACATCATCGAGATTCCCTTAAAAGAGTTTTTGCTGATATACATCTTCATGGAAAATCCAAGAAGAAGAATACTTCACGTTTACAAAGAGTTACTGTGAAATCCAGCTGGAAGAAGGACAAGAATCCCTATATAAAGTTGATTGGGTAGCATAGTAGAGAAAGCAGCTACTGTGGAACTTTTGTCACAGCGCGGCTGTTGAGTACAAATGAGATTGCTCCTGGGGTACAACAGCAGAATAAGAAACTGCAGGGAAGAAGTGGAATCTGTTACACAATTTAAGAAGCCAATTCATTTTACAAGCTGGAACAGACAGATAAATTGCAATGTTTTGCTTGATAAAATCAGGGAACTGTAGATTGTTAATTGGCATGTGATTTAGACAAGCATTTAAGAAAACTGGAACTTGAAAGCGATGCTTTGTTTGACAGAAAAAAAATAACCTTTTCCATATATATATATATCACTATTGGCATTTAGGAGAGCAGTTTGCTTTGACGTCCCCTGTAGTTGCTATATTTATTAGTGATCCCTACCAAACGCAACCCCCGTTAAGTCTACACTCCATTTAGTCTACACTCCATTTAGTCTACACTCCATTTAGTCTACACTCCCTTCTAAGTGAGGCAGCCATTACAAGAGGGCTTCTGACTGAGCTCTTGGCCAAATATTGCTAGCCCTCACAAGACAAAAACAAGACTACTGTTAATACAGGTATTCATTGGGATGTGAACCAAAATGTTGATCCATCCTCTAGTAATAACTGCAACGAGTTCATATCTCTTTTACTACTTTGCCCCCTCAAGATTGTCGTGACCACCTCTGCTCAACTCACTTGCCTCACGTATTATCCATTGCTTGCTTCCTCACTCAGTCTGTTCATTGGCTTTCTGATCAGTGTCAGAATAACATTTAAAGTATTGTTCTTTGCATTTTGTGATTTAACTGTGTCCATTCTTTCCAATTACTCTGCCTCTCTCTTCATTGTACCTGAAATTACACTCCACTCTGTTTATTTCAATCACTTCTACCATGCTGCATATTTTCTCTTGAATTCCTTACATCACACTGTCAGACTCTCCCCCACATTCTACAAGTTTAAACTTTTCCTGAAAACTCCTTTGTTCAAATAATCTTAACTCGATCTCCTTATAATCTCCTATATAGATTAAACAAAAAAAAATCTCTGATGTGTTTACCTTCCAGCTCTACCATCTCCAACACATGCAATATTATTATCTTTGAAGAGGAAGGTTCTATATTCTACTGTACCAGTTATGTAGATTCATGCGTATTATGTTAAACTTTATGCAATTTTCATTTAAAAAAAAATGCATTTGTTCATAACTATGTTATATTCTACAGATCTCTGGAAAAAGTTAACACTCTCTAAAATGAAATAATAAATAAATCATCTATGCATTCTTCTTCACCACTCTCATCATATATCTCCTTTCTTTCAGCCAATACATAGACTACCAGCACAACAAAATACATGCTAACTGGAGTTCTAACCCATTTATAATCAGAAGATACACTACTAACAGGGGACAAAAAAAAAATGTCCTATTACATTTGTATGTTGCAGATTTAATAGAATAATGACTGGATTACAACTAGTGTAGATCATTAGATCATTACTTTAAAGGATTGCATTCTGCTTAGAAATATTCGACTGGATTGGAGGAAAGTGAATGTAATACTTGTGGTAAATCTGTGTGAAAGACTCAGGAATAAGCTTTATGAGTACACTCTTCTGCATCTCTCTCCCTGGTTGGCTTTTAGCTGATGAACTGCAACCTAATAGCTCAATAAATGTTCCATAAATAAAACATTTTGCAAGGATGTACAATTTCCATACCAACAAAGCTGCAAAGCTGAAAAAAACAAATACAAATGTATATTATTTTAAATGTTCTTTTTACAAGTCAGGAGGTAAGGAAGGAAGTGCGTTCTTTAAAGAATATAGCTTTCTCAACCATACAAAAGGTGCTGTGAACTGCGACTCTCATACCGAAAAACAAGCCATTCCTCGGCTTACATCATTGTAGTTCTAGAGCAGCTGGTGCATTCATAACTCCTAAAACGTATAGCTCTATCTGAATTAAAGCATCCCTGTCAATGCAATATGATGTGTACATTTTTCATGACGATAAAATCTTTATGACAAACTCTTATTGTTGACTACTTTGTTTTATGATGAATCCCAAAGTTAACAAAAGTTGACAAATGGCGGAGCTTCCATCGTCACTGTTTGTCAATTCCGACAGAGGTCCGGGTGATTCTTGTGATTCTTGTTGTGCATTGTGAGAGCTGGTCTATAGAGGATCCAGCTGCCCGCAGGATCCTGCATAGAATTCTGCACTGTACTCTTGCGCATTGATGCCATTTATGGTGGATGAAGCACCAGGAGTTGAAGAAAGAATTTGGCAGTATTCACAAGGAAGAACTCCAGGAAAGTATATCTACCATTAGTTTCAACCTCTGACTACAGTACTCAAAGCAGGGATGTTAATTTTTTTAACTATAAAAAAAGACCATAAGATGTGACAAAGCTGTCATAAAGGAAAACTATAGCATTAGGATACAAACCTGTATTACAACACTATATTGACCTTGTCCCTAGGTAAATACAGGTGTTTACCCCATAAAGATGAATAAAATAAAGCCTGCCTCCTCTGACATCAATGAGGAGGCATGGCCTGATCCTTGATGGTCCAAACCATTGTTCCGCATAGAGGAGCATTAGGGACCTAATGTGCAGCAAGTGTAGCTCACATTCAAGCTTCCCCACAGGAAATCATTGTATTTCACATCATGTGACAACGTCTTACTCTGAGTGTGATATTGCCGCTATTTAATTTATATTTATATTTTGTAAGGTATTGACATGTGTAACACAATATTTATATTTATTTAAAGTGACACAATCACAATTGTTTGTACTATAAACACTCTTGGCTGTACAGATAATTTGTCGTCAGACCACTTGGATTATATGTCTGTTTTTGATAAGCACTTTGTTCATTCACCAAAAAATAATAATAATAATTAAGTGCTTCACCAACACTACACATATATCATCAGTTAAATTTCATGGACCTATTACTAGAACAGTGGTTATTAACTTTATTCCTATTAATGCATCCCCGTGTTATGTTGAATAGGTTCCCTTTAATTAGGAAAAGGACATCAAATTAATCAGTTCCAGGAAATTGCTCTCAATAAATGGTTTACTATAGTGGAACTATCTTCTACACTATAATGGAGACACTCCTGAAAGCATGATGAATCTACACTGGTTAGAGTTAGTATTTTATATGACAATTGAACAACAGGCTGCTAGCCAATTATGCATCATCACAAGGTTATTCACAGGAGTGTGAATGGTGAGGCATTCAACGTAAATTTCAAATTGTAGGTCAAAATAGTCAAAAGATTAGATGACTAATATTTTTCTTTTTTTTTAAATATCTGTTGTGCATGTCTATATAATTCTGCATTTTGAATTAGACCAACATGTGCACATAGTTTTCATCAGTTCTGGTTTTAGATTTTAGTATCATGCTGAAAATTGCTTGATATAACTTTTCAATACATACACTACTACTACTAAAATGCAGCATAGTATGTAATTATTAATTTGGATGATTTGGGATGGACATAGGAGAATGCATCTGAATATAAATGTAAAATTGTTTTAGCTGGAAAATCAGATGAATAATTAGTTGTCACATTCCCTGATTGCACCTTATTTAGAATGAATAATTAACCTAATTATCTGGTAAAGTGTAGGACACGGTGTTCATGATTACATTTTTTTCTGTTACACATATTGAAATGTTACATACCACCCAGGGATAAAATTTAATTTTTCAAAATCAGGAACCTCCCACTTCTGAACCAATGTTAGGTGCCATCTGCACAGAGTTAATCATCTATATGTTTTTAAGGGAAGATATAATTAGATTTTCTCTTTTTCTCAATTGTGCTTATTAAAGAGGTTGGCAACCTACAACACTCCAGATTTTGTGGACTACATCTCCCATAATGCTCTCACAGCAATAATACCGACAATGCCTCCGGGGAGACACAATCCATAATATCTGGAGTGCTGAATTTTACCTGCCCATATTGTATAATTTGTAGAATACCTAAATAAATAAAATATTTTATCACCTTCAGAAAAATGAAAAAGCAGTGTTTATCATGCTGGGTAATGGGTTATGGAACTTGGCCAGGTTAAATAGTTTGTGCATTAGCTATTTCTCCAATTTAAAGACAGGCAAAAGATTTATTTCTTGTGATAAATTGGAAATCTAAGGAAGCTGTAACTGACTTTGGAAAAGAAAGGCTAGAAGGAAGAAAAAGAAATCCACTTAAAGAGAGATCTAATGATTTTAACCTTGAATTTTAAGTAGCTGGGGCATATGTTTAAACATCTCATGCAGTGCTTTATTTTGAACTCTGCTACTAGTACTGTTTTTACGCTATCTATTCCCAGGACATAAAGGCACTGGATGACAATATAACTCCCTTTAGACTTAATTCAAACTGTGTGCCTGTGCTGGGGTGAAGAACAAGGGATTCTAGGCATTTAAGATTGAATTTATGTATGTATTCCCAAGCCTCTAGCAGTACATGGGTCATTTGTTTAAATATATAACGCAATATATTATTTTTTATTAGATGGTATTCTATTTTAGAGAAATCCAGATTTTATATTTGTAAAAGCCCATTAAAGCAGTGCTTCCAAAACCAGTCCTTATGGCCCATAAACAATCCAGTATTTATGTAGATTCCTTTTTTTATTCCGATGGAGATACTGACAAAACCTGGCCTGTTGGTGAACCATAAAGACTGGTTTGGGAAGGAACGCGTTAAACAGTATGAAACCCAGTATGAAACTAGATAAAACATGGACTTGTGGTGAGTTGATTATCAATTTCTCAAATTTAGGGCCAAATGTCTGCATTAGGATAAAAATATTGTTTTCAACACACTACAACTCACTGGGTAGTAAACCCTCTATTTTGCTTTCCTCTGTGGCTTTTAGATTGTCATTGACATCTTACATTATTTTTTTTTTTTTTATGGTACATTAGCTATAATAATATATATCTGGCACCTAAAACATAAACACATTTTCTCTTTTGGCTTGAACACAACCATCATGTTTTGCATTGTATTTGGATTTTAAAGATGCTCCTTGGATATACAATTTGATATTCTGATATTTGTCCTTATTTCATCACATATGTTGAGAGAAGCACATAATGCACAAATCAATTTAGCCAGACCAATTCAAAGAAAAAATTTAAAAAATTCTGTTTCTTATTAAGACAGTTATACACGGTTTCTGAAATATGCCCTGCTGGCTGCAACATATGTGAAGTCTGAACAAACAACCCATTAGCAAATGAACATCTTCCTTTTCTGGTTTTCTTGAAGGCTGCGGCTAGATTATGTTCCTAAGAACTATACACATTGCTTGGAATCATGATGCGCACTTTCCTTAGGCACAGGCATTGTCATTTTCTATACTAGTGCTTATTAAATGCCATCTGAAGGGCCCTTATAGACCAGGTTTTAAGGATACCCAGCTTGAGCACAGTGGATCAATAAAAATGACTGTCTAATTGACAAAGCCATCTGTGCTCATGCTGGGATATTATGAAATCTTTACTGAAATAGAAAGACTTGAGAACTGCTAGTAAACCCTACTCATATCTAAAGAAAGAGGGAAAAGCTAAAACGGACCTACAGAAATGGAATATTTACATATTGGACCAATTCTTAATTACTACTGATATGTTCTATGTACATGGATCCACTGTGCCGAAATCTGGTAAATTGAATGAATTAAATACTGAACTATATAAGCTCATTTTGCACAAAATATCTCCATGCACAAGTGACTGTATAATCCTAAGAAAAAATAACCTATTTAGTGTTTCTTCTTCAGTATGCTCATAAATGAATGTATGACCTTACAAAAGTCACCCAAAGCTATAAGGTTAACCTAGATGAGGAACCCCATGTTCAATGGGTCTAGAAGTGCTTCAGCTGCCACCTCCATGACATGGCCAACTAATGTTGAAATGATTGTCTGGCGATGTTGTACCTCTCAAGCAGAGTGATCCTACCAGCATTTAAGATCTGGACTGCACTTTTGGGTGGAATCAGTCTGCTAAGCAAATGGTCCCAATGAAGGACACAGATTTGTGTTAGTGTTAGTGTTTTCTTGTGATATATCTGTTTTGGTTATTATTTATACACAGACAATTTATAAATCTAATTATTTATTTAGGTATTGGTTTAAAAACTACATATCTCTGCCCTCACAATATCCCACTGCGTTGTCTATTGACCTTTATATAAATTAGCCAATACATCTGCAAACTAGTTACTAGAAATGATAAATTAATAACGTAATCATAGGCATGCATAATGAGTGTACCCTGTAGGCACACTCTAATGCAGGGTCAAAATAGCCTCTCTGCATCTCTTAAGGTGTCTATAGTCAGTTAGCGGAATATAGCTTTAGAGATCATTATCTCTGCATAGCCTGGCTATCACTAGAGTGATAAATTTGCTTTTTGTATCTCATTTTTTTAAATTAATATTTTTCAAGGAAAATTTAGATGGTATTTCTTTCTATTTGCTCATTGTGTGACCGTTACGCATGCCTATGCATGTAATGTTTTATCTTATGCCTCCTGATCTACTGCAACCATCTGCTAATCTGGTTTCCTGTTTCTTGTGGCTTTTGCTACAATCTTGTCTAAACACAGATGCTCCAATCAAAGTCATCTCGAAAACACTACAACCTTTACATTCTCTTAATCCCTCTAACTTCCCATTAATTATTAGTTCACTTGCTCCTAATTTAAGAGTTGATACTCTTACAGTACACTCCTGATTTCTTCAAATGTTATTAGATGTCCAATCCACTCCAATCTCATTATTATTTTGTTTTTATTCCAAATTTTCCAATACTTAACGATAATTTAACTTTAAAAAGTACAATACTCATTTACAGCTTGGTTTTGTGTGAAATTGTACAAATTGTTATTATTATTATTATTATTATTATTATTATATCTCTATATTATGTTCACTCTACATTATGTTCACTCAAATTTCTACTGCTCTGCTGACCTTATGCAAAAATAAATATTTGCAAAGGATTGCACTAATTGCACAATTTGGTGCATTTATCAATCATTTATTTTGCAGGGTGAGCCATACCATCAAGACTTACTGCAGTCAAAACAGTGTTTCGATAAAACACAGTTTTTAGTTGGACTTACTCTTTAAATTGATCTCTAATATTGCATTATACTTTGGGAAGATCATTTTCATCTTTGCAACTGTATCTCGATTTTCGAACACTAGCCATTAAAAATCATCTATTTACTATTCATATGATGAATACATAGCATATTACGGTGGACTTTGATGATCACAGGCCAAGGGCCCATTATTATTTAATTCTCCAATTATGTAGAATGGCTGGACAGCATCTGCTCTGGTTTTATATCTATAGCTGTGTAGAGTGGCTGAACGGAATATGTTCTGGTTTTATATCTATAGTTATGTGGAGTGGCTGGACAGCATCTGTTCTGGTTTCTTAGCTATAACTGTGTAGAGTGACTGGGCAGCATCTATCCTGGATTACATCTGTAGTTGTGAAAAGTGACTGGCTGGTATTTCTTCTGGTTTTATATCTATACTTGTGTGGAGTGGCCGGACAGCCTCTGTTCTGGTCTCTTAGCTCTAGCTGCGTAGTATGACTTAATGGTATCTGTTCCAGTTTTTAGCTATAGCTTTGTAGAGCGGCTGAATGGTGTCATATTACATATTTTTGGACTGTGCGTAAGAGTAAAGGATATGACATTATGTCTTATTCTTGCATTTCACAAATATCACTACCAATGGTGCAAGTATATGAAAGAGTCATCCCAGAGAAGATCTTTGTAAGCCTCATATACAAGGATGTCATCAGGCCAAGCTACTATCACAGGAAAAGAAGTGACAAAAATGACAATTTATTTTAAAAGATAACTTATTTGAGATCAAATTAAATCTTTATTTTCAAACACTTTAAAACTAAAAATAATTACAGAAAAAATATAAAAAATAAAGTTTCTGCCTTTCTTTGCATTATTTATAAGTAGAATTGCTTATGTGAAAAATTTTATTTATACATAATTATACTAGATGTAGTGCACAATGTACTGCATTTCTACTACTATTATCGTTAGTCTGACTAGTGTTACAATTGATGTTCATATTCTACATACATAATCTTACTTGTACATATAAAATGAAAAAACAAGTTATTTTTTAGATAAAATATACATGTTATTATTGTTTTGATCTGTAAGTAGTTTGAAAATAAAGCTTATTTAAAAGTTCAACACGGATTTCCTTTTGTAGAGAATAATTAGTGTTTAGTTTTCAGTGTTACTTTCAAAATCTAACTGTTACGGGGGCTGGAGTGTTTGGGCACTGTCTTACCTTCAGAGGTTAAACCATTATCCAGCAGTTTAATCCTGAACTTGGTCCCTCTGCACCCAACACCTCTGCATCCTCAGTGTCAGGAACGTTTGCTGGTTAGACAGTGATAGCCACCCATTGAGAGAAATTGTATGTACCCAATATATGTGTTACTTGACATCTCCTAAGCCTAATTTATTAACCCTAAAAAGTAAGTCTAGGAGCTTCGTAGAGTTACCTTAGAAGGACTAGGCATATTTTTGTTTCTAATGTAGGCTTTGCTATTAAGGGTTTATTAACTACGCAATTAAATAACTGATTTTATGATTTCATTTGAATTTGATTAAATCAGACATCACCACTGCAAAGAATCGGAGACTTTATTCAACTCAACTATATTCATCTAAATGTTTAAAGTTACATGTTAATTCATTACTTTAGTGAATAACCCCTCCAAATTAGCATTTGTATATCTCATTTACCAAACATTTAATGTTTTATCTCTTTGCAGTGCAGTTTTGATTCCATTTGTCTGCAAAAATGAAGCCAGAAGTATAAAACATGTAAAATAATTAGATAGAAAATAATTTTATGCCCTTGCAAAATGATGGAATTTTGAGCAATTGATAGACTTCGTTAGATTACTGCAAAAAACTTGATCCATTTCCCTTACAGAATGCAATACACACAGACAAAACCCCAAGTCACTTTTGCATAAATAAAACAGCTAATGGTCTGACAAGATACATTACTTATTTTCAACCATTATTGATGATCCTTCATTGGACATTTTTCTCAGTTTTACTACTTGTTAGGATGTGGAGATTAATATACCTCCTGATGCCCTCCCAATAAATTGAGATTGTTTATCAGCAGTTATTAACTTCTAGCAAAATGAAATGAAGTTGAGAATGCTGTTTATATATAGTCTATCTATCTATCTATCTATCTATCTGTCTGTCTATCTTTTTAATTTAACACATAAAGTATCCATAGCATCCATTACACAGACCTTGTTTATAAAACATACAAAAGTAAGCCGTGGACTCAAACTCCCACTACTCCGGCAGCAATGACTATAGTATTCAGCAGCCCCAATACATAGAACAAAAGCAAAAATGATAATTGGAGTAGTACAAAAACCTCCTGTTATTTAAATGTACATATGAATTTGGGATAGTGTGCAGGTAAAATAAATAAGTTATTTTTCATTCCAGTATCTTCTCTTAAAAAAAAACAAAAAAAAAACAAGGATTAATGTATTCAATGAGGGCATTGGTTTTTCAATTGCAGAGGCCTGACTTTAATTTTCTAGCTGAGGCCCCAAATAAAATGGGTATTACAGGCTGTGTTAAAGATATAGTTTATGTGCACAACTCTGCACATTCAAAGTCGGTTAAAAGGAGTCAAGGACTAACGCAGACATAATGCAGATCAGGATTAAGATTCTTATTTTGAGATTTGCAGAAAAGCCTCTATGCTATATTTGAGAACAAAAAGGAGAGCAATCTCTTACCTTTATCAGTGTGTAAGTTCAATGTGTTAAGTAGATTTTTCTAAAGGATGAAACAAATAATTGCTCTTCAAAGAGATTGTAATTCTTTCCTATAAAATAATACTGATTATTATCTCTGAACTACTAGCCTTGTAACACCAGTGTGAAATTTTACAAAATGCATAGTATGAAGGTTTTTTATTTGATCTTAGCCTTTTGTTATCTATTAACATTTTGTATGCCTGGCTTCAGTTGCACGTATGCGCATATTGTTTCCCTTTCGGTGGATTTCCTGGGAACGCATGTGCAGAGATTATTGGAGGTTCATATGTTTTGCTTGTGCGTTCGTGCGCATGTGCGTACAAACAACTAGTGGCGTTCATATGTATAATCACAGTTTTCTGTGATCTATTAATATTTAGTATATCTGCTTTCAGCCATACGCATGTTGATCTCCGTTCGCAGACTGCCTGGAGATGCATGCGCAAGCTAATTGTAGATATGTATGATTTGTTCTTGCTCTCGTGCACATGTGCGTATGAGCATCTAGTGCTGTGCATGCGTATTATTGTACGGAACGTCTTTTGCATTTTCTTTATGAATGGATTTTTTTCGATTGCGCTTGCACCGTTCCTATGCATTCCAGAGTACAAGAAATGCTCTTTTGTGTTCCACTTAACCAGACGTTAGTCTTGGGTGCTTCAGTTTTTTACTTGTTTCTTCTGTTTTACTGTTAATTTTAATTTTCTTTACTAGATCTTTATATTATTTTGTCTCTCCCTCCTCTGACACACAGAGGTAAGTCATGGATTGTTGCATGTATAGATATATTTTTTTGTAGTTTGTATGATTTGTGTTAATTACTTTTATTAATTATATTTACTTAAGTGAATTATTGGTTGCCCTTTTTATGCACTGATTAGCTTGACAAAGACCTCATAGTAGTTCGAAACTTTGATGTTCTTCTTTGTTTCATTAAAATTGACTGCGGCTTTAACACCTTGAGTGCCTGAAAAAAATTATTTCATTGCCTTCTCATTGTGGGATTGCTGGTCCTGCTCCGAAACACCGGGTGGCCTACCATCACTTTTGTTTATTTGATGTCCATACAAAACATATAAGATTATTACCAGGATTTTTTTCCATAAAAGAACCATTTCAGCTGTGGTATGTTTCTCAGAAATTAAGAAATTGATCAGTGTACTTTTTGTATAATAATCTGAGACACATACATACAATACGTACATTACATAGTATACAAAGTATTTCAGGTCCAGAATTTACTTATTGATACACTGTCCACAGTGTACCCCATATTAATTCATTGCTCATCAACATTTTTAAATGGACACTATAGGCACAAAGACCACTTCAGCTCTTTGAATTACCTGTCATGGAAATTATTGCAGTTATTGAGAAACTTCAATAATTACCTTGCAGGGATAACTCCACCTCTATTGAGCTGTCTACCAGACAGCCAATAGAGGTGCTTCCGGGTGGTTAGGCGACTTTTGCATGAGGACCTCCAGCATCAGCTAAAACCCCACAGGAAAGCATTTATTTAATGCTTTCCTATGAGGTTGTCCAAATGTCAGCGTGGCGCTCGCCGCACATGTGCATTAGGTCCCCAAAGTCAGTTGACATTGGGGAGGAGAAGCATAGGTGGAGCCTTATGTTCCTTGGTGCTGGCTTCAGGTAAGTGACAAAAGGGATTGTAACACTTTCTGGGCTGCAGGGGGAGGGGGGAAAGGGTAAGCAATGTTCAGCACTTCAGACGTTTCATACAACATCTCCCATGAAGCTTTGCCAGCATTATGGCAGTAAGAACATTATGGTAGATGTAGTCCAAAACATCTCGAGTGCTGATGGTTGCCTGTACTTGGACTTGGAATACAATTTCACTTTATGCAGTTTCATTTTAATGGCACTGGATTGGATCTTTGTTAATTACAATTGACATTTTGCTGGAGGAACATTTAGCTAAAGGAGTGGCATGGGTAGTCTTTGTAAATTCATGCTCATTAATTCTAGACACAGCTCTAAGTAACTAATTTAAATAGGTTTTCTAGAGGGCGTGCACCTTAGAATGTAAGGGAAACCGAAGACCTTTTTTTCCACGGCTGTGTTTTGTATGCCTTTGAATGTGTCCTACTGCTCACAGAGATAAAAGACTGGTTTCTTCGTGAAGTACTAATCTATAATTTACTTGTACTGTCTGCACACTTTTACATTGAAGTTCTATCTGCATAATTTGGAGCAATCCGTTGGGCATTTTTTGCTTTTCAAAATTATGAGCTTGTTATGTTATATTTAAGTATATGCATATATTACTACCTTTATACCTGTATTTTTTAAGGGACAGGTTTATTAAAAGGTCTTCAACCAAGAAATAATATGTGCTACTAATTTAAACAAAGCTCAAAAACTGTTAACAACCAGTTAAATCTTTACCAGTCATTCAGATTCAACTATTTTTTTAGTTTCCTTCTAAGCTAAAAGCAATACATTAAAGTCTACATAAAGACATGTAACAAGTGTTATGTACATATAGCCAGATAGAACAAAACGTAACCTAAGGTTGATTCCATTTTAAAAATTATCTGGTTTAGGAATCCAAAAGAAAATTTGATGATACCCCAAAACATTTCCATGGTACATGCCTGCATGTGGACGCAGAGATTTGTATAATGTGCAAGGGTATATATATACAGCACTGAGGCATATATCTGTGATGTTTGTGTAGGCATGTATATAAAAACAACCAAAGACAAATGATTCCAATGTTCAGCAAATCTGCAGTTTCTACATTGTCGATAAAGTTGCTGTTCTAATCCCATTCTAGTTCACCTAATAATGTTGATAGAAGCACTATGCATATCCATAATCCTCTACTCAACATTTTTTTATGGGATATGCAACTCTAGTAGCTTCATTCATGAAAGAGAGCTTATACAATTTAGTAAGGACATTGTGCATGTGGCACAGTACTGTAGGAGGAAGACAGCAGGCATGATTTGTGTGTGTGTTTGTTTTTTTTCTTCATGGGTTAATAGACCACTATTTCAATGATTCCAGACCTGGACAGTCCTGCTAAAATAGATCTAAGTGTACTGCAGTATCCAAAACAAATACAGACTAATGTTGCCACTGGTGTATTTAGCCTAAGGCAAATTAGGCATTTGCCTTGGGTAGCACTAACCAGGGGATGGCAAAAATGCTGCCCCTAAACACCCACTTGGGCTTCCCTGGGGTACAGTGGGGCTGCTGGGAGGCGTGCGTCTGTGTTCGAATCAGAGACAGCGAGGGAGCTCTGATTTCCCTGCTCTGCTCTCTCGCGTGCCGTTTGCTGATGCTGCGGGAGCCGGATTATGATGTCATCAGTAGATGGCCCGCGAGGCGCGAGGCAGCAGAGCAGGGAGAGCAGAGCTCCCTCGCTGCCTCTGATTCGAATACAGCCGCACGTCTCCCAGCTGTCCCACTGTACCCCCAACGAGAGATCCACGCCAGCTCTCCAAGTAGGGAGCCTTGGTGGAAAATGTTAATTTATAATAATTTGTGAGTGTATGTGTGTGTATGTGTGTATGAGTGTGTGTATGTGTGTATGAGTGTGCGTGTGTGTATGTGTGTATGTGTGTGTATGTGTGTATATGTGTGTGTGTGTATAATTGTATGTGTATGTGTGTGTATGAGTGTATATGTGTGTATGAATGTGTGTGTGTGTGTATAAGTGTGTGTGTGTTTATGTGAGTGTTTGTCAAATCAGTGAGAGTCTGTTTGTCATTGAGTGTGTGTGTGACTATCAGTATGTCTGTCAATGAGTGTCTGTCAGTGTTTGTGTGTCTGTTAATGAGTGAGTGTGTGTCAGTAAAGGTGTGTGTCAAATCAGTTTGTGTCTATCTGTGACGTCTGTGTGTGTGTGACTGTCAGTGTGTATCTGCCAGTGTGTGTCAGTCAGTGAATGTGTGTGTGTCAAATCAGTGAGTCTGTGTCTGTCAGGGACATTTGTGTGTTTTCAGTGAATGTGTGTGTGTCAAATCAGTGAGTCTGTGTCTGTCAGTAATATCTGTGTGTTTTTCATCAGTCGGTATCAGCCAATGTGTGTCTATCAGTGAATTTGTGTGTGTCTGTCAGAGTGTGTCCTTAAAGGGACACTATAAATTAAGAAAATCTCAGGCACTAAATGTGATTTCTTCCAGATAGTTTATTGCAACGTTTCAACTTGAAACCAGGTCTTTATCAAGCTTGATAAAGACTTGGTTTCAGGTCAAAACATTGCAATAAACTGCCTGGAAGAAATCACTTTTAGTGCCTGAGATTTTTTTTCATTTATACAGATTGTATGGGGTTTGCTGACCCATGCTGACCCTCCTTTACCTCTTATTACTAAAGGGACACTATAGGCATCCAGGCATCTGAGAAACTGCAACAATTAAACTTGAAGGGTTAAGGGGACTGGGACACTGTACCCAGACCACTTCAATGAGCTAAAGTGGTCTGGGTGCAGTGTCTCAGTCACCTTAAGCCTGCAAGTTTAATTATTGCAGTTTCTCAGAAACTGCAATAATTACCTTGAGGGGTTAAATCCACCTCTAATCTACCAGAGGGACTTCCGGGTGGTTAGGTGACCAAATGTCACCTAACTGGTGCTAGATGTCCTTATGCTGTGCATGAGGACATCCTGCGTCTGCTAAATCCCCATAGGAAAGAATTGATAAAATGCTTTCCTATAGGAAAGCCTAATACAAGTGCAGGGGAAGAGCCTGACTCAGCGCCGAGGAACACCAGCACTTGATTCAGGTAAGTGACTAAAGAGGTTTTAACCCCTTCAGTGCAGAGTGGGTGGTGGGGTGGGCACAAGGGAGGGGGGCACTATAGCATCCCTTTAAAAAGAGTAGGAAGAGGTGGAGTCTAAAGAGGAAGGAGTGGGTTCTTAATCAGGAACAGGTGCGGCCTTGACAGGAAGGTGTGGGTCAAATTTAGATTAGGGGGTGCCCAGGTTTAATCATGCCTAGGGCAGCACAACATCAAAATACACCAGTGAATGTTGCTTGCTATCAATAACATACAGCAGTTCTCGGTCAGAAGAAACAGTCAGAGGTGCAGAGGTAAAATGCAGGAGGTAATTAATATATAAAATATACGTACATAAAAATTATCAACGATTCTTATAAATCCTCAGAAATAAAAACAGAGAGAAAACATCATAGTGCAGTATTATTAAGTAAAAATAAAATAATGGAGTGAATTAGGGTAATTTACACTCACATTTGGTAGAGATATCCAGGAGCTCTACCGTAATTTGCTTGGACGGAACAATCCCCGTCTAAAGATCTATATCACAGCGGATAACTCCAAATTTCCAATGGTGGTAGTAATATAAAAGGAATATAAAAAGAGAACTCCAATAGTATAGTATGTACTGATAAAATGAATAAAAAAAATACAGTACAGTACACCCTCTCTACACTAAGCAATACTAGAGAAAAAGGGGGAATCAACCTTCCAGACCTCGAAACGTACCACAAGGCAATGCACCTTGCCCGAATATATGATTGGACGCTGACTAATCCGTATCTGCACTCGGTACAGATTGAAAACGCATCCTCCATGTTCCCTCTGCGAGTACGCCCATGACTATTCACAAACCCATTCCAACGCCAACTCACCATAGATACCCATCCTACAATTAGGCCCACTCTTCAGACCTGGCAAAAACTAACCAGGGCATCGAAAATTGCCCCCCACCCCTCCCCGCTCTATCCTCTCACACACAACCCAGATTTCCAAAGAGGACAATCCAGGAATACATACGACCCCTACCATACTGGTAAGGTCCTGCAACTTAAAGACATGGTCGAGAACAATAAAATAAAAAGCTTAATCCAACTGACGCCTAATGCGGCTCCGACAGGTAACCAACGTTTACACTACGACCAACTGATCCACTTTATTAAAAGTGCCAACCTCTTACAAACGGAGTTACGGACCTTGACCAACTTCGAACAACTTTGTTCTGACCACACACTCACAAAAAAGGTTCTATCCACCGGGGGCGGGGCCGGACCGCCGAGCCGAGCGGTCGCAGGGAAGAACAGCTCCTGCATAACATGGCCTGTACACGTTATAAATCGTGAATTTCACAGACCCAGGCGACCAACAACCACGACCGGCAACATAGGCGGGCTACCAGAGCCGGGGAGAGGCTTGCTCCCGGAGTTCTAGTCCCCCGGGGGAGGTTTCCCGGCTAACGGGATCCAGCCTGGCGGTGAGTGGAGTGGACGGCCGCCACTCCACTATCCTGCCCAACGGAGCCCGTCATGCACACGGCATAACGGCGGGTCCGGTCCTGAACCCCCCCCTCCGGACCAGGGGGGTGATCCCGGTCCATGCCTCAAAACTACATTACATTACCGGACCACCACGCAGGCCCGGGGCCAAGATGGCGGAGGCCACGTGTGTGATGGCCGACCTGCAGAACCCGAGCCGGAGAGCGGATACAACCTGGCATGGCAGCAACTCACACCATAAAGCTCTGTATACTGCCTTGACCGATCAACTAGCCGCACACACCTTGGACCTTAACCACAACCAGCATTCAGAGGAACCTTGGCGGAGCAATATGGCAAGGCACCACGTGGAACCGAAGCGAGGTCATACCTGGCCTCCAAACAAGCCACTCACCTGACACAGGAACCGGTGCACGATACAGCCTGCATTAACCCCTCCACGTCACAGCCGCAAAGCAAGGAGCCACAAAGCTGCACACTCAACTGAACGAAGAGGGAGCTGACTCCCGGTCCAGAGGTGCTCCTGGGACAACACCGCAGGCAAGAAACAAGCCATTGCACAGGGCATGGATTAGAGAGACTACCTATGTGCCCCATGAGCGAGCATGCCTCAATGGGGACAACCAGCAGCCACCTGTCTATCCTGACAACCCCCATCCTGATGGTCAATACGAGACTTATACTTACTTGTCTGTTTTATCAAACGATCTTACTCACAAGTACCATAATTTAAATTTAAACGTATCTGTCCTCAAGCATAAATGATACCAAGCCTATTCATTACCAAGCCTGTTTAGTAATATACTCACATAATGTAAACCGCCTGTCAACTTTAGTAACCAGCGCTAGTATGTCTAATGCAGTGCTCTTAATCTGTGTCTCTCCTCTGACTGTTCTTGCCTGTCAGGCACATCTTGCTTCCTAACTAACAAGAGAATTTACACGGTAATAAACATGGCATTAGCGTTAACGTTTGCCACCCTCAGATCTGCAATGCCATAGACATGACGTAACATTTAATATAATCTCAAACAATACAGTTTGCTAAGCGAGTTAAAATGATTAGAAATGTACGAACTCTCATCCTCTCACTGCATAGGCAAAAAGCGAGATTTCACACTAATAACTTAATTGTTAGAATGCTCTTGTATGTACGATTTCTGCACGAGCCATGTTTTTCCTCTTTTGTCCCTCTCCTACCTATTTCTGCATGGCATGTGCATTATGCTAACATCTTGAAACTAAACGTCAACCTAAACTATCGTAATACTATAATAACTAATAACTATAAAATGTGCCTGTATAACGTATGCATGACTTGTACTACTTATGTTTACCTATTTTACTGGATGTCGCTGTTGTGGCGCATACCGGCTACCTGTTTATTCTGTGCACACCCAAAATAAAGAATAAAAAAAAAAAAAAAAAAGGTTCTATCCACCATGTATATACTGATAAGGGAATCAAGGGATCTAACGTTGCCAAACTGCACAAGGAAATGGGTAGAGGAACTTCAAATAGATATCTCACAGAAAGAATGGGGCACTATCTTCCTCGATGCACACAAATCTACCACATCTATTGTAGCTCAAGAAAGTCATTATAAACGCATCACCCGCTGGCATTACACCCCAGCGAAAATTCAACAAATACATAATTTAACCCCACAGACCTGTTGGAGATGCCGACACGAGATAGCTCATCATGCCCACATATGGTGGCAATGTCCGTTGATAGTAACCTATTGGAAGAGAATCCATGCCATGACACAAATGTTGCTTCATGATACCATTCCGTTCGAACCGCAACACTATCTGTTCTCTTTAGCCCCTCCAGGTATAAGGAGAGAAAAAGCCACCCTGTTCAGTTATTTGGTTATGGCAGCCCGAATAGGGTTAGTTCTCCATTTAGTGAAAGGTGGGGAAACAAATGGCCCAAGCAAAAGACCCTGTTCCAATTCCATGTTAATAAGATCACTCACTCACTAACTCTTGATCTGTCAATGCTGTTTGTAGATTATTGCATTCCAGTGTAGCAGATGGCAAATGTGTTATACCTGTATGAAACCCTTCAGACAACCCTTCGGTGAGGAATTTAACCAAGTGCTGTGAGGGGTGGTGTCATAGTAGAACAGCAAATAACGTGACGTTGATGCAAGTGGGGTATGGTTTGGGAAACTTTATTAGGGCATAGTTTTTGCGTGAGCCCGGAAACAGTGAGCACAATTGTGTAGCAGCCTACAAGAACTAAAACCACAAGGGCCCGCATTAAAATTATTACATATTTGGGATTTGCCCAGGAAGATGATGTCCCTACCCAGCTTATCCTTTAAAACTCTGGTAGGCTGTGCCGAGTTAGGACCTGAATGGCCCTTTTCAACTTCACTGAATTAGGGCATAGGTTGGTACTGTGTGCTGTGGATGCACAAACTGCACAAGCGGAGTCCTGAGGCCTGCAAAATGCCTGCAGAATAACAGTATCCAACTTACTCCAATTTATGCTGTAGTTAAACTGAGTCAGAGCTGCAGCCACTTTTACAGAAAAGGAACGGTGGTAATCATAAAAGGCTGTTCCACAGTATTTGTACCCCAGATCCACCAGCTTGTGCATGTACACGCAGGGCCGCCATCAGGGGGTGACAACCATAACGGTTGTCACAGCCCTGGCGGCCCTGGGGGGCCCGGCCATCTGGGCCCCACGTGGAGCGGCAAAACTGCCGCAGGTGCATCAACACCAGGGCCCATCAGGTGGCCCAAGCATTTAGGGCCACCCAATTCGCCCCATATCTTCAGAGGCCCGGTCAGCGCTGCGGCCGGGTAATTGCACGACCGGGCTACACCGCAAGGGCTGCTGGGAGGAAGTGACGGCCGGTCACTTCCTCCCAGCTTACTGCGCGTGGGAGGAGACCGGAGGGAGAGGAAAAAGGACAGGAGAGAGGAGAGGCATCCGCTCACTCCCATCATCCCCAGCCACCCTCCTGCAACTTAAAGGTAAGAGGAGGGTGGCTGATAAATGAGGTTTGTGTGTGTATGTGTCTGCATATATGTATGTATGTCTGTGTGTATGTCAGTATGTCTGTGTGTGTGTGTATGTCTGTATGTATGTGTATGTCTGTATGTATGTCCGTGTGTATGTCCGTGTGTATGCAGTGGTGTATCCTGGTTTTGTGCTGCCCTAGGCAGGACAAAACTCAGGCGCCCCCCTCCCACCCACGCCACCCTCACCCAACTCTCCCCCCCCCACCCGCGCCACCCCCACCGAACCCTTCCCCCGTCCCGCCTTCTAAATACACACACACACACACACATTCACTGACAAATACGCATACACTAGGTAACAGAAACACACTCACTAGCAGACACACACACAGTCTAACAGACACACACACAGTCTAACAGACACACACTTACAGACACACACACTGACATACACACACACACACACAGACCCACACACATACAGACATACACACACACACACATACAGACATACACACACACACACACATACAGACATACACACACACACTAACAGACACACACACAGACACACTAACAGACATACACACACACTAACAGACATACACACACACAAACTAACAGACACACACACAGACCCACTAACAGACATACACACACTTACAGACATACACTTACAGACACACACACACACACACTAACAGACATACACACACACACTAACAGACATACACAGACATACAAACACACTCAATCACTCACATATTTAATACATTTTTTTTTTTTAATTTAACCCCCCCAGCCTCCTTACCTTTGGGAAAGCTGGGGGGGGGGGGGGGGATATCTGTCTCCCTGGTGGTCCAGTGGCTGCTGGGAAGTGCGGGTAGGTGGGCGGCCGGCGAGGGAGCACTTCCTCTGAGCGGTCTGCTCAGCTCCCTCGCGCGCCGCAGAGTGATGCTGGGAGGCGGAGCCGGAATATGACGTCATATTCCGGCTCCCAGCCTCACTCTGCGGCGCGCGAGGGAGCTGAGCAGACCGCTCAGAGGAAGTGCTCCCTCGCCGGCCGCCCACCTACCCGCACTTCCCAGCAGCCCGCCGGCCGCCCAGCATGCCTTGTTAGCCGCAAGGCTAACAAGGCATTTGCCCTGGGCATTTGGGGGCGGCTTTTTTTGCCGCCCCCTGAAAAATGCCGCCCAAGGCAAATGCCTTGTTTGCCTCGCGGCAAATACACCCCTGTGTGTATGTCCGTGTGTATGTATGTCTGTGTGTATGTCTATGTGTATGTGTGTATGTATGTATATATCTGTCAGTATGCATGTATGTCTGTGAGTGTGTATGTCAGTATGTCTGTCAGTATGTCTGTATGTATCTGTGTATGTATATATCTATCTGTGTGTGTGTGTGTGTGTATGTCTGTATGTATATATGTATATCAGTATGTATGTGTATGTATGCCATTATGTATGTATGTCTGTTTGTATATCTGTATGTCAGTTTGTATGTATGTCTGTTTGTCAGTATGTATGTATGTGTGTCTGTCAGTATGTGAGTATGTATGTACGTCAGTGTGTGTGTGTGTGTATCTGTATCTGTGTATGTGTCTGTTAGTATGTGTGTATCTTTCTGTGTCCTTTTGTGTCTGTGTGTGTGTATTCCTGTGGGCGGGATTTGGAGGCGGGGCTTGGAGGCGGGCACACGGGGGCCCAGACCTTGAGCTGTGTTACGGGCCCCACAATTTCTGATGGCAGCCCTGTGTACACGTCCAACTCTTCTCTTTTCTCAGGATACACAGAGCAATAGACATCCCTATAAATACCAAAACCCAACAAAATTAAGGTATAAACAGTTTTTTTATTTATCAAAAAATAATAATCTCTACCTTTGTTGGTGGGCCCAACAAATGGAACCCCTCTCCACAGGTAGAAATACACCTAGATGGACACTCCAGAGGTGTCCTGGGGCTTAACCCCTATTCAGGAAATAGAAAGAAAAAATACTTAGACCGTCTGGATAGAGTACCCAGGTGTCAAAAGTAAGTACTGGAATTAGGAAAATGGGATCTCCCAAATTATTTGATAATATAAACAAAAAAAGTCATATAGCAAGCATAACCAAATTTGGTTGTCAAACACCCGAATTGGGTAAAAAATCTAGCCTTAATGGCACACCTCTAAGTATCCTAGTAAGTGGGGTACTATAGATTAGTCTCTAAATAGCTACAGATAATAGACTTTAATCATGGTAGGTCAATTCTGATAGCTACAGACGATATATAGACTTAGCTTTGGTTTGATAAGTATAGTGTTAACTAGGATCAGAATTGACCTACCATGATTAAAGTTTTTTTATTTAGCCTAGGATCTCTTGCCCTCAGAACCACTGCAATTTCCCCATATACAAAGGTCCTGTTCTCAAGGACATACTGAGAGGCAATGAGGAGCGAGACTAGGTTAACATCCTTCTCTTCCAGAATGTCCATTGTGAGATTAGCCGGGACCATATGTGATGGGTTGATACTCTCAGGGACCTTAAATGTGACAAGAGAGTTACCGGGCGTGACAGTTGATCCCGCTGAATCAGGAACAGCAGGCTCTGTAGGCACATTGGAAGAACAGACTGCTTCTAATTTCTCCAGTCTATCACTTATAGTTCCAACAGAAGACATCAACGAGGTCATCATAGCATGAAGAGCCGGCATCTGAGTCCCACTAGGCCCTCCCCTGCATCTGAGTTGTCGGTGTTAGTATTGAGCAGTATGAATAACTCCGCTTTCCTGACAGTAGCTGGGAAAGGAATAGATCCTCTGCTGTAAGGCGTGGAATAGTCCATGAACTAAGTGAAGATGGACTAGTCACATCAGCTCCATGGGCAGGGGTGCAGGACATAGTGGGGTGCTAGGAAGGGACAGCTCTTCTGGTACTTCAGGAACTTGAGACATACTGAAAATATACATGCACTGTAATTACCATGAGTGAGACAATGTGGCCTGGTACTAGCTAGCTAGATGCCAAGCGGCAAAAAAATATCCTACCACATGTTGACAGGTGAGTCCCTACTAGTTGCCAAGCGGCATGAGGATCTTGAAAAAGACCTGAAGAGGTCGAAACGTCGATCAGATGTATGTTACCTGTTATTAAATAATATTGAGTTTTTTCTACAAAGACCTGAGAGTGCATCTCTTTTCTCCTTGCTTTACATACCCAGCGTGGGATTGCACCAAGGCAGTTTTTTTCTTATTCATTGAAAGGGTGAGTGCCACTACACTTGTGTATATATATATATATATATATATATATACACACACACACACGTGTGTAATTTTACTCTGTGTATTTTTATATTAATATATGTATATGTTAATTAAATAAACACTTAGCATGACGTTATATATAAGAATATATATAATATATACATATATATTTAAAAAAGATGAATTACCTTTCATTTATTTATTTTACTTTTTTGTTATTTTTTTCACCAGCAGGGGGACTGCCTGTCAGTTCAGGCAGTCCCCCTGCTGGCAGCACTGTGGACACATATTGCGGCCATGTGACCGCTCTTTTAGAGCAGTCACATGGCCCCTGGGGGTCCTAAATTGAAGAGGGGGGACTGTCTGGGATGAGCAGAAGATCGATCGCTGGCGGGGGAATGGCGGCTATTGGTAAGTACATGGGGAGGGAGGGAGAGGGAGGGAGTGTAGGGGTTAATTTAAAAAATATATATATATTATTTTTTTACATTTTTCTTTTTTATTTCAACTGAGTTCCTCGACCACTCAAGGCACTCCTTACAGGCAGAGCATCAGAAGCCTGCCTGATGGCTTCCGATGCTCTGCCTCACTGCCATGCCACACGTGGAGCAACCCGGAAGTGATTGCTCCAGGGGGAGCGATCACCCGATGTTCTCCGGCAGCTACCGGCAGTGAGGGGGGTATTGCAGTAATGCCTCGACATCGAGGCATTGCTGCAATACCATTAGAGCTGCTGGAAGTGATCATGATCACTTCCAGCTCTCTAATTCACCGTGTACGTATCAGGTACGTCCGCGGTCCCTAAGGACCGTTTTTTGTTGGACGTACCTGATACGTCTATAGTCACTAAGGGGTTAAGAATGTAAATTATTATATTAAATTATAATGTTTCCAGTATATTGAAAATAAGAACATTTCACTTCTTTTTTTCCAGCATCATCAGAAAATATAAAGAAAGAAAATGTTATATATTTTCTGTTCTGTCAAAGTTTAAAATTCCAGCTATATATCTGAGTCACTAAGAATGTGATAAAGTTTTAGATTTTTTTTTTCTCACAAAATCTGTAGAAAAGCATGTGAGCTGAGCTAAACTTTTGAGGCTGTTACTCATTTGTGGAGACCATCTGGTATCTCTAAGCATATTATAACATTTTGATTGCATACTTGATTGATTGATTTTAATTACTATGATTATATTTTTCAGGCTATGTTTGTTTAGAGATTCGCTGATAGGCTGCATTTTGATAACCAAGCGATACAGATATTAGAAAACGCATTCCTATACTGATATTGAAAACCACAGGCATTCTGCTAAACTGTGGGCAATATCTGCTAAAATAAAGTCAGAGAAAAAGAGCGTACAGCCACTGGGAAATTTAATTATAGCAAAATATTTTTACAAAATATCTAAGCAAATATATTCACTTGAGAACAGTCTGGCAAGTTACTCTAAATTAAATTGTACTTCTTGTATGTATTCATCACAACATAGAAGATTGTGGATCACCTTTCTAGCTAGTGACATAGTTGTTGACAAGGAAACAAGCTTACTTATGTACGCCTAAACCAATCTGCAGCTTGAATCTCACAGGGAAAAAAGTCTGTTAACTACATAAATCAAACTAAAACTCAGTCAAAGATCCTAAAACTATATAGGGTGTAATTACTGAAGTGAGAATTTAACGTGAATTCAAAGAGGATTTAAAATTTAAGGTCAAAGTATCTGTATGGAAAACTTATCTAAGCCAGCAAAAAAATCAGTTCAACTACCATGGCCTTAAAGGAACACTATTGGGTCAGGAATACAAATATGTATTCCTGACCATGCAATGTTAAAAACACAATTTAGGTGGCAAGCCCCCATTTGCCATATAGGATAAAGAAGTACCTTTATTCCAGTGCGGCAAGGGTCTGCCTCCTTGGCTGAGATCATCAGAATTGACAATCTCAGCCAATCCAATGGTTTTCTATAGGAAAACATTGGGAGGCGAATGCGCATGCGTGGCAAAACGCTGCTCTGTGAAATCAATGCATCTCTATGAGGTACGTTCAGCGCCTCCACACAGAGCATGGAGATGCTGAATGTCAGTACTGCACCTTTAATGGTTGTCTGAGTTGCCACTAGAGGTGTTACTAGGCAGCAATATCAATACAGTTTTTCTCTGAAAAGACAGTGTTTCTATGAAAATGCCTACAGGTACAGGCTATAGACACCAGAACAACTATATTAAGCTGTAGTTGTTTTGGTCATATATATATTGTATAGGTTCCTACAGTGCCCCCCTCCCATGGTGCTTTAATCACTTACCTTAATCCAGCGGTGCTAGGTCGGGCTCTGCCCACTCTCCTCCTTTACCGACATCAGCCAGTGTTGCAAGTGCCAGCACTCGCATTATTATTCCCTAAAGGAAAGCATTGCTTCATGAACAGCGTGAGGACATCCAGCATCATTTAGGTGACTTCTGGTTGCCTAACCACCCGGAAGTCCCTCTAGTGGCTGTCTGGTGAACCTGTGAGGTAATTATTGCAGCTTCCCTTAATTACCACTGTAGGGTTAAGGAACATGGGACATTGCACCCAGACCACTTCAATGAGCTGAAATGGTCTGGGTGCCTATAATGTCTTTTTAAATTTGAAAGTCACTTTAAATTCACTCTACATACTTTCTTTAAAGCTGTAGATAGTTTATTAACTTGTCTATCTGTGTTTAAACTTGGAGATCTTGATTGGCAAGTGACTTTTGTTACAAATGATTACTTTGTAAATTTCTTTTTCTTAATATGGCTAAGGGAAAACTATTAGGGAGATTATTCACACAAGTGCTAAGCAGCCCTCCTGCACACCTCTCATTTCCATATTGTAATTAGAATGTTGTGTGTGCATGACTGCTTAGAGTTCCTTGCAGAAACGCTCTACTGAACAGTTAAGTGGTCAATGGAGAATTACGTAGACCCACGTGGGAATTTGAGCTCCTTCTCATCTTTCCCAACAGCAGATGTATTAATGTAAGAGGTGTACTCTAGATGGTAGATGCAATCTTTAACATGCTTTTACATGTTTCCAGTGTGTCAGGTAGTCAGGAGCTAGCAATGGACAGTGCACAGTATTCATTATTTATTTTCTGAAAAGGTAATATATATATACCATACACATCTATACTATACATATATGTTGAAATACACCAATATATATGGTGAGTGGCACCATCTGTATATTATTTTCATGGTGTACCTTCCAATATGCAATGCAGAGCCAATATTCTCAGGGGAGTGTTGAGACATATATGTTTTGGTTTCCTTGAGGAAAATGTGGAAAGGAGTTATGCTCTAGAATGGTAGTTGCTATATATTCACAGTTTACACCATTTTAATTTCAGGATTGTAACTCCCACTAATATAAGGCAGGGCCATGTTTAGTCCAGTATAACCCTGAAATTAAATGAACTTTAGCAATTACAATAATTCAATAAGTAATTCACCAAAAAAATAATTCAGTGAATTTAAACTTGAGACCAAAGTCATTAAATTGAAAGCATAGCTAACTTGGAGAATTTTTCCAGTTTGCTATTTTGGCCTTCAATTTTGAAATTCAGTTTGTTTACACTCAGAATTATCTGCAAATCTCACTTAAAGGTACACTCCAGACTCTAAAGCACTTTAGCTTGTAGAACAGATTTCAATAGAAAATGTCACTTTTCTAAATTAACCTGGTTACACCCCCTGGCTTTCAATCAGATGAATGGTCCTTTCCTGTTACTTCCTGATTTGTTTAGCTAAGTGGAGCTAAATCAAGAGGCAGCAATAACACAGAGCACCTGCCTTGTAAAGATTTCTCATTGAGCTGCATTGCAGAGTCTGTGATTGGACAGTCGCAGAAAGTCTGGGCGGAGTTTGAAGGGGAGGGTTATCAAGGGTAGCAGATGAGATCTGCAGTTTTTGCAAGCTGTGTTTAGCTATACCACCAATAAAAACATGCATAATGAAATACATGAGGATATATCTACTAAACATTGATTTTTACTTACTTTGTATTTGGGCAGAGGATTTTCCCTTTAAGTGAATAATCATATTTTCATAAAAGAGTTCAAGTGAATAAAAAAAATAAAGACTTTATGGTCTGCATTATGGTCTTGTCAATTATGGTCAATTTTGGTCAGCATGGCTACAACAAATAAATCAAAAACATGCCACTCCTTTAAGTCATGCAAGAGCACTGAAAAGTATCTCTTAATATTGCTTGTGCAAAGGATTTGTGGGTTTGAGATGCGGTAATTGTGCAGCAAAATTATCTTCACTTTTCCTCTTCACTACATTATTCCAAAACATTGCTTTGATATGGCTGATGATATTTTTTTTTTTTTGTACATAGTAACATGAGTTTCCATTTTCAATTATTTCAAGAAAGAGAGTGAAACACTGTGATTTATTAAATATTTAATTTATTCAATAAACCTAGTTTCCAGCAAGTGTACTTAACAGGTACTGTAATGAGATATTGGTACCCAAAGGGATCACAGTAGCTCAATAATTACATTTGTTATTTTTTTTATTTATTTTTTCAATCCCAATTGGTTTAGTGGAAAGGAATATGGAGAAATCTAGATGTTATTTCAAGCATAAGAGTGATAATAAAATGCCATACAATAGGTAATGTGTATTTATAGATTATGTCATTTCATAATGCTATGCTGAGCAGTACAGTAATCAATATTTCCAATAAACTTTGTTCAGATAAATCAGATAAATGTAAATGGCATATTAAATTAAAGTGTGTATTTTGTAAAAATGCATTGTGTGCTAAATGACATTAGGCAAGGGTGGTAGAAAGGTAGACCCTTATTCTTTTCAGGGCTAGATCTTCCATGATCATTCGCCAGTTTTGCTGCACGTTACAGTTATAGTTCTGAGATGTCAGCTGAATCCACAGATATATTGTGGATTCCCTGCAGTATTACTTCCCTAATGCTTTGTAAAACATCACTGGTGTTGTAATTCTTTAAAATCAGGATATCTAACGTCTACTATCCCTGGAATGGGGATCACTCTGTGTAACCTCCATAAGCAACAAACGGTTTCTAATTTGTACAAGAGTCTGGAGAGGATAAATATACTAAATATCATATACTTCAATTCCTGGGGCTGTGAAATGACAGGGGTAATTGTAATAATGATGGGTATGTGGTGGTCTACTCTGTTAATACAAATACTGTGGCTACTAGAGTGACAATGTGTCACCAAGCAAGAAAGCAAAAATTATAAAGGGACTACTCTAAAAGTATGAAATGCAAACGGCTGACTTATAGGGAAATCGATAATAAAAAATGAAAAAAATGGTGAGATAATAAATGATAAATGTCATTGAGAGAGAAATGTATTAAAATTAGGGGTCTGAGTGATGGGTTAGTGAACTGGGGATTGGGAAGGGTTATAGGAGAAGACTTTGTAAGGCTTATTCATTTTAAACATGGCTCTGATTAGGACACATTGGTAAAGTTAACAGTTTGGTCAGTTGGGTTGAGAGTTGGGGCTCATGCCTTCTCAGGTTCCTATTAGTCCACACAAACTGTAGGACATCGCACTCTCACCTCCAGGTGCTCCAAACTCAGGGCTTGCAAACCCCGATATAGTAGACAAAAATAAATCAGGTCCAGGAAAAAGCAGCAACTTTTCGGCCTACACAGAGGCTTTTGTCAAGCATATTAGACATTTATTTTTTTAAATGAAGACATTTTTCAGCCATTTACTGAACTACATCCCACAACACTGATTCCACTCAGAAAGTTAGTAGCTATCTATAAAACTAAAATAGTGTGATTGTTCGTGAACAATAACACAAATCAATGGATTGATCAATGGAACGAATGAATTAATACCTTCATGTTTTACAAGTTTAGCTCATTTTGATATTCTCCAAGCAGAAGCATCTATCTCTATTTATTGCTATTTTGATTCACAGTTGTATTGCAGATGACAAATGCGCATCAACACACTGAGCAATCATTATAACACAGCAGCACTGTCTATCTGGAAGTGCTTATTTGTATGGGACTTGATGCCTTGAAAATGCCATTTCCAAATTATCAATCAAAGTGAATCTCTGAAACACATGTTTTTATGTAGAATTAGTTGGAGTGTGCGGGACACAAATTTCAAGGCACAACATCTGTTTAGTTCATTATATGTGGAGTGCAGAAAAAAATCTTCTATATACTTATGAATAAGATTAAGGTGCTGTGACTGCATCAAATGTAAACTTAACATTTTCAGAGGATCTGAAAAATATAATCTAAGGAACAAGGTTCTTGCAAACATATTTGATAATCTGATGTTGAGCAGTCAACAGTGATGGCTATTTTATTTGAAATACTGACATCTCACAACTTGTATATGTTTTGCTAGATATGTAAGTACACTGATGTGATAATGCTGTTGATAAGGACAGTTACTGTGCTCGATATTGAAGGCAGAATATAAATAAGGCACCAGAGAATTTTATACTGCAGTTCTGTAGGTAATTCTTTATCTCATTGCCTAAAGGGGGAATGAAATAGCTCAATATTACAATTTAACGAGATCTGCAGCAGAATTTGATGTTGGCACTCTCTGTTATTGACTGACACACAGTATTACTTTCTGACACAAACAAAAATTTACTCATTCAAACACACACACACACACACACACACACACACACACACACACACACACAGACACACACACATTAAATTCGAAATGTTTTAGCTATGGTGAGTACCTGTGAGATATCATTTAACTAATTCACTATTTTGTGAGTGTGTGTTTCCTCAAAATCTGGCATATGAGGACCTTTTATATAATGTGCTATGATTCTTCTCTTATCGTATAAAATATAAAATTATTTCCCTTTGATTTGTTTTGCTATTGAGCAACCATCTCCAAGAATCTCTTCAACTTTGGTCAGTATACAGCTAAACTATCTCAAATAGAAAACACATTCAAAGGGGACATCTTGACAAAGCTGGAACTTTAAAGCTCAACATTAATTACTCTTCATATAATGAACAGGTTTATCCAAATAACAAAGCATTTACACTAAAAGTAAGGAAAAACAAAAGTCATGAAAATACAGATAAAACATTTCAGGACTAATCTAACTGCAGGCCCATAATCAAAATTCTAGGGAAAAATGAGACTCAGAAGAAAAATCATCATCAAAATGAATTTCCTGACCATAAGGAATATATTGTAAGTCTTGAATAACTCTCTATTGTATAAAATGCAGACATCATCAATTTACGAGGCTAAACGCGCACAAATGATTTGCACCATTAAATATTACCCTTACAATTCACAAAAATATATATTATGTCTGTAAACTACGGTTTCTTGAAAAATAAAGACATAAAAAACATGTAGAAATCAAGATCAAGATCAACATCCATGTCATGAAGCTATATGTAAACAAGAACATTTTAGAAGAATATGTTGTATAAACCAAATACAAGGAAATTCTTAGGATAAGTACAACATTGGTGTAAACCCAGAGATTATTTATTTTTCAGCAAAACATTAAGCTTGTTTCCAATCAGGAGGAATAGTTCTAGATTATAAATGTCAGCCATACATACATGTTTTGCATCAATGATAATCGGGTAATGAATGTGTATAGTCAAACATAAATCAAAGATCCAAAACATAATAACAAATGTGAATAACTGAGGCCTGGGTAACCAAATCTGGCAATATAATATACTGCTATTCTCATTTTCTTATTTTATAATGGCTCACCCTCCACACTAACTATAAACTACATATTTGAAGTACTACACTACTAAAAAATTACAGATCACACTACTACCCTTGAAATAAAAAATATCTTCACGCATGAGAGTATTATGGACAAGGTAATAACCAGATAGTACAGAACCATGTATAGCTTCAAACCTCAAGTCTGTATTGAAATGGCACCAAGAAAACATAGCTATCCTTCATAAAGGGTGGGCCAACATTTAGAGTAAGATTTGACAGGTAAATAAATTGTTTGTTAGTTGTTTAATTGTTTTGTTGCAGGTACACATTATGAATTAATCTTGGGAGATTCATAATGGGTAATTTCCCAAAAGAACAATGAAGGAAAATAGTGGAATTTTATTGGTGTGAGTTATTGGGATATGACTGAATTTTTTTTATGTCATTTACTAGAAAATTATCCTGAAACATGGTTTCAACCGGATGGAGCTGCCTATACCGCTGGAGTCACAATAGACAACTTTTCGGTGAGTGGATAATTTCAAGAATTTCCCAGATAAATTGGCCACTTTGTTCTCTTTCAGCACCCAATTACTTCCTGTGGGGATATCTGAAGGAATGTGTATACGTGTTCAAACTGCGTACACTTGAGCAGCTCAAGAAGAATATCCATGCACAAATTTGGGTGCTAGAGCCTCCAACAATAACTAATGTTATGAACAATGCAATTGAAAGAGACAGACTTTTGCAATTTTTTTACCTAGTCATACATATCTAAATATGTTAAGCATTCGTTGTATGTAATATCATTTAAATTGGTTAATTGATAAAACAAATATTGACTCCTCAAGCCCTATTCTGAATTTTGGTCCAACCTGTATATGGAAGAGGTACACTAAAATCCATAATATTGGAAAGAGATCAAGGACACAATAATACAATTACCTATCAATACTTCTCAAATGTCACCAGTAGCAGCTCTTCTTCATCATACCTGTGAAAATACCACAGCATATAGAACATTAGTAATTAAAATGACTCATGGTAAGCTCTAATGACATTTTACATGCTTATTACAATTTGATTGCTAAAAGATCCTGGTCAGCAAAGATTGTCATAATTAGTTAGAATTGGAGGGTTTATACAGCTCTCTTGTCAATGAATGTGGCATTCCATTTTTTTTTTTTTTTATTAATCTATGATCACTTCTGAGCCCCTATCAACCTGGAAAAGTATAGCTGTTTAGCAAATGTCAAGAGGTTACATAAATGTCTAGTGAGTGGAAACATTGCCTAGATAGTTTTGAATTTTGAACAATTTTAACTCTATGATTTTTAAGCGTAGCAAATGGCAAGATGTCTATAATAAGAAGGATGAAAACTATTGCATAGTTGCCAACAGTTGAAAAACAGTTGAAAAAAAAATCCTGGGACAATTTTAGGAGGAGAATGATCAAAGAGTCACCATCACTTGCATGGTTAATTTTCCACAAAGATTTTTAAATGTAACTTTATTTTTTCTGTTGCTTCTTAATCCTAATTATCTCTCCCCATAGCAACAAATCTTCCCCAGTAAGGTATGATAGGTAAGGTATGTGTTTAAATTTTAGTGCTACAGATCGCAGCTGTAAATTGTCATCAGTTTCAGATCTGAAATGGTTAGTTTACTGTTAGCTAGCATAGCAGACCTGACAAATATCCCAGGTTATGACTCCTGTCCCACCATCAGGCATTTGTTCCTAGGTGTCCTGCATTTGTGGCCATCATGGAACTGTCCTCAGAAAACATAGTTTGAGTATATCATTAAATGTGCTTGCACTACGCTAATAACTCCACGACCATGCTCAGAGCACTGTAACTGCACTCTGTACATGCTCAGCCATTTGTGGTGCCAGCCAGCTTTATTAAGAGCCAGCCTAGGATGCATTCACGGTAGGCTTGTATGCCCATTTTTTGGTGTGACCCACCCATTTTCTGAGTGGTTTGTTTCATTGGCATTTAGAGTCATGATTTCATACCTTCCTGTGTCACAACATATGCCATAGTTGAGGGCCTGGGTCATTGATAGCTAAGACTATCACAATCCAATTTTATTATTTATTATTATTTTCTTTAGTTGTTGATTCTACCAAGTACAGTAGCACCCAGTAGGACCAATGTCTGCAGAAAAAGGAAGTCACCACATGGTTGTTTTTACCATGCACGTTTCAACCTCATTGTCACGGAAACACTACCCAACTCACAAGTCTTTGGTCAGAGACAGGAAGTCAAGAAAATAGCCTATTGTAAGACTTTAGAATGGTCGGGTTTAATGTATAAAGATTACAAAAACAGAGATTCTAGCCAAGATCAGGATAACAGAAATACAGGAGGATGATATAACTAGTTAGGTCAGGATTACAGAGGTAAAAAAGGTCAAATAGCAAGCTATAGTCAAAATACTAGAAAAATCAGAGAACACTAATGCACTGAACATGAAACCAAGAGGAAACCACTACATGATAATGACCATGGGGCTAAAACTTTAATTAAATACTGAAGTGGATTTGTCCATATCATTCCTGCAACCCCAGAAAGGGTGGGAATTATGTGGATCTCCTGTATCTGAAAATGATGCTAGGTTTCTTAGAAGAAGAGGGGCACCATGAGCGTGCAATATCCCTCTCCCTGTCCAGAGCCGAAGTATCTGCTTCCCAAATGACGTCGGGAAGGCAGAGAGACGAGAAGTGTATCAGAAGTCATGGCCTAATGATTGACAAAAGCAGGTCACACAGATAAGCCAAAGAAGTGTCGATCAGGTAGGTACTGTGACACAGATGCATGAATTTAAGTGACCATGTTAATATATGTATATATTAACACCAGTCAAGCGAAAAAAAGAATCATATGTCTAGAAGTATGAAAGAAAAATACACCTCTACTCTCTAGTAGTAAAGTGTTCAAAATAATATATAAATATATGAAATCAAATAGTTTGCAAATTTTATACATTTTGACAAAAGTTATCCGATCACTCCCCCTCCCTCTCTTCTCGCTCATGTTTCATCTCTAACAATACTTGAGAAAGAAAAGGGATGTGAAACACTGCACAATACCTAGACTGCAACATATCTTATCCTCTAATCTCCTATATCACGGAGTGACAGTCTTAATACTGTACTGATTAAGCAGAATAAACCTTTTTGTCAATCTCTATTGGATACGCAAGAGACTTTCTATGTTATATTGTCTTGGTTGTTATTTGCTATACTCTACTGTAAAGATAATTAATTGCTAAGGAAGCCGAGGGCCTGCCACATGGAGAAAATTCATAGTCTCATCAAAGTAGGATTAATGAAAACAAACAATCAATAGCCTGGAGTTAATGTGAAGAGTTAACAGAGAAAAATGAGACTATTTTCTATTGAAGACAATGGAACAAACATACCCATCAATCCTGTCAACAAGAAGATACAAACTATTTCTGCAGCTAGATTTTGTACTCCAGGGAATAAACCAATACAAGTGTATGATTGAGATTCCGAATTCTTTCAATGACGTGTGTTATGGACATTCTGGCGTCAATCATCACATCTACTACAGTAGAACTATCTTCTTTTATGATGACACAATAAAGATGCTGAGAATCATTTCATCTGCCAAATACAAATCACACAAAATGGGGTCTTATGATGTATATAAAAGAATAAAAGCAGAAATAAGGAATAACATACTAAAAAGGCCATATGTCAACACACGATTTCTAAATGTAGATCTCCCACTCACAAACATAAATTGTGACTTTTTTTTTTAATTAAAATGCATGATTATATATGTATTGATTTATTTTTAAAAGAACACTCCAGGTACCAAATTTGATGAAACATCAAACAAAAGTTATCTATCTTTTTTTTTTTGTACTTTGCCAAATGCATGTTTTATACAAAAAAAAAGCAAAAATATATTTCTTGCTCTATGCTACTGTCAAGTTTTGCTTTTCAATCAGACAGATAAATAGGAGCAGCTTGTGTAGTGTTACACATAAACTTAATTCGACATCAAGCATCCCTGTATTAGGGAAGGAGATTATTATTATAGAAATGTTGGGAAACCCAGTATCCCTTGCATATGAGTTACCAGGAAGTTATATCACTCTAATTGCATAAGTAAGGGATGTGAGATAATATCCTTTATACTTATGTAGAACCCCAAAGATTAATTGACATGAGTGCACACTGTATACGTGGTGCTTAATAGAAAGCATCAAATGAGATTCACTAAACAAAACTCTATAATAAATGTTATTTTTTAATTTGCCAATGCTGCTCAAAAACATTTAAGATAGCTTAAATTATATTTACAATATATTTTTATATAACTGAGCTAATGGTGTCACTAAGAACAGAATGACCGGTCGGTCTATGAATAGATACCATGTTATACAATGCTGCAATGCTGAATTACAAAAAAAAAAAAATCTGCAAGGTTGATGTGTTGCTATGCCACTGTTCATGCCATCATCTTCATGAGCACTCATTCCTGGCAGAGAACGAAAACATTAAATATGTCATTCTATGTACAGTAAATGTCTGCAAATTAAAATGTAAAAGTAAAAAAAAACTGTATCTTTGTTATAAAACATATTTCATTCACTTAGCTACTTTGACCAATAATTTGGAAACAAGTCACCCAGATTTTTAAAGGAGAGCTGTACTGTGATATTTAGCAAATGCTGACTGTGTTAAAGGAATACTCCAAGCACCAAAACTACTACAACCCAATATCGTGGTTATGGTACTATGAGTGTACTAGCTTCTTCCCAGATGAAGTATCCATTAGCACTATTTAACTAAACCCTGCCATGTAGGGCCAGCTTATCATATCGATAAAGAGCAACACTTTATTTTAGTGGTTTGAGTAGGTGTGCTTGCCAGGGATAAGACTGCACTGAGAAATTGTTGATGACATAGAAGACTTGCTAATAACAATTGCGAAACTATCTTATTTACATAGACTGATGTCTATACACATTTAAAGACACACTAATGTAAGTATTATTGTGGTGGAGCTCTGTTACACATTTAGATTCACCAACAATATGAAGCTCCTACAAAAAAGGGACATTAGGATAGAAAAGTGGGACAGAGGGATTTGGGCCAAAAATAGGGACTGTGCCTCCTAAATGGGGACTCTTGGGAGGTATGCATAATCACTACAGTGACCCTGCTTTGAAATGTGTGTAAAGAATCCTTCCCTCACCAATATGAGATCAGAGAACTGCATACAGGTGTTATGCTATTTTGTTTGATGTACACATAATAAACATAAACTTAAAGGACCTCTAAAGGCACCCAGACCACATCAGCTCAATTTAGTGGTCTGGGTGCCAGGTACATCTAGGGTTAACCCTGCAGCTGTAAACATAGCAGTTTCAGAGAAACTGCTATGTTTACATTAGGGTTAATCCAGCCTCTAGTGGCAGTCTCATTGGCAGCCGCTAGAGGCGCTTCCGCCTGTTCATAGGAAAGCATTGAGTAATGCTTTCCTATGGACTGATTGAATGCGCGGGCAGCTCTTGCCGCGCATGCACATTCGGCAAATGACGTCGGAAGAGGGAGGAGAGTCCCCAGCACCGAGGGGGCCCGGAGAAAGGTAAGTGTTTAACCCCTTAACCACTCTTGAGCCCGGCGGGAGTGGGACCCTGATGGTGGGGGGGGACCTATTAACAGTATAGTGTCAGGACAACGAGTTTGTTTTCCTGGCACTATAGTGGTTCTTTAATTCTTAAATACAAAAAGATTTTAATCCCAGTTCAGTTTTTACTGAACATAACCCGGCTGCATCTTAACTCTTTCACATATCTCTTCTCTTTTCTTGATAACATTTTATTTAGCTCTGAGTCACTTAATGAATACGTATTTCTGTTTTTTGCCACCCCTCTATTTATCCCACAGTGTGAGGTACAACGAGAGAAGGTGAGCAACAGAGAGAGAAGCTGAAGCTGAATAAGGCAGAATCAAGAATAAAATGCATGATTTCACTGAAAATTACATGTTATCTTTGAAGGAAAGTAAGGTAATTAGGGAGGACACATCAAAAAGATCTAACTGATATTATGTGTTAAATGAGTATTTAATGCTGTGGAGACTTTGCACATTTGAATGACATTAATAATCTTACTTTATGAGAGCAATGTTGGAAAAGAGATTTCTGTTACATATTTGAAAATGCATGTCCTTTGCTAACAAGCTGCTCAATTTTGATTTGTTTTAACAATTCAAAGGGATTTCCTAATGTCATTGTTTACAACTGCAGCAAAATGTTGAATGTAATTTGCTAAATGAAATCTATTTATCTTTATCTAATAGCATGCACAGCTCAATGTCAATGGAAATCTTGCTCCGAACATCAAAGCCTGATGGTGTTGTGACACATTAAAATGTGATGATCAGATGCTTAAAGACGGGCCAGGGATTACACAGTTAGCTGGTGAACATAAATAATATGATTTACCAAAATTATTTTGAAGAAATTCTGTTATACTAAATAATTAAGAAGGGATCCTTTGATGTTTTTCTCAGAATATTTTATCATGCTTAATGATTCATTTACAGTTATAAGCTATAATGATTAGAATTAAATATTCATTCATCACAGTGTGTGTGTTTATGATGAGTTAGCACTCATTTCTACATTTCTATTCTTTTGACATGCTACACTTTAACACCATTCCAAACTACATCAATTCCATAATTCATGGCATATTTCTCCAATACCGATCCAGAGTCTGGGCTTGTGCATTACATGGTGCTTATGTGATTAGTACATCTGCTTCTACTTTGTAGAAATGTATCATTGTCATCTATGAGGTAGTACACAAGTAACCATCAACAAAAGTGAAGGTTTTCCTCTACTATCTGACCCACCCTGATCCACACCATCTATATTTTCATACAGTGGCAGATCTGGAGGAAACGCGGCAAGTGCTCCCTGCATGGAGTCTAGCGGCTAACTTTTATTTCTCAGCATGGTCAATCAACATAACCAAGGGCCGTCTGCTATATATCATCCTCCACCATTGGTTGCAAAAGTGCAAACACAGTGATAGGTATTGTACCTGCCCATCACTGCACTCCACACTGTATCCTTCTATTGAGTGGAGTGTAATTGGTGGGGAATGTGATATCACATCCCTTCCACTTCTGAATTAGGACTGACTCACTACAATAATACAGCGCTGAAAGGAGCTCCTGCCTCTTCTCCTTTCTTATACCACCAAAGGTAGAAAGCAATATTTGTAATTAATATCAAACTGTTATTGATGGACAAACTGCACAAAGCTCCACATGGTAATAATATTTTATGTGGAGCTTCATGTTTTATTGCTGTTCGAGCCACCTCCTATATCTCCCTCTTCATTTAACTCCCATCCACTCCTTCTCTCCCCCTCACCCATCTCCTTTTAATCTCCCTATCCTCTAGAACAGCGGTTCCCAACCCAGTCCTCAAGTATCCCCCAACAGTCCAGGATTTAGGGATTACCCAGTTGTGTCTAAAGTGTTTGGTTTTCTTGTTTTAAAACACCTTAGACAAAACTGGGCAATCCCTAAATCCTGGACTGTTAGGGGGTACTTGAGGACTGGGTTGGGAACCACTGCTCTAGAACCAGAAAGCTGATTTCAGTATATATATATATATGTATATATATATATTTTTTTTTTTCTTTAATGATGCAGCAGCATGCTGCTCTTTCCAGACTGCTGTCCTAGACATAAACCTTGTTGCAAAGTGAAAAAACTAAACGTAAAAAAGTTTTATTGCTGTAGAGCATTGTAATACTCGTGTACATTGTATACTACAGTATCACAGAGCTCCACAGAATAAGATAAATCAAATTAATTATATGAGAGCTCAGATTTTCCCAAGTCACTGCTTTGCTGCAGAATTTGGTAGTGTCCGTCCTGAGCGCCTGCTGTGCTGTGTGTATACATTGCAAATTTTTACTACACGCTACGAAAACATTGCTGTTCCTGCAGAATAATAATATTCCTAATTGTTGGGTTAAAATATGAGGTACATGGCACCAACATTTCTTAATTGATATGCAATGGTCTGGGTGCCTATAGAATCCCTTTAAGTTATTCACCAGACCACTATAGTTGGATATACTTGCAGTATATCCAATGTTAAAAGAACACTTTGGGCAACATAATAACTTCAGCTCAAAGGTGCATGGAGAACACTTTCACCTTTAAGTGTTAAACCCTTTGTGATTGGTTTAATAACTAAAGATGTTTCCCCTGCATAAATTAAACATCCTACAAAAAAAACCAATACCAACCATCTAAAACTAAGACACAAATCCTATTGCAGCTGTAGTCATTGATTGCTGGTAACTAATTTAGGTATAAAAAATAAGAAAGAGAATGCACACCAGAAATCACAAGTAATAACTCACCTGGTTTAATAAACCAATACTAGGTTCAAGCAAAAAATAACAGTAATACATAAAGTGACACAAAAACAGGCACAAAGCATAGATAACAAACAATAATAGTTTACCAAAATTCTCACAAGCCTTATAGGGCAGAAACAGGAATCAAAAATAACTCACTTTCCAAAATCACATATGTACAGTTAAATAACAGAGCTTTTTAGAGCTACTGCAATAGGCATTGAAGTGTAAGCTCACCCGCCAATGTCAAAGCAAGTCATACGCTAACAACTGACCTTGCTGCTTTCAGTTAAACGGTAAAATCTCTATTGAGACAGAAATGAGTATTCCTATGAATACATACAAACCTATTAACCTGTAATAAGGCACACATTTAATTTTAAATAAAGATATAAATAGCAATACTAGCAAGCAGATATGCAGCTTATGTGAACAGAGGAGAGCTGAAAAGCTTGAGGATAGGAAAGTAACATGAAAAACACAAGAATAACTTTTGCAGCACCGATTCCCATGAATCGTGGGTAACAAGTCCAATCCAGAAGCACAGTATGGAGAATAATGCAAATTTACTTACCTCAAAAGTAGTGAGTGAACTGGGTGTTGCCCGAGTCCTTGCTGAAGAAAATGCTCTGCAAGCAAATAGCTAGCATGCCATCAATATGTGGAGTGCAGTTTCAAATCTGACACTAAAGCTTAATGTCATGGATTAGATGTCTACATCCTGTCTTTGGAGGGTTTTTCGTTTTTTTTTTTATTCTGTATTTTTTGCTGTGCATGAGAATACTGATAGACAATCTTGCAGTGCCACAACAGCAGCAGCAAGCACGTGAGAAACAATCGTTGTCATGGCATACTAGAAAAACAGCACTGTTTTTTATATTAGGGTAAGCAGGCTAAACATGCATGAATAGGCATCAATGAAATGGACAGGCCTAATATGCATTAAGAAACAATGGAAAGGTAACCATGCTGGATCTATATGAAAAAAACATTAATATAGTATACCAATCCAGGGAGCTCCAGGGACATGGAGTGACTGTCCATTACATGTAGCAAGAGGACAGCTATCGCCTGGGTACAATGGAATTAAACATGAAATAACTCGGCAATGGGTGATCGATTAGGGATATCAATAAGCTGTGTGTGCACAAGTAGCATAAGTTCCAGTCTTATGTTCGGCCTATTCCTGTGATAGGGATGAGACAAACCCAGTTGGATTGCCAGTTTGTGGATCCAGTGCTAAAGGGGTCAGTTGTGGTTTCTTAGAGTCCCTTACATAAATTAAACATGCTGCCCTCTTTATCCAGCTCACACTCCCCTTGCATACTGGGAATGTATGCAGCAATGATACTGATCTGCCATCAACTTTCCACAAAGTGTTCCAGAAGGGTCTCCTGCGCCTCATTCGGGCTGGTCGGAGTAGGGTGCTTTGGAGGTGGTTTTGACCTCATACTGCCCGCTGTATAGGTACAGGTAAAGATGTGGGCTTTATGGAGTTTCTCCCAAGAAGCTCTTAGGAAACGTGTCCAGGTGCCATTGCAGTAAGGCCCTGCCCTCTGCAGGGTTTTTAATGTATGTAATCTCAGCCATGGAGAGGGAGCAAGGCAGAGGCAGCCATGGAGAGACCAGCGTGCGGCAGTAAAAAGAGATGAGTAAACTCACATTTTTAATGTAAAGAGATGGGGCCGATGTTGTTATTTTACTACTACAGGTGATACAAAAGTTCATTTATTTCAGTAATGCAACGTAAAAGGAGAAACTAATATATGAGATACACGCATTACATGCAAAGCAAGATAGTTCAAGCCGTGACTTGTCATAAGTGCGATGATTGACTTACAGATCATGAAAACCCCAAATCCACAATCTCAGTAAATTATCATATTACATGCAATCACTAAAACAAGGAGTGTACATAGACCAATATCAGACCTCTGAAAAGTATAAGCATGCATATAGACTCAGAACTTTGTTTGGGTCCCTTTTTCAGCAATTACTGCTTTAATGCGGAGTGGCATGGAAGCTATTAGCCTGTGGCACTGCTCAGGTGTTATGGAAGGCCAGGAAGCTTCAATAGCGGCCTTCAGCTCTTCTGCATTGTTCGGTCTCATGTCTCATCTTTCTCTTGGCAATGCACCTCTTGGGGTTCAGGTCAGGCGAGTTTGCTGGCCAATCAAGCACAGTAATCCCACGGTCATTAAACCAGGCTTTGGTGCTTTTGGCAGTGTGGGCAGGTGCTTAGTCCTGCTGGAAAATGAAGTCAGCATCCCCATAAAGCTCGTCTGCGGAAGGAAGCATGAAGTGCTCCAAAATCTCCTGGTAGACGGCTGCGTTGACCCTGGACTTAATGAAGCACATTGGACCAACACCAGCAGATGACATGGCTCCCCAAATCAACACAGACTGTGGAAACTTCACACTGGACTTCAAGCATCTTGCAGTGTGTGCCTCTCCATTCTTCCTCAAGACTCTGGGTCCTTGGTTTCCAAATGAGATGCAAAAGTTGCTCTCATCAGAAAAGAGGACTTTGGACCACTGAGCAACAGACCAGGTCTGTTTTTCTTTAGCCCAGGTAAGACGGTTCTGACGTTGTTTGTTGTTCAGGAGCAGCTTGACAAGAGGAATACGACATCTGAAGCCCATGTCCAGGATCCATCTGTGTGTGGTGGCTCTTGATGCACTGACTCCAGCCTCAGTCCACTCCTTGTGTAAGTCCCCAACACTTTTGAATGGCCTTTTCCTGACAATCCTCTCCAGGCTGCAGTCATCCCTGCTGCTTGCGCACACTTTTCCCTTCCACATAACTTTCTATTAATGTGCTTTGATCCAGCACTTTGGGAACATCCAACTTCCTTCGCAATTACCTTGTGATGCTTTCCCTCCTTATGGAGGGTGTCAATGATGGTTTTCTGCACAACTGTCAGGTCTTCCCCATGATTGTGATTCCTACTGAACCAGACTGAGAGACCATTTAAAAGCATAGAAACCCTTTGCATGTGTTATGGCTTAGTTTGCTGATCAGAGTGGGACACTGTGAGCCTAGAATATTGCACCTTTTCACACTATTCTAATTTACTGAGATTGTGGATTTGGGGTTTTCATGAGCTGTAAGCCATAATCATTGCACTTATGACTAATCACGGCTTGAACTATCTTGCTTTGCATGTAATGCATCTATCTCATATATTAATTTCCCCTTTTACGTTGCATTACTGAAATAAATTAACCTTTGCACGATATTCAAATTTTTTGAGTATCACCTGTATAGTGTCAGTAATACATGTTTGTGTTCCTAACACTGTAGTGTTCCTTTAAATTCCATAATTTAGGCAAACAAGTCATTTTTATTATGGTGAGTGTACGTTCAAAATAGTAAGAGTCTCACAGGTATGTAATAGGGTAGCTCACCTGTACAATATGCCTAAGACTTCCTTATAAACAATCCTAAATATAAATCAATAAAACTAATATGCATTATTCCAATATGCATGAGGCTGAATAAATAGGACATATGCTCTTGCCAGTTTTAGTGTTTGTTTTTTGTTTGTTTTTTAAATACATGAATGCATAATTCCATAGATGCCCATATTTTATAATGTAAGTGTAATGTGGAAATTAAAATTTTATTTTCAACGTGTATTTCTCTTAACAAAACACATTGCAGATTAGCACAACAATGCTAAGGAATGGTTTCCATGCAAGGGACTGGGAATAATGATGCAGTAGGCAAAATCTCACAGTTCATCACACAATTACTTGTTTTTTTTGTGTAGTGTATCTTGTTAGATTTAATTTAACTAGGATAGGTTACGTATATTGTATTTGAATGTCACTTAGTAAGCAATGTATCTGGAATTCATCTGCTTCCTATGTTAGCTCTGTGGTTTGCACTGTGATTAAGGAATTTGATAACCACTTAAGGCCAGTTACAACCTCATTTCAACTGATTAGATTTTAGCTACACATCTTAATGTAAGAAGTATTGCTAAAACTGGACGTGGAGCTGATTCTGATGACACAAATGAGAAAAAAATAAATCATAAAAAACAAATAAGACTTAATTTAATATTATGTTCTAGAATATTAACATAACATGGTTATCTGCCAAATGTTTACAGGAAACTATTACAGATCTGAAAAAACATGCTTTGTGATTTAGCTATATGATAACAAAACCTTTTTTTTTTTTTTTTTCATTAAGTTTTTATACTGGTTTTATGATTTTTAAGTGTTAACTTTCATTCTACCAGCCATTTTGTGTTCTAAGATGAATCTGTTGCTGGCATATTGTGCTGTGGTAATGTACACAGAAAATATGAATCACTGTAAGATGCCTGGATTTAATTCACATGACATTATATACAAGTAAATGCATAATTGGTGTAATATAGTAAAAAAAAAAAAAAAAAAAAAAAAAAAAAAAAAACACAACAACAACAATGTAATATAGCAAGTGTGACAGACCCACTCCCGCAAGTCTAGGCTTTCCAGACTCTGATACAATGTACATACAGGCGTATTTTTGTGCAGTTTGTTTACTATGGCATAATATTATGAGCAGAGGATAGTGTGTCACTGTTAAGAATTTGTTTTTATTTGCACCATTTTTTACCTATTTCTGTTGTCTGTATAATACGGAATTGTAACTGCAACAAGAAAAGGTTACTGGATCAGAGTCTCTGGTGATTAGATTTATTTGCAAAGCATAGCATAAATCTGGTTCATTGCTGCTCTTATAGCGAGCACAAAAAGGGAGTTCTGAGCAAGATGAATCGATCCCCATATTATTTGAGGGGAAGTTTTTTCAGGTTTGATAAATTGTATTGTTCTGCACAGGGCATGACTCGCATGTTCGCTTTACATATATAGTGCTGACAGGGGTTTTGAAGCAATACTTTATAAAATAGTTTTAAATCAGTTATGCTTTTAAATAAAATGTATCCTTCGTAGATACATGTTTTTGGGAACTAAATGAAGAATGGTATATATAATAATAGAGGACAAATAAAAAAATAATCTTCATACTGTCAGTTACCTTTGGTGTGAACTCTCAGAAATGCCAAGTTAGAAGAACTGCTACTTATGTAGTTCTAAACTTTTCTTTTACATGTGATTTACTTTGTATATTAGTAAATGTGACCTTGTAAATTGTGTTCCAAGAGTAAGTTTGATGAATAGTCAGCTTGTAACTTTTACTTTACTGGGCATTAATGTAAAAATGATTACCATACTTAGAATTAAGACCTTATGGGACCTCAGCACTAATGCCTCTAGCTCAGCTTTTCTTTAGCCTGGCTTGAATCTTCATAATAAAGAGATTCCAAAGAGATTTCACGTGTGTGGCTTTAAATCAAAGAGGAATTGATCATGTCTTACAGGCGCAAACACCATCACAGTTTCTCTGAAACATTTCTATGTGACAAAACAAGCTTTGTTACGTGACACTTCAAAATCAACACATAAACTATGTCAGCCTCAGGTACACAAGAAAATGTGTCATTTGAACAATTTCTCAATGTGAAAAAGTTTCAGGTTTTTTTTTCAGTACTGTAACCTCAAATGTATAAAATAGAAAGGTGAACAGCGCTAAAGCTCAGAAATTGTACATACGTTTAGTAGAAATACTGGCCAGCGGAGTAACTTAAAAAAAAAGGAGAAACAAAGATACAAATAATGGTACAGTATGTATGAACGATATAATTCCACAAGAACAAAGGTGTTATATTCACACTCACACTTTGAGCAGCTATATCAGCTCGATGTTAAGAGCTTGGACGGAATAATCCCCGTCTATGGATTTCTTGAGGTTCCGGATCGTTGGTGAGTTTATAGGTGTAAGTATTCGTTATATGAAAAACAAGAGTAAAATACGCCACATGGTCTAGTACGTAAATATAAAATATTGTAGTAAGAGTAGATGATCCTACTTACATATACTAGAGCAACGACCTGCTCTAGTTTGGAGAATTTCAGGTGGAATAATCCCCACCTCGGGATATAGTGGACCCAGGTATAGCAGCAAAGCAGTATTAAATAGGAAGGAGGACAAAAAAAATGACTGGATGGTTTAAAAATTATATATACTTTAATACAATAAGTAAAAAGTGAATAATACACTACAACCAGTCCTGTATAAAAGCCGAAGCTTTCTCAAAAGTGAATTTTTTTTTTTTTTTGAGAAAGCTTCGGCGAAACGCGTCAAGTGAGGAAGAATTTTGGACTTTTATACAGGACTGGTTTTATAGTGTATTATTAACTTTTTACTTATTGTATTAAAGTATATATAATTTTTAAACCATCCAGTCATTTTTTTTGTCCTCCTTCCTATTTAATACTGCTTTGCTGCTATACCTGGGTCCACTATATCCCGAGGTGGGGATTATTCCACCTGATATTCTCCAAACTAGAGCAGGTCGTTGCTCTAGTATATGTAAGTAGGATCATCTACTCTTACTACAATATTTTATATTTACGTACTAGACCATGTGGCGTATTTTACTCTTGTTTTTCATATAACGAATACTTACACCTATAAACTCACCAACGATCCGGAACCTCAAGAAATCCATAGACGGGGATTATTCCGTCCAAGCTCTTAACACCGAGCTGATATAGCTGCTCAAAGTGTGAGTGTGAATATAACACCTTTGTTCTTGTGGAATTATATCGTTCATACATACTGTACCATTATTTGTATCTTTGTTTCTCCTTTTTTTTTTAAGTTACTCCGCTGGCCAGTATTTCTACTAAACGTATGTACAATTTCTGATCTTTAGCGCTGTTCACCTTTCTATTTTATCTGTCCATTTATCACAAGGTAGAGGGAACACCTTGTTGGTGAACTGCTGCTCACCCTTGAGAAGAGAGCGCTTATTACCCTTTTGCATTTGAACCTCAAATGTATGTCTTTTAGATCATATACAGTTGCAAGGAAAAGTATGTGAACCCTTTGGAATGATATGGATTTCTGCACAAATTGGTCATAAAATGTGATCTGATCATCATCTAAGTAACAACAATAGACAATCACAGTCTGCTTAAATTAATAACACACAAAGAATGAAATGTTGCCACTGATAGCTTTTCTTCAATTTAACAAACTGTGATATATCTGATCTCTCCTCATTCACACTGCATTATCCTACTTGTCTTACTAGGTCCTTTCTTCATTTGTGGACTAATTCAAACTTATTGAACATGCTCAGCTTCAATGATGCAGATAAGCATAAACATTTTAAATGTTGAATTGCTCTCAATATCACAAAAATAGGTTATAAATAAAATACAGTACCTTTAAAATCACCTACGCATTTTACCAAGATTTATCTCATCTGAGGAGTGGCCACTAGGTGTTCCTAGGCTGTGATGGAAACACTGCCTTTTCACAGAAAAGACAGTGTTTACAACAAAAAGCCTGGAGGGACTGACTATACACACCAGAACAACTACATTAAAGGATCACTATAGTGTCAGGAAAACAATTTTTTTTCCGGACACTATAGTACCCTGAGGGTGCCCCCACTCTCAGGGTCCCCCTCCCGTGGTGCCGAAGGGGTTAGAACCCCTTCAGTAGCTCACCTTTTTCCACTGCCGGGCTCCCTTACCTTTCCTCCCCCGCCGACGTCAGCATCCTCTTCTGACGTCACGGGAGCTGAATGTGCGACAACGCCACGTGCGCATTCAAAGTGTCCATAGGAAAGCATTTCTCAATGCTTTCCTATGGACGCTCTGCGTGATGGAGGCATAATATGCCTCCAGCGTCGCAGATGCGCCTCTAGTGGCTGTCCGGTAGACAGCCACTAGAGGCTGGCTTAACCCCAAATGTAAACATAGCAGTTTCTCTGAAACTGCTATGTTTGCATCTGAAGGGTTAAAACCTGAGGGACCTGGCGCCCAGACCACTTAATTGAGCTGAAGTGGTCTGGGTGACTATAGTGTCCCTTTAAGCTGTAGTTGTTCTGGTGATTATAGTGTTCCTTTAATGATGAAGGTTTGGACATTTGTACTAGTTTTTCTGTTACATATTGGTGTTATGCTACATGTTCTTTGGAAAAGAAAATGATATATCACTATTTATGGGCTAGGAAGAAGCCATTGTTAGCTGAGCACTGATATTGTGCAGTAAATTAAATAACACTCTACATGCATGTCTTCTTTATTATATTTTACCATCTATTTTGTACAGAATGGTAATATGAAATTACTAAAATAATAACATTATGTTAAAATGTAAAATTAAAAATCAGTTCTATTCAATTTGCATATACATGAAAGGAATGGAGAACATGGTAGATCACAATAATATGCTGCTGTTCTGAGATAAGTCTTCTCCTTGAATAAATAATAAATTCACTTATAAACTGTGATTTTGCATGAACACTCATTTTATTGGTAAATGAAAGTGGCACATGTTGGGTTTTGCTTTGTAAAGTTTACAATATTAGACACAATGGATTTCTCAATCAGTCCTAAGATGTTTTGCTATTGAATGTGATGTACATCCACTGAAAGAAAAAAAATTAAACTTTTGAAAGAACACACATCCCTCTAGGCTTTCACAATACTTTATAGTCTTTTTAAATTGCTTTGCAATACATGAAATAAGAGAGGCACCTTTATTAACGAAGATAATAGCACACTGCAATTATTCTACAGCTAATTCTACCCAAAACAGCTTTATCTATATTAATATGATGTAGCACATTAAGTAGCAACCCAAATATATTATTTGTAGACATGCATTTCATATATTTAAGAGAGAATGGGGGAACAGGAAATTAAGATAAGAGAGAATAGGAAATAATCATGGACATTACTCATATGATAACAGGGGATGCTGGGATATAGAGATCAGACTATTAAGCAAAACAATGTGCTAAATGTCTGTGGACGTGATCAATGATGATATTTCAGTCAATCCATGGGGACCTATCTGAGCTATCAAGGAACAGACCTATAAGAATGTGAAAAAGGAACCTCGGGTGCAGCTAACACCGTTTAGTCTGTGCTGCACCGGGAAGTATGGGGCAATCAAATCACTCTCATTGTGCTATAACGCTCTACATGACAAATATATGAAAGAGATATAAAATATAGAACTAAAACAGCATCTCATAGTATATATCACTGGGAATCATACTGTAAAATACTCATGAGATGGTATCTGTTCCCTCAAAAATTGGCAAAAATGTATGCCAACTAATCACCTACCTGCTACTCCTTGCGCTTCCCTTCTGCCGGGTCACTCATATCTTGTGCCCCCAGAGCCGGTGGAGGAGAACAAGTGAGGGATTGTAAGAAAGCGGAGGGGGAAAAGTCAGGGATGGGGAGAAAGAAGTGAAGAATGGAGAGAAAAAGAGGGATGGGGAGAAAAAAGAGGAGGCCAAATCAGGGATACGGAGAATGTAGGGGGGAACTAGTAAGGGAAGGGTACAAGAACAAGTGAGGAAAAGGAAAACAAGAAGAGGGGAACAACTGGAGAAAGGGAGGGTTATGGGGAGAGACCATAATTAAGGAAAGGGGAAGAGGATCACATGTGAGAGAGAGATAAATGAATATACGGGACTATTCCCCACTGCAATAAGCTCTAGTGGCTATGGGGTTTGGATTATCCCTTTAAATTTTAAAATTTACGGGTAATTTTGGTGATTATGGACAAATCCACGCTATATGTCAAAAGATTGGGTGTAACTCAAGAACTGCATTTCCATGTAGTTCCCTTGATGTCCAGCCAGATGCCAAAACCCATCACTGTCCTCTTACATTGGCTGGACTAGTTAACTAAAACATAGATTTTAATAATTTGTACTACATTAATATATGGCTTAATAAAAATGTATTTTTTTGAGAGAGAGAAAGAGAGAGAATTCCCCGTAATGCTTTAATACTATTACCCTTTTACAATCATATTATATCAAGTATAATAATATTATTCTTTTGTCTAGTATAAATAAAGCACTTGAATGTTTAGCTGCTCAAATATGTGATCATTTCTAATTATGTAAAATTAATTCTATAACATTACACTGCTGGGGAATTGTATATATCAGTATCCAATTACACAAATGTTAGAGAGAATTTGTGCTCCCCAAACAATTTGGTCCTAATTACATTTAAAAGGTCACTCCAAGACAATGTTGTTTTGACCAGGGGGAGGTGTAGCAACCCACCCTGGCCGACAGGTGGCAGGGGGCACACAGAGCACACCTCTCGTTGATTAGACATTTCATGGTTGCCGAAGGATAGGAGGAATTGTGGAAATCACCGACAGCAGCTTCACCCAGTGCTGGATTTCAGAAACAAATAGGGCATTTTTAATTTAAAAAAAAATGTAGGTTAAAAAAGGGTTAAAGTAACCCTTTAGTCTCTTAACAACATTAGGACTTACCATTATGTCCTACAAAGCTTGGGCTTTAATACCGTAAGGATGTGAGGGCACATCCTTTTAACATTTTGTTCTGTGCACTGATCCCCTCTGTCAGCTAATGCCATATATAGTTGCCCCAGAGTGTAACATGAGCTGTATGCAGCAATTCATGAGTGCAGTATACAGGCCTTTAAAGGGGATTTAAATCAATGCAGATGGAACTTGGTGTGAGCAGAGTTTGTATAGGTCCCAAATATATTTCTATAATACTATGTTATCCCCTCTGCTGCGCCGTTTTTTCAAACGAAGGAGATTTAAATATGTTAACCTTTCTTCACAACTAAAATGTTCCATTCCTTTATCAATTTTGTAGCTCACCTCTGCACTTTTCTAGTGACATAATATCCTTCTTTAGAACAGATCCCCAAAATTGCACAACATATTCAAGGTGTGGTCTTACCAATTATTTATAAAGAGGCAAAATTATATTTTCATCCTGAGAATTAATGCTCCTTTTTATACATGATACCACCTTATTGGCCTTAGCAACTGCTTATTGACATAGCTCATTGTTGCTTAGTTTGTTGTCTGTAACAATTCCCAAATCCCTCTCGTATGTTGTTATCCCTAATTCACAACCATTTAGGGTGTAAGCTGCTTGTGCATTCTTTTCCTGGAAGTGTATAACTTTGAATTTTCTATAATCAATTTCATCTGCCATTTGAGTGCCCAGTCCCACAATCTATCTACATCTATCTGCAGCAAAGCAATATACTGCTCACATTGTATTACTTTACAGATGCTCTTAATTTATATGTCTTTGTCTCCTGCTCTGTAAATATAAGTGTAATCACACACAGGAGCCTCCTGTAAGGTTTACCAAGCTATTATTAATAACACAGGATATCAGAAATTCTAAATTAAACATACTGTGTAGTAAAGGAAGTATAAACTTTAGATCTCACTTTACAAGAAGATTTTTTTATGATAAAATTGATCAGTGAGACTGCAGGGGGCATGATCTATTTACCAAAACTGCTTCATTAAGCTGTTTTGGTGACTATAGTGTCTCTTTAAGTACACACACACTTATTATATATTATTTTATTCAAATGAAATAAGAGTTTTCATTTCACATCAACTGTTTATATATGAAACATAATTTAATCTGAATAAAATCTAAACAAACGTGTGTAAAAATTAAGAAATTGTATTTTCCAAGTTCTACATGGCACTTTAACTGTGTCATAATACTGTAATAAAACACATATTTGTATTACCTGTGATGTCTTATGAGTACAACAGTACTCCAATATATAGGTTTTATGGGGTTTTGGAAAATTACAGGATCAAATATAGGGCTTGACAATTCAGTTTTTACACATTAAAATTGATTATATATATTTGATAATTCTCAGTGTTTTTTAAATACAATTTATATATAATTATCTTATTTTATTAATTACATATGTGGTTACCTGCCTTACCACCCAGGCAATTGAGCTGATCAGTGAGGAGTGTAAGTATCTGGGACGGGGGGACGTCCAGATCGTTAGGAAGCCCTCTTCTTGTAGGACGGCATAGCATGCCCTAACGTCAGGAAGGGGTTAATGTAGGTCACAGAACCGCCAAGAAAACAAGTGCATAAATATAGGTAGAAAATAAAGCTTGTTTTACTTCAGAAATCAGTCTTAGCTAATTTATAATACATCTCTTACAAATAAACAACACTTAGCTTAGAAATAAACATTTGTTTAGGTTGATATTTGTAGTGAACAAGTTTATTTTCCTTCAGGTGTACTGACAACTGTTTTGTCAAATAGCACCGCACCAAAGAAATTGCCATGTTTCATTTCTTCAAAATAGGTATATTTATGGAAAAGATATTTATCATTTCTTGTCTTTACAGCCAGCTGACAACAATATCTACAAAGATCTGCAAGCATATCTGCTCATAGAATAATAATTAGGTAATATGAATAGGAAAATGTGCCTGTCTTCTGTCTACCTATTTATCTATCTGGAATAGTACAATGTCTTAGAGCCACAATAAAACCTGTCTTATTCAATACTAACAGTGCTGCTGAGTTCAAATATATTTATGCAACCTTAATGTAACCACTATTAAGGAGCAATGCCGTTATGATAACAACGTAATCTCAATAAAATGATTAGAGTGCTTAGAGTGCTCATTTAAGATACCTGACCATCTCCTGAATACAAAAATATAAACTCAATGTGGGCCAGACAGGTTACCGGCTATGGCTCTACATCAGTGCACTGGTAACTGCCGACCTCATATTTAATCAGTGGCTCTGTCTTGTCTGGTTACATTCCCAAAAAGCTACAAAACACCAAGAGGTAATCTAAACCGCACAATGAAAGAAGTAATTTTGCTATCAAAAGAGGAATACAACTGTGCAGGTATTTACTTTAAATTCTTTAAATGCATCTCCATTCACATATCTCTATAATGCATGCCCTCCATAATTTACAGAAATAGCCATCAAGATTTGATACAATGTGAGTTATGGGTGGCTTCTTTGTACGGTAAGGTACCTCAGTGGTTGAGGATTTAGTATTTGTTATACTGTTGCGTCCGCGCAAGCGCTTTGCCGCAATGCGCATGCGCGAACAAAGTGATGCGCATGCGCGGACTTTCTTTGCGCGCGGTGATGGTTATGATGCGTGTTGGCCGAAGCAGATACGGCGTTCGTATGCCAGTAAGTAGTATGGCGATTATAGACGCCAGTTTTAGTATATGATACACTTTCTGTTGATTTATGAACTAATGGTTATCAGAATATGTATATTTAATATCATTTTATGTTATATTTCCTTGTTTTACTCTGTGAATATATATTTTTTACTACTAATCTTGATATCACTATGTTATTAGTAGAATATTGTGCCAGCACTTGAGTTGATGATGTCACTTCTAGTGCTGGTAACAACATTATGCTAATGGCTATCAGCTGTAAGAGGGCTTTAAAAGCAGACACATTTGAACATGGATACAGGTACCCTTGATAAAGGCAGCCAGTTGGTGCCGAAACGTTGGGGAGTTTGGTGACTCGTGTTTCTGTCTTGTGGCTTGTAAGGGATTTTTCTTGGTTATTTACCATTGTCTTATTATATTTGCCCTAGCTTCTGTCATTGTGTTTATTTATATTTCTTGTATTTTTTTTGGTACTTTTTGTACATATATAAAATTACAGTTTTTGCGATTTATATAGTGTGCATCCTATATTCTATAGACAATTTTAATTAACCACTTTTTTATTTTCAAGGCATTTGATCATTCTGATTTTATTTGATATAAATAAGCTAAAAACCTCAGTTGTTGCTAAAATTGTCTGGCAGTTTATCAATATTGGCTTTGTTACTTATCAAACAGAAGCCAGTGCATGTCTATTGCTATGCATGTTCTCAATTTACTTTAAATACACAAGTGAGAATTCAGAGTGAATTTAAAGTGAATTTCTAATTTAAAGCAGCTCTGTCAACTCCACCCATTACCAAAAAAAAAAAAATAGTATTTCATAAATATAATTTTTTTCTGAAATACTCACATTGATATATTCAGATAATATACTGGGATAAAGTACTTTGTCTTATGTATACCCCCTACACCTGACAAAATCTGATGGCTACTACCATCAAGTTTTTGTCATTTATCCCAGTTGTCATTAGTGACGGCTGTGAGGAAAAGGCATTGTCTATTGAGGCTTCCATAGTCTTGCTGGATCCTACATAGACCTGAGTGTTGTATTTTTGCACATGACAGCACTGGCTCCTGGCAAATTATACGCCACAAACTGAAGAGGATCCACTGGATGAAGATGGCGGTGACTGCAGGGAACAGCTTCAGATAAATTTAACTTTTCCCTGCATCTGGGGGCCACCACACTTTAAGTGGCAATGTTACCATATCTTTGCAAAATGGACAAATACCCCAGATGGTGACAGAACTCCTGTCTAGGACCAGTGAGAGAGTGAGCGAATAATAGCCACCTCCTCGCGCAGCCATTTCCTCTGCTGGGCTGCCCCAATGCTGCCACCGATTATCTGATCGGGAAGTAGGGTTTACTGTAATCCAAGTGATTCTGCTGAACTCAATACTTCCTGCAGGCAATGGAAGCCTCCTTCCAGAAACCCCTCTAAAGGGAACACAAAGCAGCCTGTACAAAGAGAGTATGGCTCACCTGCTCCCACATTAGAAACAAGGAAACCTAACTATAAGCTCATAGGTATGGCTCACATGGAGAATAAAGGGGTTTGATTATTTTGTGTGTCTTTCTGGTGTGAGTGTGTGTTTTAAATCGGCATGTTTGTGTATGTGTAAATAAATTGTGACTATATGTAAACTGCTTTGAGTGTGTGTGTATACAGATGTGTGTATTGGGCAGTGTGTCTGTATGTGTGTATGGATGCATGTACTGGATGTATACTGGATGTGTGACTTTATATTGGGCAGTATGTCTCTTTACCTAAATATCTTATCACTGTATGTTTATCCTAATTTGTCTCCCAATTTGTCTCTGTTTCTTAAATATCTCAACAGTCTCTCTATCCTTTTATTAAATTCTACCCAGTCTGCTTTTTTTCCCTAAATGTCTCACTGGTCCATCTCCTTTCACTAAATGTCTCCACAGTCTGATTCTTATCCTGAAATGTCTCCCCAGTTCGTCTCTTTTCCTAAATGTCTCTTTTGTCAATCTCCTTGCCCGAAATGTCTCTCCAATATGTCTGTTTTTCCGAAATGTCTTTGCAATCTCACCAGTCCGTCTCTGTTACATAAATTTCTCCCCAGTCTTTTTCTGTTCCCTAAATGTCTTTCCAGTTTCATAGACATATTTCCACTAAATATCTTGGCCTGTCACTCTAAGACAAGAACAGGCAAGTAGACACGTAGTAGTCTATTCACTCGCAAAAAACTAATTTCATTTGCAGATATGCAAATCGTGTATTTACGATTGTGGGGTGTAAATGCATACTCTGGCAATTGTATATTGAGTGTTGAGATGAAGTGGATAAGTATTGACAGACCTGTCTTAGTGGAGTTTCAACAAAACATATATTAATTAAATGCAACAATTTAATATGAAAACAATGCCAAAATCTGACCCCAATTATCTTGTTTGCATTACATATTGCTAATGTATAACCCAATTTGACATAACATTTTTTTCATTGTTCTGAAACAAATCTTGTTCCAGTGTTCAAGGTACGGAGCAATTCTACACACACACACACACACACACACACACACACACAAACACCACACACATACACATACAATCACACAAAAAACTCTACAGACATAAAGGTTATACAAATATTATTCTGAGCCTCGGGCTGTAACTCACCTTTCAAAGATATCATCTGGAAAATTGATTATTTTTGCTAATATAAATATGCATGGACATGCATATGCTATTATTACAGAAGAATAATAGAACAGTGAGTCATGGCCTTTTACCAACACTTGGTAAGATACAGGAAATCTGAGTGCCCTTTCATTACCTTAACATGGGCATGCATTTATTTAAATGTTTTCCTATTATTGTAGGATGAGAAAATAGAAAATGCACTTATTGTCTTTTTCTTGCACTTAATGTTTTTAGTTTTTTTTATGTCATTCTTCTTCCATTAGAGGTATAACTTCATGAAATAATTATGTATTCTCTTATAATTTTACTGCCACTTTTCACGTGTCACTTTGAAATAAGTGATTGAGCTACAGTTCTGCTACAGTGAGGCATATCAATCTTTGAAATAAAGATGTAAACAAATGAATTCTTTGAGACAGACACACTAGTTTATATTGCATATAAATTAATAATCCAATGTTTGTGAATCACCTAACCTTTCCATCAATGTGACAAAATGTATTCAAGGGAAAGCCAGGTATATTTTTTTCCCAAGTCACATAAATCAAAGCATTATATTGATTTGTGTCCTTTGCTTTAGGGTACTGTATTTACTTTTTTGACAGAAATGTCATATAGCCCATGCTTTTTACTATGACAATCACCCTACACTGTCTAGGTTATAGGGCACAGAACAGTGCTGCACTTAGCAATTAGAGGGTTATCACTGGAATTCTTGGAAAAACATTATACTCTTTTATTTCATTTGCTCACAAACATCATCACATTGTTTTCTTTAGATTACTGAATCACACACTGCACTTGTGCCTAGAAAATGGAGGAGTGTTGAGTACGCTGAGTTTATCATTTCATTAAACATTGCTTCAGTAATAAATGGTTCACAAATAACTTTCCTCCTCCTGACTAGTATTTTTTCTTCTAAATGGTAAACTAGAAAAAAATAGAACGTAAACATTATATATATATATCAGTATTGAAAGGTGTGAAAGAAAGACCAAGTTATTACAAAAACAAGCATATCAGCATATATACACAATAAAATAAGTAGTCTTTCTAAGGTAACTTTCAAGTCCTGTTAAAATATTATAGTGCTTAATGGAAAAAAGGAAATACAGCAGAAATTAAAAGGAACTAAACTGCAATAGTATAATATTGTCAGGTGTAGCAGACAACAATTGTACAATTAATGTACTTATAACCATAAAGATTATAAGCGCCCTGAATAAGTCACACAATAGTACATAGTAAATGAAGTGGATTTTCATTCAAACACTTATGATCATAAGACACTTGCATTTATAATTTTTTTAACCACAGATCGAAGTACGTTGAGCTTCAACAACAATCGCTTTTACCCTATGCATTTTATTGCTAGATCTACTTACTTAAGATATAAAATCACAATGCAGTGAAGATCAAAGATGTAGCATTCTTAGTACGGTCAGTTCAATCCCTCTACCCCATCTCCAATTGGGCCCCCACTATGAAAATAGCTAGTCTGGGAGATGGGAGGTTCAGACAATAATAATTAACCAATCTGGTCGGTGAGAGGTTCAGAGGTCTGTTTTCCATGTTATCATGTATTACACTTTGTGGCGTCCTATAAAGAATAACTAGGCCTGGTTAAGGAAGTAGATACATATTAGCCGCTTGTTTTAAAGGGTTACTCCAATCAAAGAATGGTGTTTTAATAAAAACAGTGTTTTTATAGAGTAATCCCTTCTGAGGTGGTCCGCCCCCCAAAATAAAAAAAAATAAAAAATTGTCAACAGTCATCTCCATTATAGTACCTAGTCCAAGCTCTGCCTGCAACACCATCCTCCTTTCCTGATGTCCTTCCCCCTCCCCAGAAGGGCAGGGAGGGCAGGAATGACAGACTGAGGGGAGAACAGGATAGGCACGGAGGGGGACAGTGCCACTATTAGCGGTCTGCACCAGCATAATGTGTGTGCTAGTGTCAAACGCCAATTTACAAGAATTGACAGTGAAAATGAATATATGTATCCTTGCACCAAACATAATTATGCAGTCAGATCCGCAACAAAATGGTACATTATTAGCTTTAAACTATGTTACATATTTTGATACTTATTCATGTTGATCTATACCTTGTATATAATATGTATAAACATAATTCTGTTTCGCAACCAACATCAGAAACAGCGAGTAAGAGAACAATTCTATATCGTTTGAAATTTACTGAAGGTGCGGATTCGTTATACGTGTAACATAGAATAGAAAAAAAGACTTTCACATTGGGATTTGGTGCTTTGAAAGAAATACGCCTGCTTCCCATTCCATAGTTGACTAGAGTGGTGATATTTTCCTTGCAGCCTCAGCAAATACAGGCAGACCACTATGACATTATAAGAGTGATGCTAACTAGTACAAACAGCTCATTTAAATCCTTATTAACATATGTTACCAAACACGATGTTAGTTGCTTTGACATTTAAACAAGGAAGAATGTTGTGTAAAGGATTAGGCAAAACCCAGATTATATATATTTTCTTAATCTTATTGAAATTCTCTCTTCAAAAATGTAATTACAAACACAAAGTTGTTTCTACTAAGCCAGGATTTCCAGTGAATAATAATATGGAGTGCAACAACTGATATTACCCCCTTCTTATTAATATATTTATTCTATAGCACAAACAGGAGGAAAGCAGAGGGCGATAAAGTTGGTCACATCATGTAATCTCAGTTCCACAGCAAGGGCTTTCTCATGCAAGCGAAGGACAGAGAACAATGCAGCTTCTAAACACAATGCTAATATAAAGTGGTTTCCACAGAGATATGGCTAACCCTTTGCATACCACTCCATTGAAAAATAAGTATCATCATTTATTTTAAACATGGTGCTGAGACCTCGAATTGTATGAATTGCTGTTCATGGGTAGCTAACCATATCAATGATGTTCATTTCCAAAAATTACTTTTATTTAATGTTAGATCATCTTAAGCAGAAATATTGAAGAGAGCGGTTGGATATAAATAAAATAGTGAAAGCAAAGATATGCATTTTGGTGGGAAATTGAAGGCTGTTATTGCAGTGTGCAAAACTTTCAATAGATCTAAACTCCCCATTTCCTGACTGCTATACTGCAGCTCTTTACAGACTGATTTGGACAGCATCATGTGTGACTTGGGAATGTTAACATAATTTACAGTCCCTCTGTACCATGCAGAGAGACTAACTGGTATCTAGGAAATATGTTTCTACGTCAGAGGAACAGAGAGAATGGTATATTGAGCTTAACATATTAAATTCTGTTTTGCATTGCAAAGTGAAACCAGCATATATGCTCTACATTGCTGTTAAGTTATATTTAACAGATACTCCAAGCACTATAACATGCTAAGCTATTTTCTTGTTTTGTTTTTCTTGTTTTTCTTGTTAACTAGCTTATTGACTCTTCTTAGTTTATTTACTTTTTCTGGCTATTCTCAGCCAACCTGAACCTTTCACTTTCAGGCACATCTTCTTATAGCTTAGGCCATCTTTATGTAGAGCAACAATTCTTTGCCATGAGGTGCCATGTTGAACTTCCAGTGACCAGTATGAGAGAGTGTGAAAGAAATTGAACACACCTGCTCCCTATTCACACCTGAGGCCTTGTAACACTAATGAGTCACATGACCCCAGGGAGGAAAAATGGCTAATTGGGCCCAATTTGGACATTTCCACTTAGGGGTGTACTCACTTTTGTTGCCAACGGTTTAGTCATTAATGGCTGTGTGTTGAGTTATTTTGAGGGTACAGCAAATTCACACTGTTATACAGGCTGTACACTTACTACTTTGCATTGTAGCAGAGTGTCATTTATTCAGTGCTGACACATAAAAAGATATAATAAAACATTTACAAAAATGTGAGGGGTGTACTCACTTTTGTGAGATACTATGTATATATATATGTATAAATCTCCACGAAGAAAGGCACACGCTGGGCTTTTTGAAAAAAAATATTTGTCTTCATTAATAACACATGGGTTACAGCAAATCGACGTTTCAGTCCATCATAGGACTTTCATCAGGATGGACTGAAACGTCAATTTGCTGTAACCCATGTGTTATTAATAAAGACGAATAATATATTTATCCTGATGAAAGTCCTCAAGTAGGACTGAAACGTTGATTGGATTTTTTTAACAAGACTGATTAAAAGTTATATTTTATGGAATCCGTGAGTGCAGCCTTCTATTACAACCATTTGGATGTTTGGAGCCCTGGTAGTGCACCCGGTCTTGGGAGTTGGAGTCTGAGTGCAAGGTACAGTTGTTTCTTTTACACATATATATATATATATATATGCGCAGGGTAAGTATTCCAGTCGGCATAGCACACCCAAACATCTAGAAGGGGTTAAAGCTACATTCTATGAAGCAAAACAATGTACATTGTTATGTCATAAAGTCCAGTTTCCTTACACACTACTGCATATAAGAACAGGTGTGTGTGTGTATGTGTGTTTGTATGACAAACTATAAAAATAACATTCTAAAAATTGAGCAATCAGACAGAATGTTAAATGTGTTTACGTGGTCTGTTCTACTTTTACAAATTTGATCCAGAACTGCTCTTTGTAATGAATTCATATGTTCTGATTCATTACAACATTTTGAGTTCTAACTGTTTTTAAACCTCTAAATCCATTAGCTTCATAACCTCTAAGTAAACCTACATACACCCAAGTTTACATAAAAGTAAAACACTTAAATGATCAAATGTAGGATTTCAGGCTATAAAGTATCTGTAACTAGGACACATCATTTAATTCTGCATAACAGTAGGTTTTGGTGTCTGCGGAGATTTGTCTTATCTCTTTTAACACATTGGTTAAACGCATATAGAAAGTTACAGATGGATTAAATAAATACATATACATAAAAACGGATAGCAAAAGCTGATTTTTATTATTTAACATTCTAAAACAAGAATTAAGCTTAAACCCTTATGTCTAAACGTAGACATTTCAGTGTACAAGGTTAGGTCCTTCTGAAGAACTGTCTACAACCACAGATTTGTTATTTAACAGTCCATTACTACACCAATAGTTTCAATTTATTTCATAGAGCACAGATTAATGCTTTTGCCAACATTTTCTTTTCATGGATTCATATACAGTCAAAAAGAACAAAGACAAATACAAGGTAACACAATACTGAAAAACAGATTATGGGTTCTCAGTTTTATTATTACAACAACATTAAACAAAATAAACTTAACATTAAAGAGACCCTCTGGCCACCACAATAACTTCAAAACAAGTTTGTTATGGTGCCAGGAGGTCAATGTTTCTGGCTTATGTTTAGGGTTGAAACCATTCTCAAACAGTAAAACTCCAAAGTTTCCTTCCCAGCGCCATTTCATTCTGCCTCTCCAATATCTGCTTTTTTAAAAATCTTCAAAAATGGATGCCTCAGACTGCTGCTAGCAGGGGCAGTACTGATTAGCTTAGAGTAATCAGCTGATGTGCCCAGCTAATAAGTAGCTCCCCAATGACAAAGGAATAAATTAAACAGCAGTAAGCGCCTCTAGTGTAGGGCCTCTGGTAGATAGCTGCTTGAAGCAGTCTTAATATTGCAATTTACGCATTGTTTGTTTATTCAGGCCTATCAACCTTGATGCTTTCACTGCTTCTCTAAAAACATTGCAGGGTTAAGGGAACAGGGGCACTGCACCCAGACTTCTTCAATGAGATGAAGTAGTCTGGGTGTCTATAGTGTCCCTTTAATAGAAGCAATTTTGCACCAGTCACAGGCTGTTTATTATTCAGTGTAGCTTTCTAGTAAATGTCAATTTCTTGTAAATTTTCTGCAACAGCATATGAACACTGGCTAACTAACCCATATTCAGCTGCTCACTTTTGGTATTTACTGAAGTACCCATGTTACGTATGCAATGTACTTTGAAAAAAAATACACATTGTTACAATAAGCCTTTATCTAGTCATCTAAAGAGATATGGCATGAGCATCCACAATTTATTTAGAGGTCCACTAACATCAGTTGTTGCATAACTAAATGAATACCCTCTCCAAGAGAGGACGCAGAGCATATGAATGCATGCAAACTTACTGCACTGAAAACCCGTTACGGTTACTATAGTAACAACCTGGAATTTCTGGAAAACGACATGTTTTGATACATATCTCTGTACATAAAGCAATGAACGTGACGCTATAACAATTTGATTCATTTATTTCTACACAAACCTGAGAAAGTGCCTAGCAGCAGATTGCAGGGATCAAAGAAGGTGACAAATGTAGCCATATTATTTCCCCAGACCTTGCGTGCCAATCCCTGGAATGTAAACAAAGAAACAACCTCTGCTGTGCTGCCTCAACAAACCATAATTAGCCATATAAACAAAATTACAAAAAATGCTATTAATATACTGTTTCTAAATGCATCTATCATCTGCACATGTGTGCACTACAAGTCCATATCAGGTATTTTATAAAATGTAACCTGTACATAGTGCTTGCAGTTTTACCTTATATTATATATTGTTGATTTCTCTCTTTTGTACCTCATGTCCCTTGTTGGTTGCATCTGCTTCCATCTAAAAGTTATTCCCACAATGCAAAGCGTAAACTCATAAGCCTTGTGAGCCTAAGTAACAAAGGCATTGTGGGAGTCAGCCATCATGCTTGTTATTTGTCAATGTGCTACCATTGTGAAGAGGAACTGTCATGGACATGTTCTTTTAAACTCTAACCTCCCTAGAATGTGTATATTTATCCATCGCGTTATGTGAAAATGATTTCTTTAGTACTAGGAATTACATCTGTCCTTCTGGGCTTACAGTTTAAACGAGCACTGTCGAGTCAAGTCTCCTGGCATTTTAACCCTGAACACTGTCATTTGAGTGACAATTGGGCAAGCACTCACCCAAATGAAGATCACACTGCTTTGCTAAGCAGCTCATTCACTCTGCTATGAAATCAGCCCCAATTTATTATGTAAAGTCACTCGGGGCCTTAGCATGATGTGTTTTTCAACCAATTGGGGACTTAAGTTTGAGTTCCAACTCAGGTGTTGAAAACTTTGGTTGAAACAAATATTAAAATATCTCTATTGTGGTTAAAAATAAATATATAATTAAAAATATATTATAAAGTTATTCTCCAACAATTGTGTAGTCATATGTCTGCTGTTCCAGTTCAGCTAAACTGTTTCAGCTAGATTAATTCTGTAAAGTTGGCAGCTAGCCGAAACAAAAAACTGCCACAGAACTGACAATAGCTCAATCAATATTTCCAGCTCAGCGCACAAGTATATAAAAAATAATCCATATATTTGGACAGTAAATACACCTAAATGGGAGCAAAGTGGGCTGGAGTATACAAAAATCAAACAGCTGTATAAAACATCAATTACAGAAAAGGCCATATGGCATAGTTATCTAGCAATAACAACAATAAATAATCTAACCTCCAAATTTCATAACATTTACTTGGAGAACAATATAAAAACTTAGGCTAGAATCTGAAATGAAGATATATATTTTTTTTAAATCGAAAAGGTTACATAAAAATGTGTCTCCTACTACATAAGAATTTTCAGACAATTTGGATAACTACAGAACACTAGATCATAGTTTGAATATTCAATCACATATATAGTAATTTGAGTGATATTTAAATATGTTGCATAATCTACATCTTTAATTTAGGAGAGATTTATACATTAACAAGATTGTATTCATACAAATATTAGGGGTCTTCACCTACCAAGTTAAAACAAGGTTTACCAGAAAGAGATAAATCATGTTGCAGACTCGTATCATTAGTTAGTCCTGCCTTAAAGTCACATCTGGCTGTAATTGACCCACATTTCTTTACACAATACTTACCCTATAGGCACTCAGATGGCTTCATCTCATTGAAGTTGTCTAGGTGCACTGTCCCTGTCCCCCTTAGTCCTGTAATGTAAAAACAATGCAGTACCAGAGAAACTTCAATGTTTACATTTCAATACTAAGAAGGCTTGTAGTGGAGTTTGACTCTGTGAAATGGCACTGGACATCCTCAGGCTTAGCATGAGGACGACCAGCTGCAAATAATATCTCACAGGAAATGCTTTCCCATGGGGAACACCTAATGTGTGTTTGGAGCTTGCCATACGTGCATTAGGTCCCTCTATCAGATGATGTTGTAGGAGGCGGAGCACGACTGAGCACTGTGAGACCTGAGCACTGGAATCAGATATAGGGGTTTTTAACCCATTACATTGTTGGGGAGAACGAGGGCTGAGAAACATGTCAGTGTTAGGAATAAATCATTGTATTCCTAACACTAAAGTGTTCCTTTAATGCATTAAACATCTATGTAAAAAAAAAAAATGTAAAAAAGAAAAAAAACATGTACCTGGTATACAGAGCTTTTTTATTATGCCATAAATCTCTGTCTAGTAAGGGTTTATGGTATATTTATTGATGCTGTAGCACATAGGATAAGTCAAACTAATTTATAAACAGTGATAATACTGTCGCTAACAGTTTATACACCATCAGCTTCAGATTTTTATTTACCTGGCTGTGTGCAGCAATCTCCCATGCAATCAAACATGTAAATACATTGTCGGAAATTGTCTCTTTCCAGGACAGGTGGGAAAGGCTCATCTAAGACACGTGAAGCCCAAGTCTGGCCAATCTAAGACTATTCATGCTGGCCCTTTAAAAATAAGCAGCTTTTCTGCTCTCTACTATATAGCTCAACTTCTTTACAGCAGAATCGTTGCTGGGCTCTCCTGCATTCTACATAGGGAATTCTATTCAGAGCAAAGATCTTTACCAGTTTAGGAATATTATTTTGTAGAATATTGTGGATCCATTCTCTATGTTGACATCACAGTACATTATACAGGCACAGGACTCTAAATCAAGCTGTGACGGACCGCCTGGCACCCCCGACAGGGTACCTCCATCAATCGCTGCTTCCTAGTACTTGCAAGTACCATAAGCACTGCACTGGAACACCATAACCACTGTAAACCCCACAAACCACCCACCCTGGACCCAATACCAGGATCCATCTTCCAGTAGGTAGACCTATCCTAGACCAGAGAGGGTAGCAGGAACAGCTCTTACAAAAGCTTAGTGATTATACTCATGGGAGTATAGTGATAATAGCAATCCCCAGAGTGAACGTAGTTCTCCAACCCCAAACATGAGGCTAGACTTCATGAAGGGTAAAATGAGTGTGTTTAATGGAAGCCACTGCTGGTCTTTTATGCAAGTCCCCATGCAATGGGCACTCCCACATGGACCTTGTGAGGGACAGGGACACAAAGTTTACAGCCAATAACAATACAGTGACAAAGTGTGACACTTCCAATACAAATAGATAATTCCCTCCTCTCTGCCTGTGAGATAATTGAGTCAGATACTGTAATAACTCTATTACCTCCAGGTAGAAAAACTTCATATTTACAAAGTCTCATAAGTACCCCAAAACATAACATATCCCCATAAATGTCACATCCCGGGATAGCTCTGATCTGGGTGAACAACATATCCAACAATTCACCCAGATCAGAGCAGGGGTTCAGGAATTCCCTGGAAGTCTCTTTTTGACTGACCGCACGCATGGCTTCATGCCCAAAATAGCTCCAGAGAATGCGGCCGGTCTATTTTAACATTCGAAGTAACGTTCAACATCCCAGGGGCCATAGTCACAGGGTAGGAGGCTGGCAAACAGGCCCCTCCAAAAGTCAGTGGCGAAGTTCAATACAAAGCCCTTCCAATCTTATCAGTTTATCATTGTTATAAAGTAAGATCTCTGTACTGAATGCACAGTTAAAAAACACTGACTGCTACTCACATACATGATTAGATTTGCATTTACTACATCCTGAAATTAACAATGGTAAACTGCATTAAAGGGACACTAAGCACCAAAACCAATTCCACTTAATGAAGTGATTTTAGAACAAAAATCCATTCTCCTTTCTCAACTATTCCTAAGCACTGCCATATCTGGAAAAATGCAATATTTAAATGTTTGCAATAGAACTACTTTGGTGGCTGTCATACAGAGAGTCATTAGGGGAGCTGTTTTGAGGGCCTTTGTGTTTGGCATAATTGCCTACAGCTGTGGTAGTCAACCTTTGGCCCTCCAGAAGTTGTGCGCTACTGTACAGCTCCCCTATTGCTTTGCAAGCATTATGGCTAGCATTAAGAGCAAATAGGGTAATGTAGTCCACAACATCTGGAGTTTAGAAGTTTGTCTGCCCCTGACCTAGAGCATGATGACATTAGACTCAGTGTTTATTATAAGGCAGATTATAGTAACAGTTGTGTATGCACTGCAGGTGCTCAGTGCGTCTTAGTGCTTCTCGTTAATGATCTCATCATGCACAGATCTGTATGCAAAGAAGAGCATGTTTTAGCGCTACATTACAGGTATTTTTTTATTTAAATTTTTTACAGGGGGGATATAATGGAAATTTAAAAAGAACACATCTACTGTATAGAAATATGTATAATTTTAAAAGTTAGAATATTCCAATAAAAGGTCATCTGGTCACCCGTAGCCTTACAGAAAACTGTTTCTGTGCTATGAAGTCAAACATATTCAAGCGCTCGTGTGTGCCAGAGCACACATTTACCATGACATTTATTTTGTCAAGATGTCTTGCTTTTTATTTTTCTTCATTAACATTTCCCTTTCCATTTTTAGATGAATCATCATATTACCAGGAATGTCAACAGATTCTTTATTGTGTGTCACAGTCGGTATAGATTACAGTATTGTGCAATCATCTTCTGAATACTGCATCTTCTGGAAAAAAAGACTGGAATCCAATGAGTTATTGGTTTAATTTTAATTGCCTCAAGTCTAACAGATAGCAGAGGAGAAACTGTGCAGAGTAAATAATCAGAAGCAGTGATAGTAGGACAACATATTTATGCTCATATATGCAATGTATAGCATTTTATCACCATAATTGCTTAAACAATTAACACACTCTATGTTCAAAGGAGCACACTATTTAGTTATTGCATCCCAGCTTTTCTTACATCCTTTATATTTCACTTGTCGTGTTGCAAAATAATTGATTTTCACTCTCGACTGCTTTGCAGAAAACTCACTTTTTATCGGTGTGTCTGAGCCCTCATTTGAAGCTGCCTCTAGCATCTAAAACACATCATATGCGCTCTGCATTTAAATCCCCTGAATATGCCTCTGCTTCCCCTCTCATTCTCCCCCCCAGCTCTATAATTCATCCTCGTAAGTACCAGTAATTACATAGGGGTATGACTTAAACATAAAGATGAGGGTACTAATTAAACAAATAATGGTGTCTATCATTCCAGTGAAATCGAGTCAGTTAATTATATAGCTATGGAAAAAGAATACCAATTGTAACTGTAGGTTTCAAGAGAATATAGTAGCAAATATTTTGACATGATTAAAAAAAACTGTGTTTACACACATTTATATTTTCATATATGTGTGTGTGTGTGAGAAAAAAAAATATTTATATATATATATATATATATATATATATATATATATATATATATATATATTTAAAAAGTGCACAATTAATTGTTGGAATGTTTTTGATATGCAGAGCTCCCAGAATGCACACTATAGTCACCCAGACCATTTCAGCTTAATGAAGTGGTCTGGGTGCCAGGTCCCTCAGGTTTTAACCCTGCAGATGCAAACATAGCAGTTTCAGAGAAACTGCTATGTTTACATTTGGGGTTAATCCAGCCTCTAGTGGCTGTCTTCCGGACAGCCACTAGAGGCGCATCTGCAACGCTGGAGGCGAATTTCACCTCCTTTGCGCAGAGCGTCCATAGGAAAGCATTGAGAAATGCGCATGTGCATTCGGCTCCAGTGACTTCGGACGGGGGAGCTGACATCGGAGTGGGAGGAGAGGACACCAACGCCGAGGGAGCCCGGCGCTGGAATAAGGTAAGTGGCTGAAGGGGTTTTAACCCCTTCAGCGCCACAGGAGGGGGACCCTGAGGGTGGGGGCACCCTCAGGGCACTTTAGTGTCAGGAAAACCACTTTGCTTTCCTGACACTATAGTGATCATTTAACCACCAAAACGTTCTGCCGTACTTATGTTGTGCTAAGAGCCTTGTATTTGTTAAAATCTAGTGGATATGGGTATTGCTGGGAAATGCGATCCTAACTTTGAACTTATTTACAGTTTCTATGAGTGCATGGTAAGGATGGGGTGTATTGTTCTAAAATTTACTAATCCCATGATTTTAGTAGAATTTTAGAAGTTCATTGATGTAGTAGTGCAGTACTTTAAACACCATAAATGCAAGGCTACCTCTATAGCTGTATTACAGAGATTGCATATCGCTAAGGAACTGCAAGATACGGTATACATCACACATTGCTATTTCTACCAAGACCGCATCTTCTCCGAATCACTCAATTCTGATGAAGAAATACTACCCTCATTGAAACATGGTATTCACAAACCATCCCTCACTTCGTGTGCGTCGATTTACCAGTGGTTTCAGTTGGGTCCCTGAAGATCTTTACTTGGGGCTTGCTGCTGAATTTCCACTTTGCATTTAAATTGCCATGGACCATATTTTTGACTTCAAGGGCATCTGAGTTGACCTTACATCAGCTTTATAAAGAGTCTCTGTAAGATGATTCCCAAGAATTATGATTTTGGATAGACTGGTCCCTAGATAATAAACCTCTTAAATTTCAGATACTGATTTATAGCAATACCTGGCATAAAAAAAATGTAAATGTATAATTTTAAGGTAGACCTTTCACATACAATATTTGTAAAAGGTTTAGTTTAGAATATGTCTAGGTTTGGGACTTGTAGTTGGAGATTAGTTTTGTTATGAACTGCATTTTGTCTGAAATTGGGCCAATCAAATTCTGGAACTCCAAACCAATAAGTTGACAAACGGAAAGTACAATGAATGAGCACATTTATTTTGATTCATAGTTCATAAAAAGAGATTATTGATGGGAGAAAATGTTAATTGACGGCTAGAGGAGAGTTACTTAATGTTGATTTTATTCTAGTGATATATGTATATAAATGTCATTTATTACTGCTGGACTACTCTTTAGCCAGCTTGTGACCACAATAAGAAACATGATGTGGAGCTCCTCTTTTGGAGATTTTTATTTTTGTGCAACCCTAACCATCTTTATTGGGGAGATGTATCCTTTTGTACTTCTGTGTTCATGCAGATATATACATTGTTGGAAGTCAGCTGACCATTGAATGGCCAGCAATATAGTCAGAACTGTGGATGCACATCACCAACCATAGAGGACCCTCGGCACCTAGCAAAATAGGCAAATAATTGCAAAATGGTTTGCTCCATTACTAGGAAATTACAGTGGGTTGTAGTAGTTATGGTGCCCTTTAAGCTTGTTAGTAACAAGTTTAAACTTAATTTGAGGTTAGACAGCAGTGGTCAAACAGTACTCCCTGTTCCCTCAGCATTCTGTTTTGCTCACAGTTCAGCTCACAGGACTGGGTCATAATCTGTTACCAGAAGAGCATCTTTAAGAGAAGAATGCTAATGTGCTATGAAAATCTGCAACATGGAAGCATACAATGACACTGGTTTTCTTCTTAATTTAGTCTTTCTCTGGCAGCATATCTTTGTCCTCATGGTCAGAGCCCACTAGGTTTGTCTGGCCAGTGGCTACTTCTGCCAGGCTCCTAGTACCCACTCCCACCACTGCTTGCCTCTTGAGGGTCAGGCCAGTACTATATTGCAATATCAAAACTGATATCAATAACATTTATTAATATTTTACAAGATTATTTTTTAAATTATATTATGAAACTTTCTGGACACAGACACACACTCAGTCTGTATGGTTTAAACTGTGATTTCAAGAGTCAGATAATGGTATAGAATCTGTGCCTAAGCCCTAGTGTTGGACTCAAAGATACATAAAGCCTCTGCCATGCACATTGGCTCACAGTGACAACTAGTAAATTGGTTTATAAATACATTAAATCCCAAACCAAATTTCTAATAGTGTATGATGTGACATCTGATCTGACATGTGACAGTTAGACAACGGATGCCACACACTCTTCCATCACCTTCCCTCCCTTGACTTTCTCCAAATGTCATTATTTATTTATAATGATTTTGCTCAGTCCTTACTAAAACGTAGGCAGGCTGTGTACTAAAAACAGCAAACAAAGCAGACCCAACACATGCAAGGTCCCAGAATGAATGCACAATCAATGTTTCAGCCTGGTTTGAGGCTTTTATGAAGCTTTTCTTCACCATAGGCCAGCTGAGTATGAGATCCCTCCTGCTTCAGATCATTCTTTTAATATCGGTTCAATGTTCTAAATTGAATGATGGTTAATAAGCGACCCTTTGATTAGGAACTTAATTAGACATCCTTATAACAACTGGATGTAGCTGTTTTATATATTCTTTTAAACAACTGGTAAGAGCTGGCAACATCAGCATTTAAATATTCACTTTATCTGGATGTTTTGTTCAAAACAGGATTATACATACATTCATGGGTTGTATAGACAATATTGATCCATATACTGCACAATCTATAAGCTAAGAATTTTGGGGAATTCAAAGTGATTTTGAAATTTTAGCCCACAAAAGCATTCTCCTTGTAATCTATGACTGAAATACACATTGAATTAATTGTAAACTCCTTACAATTCACACTTTAGGGAATAACCTTGACATTTTTTTATAAAAGTGCAACATTTTGCTCAAGAAAGAAAAAATATCTATAATATTATAATACATTAGCATGAACCTATGATTAGATTTGCCTATTTCCCATTTTTAAATAAGTTTAGTGTTGGACAAACCGATACTGGGGTACTTTGTAAGCCGTGGTGGTATTAAATACAATATGGCCATATGGCGTGATCAAATCCATCTGATCCATCAAGATCTGAAAAAAAGCCTTTACAATGTAACTCTGTGCCGTTTGTCTATGAGCTGTTCTCTTGATGTGTATAATGTAAAAAAAAAAAATAAAAAAAAAAAAATAGACCTTTACAGTAGTACCACTGTTGAGAAATGCAGGTTCTGGGTTCCTAGAACCTATAATTTAGGTTAGAACATCTAACTTGAAACATGTTAGCTGTTTTTAAAACATATTTTATTTCTTTAACTCAGTGTTTGTACTTTTAACTAAGATGAAGTAAACGGAGGATTTGTTTGTTTTATGTGTGGAATATGGAGAATGTTTTGTGCAGATTTGACTGGTTCTGCACTAGTATACCAGACGGCAAAATATATAAACTATCTAGGACCGAGAAAAAAAACAGAGAGACTTCAAGGAAAATAGGAAAATGTTACAAAATTTGAATATTGTTTACCAGTGACGGAACTACCGTGGTCGCAGAGGTCACTTCAGGGGGCCAGGGCGCCCTGCAGACCCCTGCAACCGCGAGTCCCACCAGCTGAGTAATGCGGCCCCGGCCCTCGCGGTGTAACTGCCGGGGCTACATTGAAGGGCATTGAAGGACTTGTAGTCCTCTTTATTCAGCACACATCCAGCACTTACTCTCCAGCGCGATCTTTTCTAACTCGGCTAGGGTTCCCTGTTGTTGAAGTTACCAGCCGAAGTGAGCTAACATACATACCATTTGGCAGATTGGTGTGCTCCCCAGCCTGGCGTGAGGTGTGGCGAACAGGGTAAGTTGATTTGGGCTATTCCCAGAGTGTTTCTGACTTGGGGTCCAAGTGCAGCACCCTTAGCCCTTCCATATTTGCTTGGTGGGTTTCAGAGCTCCCAGCCCCCCTGGTATTGCTCGTTTCTTCTCCATATCGCTTATGGTTATAGATTACCCTTTTTTATCTTTGACTCAGGATATATCCAGTGAAGGGGCCCCACACTGGAGGTATTTTTTCCATCTATAGGGAGCATTTGGGTCTTGCAGTATTACAATCATCTATGTTTTATATGTATTTTACGTACTAGTTTCATATTTGTTATATCCATTTTGGTCATAATATATGGCATGTTAACCCGGTTTTTCGGTTCGCGAACGGCGAACGCGAACTTCCGCAAATGTTCGCGAACCGGCGAACCGCGCAAACCGCCATTGACTTCAATGGGCAGGCGAATTTTAAAAACAACAGGGACTCTTTCTGGCCACAATAGTGATGGAAAAGTTGTTTCAAGGGGACTAACACCTGGACTGTGGCATGCCAGAGGGGGATCCATGGCAAAACTCCCATGGAAAATTGCACAGTTGATGCAGAGTCTGCTTTTAATCCATAAAGGGCAGAAATCACCTAACATTGACACCTGTCCTCAAAGCCCAGCCCTGATACACACTGACACAGAGCAGAATAGAGACTGTTCCCCCTACATAGGGTCACTTGGCAGATATGGATTGACACCTGTCCTCAAAACCCCTGATACACACTGACACAGAGCAGAATAGGGACTGTTCCCCCTACATAGGGTCACTTGGCAGATATGGATTGACACCTGTCCTCAAAACCCCTGATACACACTGACACAGAGCAGAATAGAGACTGTTCCCTGTCCACAGAGACCATGATACACACTGACACAGAGCAGAATAGGGACTGTTCCCCCTACATAGGGTCACTTGGCAGATATGGATTGACACCTGTCCTCAAAACCCCTGATACACACTGACACAGAGCAGAATAGGGACTGTTCCCCCTACAAAGGGTCACTTGGCAGATATGGATTGACACCTGTCCTCAAAACCCCTGATACACACTGACACAGAGCAGAATAGAGACTGTTCCCTGTCCACAGAGACCATGATACACACTGACACAGAGCAGAATAGAGACTGTTCACCGTCCACAGAGACCATGATACACACTGACACAGAGCAGAATAGGGACTGTTCCCCCTACATAGGGTCACTTGGCAGATATGGATTGACACCTGTCCTCAAAACCCCTGATACACACTGACACAGAGCAGAATAGAGACTGTTCCCTGTCCACAGAGACCATGATACACACTGACACAGAGCAGAATAGAGACTGTTCACCGTCCACAGAGACCATGATACACACTGACACAGAGCAGAATAGGGACTGTACCCCCTACATAGGGTCACTTGGCAGATATGGATTGACACCTGTCCTCAAAACCCCTGATACACACTGACACAGAGCAGAATAGAGACTGTTCCCTGTCCACAGAGACCATGATACACACTGACACAGAGCAGAATAGGGACTGTTCCCCCTACATAGGGTCACTTGGCTGATATGGATTGACACCTGTCCTCAAAACCCCTGATACACACTGACACAGAGCAGAATAGGGACTGTTCCCCCTACATAGGGTCACTTGGCAGATATGGATTGACACCTGTCCTCAAAACCCCTGATACACACTGACACAGAGCAGAATAGAGACTGTTCCCTGTCCACAGAGACCATGATACACACTGACACAGAGCAGAATAGAGACTGTTCCCTGTCCACAGACACCATGATACACACTGACACAGAGTGTCCGCGTGAAATAGGGCCGTGAGTAATGACGTCACGGGTAGCCTGCCCATAGTATCGCATAGGGTGGAAGAGCTGATAGGACATCTGAAACGTATTGGGATGGAGATGCTTAATTGTTCTCCAAAATGCTTGACACCACCCCATAGTGAATCTCTGCAAACTTTAATACCATCAGAGGAGGAAGAATGTGGCAGCCCAGTGGGATTATTCGAAAAATTTCAAATTGATGATTTTCCAGACCCTGGGGTTGACATTAGTCCAGATTTACATCTTGTGACCCATGAGGATGTTCCAGGCACTACTTGTGAAATAAAGACAGATAATAAAGTGAATGATCCTTCTCCTTGGGACTTGCACCCTGTCGTTGAAGGTGGAGTAGGCAATGGCAAGAGCATGCTGTGGGTAGTCAGTGCAAACACTCTCTTCCCGGTGAATAATGAGGAGACTAACTATGATGACGTTATTTGCGTTGAAAGTAATGATGCCAGAGATCTTTTGAAACCATATAGAAGGAACGAATTGGTTAAAAGAAAGGCAAGAGACCACCTGCATATAGACAAGAATACGCATAAGAGAAAGAAGAGAACAGGTGAAAAAGAGAAGCTGCAGACTGCCTATCTGCAAATAGTTGAGTTATGTCCTGAAGATGTCCGTGTTACCACAGTGCAGACTCTGTTTGATACACTACTGAGGAGAGTCAGAGAAACCCCAGATCTTCACGTATTGGATGAGTCGGTGCGTGGAGTTGCAGAGAATGTAGAACAAGAAATATTTAAACTTTTCCTGTGTACTGACAGCAGATATAAGAATAAATACCGGATCCTCCTTTTCAATTTGAAGGACCCTAAAAATCAGATCCTGTTCCGTTGTGTGGTCCTTGGTGAAATCACCCCACAGTGTTTGGTTCTAATGAGTGCAACGTAAATTGGCAATGTGCACTGGAACAGTTCTGCAGAGCACACGCTGAAGGAAGGACTGACAGAGCCGCTTGAAGACAAGTAACTGCTATTCAATCTATAACAGTGAAAAACAAATTTTGGTTTTAAAAGCACGCTATAGAGACACCAGATATGATTGGCAATGTGCACTGGAACAGTTCTGCAGAGCACACACTGTAGGCCTGAGACACCCGCTTAAAGACAAGTAACTGCTATTCAATCTATAACAGTGAAAAACAAATTTTGGTTTTAAAAGCACGCTATAGAGACACCAGATATGATTGGCAATGTGCACTGGAACAGTTCTGCAGAGAACACACTGTAGGCCTGAGACACCCGCTTGAAGACAAGTAACTGCTATTCAATCTATAACAGTGAAAAACAAATTTTGGTTTTAAAAGCACGCTATAGAGACACCAGATATGATTGGCAATGTGCACTGGAACAGTTCTGCAGAGCACACACTGTAGGCCTGAGACACCCGCTTTAAGACAAGTAACTGCTATTCAATCTATAACAGTGAAAAACAATTTTTTTGTTTTAAAAGCACGCTATAGAGACACCAAATATGATTGGCAACTGTCAAAGCACACTGGAACAGGTCTACAGAGCACACGCTGAAGTAGGACTGACACCCAGATGCTTGCAGACAACTAACTGATCTTCTATTACAGTGAAAAAAAAATATTTCTTTAAAATCTAAATCTTAAGCTATTGTTAAAACAGATATGAGTGGTGGCACTGGGCAAGTGGGCACAGTATCCAATGTGAACCTCACACAGAAGCTGGCAGGCAGGCAACTGCTCTTCTATTACAGTGAAAAAAAAATATTTATTTTAAATGTAAAGCTTAACCAATTGTTAAAACAGATATGAGTGGTGGCACTGGGCAAGTAGGCACAGTATCCAATGTGAACCTCACACAGAAGCTGGCAGGCAGGCAACTGCTCTTCTATTACAGTGGAAACAAAATTTTGGTTGTAAAAGCACGCTATAGAGACACAAGATATGAGTGGCAACTGTCAAAGCACGCTGGCACAGGTCTGCAGAGCACACGCTGAAGTAGGCCTGACACCCAGACGCTTGCAGACAACTAACTGCTCTTCTATTACAGTGAAAAAAAAATATTTATTTTAAATGTAAAGCTTAACCAATTGTTAAAACAGATATGAGTGGTGGCACTGGGCAAGTAGGCACAGTATCCAATGTGAACCTCACACAGAAGCTGGCAGGCAGGCAACTGCTCTTCTATTACAGTGGAAACAAAATTTTGGTTGTAAAAGCACGCTATAGAGACACAAGATATGAGTGGCAACTGTCAAAGCACGCTGGCACAGGTCTGCAGAGCACACGCTGAAGTAGGTCTGACACCCAGACGCTTGCAGACAACTAACTGCTCTTCTATTACAGTGAAAAAAAAATATTTATTTTAAATGTAAAGCTTAACCAATTGTTAAAACAGATATGAGTGGTGGCACTGGGCAAGTAGGCACAGTATCCAATGTGAACCTCACACAGAAGCTGGCAGGCAGGCAACTGCTCTTCTATTACAGTGGAAGCAAAATTTTGGTTGTAAAAGCACGCTATAGAGACACCAGATATGAGTGGCAACTGTCAAAGTACGCTGGCAGGGTTGTGCAGGGCACACGCTGAAGGAAGGCCTGACAGAGCCGCTTGAAGGACACTGACTGTCTGCTATTAGCTTACACTGGAAACCTTTTTTCTTTGTAAAAGCACGCTAAAGAGACACCAGATATGAGTGGCAACTGTCAAAGCACGCTGGCACAGGTCTGCAGAGCACACGCTGAAGTTGGCCTGACACCCAGACGCTTGCAGACAACTAACTGCTCTTCTATTACAGTGAAAAAAAAATATTTATTTTAAATGTAAAGCTTAACCAATTGATAAAACAGATATGAGTGGTGGCACTGGGCAAGTAGGCACAGTATCCAATGTGAACCTCACACAGAAGCTGGCAGGCAGGCAACTGCTCTTCTATTACAGTGGAAAAAAAATTTTGGTTGTAAAAGCACGCTATAGAGACACAAGATATGAGTGGCAACTGTCAAAGCACGCTGGCACAGGTCTGCAGAGCACACGCTGAAGTAGGCCTGACACCCAGACGCTTGCAGACAACTAACTGCTCTTCTATTACAGTGAAAAAAAAATGTTTATTTTAAATGTAAAGCTTAACCAATTGTTAAAACAGATATGAGTGGTGGCACTGGGCAAGTAGGCACAGTATCCAATGTGAACCTCACACAGAAGCTGGCAGGCAGGCAACTGCTCTTCTATTACAGTGGAAACAAAATTTTGTTTGTAAAAGCACGCTATAGAGACACAAGATATGAGTGGCAACTGTCAAAGCACGCTGGCACAGGTCTGCAGAGCACACGCTGAAGTAGGCCTGACACCCAGACGCTTGCAGACAACTAACTGCTCTTCTATTACAGTGAAAAAAAAATATTTATTTTAAATGTAAAGCTTAACCAATTGTTAAAACAGATATGAGTGGTGGCACTGGGCAAGTAGGCACAGTATCCAATGTGAACCTCACACAGAAGCTGGCAGGCAGGCAGCTGCTCTTCTATTACAGTGGAAACAAAATTTTGGTTGTAAAAGCACGCTATAGAGACACAAGATATGAGTGGCAACTGTCAAAGCACGCTGGCACAGGTCTGCAGAGCACACGCTGAAGTAGGCCTGACACCCAGACGCTTGCAGACAACTAACTGCTCTTCTATTACAGTGAAAAAAAAATATTTATTTTAAATGTAAAGCTTAACCAATTGTTAAAACAGATATGAGTGGTGGCACTGGGCAAGTAGGCACAGTATCCAATGTGAACCTCACACAGAAACTGGCAGGCAGGCAACTGCTCTTCTATTACAGTGAAAAAAAATATTTATTTTAAATGTAAAGCTTAACCAATTGTTAAAACAGATATGAGTGGTGGCACTGGGCAAGTAGGCACAGTATCCAATGTGAACCTCACACAGAAGCTGGCAGGCAGGCAACTGCTCTTCTATTACAGTGGAAACAAAATTTTGGTTGTAAAAGCACGCTATAGAGACACCAGATATGAGTGGCAACTGTCAAAGTACGCTGGCAGGGTTGTGCAGGGCACACGCTGAAGGAAGGCCTGACAGAGCCGCTTGAAGGACACTGACTGTCTGCTATTAGCTTACACTGGAAACCTTTTTTCTTTGTAAAAGCACGCTAAAGAGACACCAGATATGATTGGCAACTGTCAAAGCACGCTGGCACAGGTCTGCAGAGCACACGCTGAAGTAGGCCTGACACCCAGATGCTTGCAGACAACTAACTGATCTTCTATTACAGTGAAAAAAAATGATTTCTTTAAAATCTAAAGCTTAAGCTATTGTTAAAACAGATATGAGTGGTGGCACTGACTGTGCAAATGGGCAAGGCATCCAACCTGACACAGAAGCTGGCAGGCAGGCAACTGCTCTTCTATTACAGTGAAAAAAAAATATTTATTTTAAATCTAAAGCTTAACCAATTGTTAAAACAGATATGAGTGGTGGCACTGGGCTAGTGGGCACAGTATCCAATGTGAACCTCACACAGAAGCTTGCAGGCAGGCAACTGCTCTTCTATTACAGTGAAAAAAATTATTTATTTAAAATCTAAAGCTTAACCAATTGTTAAAACAGATATGAGTGGTGGCACAGACTGTGCAAATGGGCAAGGCATCCAACCTGACACAGAAGCTGGCAGGCAGGCAACTGCTCTTCTATTACAGTGAAAAAAATGATTTCTTTAAAATCTAAAGCTTAAGCTATTGTTAAAACAGATATGAGTGGTGGCACTGACTGTGCAAATGGGCAAGGCATCCAACCTGACACAGAAGCTGGCAGGCAGGCAACTGCTCTTCTATTACAGTGAAAACAAATTATTTATTTTAAATCTAAAGCTTAACCAATTGTTAAAACAGATATGAGTGGTGGCACTGGGCAAGTGGGCACAGTATCCAATGTGAACCTCACACAGAAGCTGGCAGGCAGGCACCTGCAATTACATTACACAGGAAAAAAAAAAAAAAGCAGCCTGATGTTCTAGCCCTAAAAAGGGCTTTTTGGGGTGCTGTCCTTACAGCAGAGATCAGATGAGTCCTTCAGGATTGTAGTGGACACTGAATACCCTAGCCTAGCTATCAATTTCCCTATCTAATCAGCAGCAGCTAAACTTTCCCTCCTCTCACTAAGCATGCATCTTCCGAATGAATCGAAAATGGATGCTGGGAGGGAGGTTGGAGGGTGTGGAAGGGAGGGAGTGCTGCTGATTGGCTGGAATGTGTCTGCTGACCGAGAGGCACAGGGTCAAAGTTTGCCCAATGATGACGAATAGGGGGCGGTTCGAACTGCGCATGTGTCCGCCCGCCGTGGCGAACGCGAACACGCTAATTTCGCCGGGAACTGTTCGCCGGCGGACAGTTCGGTACATCACTAGTTATAGATTTATGACTCTTGTAGGTTAATATTCTGAGAGATTTTTGTTTTTACATTTTCCTGGCACTATAGTGCCCTGAGGTGCCCCCACCCTCAGGGCCCCCCTCCCGCCGGGCTCTGGAGAGAGGAAAGGGGTTAAAACTTACCTTTCTCCAGCACTGGGCGGGGAGCTCTTCTCCTCCGATCCTCCTCCTCTCCTCCCATTTTGCTGAATGCGCACGCGTGGCAAGATGCTTGCGTGCTCTCACTGTGAGAATCATGCAAGCGCCTCTAGCGGCTGTCAGTGAGACAGCCACTAGAGGATTTGATGGCTGGATTAACCCATTTATAAACATAGCAGTTTCTCTGAAAACTGCTATGTTTATATAAAAAAATGGGTTAACCCTAGCTGGACCTGGCACCCAGACCACTTCATTAAGCTGAAGTGGTCTTGGTGCCTAGAGTGGTCCTTTAAAGGAAAACAGTGTCCTTTAGCAGAAATTATAAGCGATTCTCAATGTTTTTTTGTTTTTTTTTTATGGTGTAATTTTCCAAATAGAAGTTCATGTAGATGGTACAGGGAGTACAGGGATAGGATTATAAAAATTCTAAACATGACCCAATTAATAATTTAATTCGCTATATTTCAAAATTTAATAAATAGCCCTGTTACAGTCCAAAATATGTTGTTGTTTTTTTGTTATTATGCTACAATTTAGTTCCCACTAGAATTATTTGATCAAACCCTGTTTTCATTACAACTACTAAGGTTGCTTAGGGAAGTGTAAGTTGTTGGTTTTAAAGTGTACATTTAAAGTGAATTTGACACCAAATTCTAGTTGCTTGATTCAAACAATTCATCATGCCAACGGTGTTATCAGTTTGCTAATTTACCCATAAAATTTGAAATTCACTTTAAGTTGGATTACACACTTTAATGAACAGCCCTGCTATCCTAATTACAATAAACTGAATGAAGATTGAACCAAAGAATTCTATTGAGGCTTTGGTAAGTAAACCATATGGACAGAGTTCTATTTTTCAGATCCATGATTTGCTCAATATATATATATATATATTTTATGCGTAATAAAAATATATGTATTGCAATTGTCCCTATCAATAATATCATATTTACTGAATCAAACACAATTCAATATTTTAAGTTGTACTTGGAATTGTACTTCGCTTTCTGTCCTCACCGCAATGTTTCTTTCTATCCTAAAATCATGTTCTTGTTGACTTCAGAATATTGAATATTCGGCTAAGTGTGATATTTCTTGCACATGTCAGGAAAGCTAGAAGCTCTATTCATTTCAATAATGGGAATAGACAACCTCCCTGAATATTGCTTTGCTCAGTATACACGTGGATCATTCAATACAATAAATCACTGACATTTTACGTTTGTGTGGTTCAATAGAGATTCAGAAAACTAAAACTTGAGAATGGGTTATACTGTATTTATCATAAGTTTATCTTGATGTATATTCGTTTTTCTTTCACCAAAACGTTTATTTTTGTTAAAACAGCTTTGCCACTTGTTTAGCCTTTATTATATTGCATTTTGTTTCCCTGGTTAGCTCAGGTTTTTTTGTTCTTTTTTGGTAAAATAAATTCCTTACAAAGTTACACATAAGGAAATAATTGTATTTATGTATAAACAGTAGGTTGACAAAAGTTGTCGAAAGGTCAAGCTCCATGCCATTGGATATAAAGAACTTTACTTACCTCCCACAGTGTTGAGTCACCTCCTCAGCAATGCGCAAGCACACTGTAATCTTTCAAATTTCTATGACTAGAACAGTGCTTGGGGTGGGGCTCGACAAATCCCAGGTGCCACGTCTCCACGAGAATTTTGTCCTGGCGCCTGGGTGCTTGTCAGCATGTTCAGTGGCTGCAGAATCAGCCCCCCTGCTCTCTTGTGGTGGCTAGCTGATGCAAAATGGAACCGGGCGGCGAGGGATCTGTAATTTTTACGCAGAGCGGGGAGGCGCTGAATGTAGACTTATGCCAAGTTTCCACTGAGTGGTATGGTTTGGGTCGGTACTGTCTGGTACTCTATTTTGAGTGTTTCTATTATAAAAGTGGTTCATACAACCGAACCAAACCGCACCATTCCTGGGCCCTCTTCAGAGGTAGGTCCATAGGAAATGGTACGGTACGGTTAGGGTGGAGCTACTGGTGTCACACTATACAATCCATTGATTGGCGGACAGGGAAACGTCAATGCTCGCAACAAATGACACACTAGGCATTTGGTCTAAACCCTGCATGCCCACTGGAGGTTCGACTTGCAGTGGAAACGCTTACCTGAATAGGCTCTTCCGAACCGTACCGGCCTGAACCATACTACTTAGTGGAAACAAGGCATAAATCTGAGTGACTGCCACAGGAGGTGTTAGCAGGCAGTAATGTAAACACTACTAAAGTTAAAAGTCACAGCTGTTAATGCAAGTATTACACAATAAGATACAATAAAATACTGTGTAACCTACTTAACAGGTACCTTTGTAAGAGAAACACAGAATGGGCAAACTGTGATAGACTGCTACTGGTTATAGAGCACCCACCCTGGGCTAGAAAAAAATAGAAATAGAGATATTGAAAGAAGTGAGTCAATACTCAAACTTTCCACCAGGATTCAATAACAGCTAAGATAGGTAGGTCCACTAAACAGTGCAAAAATAGCAACTGTGTAATTATCAAAACTGGAATGAATATCTAGGGTAACGTTGGCTCCTACAATCATAAATATATCGCAGGTCTGTTAGTCTCTAGAACTTAAGTCCAAATAATATAATTTAATAAAAAGAGTGCTGTCAATGCAGAGTCCACAATGTATCAGCTAGCAAAAATTGCAATATGGAATCTTCCTGCTATGGTATAACACATCAGGAGGTATCAGGTAAATCTTGACTGAATACAGTATATATACAGATATAAAATCCGTAGATCTCGTTGGAATCCTAGTAGTGTGATGATGGATGTTCTATTAGTATAAAATAAGGATGAAATACACAGGTACGTAAGCAGAAGTTGTTATCCTCATTTTCGAGATGTGTATGCAGCCGCTGGTAAGTGCTGGTGTGCGCTCCACTGCAAACTCAGTTTGCGTTCCACTTCGCTGTTCCTGTCTATTGTGATGCTGCCTTACGCTTTTCGTAACTCAACCGTTCACTTCATCAGAGAGTAATGTAATCATTGCCTTTTTTTTCTGAAAGGCAGTGTTTACGTTGAAAAGCCTGCGGGGACAGGCTATAGACAACGGAACATTAAGCTGTAGTGATTCTGGTGACTATAGTGTCCCTTTAAGAATTTTATTTTTGTCAATGAAAATAAAGCCTTGTTCGTTTAAAAAAAAAAACATGACTCCTAACTTTTTTTGTTGGCTGCTGGACTCCAAGAATATTTGTCAAGCACTGGTTTAAGGCACCTCATGTAGAGATTCAACCTTTGCTAACCTGAAGGAGGGCAAATTGATTACACCACTGTAGCAGTATCAAACATGTATCTCTGCAAATACATGCAATTTTACACTGCTGACTGGCTCGAAGGTGTGGTGCTGGTAGCGTCAGCATGTGCTCCAAGCAATGTGTCACAGTTGGTCAGTGCAAGCACAAACAGTGAGGTTCTCTTACTGCTATAACTGAAATAACCTAGTTGCAGTCCACAGTATTGATACTATGTAGAAATGATGGACTCTACTTTGTCACCACCCTGAGCAGCCTGCATATATCACACTGATGCACTGACAAGACTGACAAGATGGTTGGTGGAGGATCTAATAGAGAAAGTATAGGTCAGTTAATTAAATATGGAAATGGAATAGTAGAGGTTACAGTAAGGGGTACTTCTAGACCTTAGAATGACCTGGCCAGTCAGACACACACCTACGTTAATGATGTAAGAAAAGTAACAACCATACAGAACTAGCTGGGTTAAGATAACAAAACAGACTAAACAATACGCAAACCAAGTCAGGAATAAAATCACAATAATAATTAAGAATGTGCTATCAAGTACTGAAAACCACAAAAGGGCACAACTTTGTGTCTGGAAAAATGACAGCAAATAGGCAAACTACATGAATCAGTCTTTGTTAGGAAATCTACTCCAAAAGGTGCAGGATTACTCACACATTATTGCCCCAGTTTGGCAGTCCATTGTATTTCCATACTAAACACTCGTTTGTTTTTTTCTGATAGATTTACATTATTAAACAAAAAGAAGTTTACTGACAATGAAAAAAATGAAAACACATAGTAATACACGATTCAAGACTAGGTGGTTTCTCTGATACCATAAAAACAAGACCCAGTGAAAACTCCTGGCTACTGCCAGATGCCTGCGATCTACGTCTACAAAATTCATGGACATTCCAATGTGTTTATCACAAAGAAATGCAACTGATAGGATTATCTAACAGAGTTTGCAAAATGCATCAGGGAACATGAAAGAGAATTTTCAAAATAAGTGGTGCCCTTTTCTTTCTTGATAGCGTCAGTAGGAAAAACAACACTGTACTCATAACATGCACTGGGGAATTTTGTGATGCCTACTTCAGTTTCTTTTGAAGTTTCTTTTTAAAGAAAATCTTATAAGACAGGCTCAATACTTAACTTTTTATTTTAAAAAAAAATATGTTTATAAAAATAAATCGCTATTTAAACAGTGCTCTCTAAATATATTAAATGCTCAGAATTTGCACATGCACATGTTTGTGACAGTGAATTTAAAATATTATCCAAATATAGAGCTTATTTATAAATTATTTATAAAAAAAATCTTATTTATAAATTAGAACAGGTTCTAGAGAAAGGACTTAAAGGATGGTCACAATTAAAAGATGCAGCAATTTTTACATACAGTAAACAACTGGATTGCATAATTTTGGTAATTATTGTATGTAATTATAGGTACTGCTGATAATTACCATTTACAAACTGGGCTAAAATTCATTTACTGCAGAAGCTTATTAATATGCCATTTCTTCTTCATCATATTATTATCTATTTAGTATCTTTTCTGTTCAAAGGTTAATTGCTGCACACTTTGGAATAGGAGGAACTTTGTGAAAAGTAACTATCCACATTTTATACTAAAAATCTGATACATTAATTATGGGTTTATGTCTTAAACAAGGGGTAACAGGAAAGGGCGCAGTAAGCCCTTTAAAATAAATTGACTCCTTTGCACGTGTTTGACCAATTTATCCTGTTGCATATTTATAAGTTTCACCTTCCCAGCTTACTGCAAGAAAACGCCCAGAATAGAAATTCTCTTTACACGTAAACCCTTGCCGGGTCTGCTAAAGTGATTTAGGGTTATATAAGCACAAATTCCATACAGCATCCTTAGTTAGGTCTGACTCAGAGCTTTGATGGTGACCATCTGCTATCCCGTTTAAATCCTTCTGTTGCAGGGTAATTAGAAAATCAACGAATGTGCACATTACATACAGTTCAAGAGGGCCCATTTAGAGTATTTAGTGTGTGTCAATGAGGATTGTGGCAAGTGGTTTAGCACATGAGTCATTCGCAGAAGTGAACAGGAAGAGATAAAAGTCGCCATTGCATTTTATTGTCAGGCCTGCGTATGCTCAATCATTACGGCAAAGAAATGGCAGACAAATAGTAATATAACAGACCTATTTGTATTTATGAGCCATATGCTTAATAATTGGGGTATAGAGTAAGTCTGTTTGGTTTACCGACTTTAATTATACTCTGCAGTTCACAGTAAATCAATATTGGTCACAGTGACCAATGGGGCATATAATATATAGTTCTATATTAATCCCCCCTAGCTGGGTTGCATTAGATGTGCATCTTCACACAAACAGCACCATCCCCGATAGGACATGTGTATAATATGTACTTTCCAGGACATAGAATACAATTTCATGTTATCCATGAATTGTCACCATTTCTCAAAATGGTAGAATGATGTTATGATGTTACAATGCCATAGGCGGTATTAAAAAATGAAAAAGAAGCATTAAAATAATGCTTAAAACCATTTTAATAGTCATATGAACATATCTATGTAGTGGTAGATACCTGCTACATTCCCTTTTTGATATGTAAATCATTTATTACATTACATTACCACAGAAAAATGAAATCAGATGTTTCAAACACAAAAAGCAACATTTCATAGCAATGTTTTGGAGTTGTATTATGCCTGTAGGTGTAAAAAATGTTGTCATGGCAGCCAAGGCACTGTGTAACTGCATGAAGTGATGTGAGTGAGTTATGTAAAAAAAAAAAAAAAAAAAATCACATTAATAAATTGTAACATATACACTTTTTAAAATGCCCTCCCGTTCCATATTGATCCTTTTTTATCCACTTATTGCTTCTAATGTCTAAAACAGAGGGGGGAAGAGGCATCTTTTCTTTCTGACAAATATTACCACCACTGTCAGATTGGTAGTTTGTCAGTGACGGGTAAGTTGTTAGTGTTTTCTTTTTTGTAAAAAACAAACAAAAAAACTGATGTGCACCTTTAGCTCACATACAAGTGTAATCTGATTTCATTTTATACTAGCTCTTATAAAATGTCATTGTACATACTTATATCAAGAAGCTCTGCAATGCCCCTAGCACCCTTTTGTAAGAAATTATAAATACATGCATTCACATTTATATACACACATACTTACGCACGCACAGACATTAATACAGACACATGCTCACATTCAGAACCAGAATAGGGCAAGTTAATCTACTCTTGCATAATTTTTTTAATTTTTTTTATTACTGAGTTGCTCTCTTTTTGGGCGTATAAGTGAAACAGTGTTATGCTTTTCTATAGGCAGTTTTAAATCCAAAGAGCCATTCATAAATCCAAAGATACTCAAGAAGAATTTAGTAGCAGGTTATTCTCTTAGGTGACTGGGCGTACTGGGACTGTTAAGGAATTAAAAATAAAGGGAAAATATCAGAGTGTGAAAAACCAATGTGATTAAGGGACAAAGGTAAAATGCTATAAGGATTATTCAGTAAACAACTGTCAATTATTGCACTTTTCAGACTATAATAACCAGCCTTTGACTAATGTTATACTGACGAATGTTTACAATTCCACTGTTTTGGGATACGTTTTGCAACGTTTTTAATTCACTATTATTCACTATTCGTTGAATAAACTTATTTATTTTTATGTATATCTTGGAAAGCTTGTATGATAACATTTTAAAAACTTTTCATAGAATGTATATAGTACAACTCAACAGTAATGGTTAGTCCAATTGACTTTCTAAGCACATTAAAGTTTTACTGTAACCCTTTTAAGGGGGGAGAGGGGCTTTCTGGTATAATATGGCCTATTTGACTCTATAGAGAAATCCTCCCTCCTCAATTTGCAGTTAAAACTGCAAAAATAAGATTTTACTCCTCTTGAATCCATCACTGCGCAAAGCTCCTAGCTCTGTTTTTCTGCATCCCCTCTGATGTCACGGGGCCATGTGTGAACCAATCACATGCCTGTAAAATTGTAAAATTTTTCCAGCTTTTAAAAAAAAAAAACAATGTAGAATGGAGGGTGGCGGGAGGGAATGCAGAGTGGGTGGGAGGGGAGAGCTAGCTTTTCGTTGAGGGCACTTTGTTTGCGAAGGTAAGATTTTCACATCTGTCCGGCCCTCCTGTCAGCCATTTAAAAAGGCGGTGTTTACATTAAAAAGTCTGCAGAGACATGCTATACTCACCAGAACAACTACATTAAGCTGTAGTTGTTCTGGTGACTATATTGCCATTATCTAATCAGTTTGTGTTTAAGGGAATAAGGAGTTGTGTGTATGTGTGTATGGGAGTATAGATTTGTATGCATGCAGCATATCTGGCAGTATGACTTTGCAACCTCTCTGGGAGACTACCACTTTGCCAGTGACCCTCAAGTAAACTGACTTTAAGATCCCTATTCTAGATTGTTACAAAGTTTGGATTACACTACTCTAATGCATGGTTATTTACAAATTGAAAATTACAGGAATCTTATATGAGTGACAACATAGTACAGATTTTCACAGTAATTCTTACTGAACATTTGCAGGAATACCAAGAAATGACGTTTTCTGGAAGTATTTGTGGAAACATTTCTACTGCAATATTTTTACTTTACATGATAGCAGAATATTAATTTAAGGGAAATGAATATGCTAAAAGAGAAATATATTAAATATATGGAGTTATAGAGAAAGGGAGTTTATAGAGGAGGGAGAATTGAGGAATTGGAGAGAATCTGAAGAGAGAAGAGGCTAATTTCCAATTTTTGTTGGTGCTACTTTTTACTGACCAGCCGCTTCTCACTGAAGTTTCTGTCACTACTGTTAGCAAGACACGAATGTTTACCAACTGCTAAATTTCAGTAGTGACAGACAGGTACCAGCTGCTGCCACCAAATGAACAAGTCCTATAGCAAAAATAAACCTATAATGTTCTATAGATATGTGTCTGGCAAAGCACAAATCACCATTTAATATATGTATGCACTATTACTACCTCTTCCTCAGGCAAAACATAGAATGAATTAAACATACTCAGGGTGAACCTTTTTTACAGGCAAGGTGTGGTTGTTGTAGAGACAACTTACACAGTATGTACTGTGCTTTACTGGGAGGCATCTAATTTGTGAGTGGTAGGTATCTTTACAAGTAGAGGTTATTGCAAAAATAAAGACAATGTTAATAATCACTACCAGTTACAGGTTGTTGGTAACAGACTAGGTTAATAATTACTACCAGCTAATGGTTGTTGGTAACAGACAAGGTTAATAATCACTACCAGCTACCGGTTGCTGGTAACAGACAAGGTTAATAACCGCTACCAGTTGTTGGTAACAGACAAGGTTAATAATCACTTACAGCTACCGGTTGTTGGTAACAGACAAGGTTAATAATCACTACTAGCTACTGGTTGTTGGTAACAGACAAGGTTAATAATCACTACCAGCTACTGGTTGTTTGTAACAGACAATGTTAATAACCACTACCAGCTACTGGTTGTTGGTAACAGACAAGGTTAATAAATACTACCAGCTACTGGTTGTTTGTAACAGACAAGGTTAATAACCACTACCAGCTACTGGTTGTTGGTAACAGACAAGGTTAATAACCACTACCAGCTACTGGTTGTTGGTAACAGACAAGGTTAATAACCACTACCAGCTACTGGTTGTTGGTAACAGACAAGGTTAATAACCACTACCAGCTACTGGTTGTTGGTAACAGACAAGGTTAATAACCACTACCAGCTACTGGTTGTTGTTTCAGCAAGGTTGTAACCCCTTAAGGACACATGACATGTGTGACATGTCATGATTCCCTTTATTCCTGAAGTTTGGTCCTTAATGGGTGAAACAAGGGTAATTCAATGAACTGGTTTAGAATGGCCAGTGTTCTTGTTGTTTTGAAGACTAGTCTACACTAGACTCATGTTTAATGAAAATGTACGTGTGAGTATTTACCGCTGCTTCTGGTGGACACCTACGAATTGGTCTAACATTGTTATGTACATTAAACATCAAGTGCACACCTGCTCAAACCTATACCCATAGAATTTGTTGATGACATACTCAGTATGTATCCCACACAGCAGCTAGTGATTAGATTTGTGTAAATAATGCATTAAATAGTGCACTGTTTTGATGCAGTCTGTGTATGTAAACCAGAGGTCAGTGCAGTAACCATTCATTGACTGAGAGTGTCATCTGACTGCTCTCGGCCAGTGAATAGCACACCGTGCACAAAAAAACCCACAATCTTATGCACAGAATTGACATCAGCCAGTCCTGAACTCTAGTTACACCTCTAGTTACACCTGCAGCAGCCAAAGAGCTAAACTGCTAAACTCTGTACAGACACTCCTCAGTTACCGACCGGGTTCTGTTCCTACGGAAGTATTGGTCGGTAAGTGAGGAGTTAAGGGATTCCCTGCTCTGGTGCATTCGTCTATGTTCGGGGAAACTTTCCCGAGCATAGACGAATGCACCAGAGCAGTGATCCCCTCTAATCTATGTTTGGGGAAATGTCCCCAAACATAAATTTGAGGGTTTCCCTGCTCTGGTGCGCTTTTCTTTGCTCGGGGAAGTTTCCCAGAACGTAGACATGCGCACCAGAGCAGGGAATCCCCACGACGGCTCGCACTTACGCCTGGTTGGAAGTGTGAGCCGTCGCAAAACAGGAAGGTCGCTAAATGAGGACCACCTGTATTTCACAGCGAAACGCTGCACATACAGAGTCTCGACACCATAACCACCTCAAACCCTGCAAAATGAAAACACTGAAGATAAAAAAACATTTTGAATTTCTTGTCATGTTGTAACTTATTTTGAATATTTACTAAGGTCAAAACGCATGAAATAATGATTGCTAATTTGCCTGAGAATTTTGGCTTTATCAAAGCCCATCAGAGACAATAAAAATGGTGATTGCAGGTCTGACATACTGTTTGCGTAGAAATGTTGTCAATGTTTTAAAATAGTTTTGTTATGAACATCTTTCTCCCAACCAAGCCATGAACTTCATATTACCTCCACCCTACCAGAAAACATTTATTTTGATTATTGTGTCTCTGATGGCAATATATCTAAAATGATATGAATAGTTTTAACATTGTTCAGGAGACACCAATAAACAAGAAAATAAAACAAAATAACAAATAAAAAAATGAAACATTAATTATTATTGTTCTTGTGGAAATAATTGTTGATTTCTAGACACATAAATAATTGTCCTTCACACATCAACTGCTAAACCAGTAAGCTATTCGAAGTACAGTCATACAAAGACCCTGAAGTAGCACATCTTTTTTGACTTTTTTTTTTTTTTTTTTACATGTAAAGAGTACTTTTGCACAATGGATACATGAAAACATATAATCACACACAATCCCACCAACACAGCATGACGAAAATCATTTTCCACAAGTCACTGGGTCTAGTCAGTCATTGCATTGGTTAATTTAAAATGGGTGGGACTTGAGCCCAACCACACACTGCTTGCAATAGTACTATGCATACAATCAGCTCATTTGGACATGAAAGTAGACAGCATTTTAACTTATGGGGGCTAAGAGTTGCTTACTCTTAGTGTCCTCTTTTTGTATTTATTTCAAAATTACTGATATATTTCAAAATTACAACTAATATCATATACATGCCAGATTATGGAAAAGCAGTTCAGAAAAAAAATATTAACATAGCAATATTTCAAAATAGCACATTTTGCCACAATCAATACACTTATACTTGCAATAAACACATTCTGTAGTCACCTGTCAAATTATTTTAGCTTCCCAGTGCCAGAAATCTAGGCAGAGCCTACCCTGCCGCCAACCAAAGGGTTAAACATCTGGATCAAGAACATTACTTGGTCTTTTTATTAATGTATCTCTACCGTACAGAAAAAAAAAGAATCAATTTCATGTCACTATTTTTCCGACACACAGACAAGTTGCTTAAGATGTTGTGTGGCCAGGTTTACATTACATGGATCTTTTAACAATCTAAGGGAACGTGCACTCCAAGCATGTTAACCCCGATCACTACAAAAAGCACACCCATCCATCTCACATAGTTCAGCTGTCCACACACAGAACAAGTGCATCACTTCCCACATCATCCTTCTTCCACAGATTTTTTTTTTTTTTTGTTAATTTTCCCGTTGCCGTTGTGTGTGGACAAGAGTGAATATTATATATTTTTCTGACATTTAAATTGCAGGATTCCACACACAGGTTTGCAAAGTAAAACTACAGGTGGCACACTCTAAAAAAAAAAGACAGTCTGCATACAAATGGTTTAAAATCACAATGTAAAACTCACTAGATGCCAGCCAGCTACCCTCCTCCCATGCAATACGCCTTGCATTATTTCATTAATTCCTTTCGCCTCTGTCTCTTCTATGGCACTGTATCTTGTTCCTTTACATAAAAAAAAAATAAAAAAAAAAAAGCCGAATGGGAGGGGGGAAAGTGGGGGGGGGGGGGGGAGAGAAAGAGGAACAGTTTTTGGGTTTCTTTTTGCAATCACTCCAAATCAACACAGCTGTAAACCGAGAAGATCTCAGAAGAATCCTTGTCATCATCAGCACCACTACACAGCATAGTAAGAAGGAGAGAAAAAAAAAATATTGAAATCCCTTACCAATCATTGATCTCTTCCTGTCCAGGATTACTGTGATCATGTTGCAACGTGCATAGCAGTTAGTGACTGCATGTCTGTCTCTAAAAGCCTCACATCTGAAGAGGAAGACACAAACATTCCCTTTGCTGCTCATTTAACCTTGCACAGACAAGCATCCTTTCATGAAAACAGCTAAGAGCAGTTTAGGTTTCCTGTTCCTTATGAGGTCCACTGTGTGCTGCTGCAAGGCCAAGTCATTGATGAGAAACAGTGATGGATCGTCCTGTATATCCTGGTATAGTAACCTAATAAACTCGGGAGGTAAAGGACACTGCTGATGATGATGCCAGGCAACATGATTGTTCATAGTAACAATAGTTTCCCTGCAGGACCGGTGAAACAATTCAGGTGGTCCTCCTGTTTGTTTGCTGGATTTGGGCACTACCTCATTCTTTTAATTAACCCCCTGAGATCCAGCTGGGGAGCTGCTCTGATTACAAAGTAATGGGTCCATCAGGCACAATTAGATTCCAAGCGAAACACTATAGTTTGCATGAAAACTCTTGCAGTAAACAATTCCTGTTCCTCTTCATTCCGGGGGAGAGGGGTGGAGAAAAGGGGGGCACAGTCTTAATTAACCCTTAGAGGACCGGTCTATTAGCGTTAACCTGATCGTCTCTGCTCCTTTCACTGACCGTGTTCCATAACATTTTACTGAATGGATGTAGGAAGCTGACAGCAGTGTTTTGCTGTAGACACGAATTAATTAAATCTCCGTCTATAGGGCTGTCCCCTTTTCTACTTCTCTCCTACATGGGAACATGTAATGTTCATGTACTGACATCATCATCATGTAGATCTGCTATAAAACTCTCTCTCTCTCTCTCTCTCTCTCTCTCTCTCTCTCTCTCTCTCTCTCTCTCTCTCTCTCTCTCTCTCTCCCTATTAGGAATTACCTATGTATACATAAAATAAATGGCTACTAACATAACAATTGTGTGTATGTATGTGTTATTGTGCTGTATGAAATGTATTTCTGCTTTTACATGCACATATAGGGTCTTCTGCACAGAGACATACTGGGTGACACACACAGTATTAGGGGATAAAGAGTGTGCATGTTATAACAGCTACAATTGAGGCTGTGTTACATTGAAATGATATGCAATAGCCACATTAGCAGCTAGATACTCAGGCATGGACAACAGCACAATACAAGGTGTTTAGTTTGCACCTAATGTTTGGAGATGAAACCAGGGCAGAAAACAGTAAGATGAGAGGAAGGCATTTTACATCATTGTAAAGGCAAAAAAGAAAAACCAAAAAGGGCACTAAATAAAATAAAATAAATATATATTTTTTGTATTTATTTTACAGAATACGTTGCATTGTTGTCTCAGGTTGTATAATATTCCTACTATTTACCTATTTGGTGTTTGGTTATATACAGCCTTTATCTATTTATTTCATTTTATTTAGTACTCTTTTTGGTTTTTCTTTTTTGCCTTTACTAATCTCAAGTGTCTTGATAGGGAACACTTTTCCTTAAAGGGTCTGTTTGTATTTTGGGAGCATATAGTGAACCATTCTTGTGTAATTTTACATCATTGTACTCTGGGTATGACAATAATGTTTGGGGTGTAGATTATTATTATCTCCATTTATATATCGCCAACAGATTCCATAGCGCTTTACAATATTATGAGAGGGGATTTAACTATAAATAGGACAATTACAAGAAAACTTAAAGGAACGATAGATTGAAGAGGGTCCTGCTCAAACGAGCTTACAGTCTATAGGAGGTGGGGTATAAAACACATTAGGACAGGAAATATCAATCAAATAAGGAGTGAAGCAGAGCTGGAGGAGAAAGTAGAGTGCTGCCCTTTAGGAGAGAGCAAGATACAGGTGTGTAAGTTAGAGGTTACTCTGGGAGGCCATAAGCTTTCCTAAAGAGATGGGTTTTAAGGCACTTCTTAAATGATTGAAGACTAGGGGAGAGTCTGATGGCAGTAGGCAGGCTATTCCATAGGAAGGGAACTGCCTGCGAGAAGTCCTGCAAGCGTGAGTTGGACGTACGGGTGCGAGCAGCGGACAGGAGAAGGTCACGGGCAGAGTGGATATGTATGGGTTAGCACTTTTAATTGACTACTATAGGATACAGGAAGCCAATGTAAGGACTGACAGAAGGGTGAGGTGTTAGAAGACCGACTAGAGAGGAAAATCAGTCTGGCGGCGGCATTCATTACAGACTGTAGAGGGGCAATATGGCTTTTGGTAAGACCAATCAGGAGAGGGTTACAATAATCCATGCAAGAAATTACTAGAGCATGGACAAGCTCCTTGGTAGAATCTTTCGTAAGAAAGGGCGGATGCGGGCTATGTTTTTAAGGTGGAATGTACAGGATTTGGCAAAATACTGGATGTGAGGCTCAAAGGTGAGGCCTGATTCAAGTATGATGCCAAGACAGTGTGCTTGCAAGGATGGACTTATGTGGATACCACTAACTTGAAGGGAGAGCGAGAGAGGAGGATCAGTATTAGGAGGAGGAAAGACAAAGAGTTCAGTTTTAGAGAGATTGAGTTTCAGAAAGCGTGAGGACATCCAGTCAGAGATAGAAGAAAGGCAAGCAGTGACATGTTGCAGGATGGCAGGGGAGAGGTCCTGGTAGGAGAGATATATCTGGGTGTCATCAGCGTGCAGGTCGTAGTGGAACGCAAAAGAGGCAATAAGTTTGCCAAGAGAGGCAGTATAAAGAGAAAATAGAAGGGGACTAAGGACAGATCTAGTTTTAAAATAGTAGTAATCATAATAATAATAATAATTATAATAATAATTATTATTACTATTATTACATATCCTTAATCAATCAGAATCATATCAAATGAATTGAGATGTTTTAAGATTAAGAACACAGTACAATTTAGAGATGTACAAAATGTCCAACTATTCTGGTTATAAAAAAATCTCTCTTTTTTATCACAATGAAAAATACTTAAAATGAAGATGTTATTCATTCACTAGCAATAACAATAAGCCAATATAACAAATTATATTCTAAATTGTGTTCAGAATTTCATAGTCAAGGCTTAGGTTAGAACAAAACACAAGTATAGACAATGACATTGGAATATTTGGGAAGATTAATAATGGTGTTCTTAAAGTAAAAAGTCGTGCAAAGTTGAACGCTCATCATGGAAATTATTATAATGTTATTGATGTTGCCACTGGTTTTCCTGGTAATTGCTATGATGATTAACATGTAATTGATGATTTACATGTAATCTTGTCAAAATGTCCAGGTGGCACAGTTGTTTGTGCAAAAGGCTGTTCTGAAGGGCTTTGATGGATGCAGGTTCTCTTTTGATCTATTATTTTTTTCTTACTGTAAATTATCACAAAGAAGAGCTTAAAGGACTATTCACTAAGTGGAAACTTGGCAGAAATTAAGTAATTGCAAAGTAAGTTTCAAATTAAAGGCCAGAATAGCCAAACTGAAAACAGAATTGAATGGAAGAGTATGTTTAATTCAGCTATTATGGCCTAAGTTTTTAAATTCACTTTGAATTCACTTTGCCGTTTTACATTTCTTAATTTGCTGTATTAGGTAAGCATTAGAACCACTGCAATGAATGCTGGGATAACTCGTTTATAGAACTTCTGACCTACCAAATTGATTGGACTCACATGAAATTTATTTCTGCATTCGATAATCAACAGCTGAGGAAATAGGCGGAAGGAAAGAGGACAGCCCTATATTGTGCCAAATCAAATGCAATTACCCACAAGCCAAGGAGATGGTATTCACAGACACTTTTACATCCTAACCATTGCATGAGCTGTAGTAGTTATGGTGACCTTTTAAGGTTTTTTCACAACTATCTTTGTTTGATATCAAATTTTCAGATTGGGTAGGGAATAAGGAAAGCATTATCTTTCTAAACATTTTTAGTCACATACAGTGCACCGTGGCCAGAGTTTTGTATTGATCACACACGGACTTAGAAGTTTCTGCATTTAAAGGCAGGAGAATTCTAAAATTGCAATACACTTGGGTCACCAGAATCCCTTAGGTTATTTTCAGAAGATATTCAGTATGATAAAAGCGAAGTCCCCTAACTTACCGATGGTTAAGTTTCTGATTCAGTTTGTTAAAAAGCGGCTTGAGGACTTATCTATGTTTTGCATTGACTTTACTACGATACATATGCTTATCAGTATAAAACCAGCGCAATTCCAGAACAAAATAATCATTCAGAGCAATCAGCATAAACATGACATTGTTTACATGGTTATTGCTGCAATTTTTACTTTGCCCTATAATTGTCTCTATACATAGAGCTTTATACATTCAGAAGAAATTGGAAACATGCACTGCGGTGCAATTTTGAGAGGTTTATTTCAAAGCAGGTGTTAACTTTCATGTAATCCACCTTCTGATTCAATGCACAACATATGTAACACCAAACCTAATTGAAGATGGTTTACATTTTCTAGTTGTGAACAAGAGTGATATTTACCCATTTTATGAGAAGCGGAATTAGCTTAAATTAGCTTAATGCTTCCTGAGCAAGCAAAATGGAGTTTCCAAACATAATGGATTAATCATTAAAATCACTGGCCCTTACTTAATATACTGTGAAGGCACATGCCCTATGCTTTGGCATATTTAAATTCCATTCAACTATTGACTAGAAGACAACACAGGAAGATTCACAGTAAAAACACAAAAGCAATAATCTGCATTTATAAGCCTCATTGTTTTCTTTTCCACGTTGTTTTTAAAACAAATCATGATTTACAAGTGTTTGCCATGCCATACAGCATTGGGAAACTAAATATCCCTTTTTATGCAAAGGCTTGGTGACAGTATTTTATATAAATATAATATTCCACACATCTCTGTTGAAGAGTAAAAAAAAAAGCAAAAAAAACAACAACAACCAAAAGCGATAATAAATATCATAAACAATTTCTAAAGTAATTGATGGATGCCAACCCCACTAGGTGATGAAATATATCTATAACATAATATATAATGAATAACTATGTAATCCTTTTTTTGTAAAGGATAGATTCCACTGGTGCTTGTGAAATCTTCATTCTTCAAGTCTCAGTGGATGACCTTCTAGATGACCCATGTTATTATTTTTATAAACAATTCTTGACATGGTACAAGTGAAGTCTTCCTCATTTAAACAATGGATGACATTTTTTGTACAGTCCTGTTATTGAACAGGTCACAAGAAACAATCAAGTTTTCCTTGTAGGAAACTCTTTTCCCAGTGTAAACAATTTCATAAGCTTTTCTTTTTAACTATTTTTCTTGTGCAATTTTTGATGTTATCTTTATAACCTATAATGGAAACAGCTGATCTATTTAACATATATCATTTAAATTCTATTTGCTTCTTTTTATGACCTGACAGTGCTTTTGTAAACCAAATTGGTTTTAATTTGATTGTTTTACTCTTTATTTTTCTAACATTATTTTAAAGACATTCTACTTATGACTGGTAGTTTTTTTTTTCTCCTAAAATTAATATAGTTTAATTTTGATAATAGTATAACTTTTTTTCACACAAGAAGTGCCCAAAACTGCACAATGTTAAAGTGTGTTTTACTACTTACTAATGTATATTTTTTTTCAATGAGGAAAAATTATTTTGTTTACTTGCCAATATTTTATTTGCCCTTACTGCCACATACACACAGTTTCCAAGTTTATTTTCTATGTTTATCGCCAAATCTTATTTCTTTAGCAATATCCCTATTTTAATGCAATTTAAAGTGTAGCTTATTATTGCATTTATGTTTGTACTAGCTATATTTAATTTCATTTGCTATTTTTCCAGTAGTCCCAAACTTGTCAAAATCCCCTTCCAGGGGCAAAACACCCTGTTATGAATGAATTATTCTCTCTTATTCTCTCTTTATATAAAAATAAATAAAACATATAGCGTACTCTTTATTTTCTTTCAATGAGTAAATATAACTACTTTCTACTCTCTCAGGTTTATTTACTAAATAGAAAATTAACAGGAACTCAAACAGGGTTATTAACTAAAGTGATAATAATTGGAAATCCAAACTGAATTTCAAATTTAGGTACAAAGTAGGAGAACTAAAAGCACCGCTGAATTGGGGAACCCTTTTAGCCTTAAATTTTGAATTCTCAGTAATTCTCACTTTAAGGAATAACCCTGAAGAAAGTAGATTTAAACCCTGTGTAATTTTTTAAGCCAAAAACACCAAATAATAAAAACCCAGCAGGTTTCCATTTTGGATATTTCAGCATAGAATTTGAAATTCACTTTATCGAATAACCTTTGCATATCTTCATTCTAAATTTCAGTCCAAGAACATTTTTTTTCCTAAAGTTTTAAATTGTTTTACTGTAATGTTTCATGGTGCACCACATCATTGTTAAATAAAGTAAAGTAAAGTAAAAGTCATGTAAATCTACCAAAAAGCAAAGTGTACCACAAAAATATAAACTGTAAATCTGTGATCTATATTTCTACTCGTGTAATGGAACGAAGTTATGTCACTTTGAAGCGATATGTCCTTAATAACCCACTTTCACTCCTACCATGTATACTGTCTTTTAATAGCTCTTGTAGCAATTATCCCACCAGAGATGTCAAGCTAACAGGTCTCTTAATTTCAAGCTGTGATTTTGATCCCTTTCGAAATATTGGCAGCACATCTTCTTTATGCCAATCTTTTGTCACTGTGCAATAAAAAGATTTTCTTTGAAGCTTAATGGTCTGGACATTACTAGAATAAGCTTTCTAAGTAACACCGAACATGTAACATATGGCTCTAGGCAGGTATAGATTAACATAGAGGTTAATAGAGCTGAAGCTCCAGGCCACCCATGCCATGGAATAGGCCCATTAATTAAAAAAAAAAAAAGTAATATTTTGTTTAGTACTGTTTAGTATGGTCTCTCTCTAACAGTGTGGCATGTCCCCTTAATCCTATGCTCACTACATCTACCTTTTTCTCTGACCCAGGCTGCATACCAGGAGCTTCTGATAGCTAGTAAGAAGGAAAGGAGAGGAGTGAACAACTGAGTGGTGGGGAACATCAGGGAATGGTCCTCAGAAGTGTAGAGCAAGAGCATCATTAGATGTGTTCATGCCAAGCTTAGGATGCTGAGAAAATGCTGTCTGTGTAGTCAGCCCTTAGTTTGCCAGCCTGTATGATTGGCAAGCAGCCTGGCATGCATTCGTGCTGACCTCCCAATTCCTTGGGCAGACCAGACCCTTTTCTAAGCAGGTCCAAGTCCACTCCTTTGGGCAATGCCAGTGATGTATTTTGCACTTAATTTTCCTGCTTCGCAGGATGCCAATGTTGGGGGACATGGGTTTTATTGAGAAATGAAAATGAGAGATTAGCATATGGTTTGTGTTTTTTTATAAATGCATCCTGTGAGTTTCCCTCCAGCACCACCTCCAAAAGATACATACAGACACTTGGGAGATATGATGGTTTAGTGTTTTCTGTTGATAAGATTCTCTAATTAGGCCCATCGTAATTGTCAGGACCAGACCCAATGGGCTACTAATTCTGCCCTGGCCTTAGCGCCAGTTGCATACCTACCATGGTCGCAGGGGTCACAGCTGCAACTGGGCCCCTCACTTTAGGGGGCCCGGCCACAGCCATGACACCTGCGACCGTGGGCCGCCTGGATACCTCACGGGTGTCTGACAGGAGGGGAGAGCTGTGCTGCCCCCTCCTGGCTGTGTGTAGCGTGGGCGAGCGATCTGTCAGGAAGTACTCACTAAGAGACCGGGATGCAGCCCCACATGTTCCTCCTGTCATAGGGGGGCCTAAGAGGTGGCTTGCTGGCCACCTAATGGACCCCCCAGCAGGCATCTGTGTTCCCAGCAGAGGCGGCGAGGGAGCTGTGTTCTCCCTGCTCTCCCTCTCACGCCGTTTGCTTATGCTGGGAACTGGAATATGACGTAATATTCCATCTCCCGGCATCAGTAGACAGCCCGCGTGGCGCGAGGGAGCAGAGTAGGGAGAACACAGCTCCCTCACCGCCTCTGCCGGGAAAACAGCCACCCACCTCACTGAAGCCCCACTGGACCCCAGGGACAGATCCACGCCAGCTCTCCAGGTAGGGAGGATGGGTGGACATTTTTCTATTTAAAAAAATATGAATAATTTGTTTGTGTCTGAGTGTGTGTGTGTGTGTGTGTGAGTGCATGTGTCTGAATGTGTGTCTGTGAGAGTGTGTGTCTGAGTGGGTGTTTCTGTGAATGTGTGTGTGTGTGTGAGTGTCTGTGAGTGTATGTGTCTGTGAGTGTATGTGTATGTTTCTGTGTGTGTGTATCTGAATGTGTGTGTGTTTGATTGTGTGTGTCTGAGTATGTGTGTGTGTCTGTGAGCATGTGTGTGTCTGTGAGTGTGTGTCTTTGCGTGTATGTGTGTATATGAGTGTACGTGTGTGTCTGTTAGTGCATGTGTGTGTCTATGTGTGTGTCTCTACATGTCTGTGTGTGTGTGTGTATGTATGTGTGTCTGAATGTATGGACCTCTGTGTGTATGTGTGTGTCTACATGTATGTGTGCCTGTATGTGTTTGTCATGTGTGTGTCTATGTGTATGTCTGCATGTGTGTGGGTGTGGGGGGCATTTGTGGGGGGTGGGGATGTATGGGGGGACCCCAGGGCAATTTTTGCACCGGGCCCCGTGGTTTCTAGTTACTCCTCTGCTTAGCGCTTTATCTACCTAAATTTTATGGAATTCCTTCAGCTCTTTGCTATCAGCCAATGTATATCTTAAGACTTTTGCAAGTTTGCAGCCATCCAGTCTTTTGTGGTATACACAGATAAAAATATACAGATAAAAACAGATATTAATAATTACTATATTGGAATTTCTGTTCTAAATAATCCAATAATAATCCAAATCAATGCATTGATTTAGTTTGGGGTTTTATCTTTGTCTGCTTTGTTATCAGTTTTTAAGTTCATAATTTGGTCTACCTAATTGCCCCATTGCAATTTTTGATGGTATCTTTGTAATTTATAAGAGAAACAACTGATCTATCCAACATCATTTAAATTGTATATGCTTCTTCTTATGTCCTGGCAGTGCTTTGTTAAACCAAATTGGATTAATTTGTTTCACTCTTTATTTTTCTAACATCATTGAAATATATTTTACTTATGATTGGTGTTTTTTTTTTATTTGAGAAAGATGTATATAACTTTTTAGTTATATTTGATGGCATCTTACAGTTACTGTAGATCTATTGGCTCTTTTAAACTATAAGTCAGGGCTTCCCAAACTTTTATGGGCTGAGACCCACTTTTGAAAACTGTAATTTTTCGAGACCCACTTGCTTTTAATGCATATATTTTAAAAATGAACACCATGGCAATCCCCTTTAGAGGCATACAATTGGCACACCATAGCAATCAGTTTTAGAGGCATACAGTTGGAACACCATGGCAATCATCTTTAAAAACATGCAATTGGCACACCATGGCAATCAGCTTTAGATGCATACAATTGGCAGACCATGGCAATCAGTTTTAGAGGCATAAAATTGGCACATCATAGCAACTTTAGGCGCATAAAATTGGAACTCCATGGCAATCAGTTTTAGAAGCATAAAATTGGCACACCATGGCAATCAGCTTCAAATGCATAAACTTGGCACATCATGGCAATCAGCTTCAGATGCATAAACTTGGCACATCATGGCAATCAGCTTTAGAGGCATACAATTGGCGCACCACGGCAAACAGTCTTAGCTGCATATAATTGGCATGCCATGGCAAACAGTCTTAGATGCATAAAATTGGCACACGATGGCAATACATTTTAAAAGCATAAAATTGGCACACGATGGCAAACAGTCTTAGATAGTTATGTTGCGAACATAACATTTTCCGTTCGCGAACGGCGAACGCGAACTTCCTCAAATGTTCGCGAACGGGCGAACCGGGCGAGCCGCCATAGACTTCAATAGGCAGGCGAATTTTAAAACCCACAGGGACTCTTTCTGGCCACAATAGTGATGGAAAAGTTGTTTCAAGGGGACTAACACCTGGACTGTGGCATGCCGGAGGGGGATCCATGGCAAAACTCCCATGGAAAATTACATAGTTGATGCAGAGTCTGGTTTTAATCCATAAAGGGCATAAATCACCTAACATTCCTAAATTGTTTGGAATAACGTGCTTTAAAACATCAGGTATGATGTTGTATCGATCAGGTAGTGTAAGGGTTACGCCCGCTTCACAGTGACAGACCAAACTCCCCGTTTAACGCACCGCAAACAACCGCAAACAGTCCATTTGCACAACCGCAAACTCCCCATTTGCACAAGGTTGGATACCAAGCTAGCCATGTCCCGTTCCTTGTCCTCACTGATGTCATTGAAGGTCTCTTCCTCCACCCAGCCACGTACAACACCAAGGGTCCCCGAAAAGTGACAACAAGCCCCCTGTATTTTTTTTTTTAAATGTACACTACTATTGCACCAGATATGAGTTGCACTGGTGTGACACTGTACCCTGGCAGGCCCTGAAACGCACACGTGTGAAGGAAACTGACTGCTATTATATTACAGTCAAAAATGTTTTTTTTTTTTTGTTTTTTTTTAAATGCAAGCTATTGTGACACCAGATATGAGTGGTGGCACTGGGCAAGTGGGCACAGTATACGTTGTGAGCCTGACACACGCTGGCAGGAAGGCAACTGCAATTAGATTACACAGAAAAAAAAAGCAGACTGATGTACTAGCCCTAAAAAGGGCTTTTTGGGGTGCTGTCCTTACAGCAGAGATCAGATGAGCCCTTCAGGACTGTAGTGGACACTGAATACACTAGCCTAGCTATCGATTTCCCTATTATATCAGCAGCAACTACACTGTCCCTCTTCTCACTAAGAATGCAGCTTCCGGGGGGCGGGGCCTAGCTGTCATGGAGGAAAGACACACTTCGTGTGAGCTCCCTCAATATCTCACTTTAAGCAGCTATCAACAAGCGAATTTCACCCCAGAAGGGGATGACCCAGCAATGTTGCTCCTATCTGACCGACCCGACATGCTTAATAGCGGTCAGCAACTCGACAGAGTCTTACTTACCTCCGCGTGACAAGTGTGGCCTGGTGCTCACCGGGCGGGAGAGGCAGCCGATCTCCCGATCCTGGGATGCCCAGGAGCAGCTACTTCTCGGCATGAGCTCCATTACCCCCCCTCGGACCGGTGGGGGTTATCCCGGTCCACCCCTGAGGGCTGTCTGGAGCTAATGGATGCACAGAGCACAGCCGCCCAGGCTGACATACTCATCAGCGACTCTCCCAATATGGCGGCAGCCGCGTGTCCTCCTGGAACCAGCAAAGCATGGCAGTATATTGAGTCTAAGCTGGACAGACTCTTTAATCAATTTTGGAAGCAAATAACAAGCAGGAAGCCCCAACAAGCTCCACCACAGCCCCAACAAGCTCCACCACAGCTAAGCGAAGCAGTCCCCATTAAAATCCACCAACGCAAAAGGCATCGAAGACGGGACCGGAGGCACAAACAGAAATGCAGAGCCTGCCCCACGTCAAGCACTCGCCTCCACCTTAAGCGACCACAATCCCGCACCGGACATGAAGCACCACAGGGACAGATCCGACCACCCGACAAAACAAGCTTCCACCACCTCAAGCCGCGAACCCGGCACTCAGCCAGAGACTTGCCTTTGTTGTTCCAGGTATCAGGGACTCCCAGGGTCTGCACCTGGCACCCAGAAGGGATCGGATGAGCACAAGCAGTAAACAGCAGCCTGCCAAGCATGTCCCGCTATAGCCGATCCTCCACACCATGCCTTTGATCACATGAACTGCTCTCTGCACATTAACTAATCGTAAAGTAGCAAGCATTTAAACATGTCACCTCCTAAAGAGTTTATTGTCGTAGTTCCTTACATGCCTTTACCTTAACCATTCATGTATTATGTTATTCACTAGTCTCATCTCATGGGGCGATTCACACTTGATTTATAACTAGTGGTGGAGCTGAGGATATAAATACACAGTTGATAACATGCAAGCTACACCCTAAACATGACAGCTATCTTTCACACCAATGTACTGCTATATACTCATACCCTCAGTGCAACTAGCCATGATATACGCACGTTCAGCCTAGCATGCTCAAATATAACACACTTCTGTCTAAAAAAAAAAAAAAGAATGCAGCTTCAGAATTCATCTAAATTGTATGCTGTCTAGGAGGAGGGAGGGTCTGGGAGGGTGGGTCTGCTGCTGATTGGCTGGAACGTGTCTGCTGACTGTGAGGTACAGGGTCAAAGTTTACTCAATGATGATGAATAGGGGGCGAACCGAACATCGCATATGTTCGCCGTCCGTGGCGAACGCGAACAAGCTATGTTCGACAGGAACTATTCGCCAGCGAACCGTTCGGGACATCACTAGTCTTAGAAAATAAATTTGGCACATGTCAGCTTTAGATGCATACAATTGTCACACCATGGCAATCAGCTTTAGATGCATACACTTTGCACATGATGGCACTCAGCTTTAGAGGCATACAATTGCAACACCAGGGCAATCGGCTTTAGATGCATACAATTGGCACACCAGGGCAATCTGTTTTAGATGCATAAAATTGGCATATCATAGCAGTTTTAGAGGCATAATTTGGCATATCATGGCAGTTTTAGAAACATAATTCTAGCATGGGGAGGACAGTGTGGGGGCAGGGTGAGAAAGGGTTACAGTGGGTGGGCAGGTTGAAAAAGGGTTACAATGTGGGGGCATGGGGAGAAAGGGCTACAGTGGGAGGGCAGGGGGACAAAGGGTTACTATGGAGGGGCAGGGTGAGAAAGGGTGTCAGTGTGGTGGACAGAGCGCAAAATGGATACAGTGAGGTGGACAGGGTGAGAAGGAGTCACAGTGTGGGGAGGAGGGCAGGGAGAGTAGGGGTTACAGTGTGGGGAGGGGGCAGTGAGAGAAGGAGTTACAGTGTGAGTGGCAGGGAGAGAAGGGGTAACAGTGGGAGGGGCAGGGAGAGAAGGGGTTACCGTGTGGGGGGCAGGAAGATGAGGGGCTACAGTGTGCAGGTGGGGCAGGGAGAAAAGGGGTTACAGTGTTGGGGAGAAGGGAGAGAAGGGGTTACAGTGTAGGGAGGGGGCAGGGTGAAAGCGTGGTGAGAGGGGGCATGGTGAGAAGAGGTTACAGTGTGGGGGGGGGCAGGAAGAGAAGTGGTTACAGTGGGGGAGGGGGCAGGGAGAGAAGGGGTTATAGTGTGGGGAGGGAGGCAGGGAGAGAAGAGGTTACAGTGTGTAAAAGGGGCAGGGAGAGAAGGGGTTACATTGTGGGGGGGCAGGGAGAGAAGGGATTACTGTGTGGTGGTGGAGCAGGGAGAAAAGGGGTTACAGTGTGGGAAGAAGGGCAGGAAGAGAAGGGGTTTATAGTGTTTGGAGGGGGGCAGGGAGAGAAGGGGTTACCGTGTGGGAGGAGGCAGGGAGAGAAGGGGTTACAGTGTGGGGAGGGGGGCAGGGAGAGAAGGGGTTACAGTGTGGGGGAGGGCAAGGAGAGAAGGGGTTTGTGGGGCAGGGAGAGAAGGGATTACAGTGTGGGGGGGTAGGGATAGAAGGGGTTACAGTGTGGAGGGGCAGGGAAAACAGGGGTTACTGTGTGGGGGGTTAGGGAGAGAAGGGGTACAGTGTGGGGGGCAGGACGAGAAGGGGTTACAGTGTGGGGGGCAGGGAGTGAAGGGGTTAAAGTCTTGGGAGGGGGCAGGGAGAGGAGGGGTTACAGTGTGGGGAGAGGGGGCAGGGTGAGAAGGGGTTACAGTGTGGGGGGGCAGAGAGAGAAGGGGGTTACAGTGTGGGGGCAGGGAGAGGAGGAGTTACATTGTGTGGGGGCAGGGTGTAGGAGCAGACTGTAGAGTTAACCCACCGGACCTCCAGGGAGGACACTGGACCACTAGGGAAATATTTAATTCCTTAGTTGTCCAGTGTCCTCCCTGGAGGTCCGGTGGGTTAACTCTACGGTCTGCAGCTCCACCGGGTGCAGAGCTACAGACCGTGTGATAGAAGTCTTGTGAGCACCCAGAGTGTTGCCGTGGTAACACTCTGGGTGCTCGCAAGACTTCTATCACACGGTCTGCAGCTCTGCACCAGCGGCAGACTGATTGAAGGAACCCTGGCGGCACAGACCGATGGCCCGACTAATCAGTCTGACTTAGGTCCTCGGTGACCCTAGGGGCTTGGGTCAATGCGACCCTCTGGGAATCACCCTGCTACCTACCAGTGGTTCGCAACCGAGACTTTGGGAAACCCTGTTATAAGTCTTCCACTCTATCACATGCCACAGATGCTTTATTGGGTAGAGATCCAGTAACTGTGGAGGCCATGGAAGTACCCCAAACTTATTGCTATGTTTGTGGAACTACATGAGACGATGTGTGTGTTTTGACATTTTGCATTACCCTCCTGGAAGTAGCCATTAGAAGATGGGTAGACTGTGATCATAAAGGAATTCACATGACCAGCACTTATGTATTGATGTACTCAAACCTTTAACATCAACATGGTTAAAATCAGGTCACATGTCATCCCTGTTCTGGTGTTTATTTTGAAAACAACTGAACCTCTTTATCATGCTTTATATATTTTTTTATGTATTGCGTTTCTGCCACATGACTCGCTGATTAGATATTTTCTTTAATAAGCAAGTGTACAGGGCAACTGATAAAGTGGTACTTTATGTATTTTAATATAAAGTATGAACATGTATTTTTTATTGCAGATGGACCGAATGGTTCTTATATATGAAAACATTGCAATTTGATTTTCTCCACTCATTTTTCTGCACATGCCAAAAGGATTGCAATCTCTAAATGTTCTAATCCCATTTTATTTATTGAAAGGATTAGAACATAAATGAAAAAAAAAAATCCATAACTACATACATTTTTAGGTATGCATGAAAGGCAAACTGCACATAGCTGTGTTAACTAATTTAATACACTGGTCTAGTGGCAGCTACTACACTTGAATCCACATTTATAATGATAATAATTTATATGAGCCTTCAAAGATTCTGAGAAAATTAGGATATATTTTCTAAACATCAATTTGTAAACTGAAAAGTGAATTTTACATTGAGCTAAAACAGCTAAACTGAAATAGTACTTGGTTGGAAATTTCAACAAATCGGCTAGACTGCAGCTTGCTAGAGCCGCGGCTAGACTGCGGCTAGACTACAGCCTAAACTGCAGCTTTCAATTTATTATAAGTAGCTGAATAAACCTCTAATGAGAAGAAGCAGGGGTAGGCAACCTGCAGGAGTGCCAATGTTGTGGACTATATCTCCCAAAATGCTCCTACAGTGATAATACTGGCAAAGCATTAAGGGAGATGTTGTCCACAACATCTGGAGTGCCAAATATTTCCTGCCCCTGAGATAAAGGTTGTTGTTGTTTGCTGCTGCTGAGTTTTAATATAATAATTGAGATCTGCGTCTTTAATGTGATAAAACTATATCACCTATCAAAGCCAAACAAATATATGCAGAAATATTCAGCTTTACAGACATAGCTTTGCAAATGTACACACATACAAAACACATAGGCAATCCTTTCAATCTTATCGGGAAATATAAAGCTATAAATCTGGAATAACCTACTGAAATACTCATGAAACACGTGGCTAAGGAGGGGTTTTGGCGCTACATTTGCTTTAAACATTCACTATTCAGTGATTAATATTTAATGACCTCATTTTTAATTCATATTTTCCAGAAATATAGGTCAGAGGTCTTTGAGTTCCCGACTTGCCAGATTCTCAGTGAATGTGCTCTCAGTATTATTGAATCCATAATTCTTGATCTGTAGCACATCCCATGTTGATGCCAATGTGTATAAACAGATTATTTGATGTCTGTTATTACTATTATGTAAGCAGAAGTCCAATACGTTTGCTGTTATATCAAATATTGATTAGAAGTCTTTGAACAGGATATGCAAGCTGTAAAATGTGCCTTTGTAAATACATTGCTTGATTTAATTTAAGCTGGTCGGATGCGCTTCATGTTCTAGGTGTTTTTGGCCAGAGTTATGGAATGTCTTCATCTTTTTTGCTAAAGGAGACATTCTTGAGAATATGAGTGATGTGACTGCTTACTGCACAGTTTTGTTTCCAAGTATGTTTTTTGGTAGGGGCAAAGAAAGCATTGAGCTGCAGTGTTTTTTTTTTTTGGTTTTTTTTTTGAGGGGCTGACTGCATTGTTCCTAACAGCTTTTCAATTTTGATGAAGAAAGAAAAGAAGGAAAAATAAAAAAAAGCACAAGGCTAGGATAAACAGTTTTGTGGAAGAAAATAGCCAGTTAATTGCAAAGCTCTCGGAATGGGAAGGCAGCAAGTTATCAAAGTGAAACTGCTAGAATCAGGAGACTATGCATTTATTTTCAAAGGACCTTTTTGCTTGCAAAATTGCACTGCTGTGGGATCGGAACCATCCCTGTATTCTCCTTACATCCCTGTATGCATCTGTGTAGTTCAGAGAAAAGGTGACGTAATCATATAGTCCCTCTGCGTGTAACATGGAGACTGACCAGAACACAAGCGTGGTAGAGATCGTTTTTGGAGCATTTAATTATATTTCACAATGTTGACATGTCAACCTAAAGATGCAGCCATTCATCATGATGGTATAATGTTGCCAAGTAGAAATGAATGCTACATCATTATACTCCAGTTTATTATGCTGAGGTTCATTATGTAGTAGGGTACACTTCTGTATTTGATAATGTAATTACAGAGTGCATACCAGGGTAATCCACATGGTAGGTTTAGGGGGATTTAGGATTACCATAGCTAAAAATAATGGTAGTTTCAGTCAACAGAATCCTGAAAGCCCATAAGACCGCAAGCATTGCAAGGGCACTTTGACATCCAAATACCAAAATAAATAATTACATAAATAAAAATTAATGTTTAATAAATATATCACCAATGAAAAAATGCATGAATTTAATTTTACTTTTTTATCCATTTGGATTATATCAAAAGACAGTTTGCAAAAGCTACATATCTTTTGCCTTCAGACTTTGCAAGCCCTCCCCTTCAAACCCCACCCAGACTTTCTGTAGCTGTCCAATTACAGACTTCCCAGTACAGCTCTATGAGCAATTATTTTGCATTGCTCTGGGCAATTGCCTGTCTAATGAATTTTGCTCCTCTGGCTAAAAAAACAAGAAACAGGGCTGGTTGTTTGATTGACAGCCAGGGGGTTGTAACAAGGTTAATTTATCAAAAAGGCAAATTTCTATTTAAATCTACACTTTTTTTGCAACATGAGAAAGAGCCACTCTTTACACATAAAGCATTTCAGCAATCCAGAGTTTCTCTTTAACTCCATATAACCCTAAATCTGTGTCCTCACCACAAACTTAAATCTCCTTAAATCTGAAGTATCTACCTAAACGCTGGTTATTAAGAAAACTTTCTGAGGAAACAGGAGTAGTAGTATTTGTTAGTGGTAGTTTTTTTTTGTTTTTTTTTTAAAAACATGTTTATTACAAATAGGAGTAGCAATCATTTACTTTGGAATTACACATAATTACAAATCAATAATAGCTAATATTGAAAATTATGAAAAATCACAAGTAGACTAAAAAAAGTCTATGACATTTTTGAAAAAAGAAAAAAAAAGTTATACAAAGAGAATACTAAAAAATTTAGTGTAAAAAGGTCGAAATGACCTACACAGGAAAAATGAAGATGATCATCTTATTTGAAATACTCAAAGGAGAAAAAGAAGATAGTTTTCAGTAAGGCGTTGTGTTGATTTTTTTGTGAAGATGATGTTGCTGTGAACATTTGATATAAATAGGGCATTAGAAATGGGGTAGGTAATAATAACTAATGCATGAAAATGTTCATGTAACACTAAAAAATATAAAAAGACAGTTTAAAAGGACAGGCTAAACACTAGAACCACTACAGCTTTTTTGACAAAAGGCAGTGTTTACATTTATCCCAAGGCCGCCTTTAGTGGCTGTCACTCAGACAGACCCTTCCTGATGTAGTGACGTTCGGTCTCATCACGCTTAACACGTGGACACTAAACGCTCCCCATAGAGATGCTTTGATCTAATACGTAGCTGTAAGGACATTCAGATTATTGTAGTATTGCGACTGCCACCTATGAGCAATAGCCCTAACATTAAAGTGCTCCTTTAATATTAGTCATCAAATTTACCCAATTTCATGAACGTAACACACGGGAGCTCATCAATTCTATGCAATGATAACTACATATGTGTCACATCCAACTATTCTGTAATTTTGACAATAATGCTATTTTATATATATATATATATATATATATAGAGAGAGAGAGAGAGAGAGAGAGATTGGGAGTGATTTAGAGAGAGAGAGAGAGAGATTATACATGGCAGCATATAGCATTGCCTATGTACTGGGTGAAAAATAAGCATTTAGAATCATGAAATATATATGTTCATTATTAACCTGACGAAAATATCTCTCATAATCTTGTCTTCGTCCTCTGTAACCCTAGACTACTCTTCTCCATAACCCTAAGTCCCCAAACTCAATTTATCCCTAACTTAAACTTATAATTTCACTCCATACCTACCCCTAACCCTAATCTTACTCCAACGTTAAACCTTACTAAAATATCCCATAATGCTAACCTTGTACTAACTTCCTACTTAACCTTATTTTTAACTTTCACTAATATAGCATTATTCTAGCAATGTTGCTATTACTGCAATAATATTTCAGCATTGCTTTAATGGTTTAAAATTAGAAATCTGGGCGGAGCCTGGCTACGGAGCTGAACAGTTGCAGCTCCTAAGATTTGAAGCAAATAACACCCTATTTGGGCCACAAAAACTAACCTCCACGACTACAAACATCGGGCAGAAGTTGGGTGCACCAGCATGGGTCGAAAGACCAAAATACAGAAACCCGACCAACCAAGACAAGGCTTAGACATCGGAGCCATGTGGAGATGGCCGATTACCCGGAGACATACTCTAAGCTCTCGGACGACTTCTTCCTGGGAGAAGACACACCCAACCTACATGTTATGAAGGTCACGGCACCAAAACCCCCGAGCCCCGATACAGCACCAGTGACTACTGCGGTGCTAAAAAAACTTTTGGCAGACCTCCAAACGACTATCCAGTTGGACATGGCGAACCTCCGCACAGATATACAAGGGCTGACAGGAAGGCTGGGCACCCTGGAGAACACCTTCGCCACAAGTACTACCCACATTAACTCCATACAACAGGAGATCCAGGGTCTGTGAAGCCGCAATTATGAATTCAACCGAAGATTCGCAGCTCTGAAAGACACGTGCCGGGTGACCAACCTGAAGGTACGGGGCATATCCGACGAAATACCTGCAGCTGAACTGCCGCACCTCGACCTCCTGACGGCACTGTTATCACCGCGGCAGGCCAAGGCCATAAGCTTATAAGGCATCTTTAGAGCCCCAAAGTCGGCCAGAGCCCCACCTGTGGCCCACCGAGTCCTCATCATCCGTTTTAAACATAGGAAAGATAAAGCAGCAACTCTGGCAGTGGTCAAAGACTGTACCCCATACACATTTGAAGTGATGTCACTCTTATCTTTTGCGGATCTATCAGGAGGCACTCAGGCCTGGAGGAGGTCCCTCAAACCGATTACCTTGCTACTCAGGCAGCAAGGCATACCATATAGATGTCGCCTCAACCGCTCCCTACTCGTCATGAAGGGTGAGGACACACACAAGATCTACAATTTGCAAGAAGCAAAGGGCATGCTACCTACACTGGGACTGCCTCAAGATGCTATGCAGCACGTGACACCTCCCGACACCGCAAGACCACTGCACAGATGGGACCCAGAGAGGGTGACAGCCCTTGTGCCGAGACAGCCTAGACAAGGCACCTATGCTGCAGCCACCACCTGAAAGTCTCACAACGCCCAATAACAGTGGTTTTCTGCTAATATTATGCTCTTATTATACTGCTGTTTTGCTATGTCCCCATTGCCTGATTTACTTTTCTTTGAGTTAAATGTTAACACATCATCAGTACACAGCAACAAAACTAGCTCCTATAACATGTAACAAATGACTTGTAACCAGTTCCAAACTCAACCCTCCCCCCCCCACATCTGCCCATGAATGATAGTGTGACAAAACATACAGCAAACAGGTAGACATATGGTTAACATCTATCTATGGTTAGCATCTATCTATGTAACCATCACAGTAGCCGAAGCAGCTACACAAGGGCCTAGCGAGGAAATGTGATGTAAATAGCCTAGCTTACCGACCCAGAGTATAGCTTTACAAACCTATAGTAATGCTTAACTTGTACCTCATGCACAACACACGTTGACTTCTCTATTAAGAGAACCACACACCTGACTCCGTGCATTCATAAAAAAAGAAACATTTTGTGCTGTTGTTTTATTGCCATAACTTTGTATTAACATGTGGATATATTCGGCGTGTTCCTGCTGTTGTGGCATGGCACATTTGTTTGTTATAATATGCGCAACAAAAATAAAGAATTATAACATGAGAAATCTTAATGTAGATGTTTAGTAAGTAGTGTATGTACAGATGCTTAAATTAGGAGAGAGTGGCCCTCAGTTATGGAAGTAACTGGTGCCTGGTGGAACCCAGGTAAGTTGCCAAACTCTTAGCAAACAGTTAGACTATTTAAATTGGGTGGCACCATAGTACTCGTGACATCATAACCAACTTGTGTGCGGTAGTGGTCATGGTGCTCAGTGTGTTTTTGAAGTATTATTACATTTAAAATGTGTACCCATCTGACATATTTTATCAGATCATTTAAAAAAAAAAACATAACCTTCTTTTCTTCAGCACTTTGGCAGATTGTTGCTTTATTTTTTGTTCTCCTTTTTGATCAAATAATTCCAAATCTTTATTCTAGTACTCAAAGGTAAAACATCTCACACATCTCATCATAAATGTGAGATGTCACATCGTTAACAATCCAATAAAGTCAGTGGTAAAATCAGTTTTACATGGTGAATGTCCACTTTTAGACTGTCAAGAAGTTATGAAATACTTCCAATGAGTTTCACTACTAAGCACCCAAGAAGCTTTAAGATGGAGATAATGTTTTAGTAAACACTGACATATCAAACAAAATATCAAATTGAGGAGATGATCACTGATAGTCAAGCCAATGTTGGGTTACAATTTACTATGTACTTGATTACAGATACGGCAACTATTTCCACGCAGTTCTTTGTGGCAAATCTAAGAATAGGAAGAGAAAGCAGGTCTATGTAAGGTCTATGCTACTTTTAACTGAAGGGTATCTACAAGCTCTAAAGATACGTATGAAGTATAATTCTATATACCATTGGTAAAGCATTCATTTAAAATAATCAGATCATTTTAGAAAATAAAATTAGATTATTTCTTCTGCAACATATTATCCATAAGCAGTTTTATTAGCCATGTAGCAGCAAAGGATTGTAGTCAAATGATCCTCTTTTCAAGAGTGGATTGGTATGAAAAAACTAATTTTGATTACACAAAGATTAGTATGAGAGCAGGCTGGATCAATGAAGAACCTTTAAATGAAATGCAGTGAGCAATAATATGCAATGTTAATAATCACATTAATCAAGATAATCATGCTCCAACCTTATTAAACTCCCATGCGAACTGAATACCCAAAGAATGTTTTTTTCATGAGTACCAATTGTAGAAAGGTTTATAATGGAATCTCAAATGTTTGTGGAGAAAAAGCTTTGCTATTTACAAGGTTTACAAAAGCTCAGAACTTGGAATTAATCCAGTTTAATTATGCATACATCATCACGCGCTTTTCACTGTTTACAAGGGTACAATACACTAGCTCCTAATCAAAGGCAGGTAAATGCCTAACTGAGAGTGTGACAATGCCATTTTATTTTTTAGTTTGATAAAAGTATGCAAGAAAAATACAAAAACAATGCAATAGAAAATAACTCTTTGTTTGGGAACATGAAGTGACTTTAATTTGGTGACACAACAAGAAAGACAGTAGACTTCCTACATTGACATGCCTGCCTTGTCTGTAACTAAATATTACATTTTCAATGTGTGGCTGCAACTGTAATCTTGTAACTGGCTTTGTTTGAAGGAGCTTCTGTTACTATTGCTAGATGCTCGAAATACAGAATTCTTAACATCTTAATAAAGAGACAAAACGATTTCAACATTCCAATCTAAGTTAAAAACGAACTGTCACTTATCAGGATTGTTTATATTTTGTTCACTTTTCCTTATGTTTTACATATATATATATATATATATATATATATATATATATATATATATATATATATATATATATATATATATATAAAACATAGAAAGTCACACCTATTCTGCAACTGTCCACCATATTAGTTTCCTGCCGGTCATTGTTCTAAGCTCCTTCCTTTGCACTTGGCAGTCAACATAGAGAAAGTGTTCAGAGAAAAAATAATTTTAAAATTTTTCCTTTATTCGCAATGTTTGTCATAGCTTTGCTGAGCTTAATTATGATGGCAATGCTAAACATATAATATGCATTAAAAAAAATTGGAGCACCTCGTGGAAAATAAAGCTTAACACAAGTTATATGGGATTTTCAAGGTTTTACTCAATGTTGTATTAGATCAGATAGAACTGAGGTTCCTGTTGTAGGCTAGTTGTCAATTTAATTGAGGTTTGATTGTGGAAATTATTACTCCTGTAACCAGCGATGTATCTTACATGAGGCAAACAAGGCAGTTGTCTTGGGTGGCATTTTGCAGGGGGTGGCAAAAAAAAACACCCCCAAATGCACAGGCGGATGCCTTGTTTACCTCGTGTCCTGGGGGGCTCAAGAGCTGGTCCGCTGGCCACTTTTTGAGCCCCCCGGAGGTGGGCGGCAGCTTCTATTGCAGTGGGCAGCGAGGGAGCATGCTCACCTGAGCTCTTTCTGCTCAGTTCCCTCGCGCGCCGCTTAGTGAAGCAGGGAGACGGAATATGACATCACTCCGGCTCCCGGCATCACTAAGCGGTGCGCTGAGCAGGAAGATTAGAGCTCCCTCGCCGCCTACTCTGCCTGTTCGCCCCCTGCCTGCCCGTGCAGCAGCCCCACTGTAATCAACTCCAGCTCTCCCAGGGAGGCTGGGTGGATTTAAATTAAAATTAAAAATAATAATAATTTGTGAGTGTTGGGGGAAATGTGTGTGTGTGTCTGTGAGTGAATGGGTGTCTGTGAGTGTGTGTGTATGTGTGTGTCTGTAAGTGTGTGTGTCTGTGAGTGAGTGTCTATCAGTGAGTGTGTCTGTCATTGAGTGTCTGTCAGTGAGTGTGTGAGTCATTCAGTGTGTGCGCCTGTCAGTGAGTGTCTTAGTAATAGTGTGTGTCTTTCAGATTGTGTCAAATCAGTTAGTGTTTTGTATGTCATTGTTTGTCAGTGTATATGAGAGTGTGTATCTGTCAGTGAGTGTGTGTTGGTTAAGTAGTATATGTGCCAATGACTATCTTTTAGTGAGTGTATGTCAGTGAATGCATCAGTAAGAAAGTGTCCGTCAGTCAAAGAGCGGCCTTGACAGGAAGGGGTGGGAAAAATTTAAATAAGGGGTGGTGGGGTGCCCGAACACCATCCTGCCTAGGACAGCAGAAACCCAAAATGCAGCACTGCTAGTACTGCTAGTCAAAATGACCGGTAGATGGAGATTTAAAACAGCCCTTAATAAAACTAATGTTTCTGAATGATTATATACAATTATTATCTGGGAAAACCAAAACTCAAATTACAGCCATTTTGTGCAGATGAATCTGAATAGACTAAAAAAATGAGAACAGGTCAGCTTGGCTCAGTTGTAGTATCATAGCCAATAAAGTTTAACCAAGGCATGATTGCTGCTAATTGAAAAAAAAAGGGTAAAGGTCAGCTTTACTGAATGCTAATAATGTCAGTAGTACACTGTATATGACATGCATTAAGGTTGGATGAGTAAAACTGCACAGTTAATTATGTAGTGGTAAAACCTCAACTCCCGGGCAAAGGTGTAATGTCAGGTTTATATAATATTTATGTATATGGTAAATAGCAATGACATGATTTTAGACTGTATTTTAAACCCCATTTTATCGCAGGGATGCATAATAAATGCAAATTGTATTATGTTAAATCTCTGACTAAACATATCCCTTTCTCTTCTTCTAATCACATCCTTCGGTTGCTGTAACAAAATCTAGCTCCAATATCCACAGTATCCCATGCTCCCCAGAAACAGTATTTTTTTTTATTTCACGTTACCTTGCTAATTGATCTAGAAACTGTCATACTCCTTCATTAATTATAATGTCTCATTACATTTTAGGAAAGGTCACTTTGTTGTCCATTGTAACATTCAAAGTTTACTTCCCAAAATGAATGAATTGAAAGCTTGCCGTTTGAATCCTTTCACTGCTAAAAATATACATGTATACACATGTTTAGCTTCAAGGTGCATTGCAATTCCATTGCAGTGCTTAATCAAATTATGATGGTGAATTACAATGTATTCATTAAATTAACCAAAACTAATTAATTAATACAGATTCTCCACTCTTCTCACTCTGATCCTTACCTGCAAAACTGGAAACATAGCTTTACTAAATAATGAATAATTATGTCATGATTCTAGTGCTCATACAGTTTACCTGCTAGTAGAAAGCTGTTAATTGAATTACAGCTCACAGAAATCCCTACATTTTTCTTAAAATGATATTCCACTGCCCAAATAAAATTAATTCATTAATTAATATAACTGTTTAGTAGCTATACCCTAAATGAAAATATGTATGTATTTAAATATGCATTTTTCATTGGTGGTACATCGAACAACCTTCTTGTCTGCTTCCTGTTCAATCCCTCTTCTTCTTCCCCAGGCTAAACTTTTTGTAGCTGTCCAATCAAAGATATTCCAGTTCAACTCAATGAGAAGTCTTTGTAAGGCAGATGCTCTGGGCAATTGCTGCCTCTTGAGTTTAGCTCCACTGAGCTACGCAAACCAGAAAGTAACAGGACTGGTTGTCAACATGATTAAAAACCAGGGGTTGTGTAACAAGGTTAATTTATAAAAGTGCTATTTTCTATGGAAAATATCCCTTTTTGTAAAATCACAAAAATGAAGATGCACTTCTCACACATAAAGTACTTCAGCAAGATAAAGTGCTTTAGGTGTGTAGAGTGGTGCTTTAAATCAATGTTTTATTGAACAACAGTGCTATAGATAATTAAGTGGGTTTCACTCGTTTCCTGTTTTGAAGAGAGCTTCAGATGCTGCAAAATCTGGGAATTGGCGATAAACACAGAATTTTAAACTTAAGCAAAACATTGCATAGCACCTATAACTTACATTAAATTTTTTTGATGTGATGCTCCATTTTCTTTAAGGAACATGACCGGTGTATCGTATGGGCATTCAGAACCTTGGACAAACCCCCCGCATACCTTTCCCAATAAGACACAGACACTATGGTATATGGGTAAAATTGTCCATAGCTTTATTAAATAGTAATAACAACTAAGAAACTTTAGGTCATTGCCCTATGCCCCGCCTTCACTTCCGTATCCTTCCGTTAGGCAATGACCCCATTATAACTAGACATATATAACATTATACCACCATAAACATCACTTAAATTGCCAACAATTTATTATAAATTAACCATGGTAGGGGTATACACGGATATCCCTACCCCACCAGGTTCTGAGCCACCGACAGTACTCAAAACCTACCAAACATACCAATAACCATTTACATAACCTTCCTAATGGGAAGCCTATATCCTCTCCTTCAGCTAACTATCCCACCGCTGTGACAAAACGGGACAACTAAACTGTAACCCGGGAGGGAGGGACAAACTCAGGTAGGTAGGCAAATTAAAAGTGACTCTTCCAAGATGTCTGCCTATTTATATAGCCCAACCCCTTACCCACAAGCAACCAATCCCAACTAGCTTCCTCCTATGCCTGTCTCCTAATCTCTGTCAAGGCACCTTTGCACTAATCTGCACTTGTGCTACATGGGGCTACATTCTAGTGACAGGAATATAAGAATGTATTCCTGACACTATAGGTCTATATGCACTATTTAAGCCCTGTTAAAAAGGTATAATACTTACCTTATTTCTAGTACTGCGTGGGCCTCATCATGGCTGGCTTCGTCCCCACCCGCCTCCTGGCTGAGATAATCAAATTGAAAGCGACACTATAGTCACCAGAACAACTACATCTTATTGAATTTGTTCTGGTGAGTAGAATCATTACCTTCAGGCTTTTTGCTGTAAACACTGTCTTTTCAGAGAAAAAGCAGTTTTTACATTGCAGCCTAGTGATAACTTCACTGGCCACTCCTCAAATGGCTTTTAGAGACCCTTCCTGGGTCATTCAGTATCTCCTCCCTCTGCATGCAGACACTGAAATTTCCTCATAGAGATTAATTGATTCAATTAATCTCTATGAGGAGATGCTGATTGGCCATAGCTGTGTTTGAATCATGATGGCTCTGCCCCTGATCTGCCTCTTTGTCAGTCTCAGCTAATCCTATGGGGAAGCATTGTGATTGGATCAGGCTACCACTTCTGATGATGACAGCAGACTTCTTGTTTTTCTTAGTCTAACACCATGCAGAGTTACAGCTTCAGGCTTGAAAACAGTAATACAGTAATATTTTTACTATATTTATGGAGGCATGAGCGCCTCTATGCAGAGCATGGAGATGCTGAATGTCAGTTCTCTGAAAAGGCAGATAAAAAGCCTACAGGGACATACTATGCACACCAGAACAACTGCATTAAGCTGTAGTTGTTCTGGTGACTACAGTGTCCCTTTAAATTTAGATTAAAGCTCTGACAAATTACACCACAATACAGTTGAATCCAGGCACAACCAAGACTGAAAAAAGGAGAATAGATAGAAACACTGTTTAACTTCACCACTTCTCTGTATACTTGATATACACAAGGTGCAAAAAATATTTGTTAAATATAAACAAAATATTAAAATTTATGGGAAGTGGCAGTTACCCTTTAATGAATTGTTTTTACACCTGTGCAATGCATTATAAAAATGAGTAACATTCTTCTTAATAGATTTAAAAAAAACAATCAATTATAACTCCATTTGACATGTTTGAAATTTGTTAGTTTTTTTTTTTTACATCTCAAAATTGCATCTATTTTAATTTAAATGTTGATTCATTATGTGCATTCAAATTCCAGTTATGTGAATTATTTCACTGAATGAACACTCAACATGGATTGCCTTTATTAAATGTATATATTCTTGCTGAACTAATACAACATATTTTGTCCTTGCGTGATAATATGAGTTAATTGATATTTGTATTTATATTCATAAGCAGAAGTGAAGTAGTCCATTAAGGTAAGTAGAGCCATATTCCATCTATCTACATAATGCAATAGTAAAATATCCACTAAAGAAATAAATTAATTACCAATAAATGTCCAATACTTGGAAAAGAAAGAATTCACATTTGATGCCTGTTGATGGCTATGCATATTTTTTTCTAACAAATTGTTGAATTAATGTAAATATTAAACCACATGTAACCAATGTAAATATTAAACCCGTTGGACATTGATGTAGCCTTGTTAAAGCAACACTACAGCTTTAAGAATACACACATGTATTCCTTGCCTTATAGTTCTAATATACCCATTTAGGTCACGTACCTGTGAAAGTTTGAAAGGTGAGTTTTAATAGGCTCGCCACACCAGCCTATGTCTTGTCGCTCCACCTTTCTGGCAAGATTGATAATCTCAGCCAAAACAATGTTTTCCCATAGTGAAACATTGAGAGGCAAGTGCGCATACATGGAACCAAGCAGCACCAATCAGATACTCTCCATTAGAGTCATTTCAACACATGACCAAGTTTTTCCCGATGGTCAGAGAGACAATCACTCTAGGGCTGTCAGCAAGACAATCCCGTTCCCCATTCTCTTTACTCATTATTAGGAATGAACATTCTGAATTCATAATAAAAATCATCAAATAAGTAGCAACATATTCCCAGGAGGAAGGAATTCCCAAGTAAGTGGATTAATCTAACAAGAATAGGCATTAGGTTGCTATGATAGGACCTGCCAAAAACGGGGTTCATTGGTGTTGTGTCAGGCTTACGCAATGCATGATGATATATTGTGGCTGAACTCCCATTTTGCCTAGGCTAGGTGTTTTTGAGAAGAACTGTTACATTTAGTGATCTTTGACATTGTTGTTTAGTGAATAAGCGAGTGAGGATCTTGTATGTTGTATGAATTGGCCCCAGCAGCACCCTTACCAGTATCCATGTTCAAATGAGTGCAACCTTCTTGGTTTTATATATATATATATCTATATATATATATATATATATATATATATATATATATAGATATATATATATATAAATATATGTGGAAAGATTACTGTTATGAATACAGTAAAATGTACTAGGGTTAGAGCACCATGTGTGAGTCTACCTAGTTTACAAACAGAGGTTTCAAATGTGGAGCATTATCAAATATGAAGAGATATGATACTGTTGTTCAAAAGACCAGGTTGTTAATTGTAGGATAAAATGTATTTACCAGTTATTTTACCTTTCTTCAATGAATTTGACCTTTTAGGTTCCCTCTCAAAAGATAAAATACAGAGGAAATATATTGTGTCACAATAACACAGTGGTCAAATCTCAAACCACATTAGCACAATCAGGCACCATTTTTAATTTAAATTAAAAAAATAACTGTAGATTATAAAATACAGTTCCTACTTAGACTCATTTATGGTTATTAACTAAAAAGGGAAAGGTTGGGAAGTCCTCAAGGAAATTGTAAATCGTATGTCCTAATATAAAAAATATCTCTCAGCCATTTCTCCACTTAAACAAATTTGGTCCTAAATATACAATACCCTCATGCATTCCTGCAATCCAGGGTTTAGTTAATAAACATGAATTTGGTTTAGTGCTTTTTGCTAAGATGGAACCAGCAATGCCTCTGATAAACATATGTCAATATTAACCCCTTAAGGACGGAGGACGGTTCAGGACCGTCATCGGCATTTTTGCGTTGCCGACCGGTGACGGTCCTGAACCGTCCTAACCGTCCAATGTACTTACCCGATCGCCGTCGTTCCCCCGGTGGCGATCGGCGGTGCTCCCGGTGTGGGGAGACTGCCTGCAGCCCAGACAGTCTCCCCATGGCGAATTAGGACCCCTGTGGCCATGTGATCGCCCAACAGGGCGACCACATGGTCACAATAGGTGTCCTAGTGTCTGCCTGCAGGGGGACTGTCTGTGCTGACAGGCAGTCTCCCTGCATGTGTAAAATCAGTGTAAAATAAAAAAAAAAATTTAAAGTTATAGTTAATAAAAAAAAAATATTATTATATATGTGTATATATATGATATATAGACATATATTATACCTATATAATATATGTCTATATATCATATATATAATGTCATGCTAAGTGTATTTTTATATTAATATGTACATATATTAATATAAAAATACACTTATAATTAATTTACACACGTATATATATAATATATATAATAACTATATATATTGTATATATATATTATTATAAAATACGAATAATAAATAATTTAAATTAAATTAAAAAAATTAAAAATAATAATAAAAATTAAAAAAAATTATATATCTATACGAAATTTTATTCTAACTGTATTTTGATATTAATATATATATATTTATATCAAAATACACTTAGAATGAAATTGTATATATATCTATGTATATATAAATAAATAAAAAGAATGCGAACTATTCATATGTCCATATACAAAATTACATAAATAATTATATAAATATACACGTAGACTTCAAATATATAAATATGCATATATATTTAAATTCTACGTGCGTATTTATGTAATATTTTTACATAATTAAGTTATTTTATTGATTGCAATTTAAGGGACCTGCCTGCCAACCCAGGCCGAAAGTACAGAGAATTTAATTTGCTATCACTGTATTTTACCCTGTAACGTTCTACGACACCCTAAAACCTGTACATGGGGGGTACTGTTTTACTCGGGAGACTTCGCTGAACACAAATATTAGTGATTCAAAACAGTAAAACATATCACAGCGATGATATTGTCAGTGAAAGTGACTTTTTTTGCATTTTTCACACACAAACAGCACTTTTACTGATGATATAATTGTTGTGATACATTTTCCAGTTTTTAAACACTAATATTTGTGTTCAGCAAAGTCTCCTGAGTAGAACAGGACCCCCCATGTACATGTTTTATAGCGTTTTTGAAAGTTACAGGGTCAAATATATGGGTCAAATATTTTTACATTGAAAATGGCCAGGTTGGTTACGTTGCCTTTGAGAGCGTATGGTAGCCCAGGAATGAGAATTACCCCCATGATGGCATACCATTTGCAAAAGAAGACAACCCAAGGTATTGCAAATGGGGTATGTCCAGTCTTTTTTAGTAACCACTTAGTCACAAACACTGGCCAAAATTAGCGTTCAATTTAGTTTTTTACTTTTTTCACACACAAACAAATATGAACGCTAACTTTGGCCAGTGTTTGCGACTAAGTGGCTACTAAAAAAGTCTGGACATACCCCATATTGAATACCCTGGGTTGTCTACTTTTAAAAAAATATGTACATGTGGGGTGTTATTTAGCAATTTATGACAGATAATAGTGTTACAATGTCACTATTGATACATTTTAAAAATGTATGTTTTGAAACCGCAATATCCTACTTGTACTTATAGCCCTATAACATGCAAAAAAATAGCAAAAAGCATGTAAACACTGGGTATTTTTGAACTCAGGACAACATTTTGAATCTATTTAGCAGTTTTTTTCATTCGCTTTTGTAGATGAGTAAAAGATTTTTCACAAAATTCAAAAAACGTGTATTTTTTTCAATTTTTCATCATATTTTTTCATTTTTTTAAAATTAAATTACATGAGATTATATAAATAATGGTATGTAAAGAAAGCCCCTTTTGTCCTGAAAAAAACAATATATAATTTGTATGGGAACAGTAAATGAGAGAGCGGAAAATTACAGCTAAACACAAACACCACAAAAGTGTCAAAAAGATGCCTGGTCGCAAATGTACAACATCGCAAAAAAAGTCCGGTCCTTAAGGGGTTAACTCAATGATATTTATTGTGTATAATTTACATACATGAAGCACTTTCAGTACTTATCCAGGAATCGAATCTGAAGTTTGAATAAGGATTTCAGTAAAAATCATTGAGTTATTTTACAGGTGTATAATATTCTTTAAAAAACCCAAAAACAAGTGGATTAATTACAAAGGGTTAGCGCGTGATGAATCCATGAGTATTAATGCAGGGATATACCACTTTGTGTTCTCAATATTGAAGGTTGATTAAACTTGTTTTGGAAAGCACACAAATCTAGCACATTGTGTAATTAAGAATTCAACTCTTTGATAACTTATTGGGACCTGCATGATGCTTCATGAAACATAATTGGCCTTGACACATCGACTTCCCAAGAGACACTTCAGCCAGATACATGCTTTACTGCACTGGTAATTGTAAATGGTACCCTATTATACACTAAAGCTACTTAGTTCACAAATAGTGGTACCCTACACACCAATAATGTCTGCAACATATCCCAGTAAAACATTACCCCAATATAATGTGATGTGTTAAACAAAACAAAACAGAACAAAAAAGCAGACATGGTTCGCTGCATTGCAGTATTAAATTGTATTTTTTTTATTACGATTAGAAAACTGACTGGTTAAATAATAATATTCTTTCATATTATTCCACAGAACCAGAATGGAGGTTATTCTGTAACAAAAAAGAGTAACAGTTCCTCTGTTCCTTATAGAACATAAGTGTTAAAAGTCCATACTGAATTTTTGTTACTCATTTCAGAAAAGCCCATCTATTATATTCTTACTTTCAAGATTTTTTTTAGAAATCTAGAAATTTAAAGAGGTTTCCACAATCAATAACATCCCATTAAAAAAATTAAACAGTCCATTGCCTAAAAAAAGTAAATCACAGTGAGAATGTACTACAAAGATCTTTGCAAGCCTATTAACTTTCTTTCTAAAGAATATCGATGGGAACAGAAAACTCAGCTGCTCTTTAATGTATTGACTCCTGTAGACAGAATTTTACAGTCATAGTCATTAATATCCTGCAAACTAGACAGTGTTAATAAGATATGCCTAAAATCCAACAGAGTTGTTAATTTTCTGGTATGACAGTGCTTGCAAATTTCAAATCTTTTCAGACTTAGACAGCTATAGGTAGAAATATTAATGTCACATCCCAAAAAATATTAGAGGATATTTAATGGGTAGAAGGTGAGTGAAACATGTCCTAAATAAAATATACAGATTAAAAAGTATTGAATATTATTAAATACTTCATAGATTTTACCAAAGTTTATAACATGGGAATTCCTCCACAAGACGTCTAAGGAGATGACTTCTCTTCTCAGCCAGATATTTGTAAATTATTAAACTCATGCATAGAAGATGACACTCATGTGGTAATCGCCCTTCAGGAACTCTGCGGACGTATGGGTCTCCAACCATGCAATGCATGCAGTAGAGCAATCTCCTACTGCCGGGAGTTAAATAACTCTACAAACTGGAGCTTAAGTTATTACTGATGGCTCTTAATCAAGGGATGATACCAAGTAATTATTTATCAGGACACTAGAAGCTGTTCATTTAGAACAGATAGGAGCTACTTTGAAAAGTAATTCTCTCTCTACATTTGCAGCTCAAGCCATGCACTCTGAGACATGTTTTATGCTGTCACAAGAATAACACCTTCTGCCTCAATAGAGAAATGACACTGACATCAAATTCGACCAAAACAATAATAACCTACATGGCATTCCAGAAGCAGGTGGTGAGCTTGCTCATTGTATACATAATTTGTCAGCTGCTCTGATACCATTCTGTAGACAGAAAGATATACCAACTTCCATTATGGTCAACTTTAAAAAAAAGAGGAACCCAATTGAGTAGAGGCACCCAAGAATTATTTAAATCAGACTATCTATACATCTTATAAAATGGAGCTGATGGCCAAGTAAAGAAAACTTCGCATGTTTTTCCGGACTTGTCATACACTAACTTGGCTTGGAAGAGACTGTTTAGTTAGTTATCCAATTCAATTGGAATCCACAGTGATTATCCAAGGGTCTCATACCTTCTCCCTCGTTTTCCTGAGCAAGGTGTTCACATTTTTTGGAACAACCAGTTGCTGGTTATCCATAATTTACTCTACAGGGGGGTGGGGGTGGGGGGGGAGGGAATAAGGAAAGGATTTGTGGAATATATTCCACAATCCTACTTATAGGAATGTAATGTAAGATACTTCCTGGGCTGACGAGAGCTTGATGCAAAAGAAGAACTGGCAGCAAAACTCAAGAATCTTTTTCTATTCTAATGTAAGTCATTATTTATATGGCTCCAAGTACTAAAAATCAAGTCCTTTATTGATCTTCTTGGGGACTAAATAAAAGCAAAATATAGTGCAGAAAAATATAGGCAATTCATTATTTCAGTCCCCATGGGGATCAATAAAGGACTTGATTTCTAGTTCTTAAAGCCGGTCGCTTGTTTTGAATTTGCAATATTTTATGGTAAGACTATGGTAAGAACCTGAGTGATTAAAGTTTATGCATTCAAATATTTGGATTTCAAGCAAAATCATTTTAGAGTTACTCTAGTGAGCATTTGAGGAATTTGGTAATTTACATCATTAATGATATAAAGCAATACAAATTGAGGTCAACAGGGAGCTCTTGTTTAATAAAACTTCCAATAAAATGTCATTGCTTTCTGTGGGGTGAGTGTAAGGTTCGTACCTGATTGTCTAGTTCGCAGCATCCTGGACAAATCATTGTAAAACCTAAAGGAGTCTAGGGAGGGACCTTTTTGGCTATAGACTGGTAGAAAAATACTGCTGCATCTGCTTACGTGCTTATAGAATGATCTCTTATGGTCTTATGTCTCTTCTAATCAGGTTCTACACATATGTGTGTCACATGTGTAGCATGAGCCATAAGAAACATGACATTACAATCATTTAAAGCAAACTCAGAAAGATTTTTTATTCAATATCTTGCAGGCCCTTTTATTCATGTTCCTAAGTTATATACAGTGGAAGAGTACATGTGTTCATTATAGTGTTCAGTATCCATGACATGCTTTATCACGGCTAGCCATGAACATGAGAATTACATTTCATACACACTGACGGAAGTGAAAAGTCCTTTCCTGACTCAATGACAATTCATTTGCAGTGCTTCAGGCACCGAGACACTGGAAAGATTAATTATTGAGTGCCAAAGGTTCTCTTTCTTGCCTGGTTTCTGAAATGCATCCTTTTATATATATCCTTTACCTTGATGAGCCTGACTGAGAGATGTCTGTTACTGTTGCAGCTTCAGTGAATAAGAGTCTTTACATATCTTTAGGTAGCTACACTTTCAATTCAGAAACACAGTCAATTAAAAATAATGATATCAATGTGTTTTTTTTTGTTGTTTTTTTTAATAAAGTGATGATCCTTTTCTCTTGGGCTCTAAAATATGAAAAGCAAAACCCCCCGTAGACTCAAGGATCTAATTTGTTTATGAAAATCAGATAAATAAAACCACAGGAATCACAGAGAACTGTGAAAGTAGCTGCTGTGAGTGACAATATATGCACTCAGAGCCTTATAAATGATGCATTGTGTAATCCTGAGTTGTTCAAACTCTACCCGTGTCACATAAAGGCGAACAATACAGAGGCGTGTCGCTAGTGCCTAAAATTCTTTAGAATTAATACATACACGGTACATAGAACAGATATAGCTACAGGCTTTAACGGCTTTTCAGCCAAGGGCTATATGAAGCCTTTTATATAATGACATGCCTGCCTGGTATGCCTGATTGTTTATAGAGATAATCACACCCTCAGTTCATTTATTTTTAGATTTCCTGCAAGGATGTTGGGTGAGGTATATATACGCAAAGCGAAGTTCCAATTTAAAGGAACACTATGTGTATTCCAAACGCTGTAGTGCCGTAGTCACCATTGAGGTGATGGCACGCCGCTTTCAGGGTTGCGTTGACTTACTTTCTCTCCTCACAGTGTTAGTCACCAGCATGCTGATCCATCTCTTTGGCTGAGATTATTGAGATCGATTATCTCAGCCTATCCAATGCTTTCCCATAGAAAGGCAATGGTAGGCTAGTGTAAAACAGTGCACAAATCTGTGAGACCATCTGATTGAAATAGTAGAGTTTTACTGCACTATTTTGGTGAAGCGCCTCTAGTGGCTGTCTGAGTGACAGCCTCTATAGGTATTTTAACCCTGCAATGTAAACATTGACGTCAATGTATCAATGTAAACTACTGCATGGCTAAAAGTGGGGGGACATGGCACACAAGCCACTTCATCTCAACGTGTATAGTGCCCTATAGTGTTCCTTTAAGGCCAGACTAGCTGCAGTGAAAACATAGTTTCCTATTTGGCCATGTTGACCTTACATTTCAAATTCACTTTTTTAATTCTCACTTTATAAAATCATCCTGTATGTTCTCATGAAAATAGGGCGTGCATTATTTTGTTTATTACAATTTTATACATAACACAGAGCTCTACTGGGCACATGTGGCTTGTTTCCTTTTAGATTTGGGTTCATAACTACGTGCTCATATTAGAAGAGAAAGGGTAGAAATCAAACTTGTCACTTACAGCTATTCCTGACATTAAAGGCCAGGAAAACCGTAATGTTTTTATTTAAAGACTCATTCACATGGTAAGATTCAATTAGGAAATTGTTATAATGAGCAATATAAAAAGAAAATGTTAATTGATGGTGCTTTAAAATACTAATTAGTAACCTAGCAAGTTGAAATTTAATGGCGGAGAGTATTTATCAAACCAGACTATATTAATCAATCCCCACACAGTGCAGGACAAACCTTGCCATGTATTGCTCAGTTCTGGCTTGCGAACATCACACCCAATAAGTATGCATCTAATTCAGGCAGAGGAGGAAGATACAGCCTGAGGCTGTATGAAAACCTGGCCACATATGATACAGCGGTAACAATTCTCTCATTGAATTACTGTACTCAAGCTCTTGCTGAAAATCATGATTGGGGTCTTCTGATGTTGCATTATGGCATTGCTAAAATGAGAATTGGAGATAAATAGCAAGGCTATTGCTAATTCTACAATAAAACAACCAAGGTGGTAATATTACAGAAACAGGGAATATTTACTATTGTGACAGCTTTCGGTTTGGTTTTCAGTTTATTACAATGTGGGTGTTTAAACCCTATCATGCATTTTTTGAAGATAAATTTCAATACAAATGGATATTATGAATGTCAGTTAGAACGCTGGTTACTTAATTGCTTTGCTCGTAAAGAAGACATTTACAAATAGTATTTAATTAATTGGGTTTGGGTAGTGTTTGGATATTGGTATGTGTCCCATGATTTCAAATACAAAGGAGATATAAAGGATAATATTAACTTCTCAACCGTTACCAGTTCCCACCTGTTGGGGAAAGAACAAGAAGGGATGCAGGACATTTAGCTAAATGCCTTTTTAGACCTTAGGCTCTGAATCATTTATCTAGGATATCGCTGGCTTAAACACACTTGTATCCTTAGGGCACAATGCGTGTGATGTGATCTTGTTGATCAATGCAGTCTCAAGTGTTCCATTTCAGTTTTAAATGGTAAATGGAACATTGGCTAGCATTTCATGAAAGGGATGAATGACGGATCTCTACCTTTTTTTTATAAAAGAATATAAAATGGACATATGCATATATTTCATTTCTTTATTAGGTAGTGTTAAAATGGAACAAAACAAATACAATGTTAATAATTCATCTTTGAGTAATTACTTCACACTCATTTAAAAACTCATTTGAGCAACACATTTTCTTCCTGTATTTAAACAAACAGAAAAGGTATAGTTTAGAACACATATACGTGAGGGTGCCACAATCACAATTGTGTTTATATTTACCATTCAGACGGCAGAATAAGGCATGGAATAAAAACATAAGAGAAAATACATAGTGAAGTATTTAATTGTATAACGAAAAGAAGGATAAAAAACTAACAGAGATACACTCACAAATCAAGTGGCACAAAGAGAAATATCTATCTGTGCAAAAGAGCTTTCAGCGACAAAAGGGATAAGTCCCCATAGGGTAGTTTTCAGCCAGTGGTACCTCTGGATTTTGGTCTGTTGTTTTTCTCACTTATCCTAAGATACAAAGATAACTGGAAGCTGGATGATATTCTGTTCTGACTTGAAGGTATCAATTGTAGGCTGTAGACTATATTTCTTGGGGATGCTCAACGCGTTTCATCTTGCAAATTTTTCAAGAGCTTGCATATCTTCCTGTATCTCGGCATCCTTAATGCACTAATTTGTGCTGCTTCCTGGTGCACGGGCATGCACAAAGACTATCTCAGTGTTTACAGGTATTTTCCCTAACATATTTTTGTATTTTTATATTTAGATCAGGATTGATTTTTTAATTAATTGTTTTTATTACTATTTTCATTATGTTCATCAGTGTATAACCATTTGAGATTAGAAGAAATACTGTTTGATAAAGTAATCAATAGCAATTTTGCACAGAATATCTTAATATCACTATGATAGGTTTATGTACTGTTTTTGGTATCTTTGCTTTGTGCACTCCCGCTATTTTTGTTTACTATCTTAAAGTCTAAACTATTTTTATATCGATATCATATTAACAATATTGTTCTTAATCCCACTAACAGGTTTTCTACATGCATACATTTTAATTTCAATTAGTATTCACTATAATATACAATTACATACTATCATATAAAACCGCTGTTTGTGGGATGTTATACTATACATTGTATTATATTTTTCTCTTTGTTTGATTGTTAATGTCTTGTATTTTAAAAAAGTTTGAATTTTAACATTCATGCTCCATGCTGGAACGCATGCGCATGTGCGGCAGGTTGAGAGGTGACACTTGATATATTTCTCTTTGTGACACTTGATTTGTAAGTGTATCTCTGTTAGATTTTTGTCCTTTTTGTTATACCATTAAATACTTCACTATGTATTTTCGCTTATGTTTTTATTCCATGCCTTATTCTGCCATCTGAATGGTAAATATAAACACACTTGTGATTGTGGCGCCCTCACGTATATGTGTTCTAAACTATACCTTTTCTTTTTGTTATATTGTTGGGATTTGGGAGTGATCCCTTTTCCGAGTGGCTTGCCTGCACCTCTTTCTTTCACTTGTTTCCCAAGTACCTTCCTGTGTATTTAACTTGTTGCAGCTACTTATTTGTTTTCCCACCTGTAGTGCAGTGCTATGGAATAAGTTCACACTTCCTAAATAATAATAATAATAATAATAATAATAATAATAATAATAATAACGATTATAATAATAATAATAATTATTATTATTATTATGGAAAAATGTACATTACATACAGTTATTTTAACCCCTTAAGGACTGAGCCAAATGTACACGTTTACAAAATGTAAACAAAACCTGGCATTTGCGCTATATGTCTGTCCAACCGTAATTCACCTCTTTCATATTAAATGCACCCCCCTTATTATATATTATTCTATTCAGGGGAAACAGGGCTTTCATTTAATATAAAATATTTAGCTATGAAACATAATTTAATATGAAAAAAATGGGCGAAAATAAGAAATCTTGTTATTTTTTTAGTTCTACATGACATTTTAACTGTCAATGTCATAATACTGTTTGTTTTTACTGCAATAAAATACACATATTTGTATTCAGCAAAGTCTCACATGTAAAACAGTACCCCCTATGTACAGGTTTTATGGTGTTTTGGGAAGTTACAGGGTCAAATATAGCACGTTACATTTGAAATTGAAATTCGCCAGATTGGCTACGTTGCCTTTGGGACTGTATAGTAGCCCAGGAATAAAATTTACACCCATAATGGCATACCATTTGCAATAGTAGACAACACAAGGTATTGCAAATGGGGTATGTCCAGTCTTTTTTAGTAGCCATTTTGTCACAAACACTGGCCAAAGTTAGCGTTAGTATTTGTTTGTATGTGAAAAATTTTCACCAGTGTTTGTGACCAAATGGCTACTAAAAAAGACTGGACATACCCCATTTGCAATACCTTGGGTTGTCTACTATTGCAAATGGTATGCCATCATAGGGGTAATTTTCATTCTTGGGCTACCATAGGGTCTCAAAGGCAATGTAACCAATCTGGCGAATTTTAATGTGAAAAAAATGAAACACAAGCCGTATATTTGACGCTGTAACTTTTGAAAACACCATAAAACCTGTACATGAGGGGTACTGTTGTACTCGGGAGACTTTGCTGAACACAAATATTTGCGTTTGAAAACAGTAAAAAGTATTGCAGCAATAATATCGTCCGTTTAAGTGCTGTTTGTGCGTGAAAAATTCAAAAAATGTCAATTTTACTGGCGATATCATAGTTGTAATACATTTTACTGTTTTGAAACAGTATTTGTGTTCAGCGAAGTCTCCCGAGTAGAACAGTACCCCCAATGTACAGGTTTTATGGTGTCTTGGAAAGTTATAGGGTTAAATTTAGTGCTAGCAAATTAAATTCCCTTTACTTTCGGCATGGGTTGTCAGGCAGGTCCCGCTAATTGTAATTAATTAAGATACCTAATTATGTAAAAATATGACAAATATATGTGTAGAATTAATATATGTATATATATACGTATGTGTATATGTATGTATATATATACATATATATATAATTTTTTAAAAATATTTTTATTTATATATAGGTATATATATAGTGATATATACGTATATATTTATGTATATAGATATATATATTATTTCGTTCTATGTGTATTTTGATATAAATATATATATATATATATATATATATATATATTTTAATATCACAATACAGTTAGAACGAAATAACACACATCTATATAATTTTAAATTAATTCTTTTTTAATTTTATTTTTTAACGTATTTACATACTTTTTTATATTATATATAAATATATATATAACAATAATTATATATATATAATCAGTATAATTCTACGTGTAATTTGATATGAATATATATATATATATATAATTATATATATTAATAGTAAAATACACCTAGACAGTGTATGTATGTGTATGTATATGTGTATATATATACTTAGATCATATATATATATAATATATATATATATATATATATATGATCTAAGTATATAATTATTATTTTTTTACACTTATTAACTTTTTTTTAATTTGATTTCAGCCAGCAGGGGGACTAACTGTCATTACAGTTAGTTCCCCTGCTGGCAATGCCTTAGCCAGCTAACCGCTGGACCTCACTCTCACATGGCCGGGAAGCCCCCCAGGAGGAAGGACGTGCCGCGGGGGGCTCCCTGGGAGTAAGTAACAAAAGACCGGAGGGCATACTATTACGCCCGGCGGCGCTTAGAGCCGCTTAAAATAGGGCGTAATAGTACGCTCTCCGGTCTTAAAGGGTTAAGAAACAAAAGAACTATATGTAGATAGATTAGTAGTATGACAGGCAAACAAAATGACACACACACAAACACACACATACACACACTACATCATTGGTATTTAGGGTTGTGTGAAGTGACAGGCAATACCTGTGCAGCTAATATCTACTCAACCAGCATCATATTAGAGGCTGAAAAATAAGTATAGATAAAAAAAAATAAGTATAAGTAAAACTGGACCTATACATTGTGTTAGAATTGGGCTTGTACAATCTATAAGTAAAAATGTCTGCTCTGTAAAGTCCATTTTTGCCAGACAGGTGCACATAACAGCATTTACACATTTATTACAGTGTATTTCATTGTCTGTAATTTTCAGAAAACACAGTACCTAATATTTGTCACAATCAATATTTCATAAAAAACAAACAAAAAAACAAACATTTATTATCCTATTACTAGACCCATCTGGACACAACAAATTGGCACAAACAAATTCAAATGTGGGAAAGTAGAATGAATGGTTCTCACGAAGATACTATAAGATAACAAGTTGCCTAATAAACACCCAAATGGCTGTAATGGCTTTTATTTTTAGAGTGCTGCTTTTTGCCATACAATTTATATGACAGATCTTATTGTCACTTATTTTCTGAATGGCTGTCCAATAATTGCCATTTCCACCCTAGCTGAATTTCTAGCAGATAAAAATGTTTTTGAAATCAAAACCCCTGCCCTGGGTGCAAATAGCCTTATAGATGTTGATACTTGGAAAAAGGCTTACAGTACTATTAACGAGAACTAAAATTCTCTGCATTTTGATGTTTTATGATTGACTCGACTGACAGCTGCTTACAGAAAAGCACTTAATGAAGTAACCATGGTGCTTCTGCAGTGTGTATATGCATACTCTTAATGGCAGGGTGCTCATTCCCTTCTATTTTATGCAGAGTTTCAGAATATCTTCAATATCTGTAATATCATATTTAAATGCTAGCACAATGTACTATGTACACAATGTACAACGATTTTCACAGTACTATCAATTTTTATTTGTGACAGTTACCCTTTACGCCGATACTTGCATCTAAACTAGGCAGGTTGATTAAAGTTCACTTTTATCAAAAGAACGTGAATGAGCCATTAGGAGGGAGAAACTTCCATACCAGCACGCATACTTACAGAGGGTTGAAAAACCTGCAACTGTAACCGAAAATGTTATAACTGCAGCTGTAAGAGGGATGATCATAGAAAAACTAGCACCAGACAGTATAGCAGTGGTTAATGAGATACATCTACAATCTGCTGATTTGGTGATATATTAAATAAAAGGTAACTTGCACATTTTGTGGGTTTCAGCAGTATCCTCAGATATTGAGACCCCGCCAGGGCTGCATATGCAGCTGCCTGTTCAGTCTTAAAGGAACACTATAGTCACCTAAATTACTTTAGCTAAATAAAGCAGTTTTAGTGTATAGATCATTCCCCTGCAATTTCACTGCTCAATTCACTGTCATTTAGGAGTTAAATCACTTTGTTTCTGTTTATGCAGCCCTAGCCACACCTCCCCCGGCTATGATTGACAGAGCCTGTATGAAAAAAAACGTGTTTCACTTTCAAACAGATGTCATTTACATTAAACAATTGTATCTCAATCTCTAAATTGAACTTTAATCACATACAGGAGGCTCTTGCAGGGTCTAGCAAGCTATTAACATAGCAGGGGATAAGAAAATCTTAATTAAACAGAACTTGCAATAAAGAAAGCCTTAATAGGGCTCTCTTTACAGGAAGTGTTTATGAAAGGCTGTGCAAGTCACATGCAGGGAGGTGTGACTAGGGTTCATAAACAAAGGGATTTAACTCCTAAATGGCAGAGGATTGAGCAGTGATGCTGCAGGGGCATGTTCTATACACCAAAACTGCTTCACTAAGCTAAAGTTGTTCAGGTGACTATAGTGTCCCTTTAAGGTAGCACCAGTCCTGGGTGCTGTAAGGACCAAGGACGATTTCAAAAGTTTACTATACCACTGGCAAGCTCCAGCATTCCCAAGTGCCCTCCACTGGCATAGAGTAGCCCTGACCATATTATTCAGTCAAAACTTTACTGTACGGGTTGTGACATACTGACTCGGTTTCAACAGTATTCTGTGTATATCAACTAAATTTTGTTCCCTGGTAATATTTGCTAATTGTTTTTTTACATGAAACCTTTTATAGGTACATATTTATTGCTTTCCATAAACCTTCTTCATTTTCCTTTGTAGCATTTGCTATTGCACAACAATGAATTTACCTCATTCCTCTGTGTATAGTGTGGTAGAAGTAATGGTTCAGCAGAGCTCAGGATAACAGCTATGAATAGGGTCCCATTACGCTAGGAATCTATATCAAGGCATTAAAGGAACAACTAGAGTCTCGAGAGCCAAGCAGCAGAGTACTTCTCATATGGCTCTCTCTCTGTGTCTTCAGAACACAGTGTTCAGCTACAATATGATCTCATGGCTCAGTAAAAAAATACAAAACCGAATGCAACATATTGCTTTAGGTTTCTTCATTCTTTTGTGAATGTGAATGTGAATGTTAGGAAACTGGCAAACTGATGTTTGGATACATTTAATAATCCACATCAACATAAAAGGTGTGTTACACCATATGGAATCCAATATCAAGTTCTGGATTACCTATCCATTGTCATGTAAATTAAATACAGTGTAAGATGTCTTGTGAAACTTGTGTCATGTAACACTCATAGGTTTGGCTTCAAAGCTACCTCATTTTTTCCTTTCATATTCTGTTTAGTTATTTTTTTTATCTGATTGTGACCTTTTATAGCATGTTATAACATACATATAAAAGTAATCGCTGACAGGAGAGACTGTATATTGCATATACCGTATATACTCGAGTATAAGCCGAGTTTTTCAGCCCATTTTTTGGGCTGAAAAACCCCAACTCGGCTTATACTCGAGTCAAGGTCTGTATTATGGCAATTTACATTGCCATAATACAGACTGGGGGAGAGGGTAGCTGGCAGAGCTGTAACTTACCTGTTCTGCAGCTCCTGTCAGCTCTCTCCTCCTCCGCGCCGTCCGTTCAGCACCTCGGTCAGCTCCCAGTGTAAGTCTCGCGAGAGCCGCGGCTCTCGCGAGACTTACAGTGTGAGCTGATAGAAGGAGCTGCACGGACGGCGCGGAGGAGGAGAGAGCTGACAGGAGCTGCAGAACAGGTAAGTTACAGCTCTGCCAGCTCCCCTCTCCCCCACTGAACTGCCACTGGACCACCAGGGAAGGAGAGCCCCCCTCCCTGCCATGTATCAAGCAGGGAGGGGGGACAAAAAATAAATAAAAATATAAATAAAATAATAATAATAATAAAAAAAAAATAATAATAAAAAAGGGGGTATAAGGACCACTGTGGGTTGGGGGGGGTATAAGGACCACTATGGGAGGGAGGGGGTGGGATAAGGACCACTATGGGAGGGAGGGGGGTATAAGGACCGCTATGGGAGGGAGGGGGGGATAAGGACCACTATGGGAGGGAGGGGGGGATAAGGACCACTATGGGAGGGAGGGGGGGATAAGGACCACTATGGAAGGGAGGGGGGATAAGGACCACTATCGGAGGGAGGGGGGTGGGATAAGGACCACTATCGGAGGGAGGGGGGTGGGATAAGGACCACTATGGGAGGGAGGGGGGGAGAAAAGGAACACTATGGGAGGGAGGGGGGGATAAGGACCACTATGGGAGGGAGGGAGGGGGGGATAAGGACCACTATGGGAGGGAGGGAGGGGGGGATAAGGACCACTATGGGAGGGAGGGGGGGTATAAGGACCACTATGGGAGGGAGGGGGGGATAAGGACCACTATGGGAGGGAGGGGGGGATAAGGACCACTATGGAAGGGAGGGGGGATAAGGACCACTATCGGAGGGAGGGGGGTGGGATAAGGACCACTATCGGAGGGAGGGGGGTGGGATAAGGACCACTATGGGAGGGAGGGGGGGAGAAAAGGAACACTATGGGAGGGAGGGGGGGATAAGGACCACTATGGGAGGGAGGGAGGGGGGGATAAGGACCACTATGGGAGGGAGGGAGGGGGGGATAAGGACCACTATGGGAGGGAGGGGGATAAGGACCACTATGGGAGGGAGGGGGGGATAAGGACCACTATGGGAGGGAGGGGGGGATAAGGACCACTAGGGGAGGGGAGGGGGAAGTAAGGACCACTAGGGGAGGGGAGGGGGAAGTAAGGACCACTGAGGGCGGAGGAGGGGAGGTCAGGACATATGGGGGGGGGGCAAATATCCTTGCACCGGCCCTGCACACACTGCATTCATACACTGCATTCATACACACACTGCATTCATACACACACTGCACTCATACACACACACACTGCACTCATACACACACACACTGCACTCATACACACACACACTGCACTCATACACACACACTGCATTCATACACACACACACTGCACTCATACACACACTGCATTCATACACACACACACTGCATTCATACACACACACACTGCATTCATACACACACACACTGCACTCATACACACGCTGCACTCATACACACGCTGCACTCATACACACACTGCACTCATACACACACGCTGCACTCATACGCACACACTGCATTCATTATACACACACTGTAAATAAATATTCAATTAATATATTTTTTTTAGGATCTAATTTTATTTAGAAATTTACCAGTAGCTGCTGCATTTCCCACCCTAGTCTTATACTCGAGTCAATAAGTTTTCCCAGTTTTTTTGGGAAAAATTAGGGGCCTCGGCTTATATTCGGGTCGGCTTATACTCGAGTATATACGGTAAATGTAATTCACAGCCTTGTGTGCTATTTTAAATGCAACTTACAACTTCTGTTATCAAATACAATACTGCAATGAAAGGACAGTGCGTACTCCAATAATACTATGCACAAATATTTTTAGGGTTCCAGATTGCTATTGAAATCTGTTCTCTTAGCATTTATAGTAGGGGGAAATGAGATAAAGGTCCCCCTGATCTTTTCAAGGGAAATGTTTGAATTATGTTCTGAGCTTGATAGGTTTCCTTCCTGATGACTCTTTGCATGATCTGTTTAGCTATAGAAAATTATGGCATGTGATGCATTTTGTGAAGCATAGCCTTCCATTTTTTTCACTGGACAACTGCAATAAATTGGGGATAGCAGACCCTCAGTGTTCTTGGGGATCTAGATTTTACTGCAACTCTGTGCATCTATTTACAACCTTTTTTTGATAACAGTATGCACAAAAACATGGATCCCTTCCACTAAAGGTAATGGAACTATTGATATACCCAGGGAAATAATGCCAAGTATGTTTAACTACTAAATAGTCCTATATTTTAATATTGTAACGTGTATATGTACACTTGTGTAGAGAAGACCCTTTTTCCCTTTTTTAATCTATGTATAGCAGAACAACATCAAAATAGCAAGAGAAAACTATGGTTATATACATTAGCCCTGGGAATGAGGATAACAGAATTGATACCGTACTTATTTGAACTTCAGTGCTTCATCATATGTAGACAATGTGATGGTCCATAACATCCGTAGGCCTACCACAGACAATCACATTCAAGAATGAGAACAGCCCAATCCTCAAATTGTATCTAGCTACCGGAGTCCACACAACAACATAACTGGTAGAATGGACTCACTGCTGTACTCTACCACACTGCATAGTCTCTAGCTCCCATTCTTTATGCAGTGGGAATTGGGGCATAGTTTTTCTAGTGTAATTTATTTTACTATTCATGCACACGTTATCATACTGCGAATTACGATTTGTGGTTAACTTGGAGATTTAGTATCTAGGCGAACGGTGTGGTAAATCCCTTCAATAGCATATATTCTGACATTATGCCAGACTTTTCCATGTTTCTGCAATCCATATGTACTACTGAACCTAGATGTCTGCTTATTTTCACGTTCCAGGTTTAAAATTATTTACACTCAAAATTAAGAGCACGAGTGATGATTTCCCAGAATAATCCTGCATACTACATGTTGGGAGTCTTAATCATCGTCTGGAAAGTCATTAAAAGCTAGTTAGTTGGTGATCTGCACTTCTTTGATCATCAGTAAATCCCTAAGGGAAGAAGTTTACGAACTGATAATGACCATGTCCAGCAGCCTGCAGTGTATCCAAGCATATAATCTGTCTAACAAACACAACAGAAGTTTAATTAAGAAATATTGAAACGGTGTAATCAGGGTTTCTTTTCTGAAAGAACAAAAAAGGAGTTTCACGTCAAATAATTAAAACTTGTGCAGCACTGTGGCACAGCTGAAACAAAAGAGACTAATGTCTGTTGTTTTTCTTTCTTTGTTACAAAATGGGAATATATTAAATGATATTGATCTTAAAGTCAAAGGCCTTTCTATCAGTTTTAAAAATCACTAAGTGACTGTCAAGGTCCTATCAGTATTGATTGCACGCAAACATGAATAGATTATATTGAACTTGCCTTTAAACAATAGCAACGTGCGTTTTGACGATGAGGCAGTCATATGGTTCAAACAATATTCCCTCTTTTTTGTTAATTGAAAAAACAAACAAAAAAAAACTATGTTTGTTGTTGTTTTAAAGAACACATCAAGAACAAAAACCACTACAGAGTGCTGTAGTGGTTATGAATGCAGATGTGCTGTGGTGCCCCTTCCCACATTATAAGTAGTGAACACATGTTAGTCCTCCCTACACCAATTCCCAGCCCCACTGCCTAAGCTAGAGAACACTCAAATAGGTGTATGGTTATTGGAGTGTTCCTTTTAAGTATTTGCATATGCACTAATGATATATTAGTGGGAATTTATAAGGCTACACAGGTAGAAGTCTTGGTGCAAAATGGTAATAGACAGTTTCAATTGGTTTCCATGGTGATTGCTCATTACTTACCTATTTGTACCTTGAATAATCTCTCCCATAGTAGTATTTATGGCCAGAGCTTAAAGGGCTTCTATAATGTAAGAAATACAAAGCTGTATTCCTTACACTATATTTCACCGGGGGCCTCCTGGCACCATGACAACATAATTGAGATTATTTAAAGTTCTACATAACCAAGAATATGTGCAATAAACATGCCTCCCAGTTCATTACAACCCCATATACCTCCAATCACACTGTAACCCAAATCTGAGAGTAACACACTTTTACACACTTTAAACACACTTTCCTGTCCCATTGTGTTTTACACCCCACCTCATACAGACTGTAAGCTTGTTTGAGCAGGGTCCTCTTCAACCTATCTTTCCTCTACGTTTTCTTGTAACTGTCCTATTTATAGTTAAATCTCCCCTCTTATAAAATTGTAAAGCGCTACGGAATCTGTTGGCGCTATATAAATGGCAATAATAATAATAATAATAATAATAATAATAAAATTGCATTGCTTTGGCCTGGCAGACCCAGACTGACCAGAGTGATCAATGGCTGCAATGGGCTGAGTCTGACTGGGGAGATAAAAGGAGTTCCCTGATCAGGCCATGAAGGACTGAAGCTTCTTGAGTGCAAGCCCAGAGAGGCACTACCACTTTGCCGGCATCAGGTGTGGACATCAAAGATCCCTCAGACCTGCCCAGAGCACCTTAATGCCTGGAAGCATCTGTGGTGGAAGCAGACCACTTATATTGTTCTGGCAACGCTGACAATCGCAACGCACTGCTGCCACCTTACCATGACAATGCTCTGATACTTTACCCATGCCAGATATATTCAAAAATTAAAATGCAAGGATTTACATTGAATCTTTCAGTTCCCCATTTCCCAATACTCTTGAACCAATCTGAAATTAATTAATTAATTGACTATATTCTATCAAGATATATTAAAACTGTTGCATAATGAAGATAACACTAGAGGATATATATAGATCGAAGCAGAGTTTGCTCTGTCTTTGTACTATACAAATCCACAGAAAGAATGACTGAAAGATAAACCAACAGCCACAGAGGCAAAGCAGACAAAACAAACATAATTTCACTAGACTGTAGTTTTTTTTGAGCCAGAAATCTTTGTGGAAACCCCTACAGCAAGCTCATGACCTCCACTAAAATGTTAGTTGCCAGATATAAAGATGTCCAAGGTGAGAGCTATAGGATGTAAAACGAGATAGCTGGGGAATAGAGTAAAAGGAGTGTTCAACCGAGGGTCTAAGGAACTATGAAACAGAACAATTCTGTTGGATCAAATCAGCCATAACCTTTGATAGAGATATACAGGACATCTATGTAGTTTAGTGCTGTCACTCTAAGCATGTATAACCATTGAGATAATGAGATAATATGATTAAAAGAGCCCTTGTTTATACACATTAAAAAGAGCAAATGCACAATTGCAACAACATCAAAAATGTCAATAAAAATCATATTGTGAGATGTAAATACAGAAACAATAGTCCAGATAATCATGCCGTGGCCTCCTAGAAGGGTATTTTGAGCAAAGACTGCGATTTAAAGACTTATCGGCATTATATGTTAAATGCAGTTCATTACTTGTTTATTGTTTACTTTGCTTAGCCTTGAAATCCAATAGAGCCGATAGATGCCCTGTCCCAGAACGCGCACAATTGCTTGGATAGCAGGCCTATAAAAGCTTGCCAAAAGCCTAGCCAGGAGGATTTAACCAGGATGATGATTGTTAAACAGATGAAACACTTATGTGTGGTTGTACACTTGCATTGCATAATGTCCTAAACCCATTCTTGTTCCAAATACAGAGGTGCCAAATTTCCGAGATACAAAGTGACACTAATTGCAGTATGTGCAGTTACAAGCCAATAATTCCGATGTGATTAAATTCAGTGAGAGCATGCGGTGGCTGTAGCATGGAGCCATTTGGAAAGAACTTAAAAGCGAATGTATGCCGATAAAACTTTAGTTTGTGTCCCTGTGTATTAGTCACAAAGATCCCTGTGATCTTTTACAGACACAATCATTTTAGAAATCCATTAGTCGACTCAGTAAACAAAAAATATCGCTCATGGAATCAGTGCTAGAAAAATAAATTTTAGACACATTTAATGACTGATCAGAGACACTCCAAATCTTGTATTTTTTTTAAAGTTGAAAAAAAATCACGATATTCCTACTCATCGTGACTCCTACAATATAATATATTTTATAATATATTTTTATATTTATATATATAAATATATATTCAATATATATTTTTTACATATTATTGAAAAACCAAGTTCAAAACAGTTCATGCAATTTCCACATTAAATAACAAATATATGTGGTAGAACTAGTAACATATTTGGACTAAAATCAGTGGGGGACTGGCTAGTTTTGTCCTTGGGAGCAACTACAAACATGTAGCCCAAATTGACGCAAAACAAGTACATTGTCTAAGCACACTTTGCTCCCTTTCTTAATATGACATTTTATGTTTTATACCAATGCTGCAATTAATGGACTACAAAAAAAAATGCTATATTTACATAATATATTTAGTATTGTGCTATGAAGATGCAATCAACAAACGTTTCCATACTAGTTGCCTGGGGGGGGTAAATGTCCCCATGCCACCATGCCAGCATCTCACGGTAGAGAATTAATGCAAGCACTAGAACCAGCATTGATTATTGTGGAAATTATGTAGGTCTACTCACCTAGTCAGTGGGAGTCCACCAAATCTTTATGACTACCACCAAGTCCAGTCTATGCAAGTAACCTGCAAGAAATAAATTAGATATAAAATCCACATTTGTATAGATGTTAATTTACAAAACTTGCACAGTAGTTGAAGAAATCCAACTATTGTTGTGATGAGTATTAGTGAGTGTCAGGTTTTATATTGCATACTCATACTTCTGGTGACCTGATCAAGCACCGATAACTGCAATGCCACAACCACATGAGTTATATGGCTATCTGGAACCTAATATAAAGAAGTACAAATAAAACATATTCAGTAAATGTTCTAATGTTATCAGCAGTTTAGATCAATGTAGATCGTCTGGCTATTAGCAATGTGCATATACTAAATTGTTCTTGCAATTACTTTTACTTGGTTTAACCTCAGAGCGATCCTGTGGGTACATTAGAAGCAAAGTGGTTGGAATTCCATGGGCATTCTGTTCACAAATAATGATGAGATACAACCGTTGTGTAAATCCACACAGTTTAATTGTGATTTATTTATAATAAATGGGTCATAAAACATACAAGAAGCAAAAGTGAGTCAATACAGAACAAAAACCTGCTACCTAATATATATGCCTGCCAAAGGCCGAGCACTCCTTTTAAATAACAAACACTCAGTTGACCAGGTGCCAAACCTCCAGTCACATATACATCAACCAAGAAGAGACACACTCAAGGATTTGTATTCCAAACAAACTGTTTGCTGCTTATTTAGCTATTTCATAATTCAGTCAACGGTTCAGTCTCACAGAGAGACTTGATAAAAGTCTCTCTTTGAGACTGAAACGTTGACTGAATTATACACTAGCTGAATAAACAGCAAACACTTTGTTTGGAATATAAATCTTTGAGTGCGCCTCTACTTGGGTGATATAAATATATATATATATATATATATATATATATATATATATATACACTCACATACATACATACACAAATACACATGTGCCAGTCTCTCGATCTATCGGTCTCTCTCTCTGTTTCTCAAGTTCTCTGTCAGTCTATCCAGCATATCTGCCTGTTTGTGTGTCACCTGCTAAATCTCTAAATGTGCAGGTTTGTCTTGATAAAATAATATGTTTATATATCCAGTATGAGAACCATTCCTGAGAATTTGGCCTGCAGCTATGGAGCCTTTGTAACTAAGCTATAGAGAATGATCAAAGCACTGCATATGGATATGAAGTTTTGTGAGATGGCTTTAGTATGCTTATCACATGTACAGTGTCTGAAAAGGCAGTGTTCACAATCCTGTTGAATGCAAATGCAAGCCTAGAGACTTTGTTTTTTTCACATTGAATGTATTTTTATGTTGCCGTGAATCAAAACATAATGCTGATTAAAGACCATGCATTGTTTCACACTGACATTTATGACAAACATGCTATATAGTGACAAGCTTTGACCCCTTCAATTACTACCAGGTAAATATTTTACATCGTTCTGCTTTGGCTGTAAAGCATACTTCTGCCTACCCATCCAATCAAGAAAATAATCGATTATTCACAAATCTAAAATCACAGAAACTCTAAGTGAATTCAAAGATATTTTAGGTCAATATAGTAGAAATTTTGTAACTCTGGTTCCTTCTACATGACTGCATTATCGCTCTACTTTGTGTCTCCTCTTTTTTTTTACATAAGGCTCTCTGGTGTCTTAATAATCCTCCTCCTCAATGCACAAATAATCCAAATAGTTCAATCTGAATCTGCAGTTTTAAATGCAGCTTGTAGACTATTACATTGGCCATGCACTGCTTTGAGGTTTATTACTCATAGCATATGCATGAATGGCATGGCAGTGAGTTTAATAAGAAGACCCCCTAATGTCATCTAATGAGTCAAAACAAAACAACTAAACAAAAAATCAGTAATGGAGGGATTCAGAAATAATGTGTAAAAAGTGATTTGAAATGACAAAGATGCGGTTTGTACCTTTAAAGTCTTCCTACATTTTTATTTTCTGACATTTGATAGGTTGCAAATAAACACAATTGTGTTCCCATAACCATTTGAAAACGTGTTGATGTTTTCTGACAGGAAATAAGGACAATATATAATACTTGCAAGATATTAGGACATAACCACAGAGATTCTCTGATATTCTCTAATGATGGATATCTCTCGTAACAAGCATAGAGATGTAAAATTAATCGATATTAAAGGAAAACTATCGTCGCCAAAACAACTTTGGCTTAATAAAGCAGTTTTTGTGTATAGATCATGCCTCAATGCACTACTATTAAGGAGTTAAATCCTTTTTGTTTCTGTTTATGCAGTCCTTGCCACCTCCCCTCTGACTGTGACTGACACAGCCTGCATGAAAATAAAATGGTTTCCTTTTCACTCAGATGTAACTTACTTTAAACGTTTTTATCTAATGCTCTCTAAATGGCACTTTCGTTACATACAGGAGGCTTCTGCAAGGTCTAGCAAGCTATTAGCAGAGCAAGAGACAAGAAATTACAAATTAAACATAATTTGAAATAAAGGAAGTGTAAACATTAGATGACTCTTTACAAGAAGTGTTTAGGAAGGCTGTGAAAGTCACCTACAGAGAGGTGTGACTATGGTTACATAAACAAATACAGTAGATGTAACTCCAAAGTGACAGATAATTGAGCAGTGAGACTGCATGAGCATGAGCTATACACATAAACTGATTCATTAAGTACCTATTTAAACAAGTAGAGTTCAGTAAGAATATGTCCTTACACATCTATGTTTCTAGCGTGGGTCTTCTTGGCTTTCATTTACAATTCAAATGTCAGTTCACTGGTCAACAGCTCCATAATTTCTACAAGTAATGTTAGTGATGATTTGTAGCTGAATATACAGGTTTTAAAGTATTTTACCAAACGTGCAGGCATTGGTGTTATGCTGGTATTTGTTGGTTTAGCAAAGCTTACACACAAATGTCAGCTGTGTTACACACACAGACTTGTACAAACACTCACACAAACACATACAATTGTACATATATGATGCACACACCGATACACACATACAAACACACATACACACACAAATTTGTACGTTCATACACATACACATACATGTGCACATATACACACATGTCTTAACACCCTTCACACAACTCTAGACATTTTATACATTTTCCTTCTGTTCAGTAAAATGAAGGGGAGGGGAAATTAAAACAAATAACCTATGAGCATAGCTCGCATTCATTTCTAATGAACATGGAGGTAAGTCTGTAGTTCACTTAAAAAAAAAAAAATGATTGTGGACGTATTTCAATGACATACCCAAAAGCAAAATCTATTTTTCTTACCTACTACGTTGTCCCTCAAGATGTTCATTATTTTAGTCTAAGCGCCGACTGTTATTACTGAGTGCATACTTTGCTTGAATAATCCATGAGAAACTGCTTGTCAATTCATTAGCGGTAGCATGCTTGGACTGTTTTCTTGAAATTAACATCTACTTAGATTACTTTAGTACCAGATACAAAAGCTGTGATTTAGTGCCCATACTGTTCCTTATCCCTTCAGTGAGCCAGTGTTCTGTTAGTAAACTCTGTCTTCTTAGTTAATTTATCCTAATACCTGAGAAAAATGTATCTAAAAATCTTATTTCCAAAATGAAAAACAAACAAGAAATATAAAAGGCAAAAATCACAAACATAAACTCATACAACAAGTATTCACAGGAATATACATCTGCCCAGTGTATTTCCTTTTTATGAGATGCTTTATATATTTTTCATACAACCCATAAGGCTAGTAGATTGATAGAGGACAACATGGCAGGCAATGTAAGCAATATTGAACAATATCTTTCTTTGACATAACATAAAAGCCTTGGTTGTTTGCAGTCACAACAATATCAATACTTTCATAACAATTAATAAAGCTCTGTACAGTAGCACACACTCATTTCCAGGAATCTCTGAGAGTAAATGTGCACATAAGTCAGGCTATATATCTCCAAGTCATGTGTCAAGTCAATACAGAAATAATAGAGTCTAGGACAAAGTCATGGAGCTTATGGATAAGACATCTGCCGAGAATGATCAAATAACTCATGTTTGTGTTCATACAACTGGCTAGTATCCAGAGCCACACAGTGTTGGTTCGAAGGATAGATGGAAAACTGGGAAAATTCTTTAAAGAGTTTTTTTTTTTATCTCTAAAGAAATGATTGCGTATGCTATTCCTTTCAATACATTTGGCACAGCTTGTTTGTGTACATAAAACTCTGGGTGTTGGTGCATTCTTTATATTATCACATCATAGCAGGGTTTAGTGTCTGAATTATTAAATTGCAACGTTTGTGATTCTATAGTTTCTCCCCAAAGATGTCAATATTTATGATAATTAAGATTTTCCATGAAGTCACTGTGTCAGATCTTTCAAACCTCCACTCATATGATCTACAAATAGCATAATGTTTACAGATACATCCTAGCACAGGAATATCTAAAGCAACCGTGCTGTGAGCTTTGAAACTACAAGTTCGTACATATCCTCATGAAAGCCACTAATTAACTTTTAAGGATTACTACAAACACGATGACCACTCATGGTCATGGTGCCAGGTGTTTGCATGTGCAGATTTATGCTGTGAATAGAATACATTTATATGACACCTTCGTGGTCCTCAGATGTACTAGAGCAGGCTTCCCCAAACTCCAGCCCTCCAGATGTTGTTGAGCTACAACTCCAATTATTCTATGAATTAAATAGATAGGCTGAGTTGTAGTTCAGCAACATCTGGCAGGCCGGATGGAGCTTTGGTGTGTGTCACTACATGGATATGCAGTGTGCACCATAGCATATCTGTCTGTCTGTCTGTTATAGAATGTTTTACCCCAGATGTTATTAAACTATAGCTTTGCATACTGTAGTATGCTCTAAGAAGACCAGAAACAGTGTGGGTACCTGGTGTGACCCAGATAATTATCAAATTGTGCTAAAACATTTTAACAGATTACACTTGGATGGCACCTGTGCTTGCCTTGCACCATAGCCATGAAATTAGCTTTAATACATGTCTGATAAGAGAGTCCCTGTGTAGACTAGATAGTGTCTGGAAGTTTTCAATGTAGTAAATTCTATAAAGTGGCTGTGTAGAAAAAGTACTGTTAGTTTTACTTCCACCATGCCCACAAACTAAATAAATATATGCATTCTTCACATCTCCTCCACAATAAAATTGTCGGTAGCAGGTAAACTCGTGTAATCTTAGTGATCACTGCTCATGGAAACCATGGCTGCATGTCTCTGTACATGTGTTTTGTTAAATTTAGTAAAAGAACCTTGTTCATACAATAAACAATACAAACACAAAAATAAAGCACCGCGCTCACAGCAGCTGTAAGTGCGGTGCTTTATTTTTGTGTTTGTATATTATGTTTGTATCACACAGCTATGTTACATCGCTGCCAGCTACCCCATGTTTGTCTTATTACAGGGGGATATATATATTGACACAGGGGGTTATATAAACACATGTGGTGGGACTGCCTTAAAGCACAGTCCTTCTGGGAAGAGGTGGGAGGCCTTTTGGAGAAGGTATTCCAGAGACTGGTAATAAGAGACCCATGGGTATTGCTTCTGTCCAGGCCAGTAGATGACTGTCCAAGAAGGGAACAAAAACTATTGCACAAACTCACCCGACATAGTCATGAAACCCCTGCCGGGCCAACCGACCTAGAAAAGGCTTGAAACTTACCACAGAAACCTAACCACGGCAAGCATAAAAAAAACCTACACCCCAAACTCCGACCATATGAGGGACACTATCCTTTCCTTCCTTCCCCCCTCTTCTTTTCTTTCTCTACCTCTTGTGAGAGTGTCATTAAACTGCATATGTACGAGCAACTATACAGCTACATAAGAGGCTGACTTGTGAACAATCTTAAAATAACACTCTGTTTATGTTAATGGTATTGTTTTGCAATATGTTATTGTTTATTAATAAAACGGTGTTGTCGGAATGCTAGACACCCATGAAAAACAGCACGGATGCCTACCAGCACCAATTACCAAAGCAATGGGAGTCATATGACAAATGCCAACCTGTATCTATATTGTTGTCCAACAAATGCATGTAATGTTTTATGGTTATCACATATGCTGCAATGACAAACCAAAAATAAAGAATAAAAATAAAATAAAAAAATAAGTCTTTGCAAGACAGGCGCTCTGTGCAATTGCTGCCACTTGAGCTTTGCTCCACTGAGCTAAACAAACCAGGAAGTAACAGGACGAGTTGTCTGATTGAATGCCAAGGGGGTGTAGCCAGGTTAACCGATAAAAGTGTAAATTTTTACTGAAATCTGCACTCTTTTCAGGATAACAAAAATAGGACACATTCTTAACATATTAAGCTTTTAAGCAAACAAAAGTGTTTTTCGGGATCTGGAGTGTCCCTTTAACTGCAGATTTCATTCTTACCCTAATCCATTGTTCATATTTCTGTCTCTCTCTGTTAATTTTTACACTTTTGTAACAGGATGACGTACATTTGTTGTCGTTTTACAATACAAATAAAAAAATTATATTTGAAAAAAAAAGTTAAAAATTTTAAAAACAAAATTTAGCTATTTTTCTTTATTTTGACAGAATGATAAAATAGTAATGTCATGGCTTAAGTGCATTTTGTTGGAAATAAAAAAGAAATACATAAGGCTTATCTGCAATACTAGGTCTTGGTAGACCTTTTACAAATAATCATTACATTGTCAAGGAAGATGGAGAGAGATAACGGAAAATTGTACTGAATACAGAGTCTGATGGCCTTTAAATTGTTTGGTTTTAAAAGGTGGGGCAATTGGAGTCTATCTCAGGTTACTCTAGGGTTTTATGTAATTCCTGCTATCTTCTTATGACAGGTTAGCAAGCAGTTCAGGCAGCTATTTACATTGTACCAGCTACAATGCTGTCTGCAGCTCTGCTAGACTGTTTTCCCTGTAAAAAGAGCAGATGGAAAGCATAGGTCTGTTAAATTACAGAATTCTTTGGCCTGTCCCCGGTCCCCTTCAGGTCAACTATAAACCGAGGCACCATAGATCAAATGTCATGTCTAGGGGGACAACAAATTCATCTTTACATCTGTATCATGATGTCTAGATTTGCTGTAGCAAACATGATCAGATAGCCTTGAATAGAAGAATGTCTAAAATAACTCACTTATTCGTGGGGATTCATACTCTCCTGCAGTATTTTATCTTGCTTTGTCTCACCTTTAATCTCATAGATGTATGTTGCAATTTTTTTTATTTTATAAATAAATATGAAAAACTTACTTTATTTTGCAATGTCTATTTTCTAAACAGGCTACTCTGCTCACCCAGGAAGTTGTCTTTGAGTTGACATTTTTGATCTTTCTTTCATGGAAACATTATTTAATTGGAAAAAGAAAATGTTTTTTTGCTTCTAAATCAGTCTGCAGCTGCTCCGAGAAAATAGTGTCGCTGTATGTCTTTATTCGTGAAGTGAAAAAGGCAAACTTTTCTTTAATGAAAACGCCAATGAATTTGTCCTCTCAAAACCAGATATTTTCTTTCTCACTATATTTACTCTTTCATATTAAATGGGAACTGTCACTTCTCTGGAATTTACAACATTGAATAAAATATTGAAAATGGATAGATGGCAAGAGGTCACCAGTTAAAGTCTCCCCTGAAATGGCTAAAGAGGGAAATATATACCGTAAATAGTTTGCCAAGAGCAGAGAAAGAATTCCCATATATAGATATAGGCAGCAGATAAGAGACAGGGGTAGAACTTGATATAATGTTGCAGTCTTAGAGAGATAGACTGAAAAGTAACAACCTATATATCGCAAATAAAGTTACCCCTTCTCATAGCTCGTATCCAGAAGTTAGTGCTAATACACGGCTGTGAGATGCTTCTAAGGCATTTAATAGCAAAGAATACTATAAACTAGTCCCTAGTCTCCTTAAACACCTTCGAGGGTGTTCTAAACTATAACTGAATCTAGAATACGAGTTGCTGCCTAATGAACCATCACCATAACTGTTAGGAACGGCACTGTATAAAATTAAAAGGTTAGCTTAAGTGGGTCTAAATACCCATGGTGCAAAAAGGTGTCCCTTAGGTGAAAGTGGTAAAGTGAAGAAAAGTGACGAGCTAACGCCATTGTCTTGTGAAAAAGTCGGGACTTTTAAATGCCTTGTAGCCAATTGGAGATGAGGTTCCTCCTTCATCATTGATGACGTTTCGGGATAACCCTACGTCACTTGTGACGTATCGCCCCACGTGACTGTGGGTGGAGGCATAGGCGGGACTCCTCTATGAACGTGGTTTGATTGACAGATTAACTGTCAATGTTAACCGCTGAAGGGCCAATAAAAGTGTGTGATGAACAGTATGAACATGATTATGGAACACTAATGTCCTTATTAAAGTTACTCCATCCTCTGTGCGATGTGATCGCTGGTATGGTTAAGGATATAGTAAGCAGTGTGTATATTAGTAATGCCTCTATTGGCTGTGAGACACTGTATTATTCTACTTAAACCAATAATTGCTTTGAAGATTTTATAAAGGATGGAAGTAAGTGGTATGATCACTATAGGTAGCTTAAAATTGCCATCCTGCATTAGAGGTACAGTTAATTAGGAATAAAGACTTACTTCTATTGTTTAGTGTATGCAGTTAAAGGTAAATGAAAGCAAGATCATAGGTTTTAGTTACTGTGATCATATTGGATTTAGTCAGTGTTGCCATAGATAGATGATATTGGGGGATACTGTTAACATTGATAGTTTTGATATGATTGGCACAAGGTTCTATGTGTCTGCATATGCTGATAGTGAGATAATTATTTACAGTGCAGATTAATATTTACAAGTTGTCATTATTTACATATAGAGATCATGTGATGAATGGAGTGTAAGTAAAACCTTCATTCAATCCATTAGGGGACAGAGTTTTTAGTCGGTAGATCCAATAACACTCCCTTTTCTTGATGTTTTGGTCCCAATTACCCTTCCTTTGGTCCTGTCTGATAAGTTATATGCCTTGAAACTTCAAAACTGTAGTGTCTCCGCTATGTCTTGTGGTTTTTACTGAATTGATATGTTCAAGGATTCTTCTTCTAAAAGGACGGAAGGTTTTTCCTACATAGGACATTGGTCATTGGCAAGTGATCAAATAAACCAAGCCCTTTGAACTACAATTGAACTACAATTGAAGAAGGAGCGTGTGTCAAAGTGCTGATTTTTTGCACTGTCGGTAAAAGTTTTTGAGTCTTTTTTAATGAAATTGCAGGCTTTACATCTGCCACATTTGTAAGTACCTTTAAGGCTATTAGATAGCCAATGGGTAGGTGCTGCAGTTCTCTGGAAATGACTGTGTACAAGGGAATCTTTAAGATTCTTACCTCTCCTTGCTACTAGGGATACTTGTGATGGAATAATGTCCTTCAAAAGTTCGTCCTGTTTTAGCAGGGGCCAGAATCTGTGCATGATCGATCTTACGTAGTCCCAACCTGCTTTGTAGGTGGCTACACATCTAAGTTGTTTGATATCTTGCTCCATTGTTTTTTTACACGGGAAGGGTTCTTCTCTTATTAGGCTTTCTCTGTCTACAAGTAGGGCTCTATGGTAGGTCCTTTTAAGGCATTTGTTGGGATACCCCTTTGTTCTAAACATGGTCCGCAGATCTCTGGCCTTTGTTTTGAAGTCGGCAATGTCTGTACAGTTACGCCTAAGGCATAAATATTGGCCGATCGGGATCCCTTTTTTCTGAGGGACTGGATGATGACTCTTCCAGTTAAGTAGGCTATTTGTGGCCGTACTTTTCCTGAATAAGTTACTTTTGATTGTCCCATTGGAGTTCGGGATTAAAGTAAGATCTAGGAAAGTCAGAGTAGGGGTTCCCACCTCAGTAGTGAATCTGAGGTTTAGATCATTCGTGTTCAGTAACTGTACAAAATATGAAAACTGTCCATGTGTGCCTGTCCATATAATTACAATGTCATCTATATACCTCTTCCAGTAATGGATGCATTGAACTAGGTGATTTTGTGGATCTGCAAACACTATTTGTTCTTCCCACCAGCCCAGGTGCAGGTTGGCATAGGAGGGCGGACAAGACGTCCCCATCGCCGTTCCCTGCACCTGATGGTAGTAGACACCATCAAACAGAAAAAAATTGTGTGTCAGGATAAACTTAAGTAGTTGTACCGTGAAATCACTGTGTTCATATAGATGTGTGCCTCTTTTCCGTAGGAAGTGACTTGTATGTTTTAGGCCTAAAGAGTGGGGAATGGAACTATACAGAGACTCCACATCCAAACTACATAGTATAGAATGTGGAGGCATCTGTAATTTCGTTAATTCTGCCAAAGTTTGTTTCGTGTCTCTCAAATATGATGGAAGTCGGGTAACCAATGGTTTCAAAATTTGGTCAAGATATATGCTTGCATTTTGTGTCAGGTTGTTATTACCAGAGACTATTGGTCTTCCTGTTAGAGTACTATACTGTTTGTGTATCTTAGGGAGACTGTAGAAAGTTGAAATGCGTGGACTAGCGCCTTGAATTAACTCATATTCATTTTTAGAAATACGTTTTTGATTAAATCCTTTTTCTAGAATTATTTTTAACTCTTCCTGAAACTTTTTGGTCGGGTCATGTTGGATTACTTTATAAGTGCTTACATCCGTTAATATTTTCTTTGTCATATTCACGTAATTAGTAGTATCCATGATGACTACGTTACCCCCCTTATCGGACGGTTTAATCGCAATTTCCTTGTTGTCTCTTAAGGAATTCAATGCTCTCACTTCTGATGTAGTGAGATTTGAGTTGGATTTAAGGTCTAAATCAGATATCTTAATTTTTTCAATCTCATTACTTACTAATTCCACAAAAGTCTCAATATATTTGGAATCTCCAAGTTTGGGACAGTATAGACTTTTTTTCTTTAACCCCTTAAGGACAACTGACGTGTGTGACATGTCATGATTCCCTTTTATTCCAGAAGTTTGGTCCTTAAGGGGTTAAATTAGTTAGAGGATGTGGTGCTTGTTCACCACATTCATTTTCCTCTAAAAGTTCTGCTAATAGCATGGTCATTTTGTAGTCCCTGGGGTCTAGGCCTAATGTTTTTGCTTTTTTATCCTCAATAAGGAGATAGTTTTGATGTAGTAGGAGTTTGCAGGCGAAAAGGTGAATATCTTTCACCCAAGTGAATTTATAGAGACGTGGAGTGGGTATAAATGATAAGCCTTTACCCAATAAGTCCAATTCCGGCTGTGTTAGCTTGTGCTTTGATAAATTAATTACTTGGTTTTTGTTTAGAATTGACTCTTCCGGTTGTACTGTCTTTTGGGTCTTGGTCTTAATTGGGGGCGACCTTCCCCCTGTTTTTCTAAAAAAGTGACCCATTTTTTAAGGATTCCCCCACTCTGTTCATCTCCAGTAGAAATGGAGGCTTGAGAGTCAAGTTCTGACTCACTGGTTTCGTACTCAGAGGTTGAAAATTGGTCCCTATCTACTCTTCTCCTCCTCTGAAATCTCCTATATATGTTGCCCGTTTTAAAGTCTTTAGTGTCCCTCAGGAATTTGTGATGTTTTCGTTGTTTGATAATGGATTGAAATTTTTCCAAATTGTTTTGTAGTTTATTTTCATTCAGGTTGAAAGTGGGGTCTGATTTAAATTGTTGGACCCTATCCACTTCTTTTTCTACCTTTTTCTCTATTTCCTTTAATTTTTTATTTTCATATTTACAAATTATTTCCATAAATTTAGCCGAACAGGGTCCTGCTGCCTCCTCCCACTCCTTGACGAAATCTTCCTCATCTAAGTGTGTGGTTGATGTAGTTGGGACTCTCAACCCCCTGGGTATTAAGCCTTTCTTTAAGTAGTTCTCTAGAGATGCTATCTCCCAGCTTGTTCTAATTTGTTGTTTATATAGCTGAGTCAGGGAGTTAGCGCCAGCTGTTAAGGAATAGTTAGACTCATCAGGTGGAAGGTTGGCCTCCGAAAAAATTATATCGGCATCTTGACACCAATTGGAGGCATTCGGTAAATTAGAAAGGAAGCCTGCCATTTAATCCTAGAAATTTATTGTGGATCTCTAATGTCTGACCAATTATAACAATGGGTCTTAAACCCTAGAAATTTAGAAAATGACCTTAACTTGTGTTAAGCTTTTATTGTGAAGTGCTCCATTTTCTATTAAATGCATAGTAAAGATTTAACAAATGACATCATAATCCAGTTCAAGGAACACTACAGGGTCAGGAACACAAACATGTATTCCTGACTCTATAGTGTTAAATCCACCATCTAGCCCCCTGTCCCTCTTTACCCTCTTAACCCTTTAATGAGGGTACTTCAGACAAAAAATGGTCGTTAATGACCGCTGACGTACCCTGTACGTCTGCGGCAAATTTGAGTGCTGAAAGCAATCGTGATCGCTTCTAGCCGCTCTAAGGGTATTGCATAAGGCATCGTGTAATAACTCCCTTAATCCCAGGCATCCAAGTGCTCCACGTGGAGCCCAGCAGTGTAGAGCATCGTAAGCCTTCAGGCAGGCTTCTGATGCTCTGCCTGTACGGAGTGCCTTGATAAATAAAAAAAATTTCAAATGTAACTCCTACTCTCCCTTCCTTCTCCCTCCTCATGTACTTACCGATCGCCACTGTTCCGCTGCTGGCGATCGGTCTTCTTCTTAGGTGGACTGTCTGGGCTCAGCCAAGACAGTCCCCCCTGTGCAAATTAGGACCTCCAGGGGCCATGTGACCGCTATATAAATAGGTGTCCATAGTGCTGCCAGCAGGAGGACTGCCTAAACTGACAGGCAGTCCCACTGCTGGTGAAAAAAGTTTAAAAAAGTAAATAAAATAAAGGTAAAACATTGAAATATATATATATATATATATGTATATATAATATATATATATACAAATATTATATCTATATATAATATGTATATATATATATATATATATATATATATATATCTTATATATATATAACGTCATACATATATTAATATAAAAATACACTTAGAGTAAAATTACACACGTATATATAATATATATATATATAACTATATATAGCGTATATATATATATATATATATATATATTATAAAAATACATAATAATTAAAAATAAAAAAAAACTGTCAACTGTCAAAACTGTATTTTGATATTGATATATATATATATTTATATCAAAATACTCTTAGAATGAAATTATATATATATATATATATATATATATATATATATATATATGTATATCCCTTTAACAACCGTGGACATACTAGGTACGTCCGACAAAAAACGGTCGTTAAGGACCATGGATGTACCTAGTACATCCGCGGCAAATAAGAGCCCTGGACTTACCTAGACCGGCGATCTGCGGCGGTTACAGTCAGTGGGGGGGGGACGGACTGCCGGAGACCCCAGCAGTCCCCCTGCAGGAGCTCTGGCCACCCCGGCCCTCCAGGGCTATGTGATCACCATGATCACATCGCCGCAATAGGAGTCTAGGAACTGCCAGCAGGTTGCTAAAAAGTAAAAAAAAAAAAAAATATATATATATATATATATATATATATATATATATATATATTTACAGTTGCAAGAAAAAGTATGTGAACCCTTTGGAATGATATGGATTTCTGCACAAATTGGTCATAAAATGTGATCTGATCATCATCTAAGTCACAACAATAGACAATCACAGTCTGCTTAAACTAATAACACACAAAGAATGAAATGTTGCCATGTTTTTATTGAACACACCATGTAAACATTCACAGTGCAGGTGGAAAAAGTATGTGAACCCTTGGATTTAATAACTGGTTGAACCTCCTTTGGCAGCAATAACTTCAACCAAACGTTTCCTGTAGTTGCAGATCAGACATGCACAACGGTCAAGAGTAATTCTTGACCATTCCTCTTTACGGAACTGTTTCAGTTCAGCAATATTCTTGGGATGTCTGGTGTGAATCGCTTTCTTGAGGTCATGCCACAGCATCTCAGTCGGGTTGAGGTCAGGACTCTGACTGGGCCACTTCAGAAGGCGTATTTTCTTCTGTTTAAGCCATTCTGTTGTTGATTTACTTCTATGCTTTGGGTCATTGTCCTGTTGCAACACCCATCTTCTGTTGCGCTTCAGCTGGTAGTTCTCCTGCAAAATGTCTTGATAAACTTGGGAATTAATTTTTCCTTCGATGATAGCAATCCGTCCAGGCCCTGACACAGCAAAGCAGCCTCAAACCATGATGCTCCCACCACCATACTTCACAGTTGGGATGAGGTTTTGATGTTGGTGTGCTGTGCCTCTTTTTCGCCACACATAGTGTTGTGTGTTTCTTCCAAACAACTCAACTTTGGTTTCATCTGTACACAGAATATTTTGCCAGTACTGCTGTGGTGCTCTTGTGCAAACTGTAAATGTGCAGCAATGTTTTGTTTGGACAGCAGTGACTTCCTCTGTGGTATCCTCCCATGAAATCCATTCTTGTTTAGTGTTTTACGTATTGTAGATTCGCTAACAGGGATGTTAGCATTTGCCAGTGACTTTTGTAAGTCTTTAGTTGACACTCTAGGATTCTTCTTCACCTCATTGAGCAGTCTGCGCTGTGCTCTTGCAGTCATCTTTACAGGACGGCCACTCCTAGGGAGAGTAGCAGCAGTGCTGAACTTTTTCCATTTATAGACAATTTGTCTTACCGTGGACTGATAAACAGCAAGGCTTTTGGATATACTTTTATAACCCTTTCCAGCTTTATGCAAGTCAACAATTCTTAATCGTAAGTCTTCTGAGAGCTCTTTTGTGCGAGGCATCATTCACATCAGGCAATGCTTCTTGTGGAAAGCAAACCCAGAACTGGTGTGTGTTTTTATAGGACAGGGCAGCTGTAACCAACACCTATACAGGGAGTGCAGAATTATTAGGCAAATTAGTATTTTGACCACATCATCCTCTTTATGCATGTTGTCTTACTCCAAGCTGTATAGGCTCGAAAGCCTACTACCAATTAAGCATATTAGGTGATGTGCATCTCTGTAATGAGAAGGGGTGTGGTCTAATGACATCAACACCCTATATCAGATGTGCATAATTATTAGGCAACTTCCTTTCCTTTGGCAAAATGGGTCAAAAGAAGGACTTGACAGGCTCAGAAAAGTAAAAAATAGTGAGATATCTTGCAGAGGGATGCAGCACTCTTAAAATTGCAAAGCTTCTGAAGCGTGATCATCGAACAATCAAGCGTTTCATTCAAAATAGTCAACAGGGTCGCAAGAAGCGTGTGGAGAAACCAAGGCGCAAAATAACTGCCCATGAACTGAGAAAAGTCAAGCGTTCAGCTGCCAAGATGCCACTTGCCACCAGTTTGGCCATATTTCAGAGCTGCAACATCACTGGAGTGCCCAAAAGCACAAGGTGTGCAATACTCAGAGACATGGCCAAGGTAATAAAGGCTGAAAGACGACCACCACTGAACAAGACACACAAGCTGAAACGTCAAGACTGGGCCAAGAAATATCTCAAGACTGATTTTTCTAAGGTTTTATGGACTGATGAAATGAGAGTGAGTCTTGATGGGCCAGATGGATGGATTGGTAAAGGGCAGAGAGCTCCAGTCCGACTCAGACCCCAGCAAGGTGGAGGTGGAGTACTGGTTTGGGCTGGTATCATCAAAGATGAGCTTGTGGGGCCTTTTCAGGTTGAGGATGGAGTCAAGCTCAACTCCCAGTCCTACTGCCAGTTTCTGGAAGACACCTTCTTCAAGCAGTGGTACAGGAAGAAGTCTGCATCCTTCAAGAAAAACATGATTTTCATGCAGGACAATGCTCCATCACACGCGTCCAAGTACTCCACAGCGTGGCTGGCAAGAAAGGGTATAAAAGAAGAACATCTAATGACATGGCCTCCTTGTTCACCTGATCTGAACCCCATTGAGAACCTGTGGTCCATCATCAAATGTGAGATTTACAAGGAGGGAAAACAGTACACCTCTCTGAACAGTGTCTGGGAGGCTGTGGTTGTTGCTGCACGCAATGTTGGTGGTGAACAGATCAAAACACTGACAGAATCCATGGATGGCAGGCTTTTGAGTATCCTTGCAAAGAAAGGTGGCTATATTGGTCACTGATTTGTTTTTGTTATGTTTTTGAATGTCAGAAATGTATATTTGTGAATGTTGAGATGTTATATTGGTTTCACTGGTAAAAATAAATAATTGAAATGGGTATATATTTGTTTTTTGTTAAGTTGCCTAATAATTATGCACAGTAATAGTCACCTGCACACACAGATATCCCCCTAAAATAGCTATAACTAAAAACAAACTAAAAACTACTTCCAAAAATATTCAGCTTTGATATTAATGAGTTTTTGGGGTTCATTGAGAACATGGTTGTTGTTCAATAATAAAATTAATCCTCAAAAATACAACTTGCCTAATAATTCTGCACTCCCTGTAATCTCATCTCATTTATTGGACTCCAGTTGGCTGACAACTCACTCCAATTAGCTCTTGGAGATGTCATTAGTCTAGGGGTTCATATACTTTTTCCACCTGCACTGTGAATGTTTACATGGTGTGTTCAACAAAAACATGGCAGCATTTCATTCTTTGTATGTTATTAGTGTAAGCAGACTGTGATTGTCTATTGTTGTGACTTAGATGATCATCAGATCACATTTTATGACCAATTTGTGCAGAAATCCATTCCAAAGGGTTCACATACTTTTTCTTGCAACTGTATATATATTATACATATATTATATATGTATAATATATCATAAAATAATTAAAGCATTTTATAATATATTATACATATATAATGCCTCTATATGATTTCATTATAAGTGTACTTTGAGATATACACACATATATCTCAAAATACATTTATAATGAAATCATATATATGCATTATATATGTATAATATATTATATAATACTTTATAATATATTATACAAATATAGGAAATATATACATACGTATTATATACACACATATTAAATGTAAATGTGTGCGTATATATATATACATATATATATATATATATATATACTGTATATATATACATACACATGAATTATATGTGTCTGTGTGCATATATATATATATATATATATATAGTTATACACGCACAATACACACGTATAATATATATATATATATATATATATATAAAATATACAGATCAGTGCACATATATATAATTTGTATAATATATAAATTGAAATTTTTTTTATAAAAAACAAATAAAAACACAAATTTTGGCTAAGTGGCTATCTAAAAGACTGGAAATAACCCATTTTTTGTAAACTGAATTGGGCAAGCCCTATATTGACCCTGTAACTTTCCAAAACACCATAAAATCTCTACATTGGTAGGGGGTATTGTTATACTCGGGAGACTTCGCTGAACACAAATATGAGTGTTTAAAACGGTAAAACTTATCATTAAAACACCACTAAAAGTGCAGTTTTTGAAAAAGGCAGTTCAGTTTTTGAAAAAGGCAAAAAACAAATAATCACTGTACTCAGGAGATGTTGCTGAACACATATTGAGAATCCATGCCTAAAGTACAATGTGAGAGAAAAATAAAACAAAAAAATAGTAACCCTAAGTTTGACAAAGACTGGTGGTAGAATTAGTGTATGGAAAGTGGTAAAATACCGCCATTTGAAATGGCCTAGGGTGTCTACTTTTCAAAAATATATGGTTTGATGGGGGTTAATTACATTGACCGGCTTCAGAAATGTCCCAAATAGGACATGGGAGCATGATGAGCAGCTGTGAAAATTCCAAGTTGGAAAACTGGAATGCGCACCCTCCAAATAAGATCTTTTAGCCCCCAGAGAACCCGACACACCTATACATGGGTGGTATAACTGTACTCAGGAGATGTTGCTGAACACATATTGATGTGTTCTTTGACAGTAATACATAACAGGAGCTGAGAATCCATGCCTAAAGTACAGTGTGTGTGAAAAATAAGACAACAAAATGACTACCCAAATAATTACAAAGACTGGTGGTAGAATTAGTGCATGGAAAGTATTTAAATACCACCATTTGAAATACCCTAGGGTGGCTACTTTAAAAATATATATGGTTTGATGGGGGTAAATTACATTGGCCGGCTTCAAGAGATGTTGCTGAACACATATTGGGGTGTTCTTTGGCAGTGTTAACTGTTAACATTGGGTATTTCTAAACTCAGGACAACATTTAGAAACTATTTAGCAAGGGTGTTTTTTGGCAGTTGTAATTGCGTAACAGATTTTGGGAGTCAAAGCTCGAAAAAATTAGTTTTTAAAAAAATATATATATTTTCATCATATTTTATAATTATTTTAAAGTAAATTATATGATATGATGAAAATAATGGTATCTTTAGAAAGACCATTTAATGGCACTGTGTGGGTACAGTAAATGAGAAAGAGGAAAATTACAGCGAAACACAAACACTGCAGAAATGTTAAAACAGCTCTAGTCCCAAACGGTAATAACATGTAAATGTAGTCTGGTCACTAAGGGGTTAAATATAGTGAAATCTTACTTTTGTTCAAGTCTGTAGCTGCAGAAGTGATTCTCTTAGAAAATAAAAATGCTTTCACATCGGATTTTCTGACACTGTCAAGAAGGCAGATCAGGGACAGAGCCAGCACAAGCCAAACACAGCCATGGCCAATCAGCATCTCTACTGAATAAATGCATCTCTATGAGGAAAGTTCAGTGTCTCCATGCAGAGTGTGGAGAAACTGAGTGGCAGTGCTACACAGTGTGCATCACTGCCCCAGGAAGCTGCACTGTGTGAAGCACTGCTCCAGGAACTACCTCTAGTAGCTATATGAGAAGTAGATAGTTGAGGTATCCCTAGGCTGTAATGTAAACATTGCATTTTCTCTGAAAAGACAGTGTTCACTGTAAAAAGCCAAAGGGAATTATTATACACTCCACAACTAATACAATAAGCTGCAATTGTTCTGGTGACTATAGTGTGCCTTTCTCACAATGTCAAGCCAGGCCAAACATTGTAAACCAAGAGGAGAAACTGAAGTATTTAAACATCGTTTAATTTCTCCCGTTTTTTAATGCTTTTTCTATGCCAACTGCCAGGTGCAAAGGACAGAGACCATAACAGTAATTGACAGGGAGCTAGGATGGCGGTACCCAGTTGCAGGAAACAGAGGCGTGAATGTCTATTTTTCTATTTCTAATGTTATTCTTCTTTCTTGACAAGTACATATTTGTTAAATATAGTAATACGTAAACACAATATGAAAAATACTGGGAATTGACTGTTCCCCTTTAAATTCACCCAAACAAATGATTTTGAATAGGCTCTATAGGTTGAACTTTCAGGAATTCAAAACACATTTAAAGTTAATTTTATATTTTAATCCAAGATGAGCTGGAAACATAGCTGACTTGGAAAATGTGTCCAGTTTTACTCATTTGGCCTCAAAATTGATATCTGTTTTGAATACACATTGCATTCCTAACACCTCAGTTCAGTTAATAGCTCTTTAAATATTGTTGTATTAAAAAACACAATGATATTATTTTATGTATAACCCATAATTTAATTAAAAAAGCATCTAAAAATTTAAAACAAGAAACTTGTTATCCAAAGCATACTAAAAGATTGTCTAAAATAAATTTTAATTTTGTACATGATCATTTGCATATAAATACTGAATTACCTATGTGATACTTTGATATACATTTATTTACTTCTCCTGATTATGAAGATTAAACACATGCTCGTCTTGATCATGTTTCGGGAGTTAAGCCAAAAATCAAAACATTCCCATTACAGCTTCTATTTTTGTCTTTTCACAAATTGCATTTCTTCGCCTATGTTTGTTTATGTTTCATTTGAGCACCTGCAGATTTAAAATGCTCCACAAAAACATATATTTTTAAAAACCTATTTAATGTCATGTGGATAACTTACATAACCTTTCAAGGACAAAAATTATAGTGAAAATAATTGTCATATTGAGAAGTCAAGGAGACCAAGCCATATTAACTTGTGCATTGTGCACTGGTTGTACTGCAGGGAACATACTTGTCAATCACTCAATTCAAAGATATTGACATCCCTTTAGATCCAGCGAAGACACTACAATTAACTTTAAGGACAGAAATGTTGAACAAAATGTCTTTCTCTTATAGTTTTTTACTTCCTGTTACCACATTTCTGGACTCTGACCAGCAAACAAAAGTTGACACCACACACACATACACACATCAACGGGCTGTTGAAAGGACTATAAAATAAACAGTCAGTATCACAGTATCGCAGGTGCACCCAGAAAAAAAAGTTGGCTAAACATAGGTATAAAGAAGAATAGACGGATTGTTGGAGTCAGAAGACTAAATACTTCTAATTGTTTTTAAACTTGCATTTTCTTTTTAGATACAGGTGTTACATTACTAACCAGATTGTCACTCTTATCCTACTCTAATGTCTAATTATGAATTACTTTTAAATACATGGCTAAAATCAAGACTGCAAGCAGCAATGTTGTATCAATATATATCTATAACTGCATGCATTCTAATAAAAAAACGCTGCCTTTCCACAGCAGCAATACCAAATTAGTCAATTTTGGTAATGGTTTTGACAGATTGTTTTGTTGTTCAAATTAAAGTAGTCAATTTCTAATCAAGATTCCAAAAATATCAAACTTAATAGTTCTTTAGGGCTCATTAGGTGGGCGGTGTGAAATATAACACAATACATGTTTTTAATAATATTAAATATATCTGAAATGGAAGAAGATTGGTTTTGGTGCAGAATGAACAGGAAAAGATAAAATTCAGGGTCTGAATGAAATTCTATTAGAAATAGAAGGACGTGAAACATAGAAAATGGTTTTAGGGAGAGTGGATGAAAAGTGTTGAACAGAAACAGGCAGTGACACAATCAAAGGGGTTATATATCGGAGCCTTTCATCTTCTTTGACTTTTCCAGCTTTGTCCTTTTCCTGGCAAAATTTAAATGGCATGCCAGAATAAATTAGGGATGTATTTCAGCTGCAGAACAGTGATTGTGGCTTCCAAACAGTTATTGAATTGAATCCAGCTGGAATAAAATACTTGAAATGCTAGTGGGTTCTACAAAACCCAACAATTAAAAATCACAATATAAAGATTGAATGTACACCTAGATATATACGAATGTGATTAAGGTGCATTAGTAGATTCCTGTTATCAAAATACATATGGCATTTGGTTGTGCAGAGAAGCGATGACTACAAGTCTATGAATACTTTATTCATACTCTCAAGGACAATAGAAGGACCTCTCGTTATAGTCATTTATTGTCTCCACAAATAACACGTCTTTTTGAAAAAAAATAAAAAAAAAATAGAAAAAAGAAAGTGTCACCAAACAACTGTAAAAGCAAAATGAAGCAGCATTCACTACAAATGATTATTTGCCTTTACTGCTATCATAATGAATAACTGGAATAATAAATATAATTTCATTAATCAGACATACAAGGTGGCAATGGCAACCACTAATAAATTCAATAACCACAAATATTCTACAGTTTCAGATAATTAACAACCAAATCAAGTCTTAAAAAAATCTGTAAATGAAATATTTATGCGTATGAACGCTGATCAGAAATTATTTTTTGTAGGGTTTTTTTGTTGTTTTTTTTTTCTACGTTCAAGCGGTTATTCTGCATTATAATTATTAGACTAAATATGGCATACTTAACCAGAATGATTATAAGCCATGTCATGTAAATGCATCTTATCATTGCCTTTCAATCACAGTTTTATATCTTTACCAGGAAAAAACCCTCAGGCACAAAATACAAGCACAGTCTCCCAAGGGGGCAATGAACAGTTCATCATATATATGAAATCATTTTGTACAGCTATTATTATCTGTGATTCATGATGAATTCAGACAGATACTCTTCAGCTACAGGTCTGTAATGACAATTGGATACAGCAGCTCCCAGGAATTAACCCAGAAAAGTCCAAATATGTTTTGAGATCATAATCCTAACACACTTTTAGTATTCTTCTACTTATCACTTAATTAACCAACTAATGCAGTGTTTCCCTACACAATGTGCTTGAGTATAGCGAGAAGAACTTGCCTTTGGCTCTAGATTGTTAGATTTTATTTTCAAAAAAGTTAGCCAATTTAAAATACTCATCGCTGTTCCACTGGATGTTTGAAATACTTTAATTCTACCCTAAAGTTGAACCATCATATTTAAATTTCGATTTTTCATTGAGTATTCATCTCACTAAAAAAAAAATAATGTGTAAAATGTTGTCAAAAAGCAAGGAGAAGGGCATGCAAAGTAGCCTGAGTGTTGAATGCTCATCATCCTATTTAGCTGTGTTCATCCTCAGTTGGAGTTTAGCTACAAAATATTATCTCTACTTACTGGGAAAAAGTCTGATCAGAGGCAGAGCCAGCACAAACCAAACACAGCCCTGGCCAATCAGCATCTCCTCACGAAGATGAATTGAATCAATTAATCCTTATGAAGAAAGTTCAGTGTCTCCATGCAGAGTGTGGATGTCACGTCTAAACATTTGTTATGAAGGAACACAACTGCAGATTTCTTATAGTTTGAATATTTATTATAAAAAGTAAAAGGTATTGACTTTAAGTCAAAATTACAGGTACTGTAGCTTTAATTAGTAAACGATAACTGAAGTCCACAATTACAGGCACTGTAGCTTTAAGTAGTAAACGATAACTGAAGTCCACAATTATAGGCACTGTAGCTTTAAGTAGTAAACGATAACTGAAGTCCACAATTATAGGCACTGTAGCTTTAAGTAGTAAACGATAACTGAAGTCCACAATTATAGGCACTGTAGCTTTAAGTAGTAAACGATAACTGAAGTCCACAATTACAGGCACTGTAGCTTTAAGTAGTAAACGATAACTGAAGTCCACAATTACAGGCACTGTAGCTTTAAGTAGTAAACGGTAGTAATTAGCAGACACTGAATCAGAAAGAGTCTCTTAGTAGTATTAATGAATTAGGTGATAAGAAGTTACAATAGCTGTTCCATAGACTTTAACTGAAGCAAGACAGATGCAGCTAACTGAGATAAAGTATGAGTTGAAGTTAGCTGTAACGGGTTTGTTTTATCGAAGGACTTTGGAGACAGGAAATAACAGCTTTGAGATGCAACGCTTATCACAGAGGTTTTACTTAGCTTCCGGCACATAGAACACTGGTTCCCGAGATCTCCTCAGAGGCGGTTATCCTGGATGGAGAGAGTTCAGCTTTAGTCGTGGATGAGGAGAGGTGAAGGGAACTTGAAGTCTTCCAGTCCGGTCCGGTAACAGAGGGCTTTCACAACGATGTTGTAGCCGGTTCGTGAGTACGGAACGTAGTTCAATAATCCAGCGTCGATCAGCTGGTGCGGTCGGATTAAATAGGGAGACCGTGTCATAAAGGGGTGTGGCTAAGCTCCGTGGAACCAGGAAGTAAGAGGATACCATAGTTAAGGCATGACAGTGGAGACACTGAGTGGCAGTGCTGCACATTGTGCAGCACTTCCCCAGGAAGCTGCAGAGTGTGCAGCAGTGCCCCAGGAAGATCCTCTAGCAGCCATATGAGGAGTGGCCAGTTGAGGTATCCCTAGGCTGTAATGTAAGCACTGCATTGTCTCTGAAAAGATAGTGTTTACTGCAAAAAAAAACCTGAAGGGAATGCTTCTACTCACCAGAACAAATACAATAAGCCTTAGTTGTTCTTGTGACTATAGTGTCCCTTTAACAAAGGGTACTAGGCTAGATATGAGAAAGGAGAGACTGGCATAGTACTGAGAATTAGCGCTGACATAACTCGTGCCCATGTAACCCACAGATGGGGTTTTACAGATATAGTACAGAAAGTCGAAACATTTTGGTGTCTGGTGGTGAACTGTAGCAAGCAGTATAATGCAACTTAGTTCCAACAATGTAACAAGAGAATAGTCCTAATGGATAGGACGTATTAGAGTGATAATAAGGGTGTAATATTGTATATACTGTACAAGTAGCTATAGAACCATTCTAAATTTCGTGACATGTCCCCTTCTGCTTGGCATGGCTGGAGACAGGGGGATGAACAGTAATCTGCCTACCTCAAATTATTATTTTAAAGTCCCACACACAATTCATCCCTGTTATTTCACATGCCCCATTACTTTAAAATGGGGCCTTTTCTAGCGACTGGGCAGCAATGGCTCAGTCATGCACCCACCTGTCACATGGCAAGTCAATGCCTTGAAAGGTTTAAAACCTTCCTTGCCATATTATGGGCCCCTTAGGATTGTATTTATTATTATTTATTTTAACTGTTTAATGTGGTGGCTGGCTAGTAAGCACTGGCTAGCCACCGCATAATTAACCGTTGCACTGCTGAATTTTTAAAAAAAAGTGTTTTCTCACCAACTGCTGACATTCTCACTAGGCAAATAGTACTCAAACAATTTTTTGATCTAAAATCTATTCTTTATGTAGGATTCAGATCCGAAAGCACCGATTTTAATCCAGACACCAAATGCTGCAAGACGATTGTTGCAGATTCGCTCATCCGACCAAATTCTGACTGCATTTGGCTTTACTAAATATGGGAATTGCCAAAGTGATCGGCATTTAGGTAATTTTCATTGGATTTTGTCCATAGGGAAAAAATTCGGTTTTCAGTGAATAAACATTGGTCATTTAATCATAAATGTTCTCAGTCCAAAATGTTTAATGTTTAGTACATTCATGGTGATTGACATATCTTTTAGAAAGGGACATTATCGCTAGATATATTCATCAAGAGATGAGGTTCTTGGAGTGGTAATTAAGTCAGTATATTTTGCATTTAAACAACTCTTTCCAGTTTACTGCATGGTTTGCCTAGAAACAAAGGGGGCAGAAACCCACTGGAGTACACTTTGCCAAATACACTTCAGAAGCTGTTGGAAAGGAAATTGTCTCTTTTTCTGATCAACATGAGGCATAAACACTGTGCAAGGCAGCAAGCCATGCGATGTAACAGAAATAAATGCAATGTTTAATAAAGAAACATTTCTGTTTTCTCTTCTTTGGCTTCTGCTAAATGCATTGAAATCATCTGGTTCTTCAACTGTTGTGGTTTAGGGCTTTTAAGTCATGTCTTAGAATGAGGTGAGACTATTGCTCTGAAGCTGGACATGGTGCAAACAGTGCATGACCTTTGGATACATAATGTAGCAGCCATGTAGCCATTCTTGGCATCGCTGTTTATATCTCTTATTTTAACAAGACCAATGGGCATCATAAAGAGACAAATGGTTCCCTTACATGTATAGGCTTATACCCAGCAACTCTAGATCCAATATTGACTATGGTGTCATTGTTGTTGCCAGATCTGGTGCTCAAGCATCTCTGAAACAGCTGACATTTTGCACATAAAGTAGTATGCAGTATCTGTAATTGAATAGCATGATAAAGAATTCTAAAAATATTTTGAGATAAACATGGTGCTAGATGATTGATCAAAGCACCATATAAATGTGATCCATGTGTAGATTATTGTACAATAGGCTGTGCACACCTTGTCTTCCTTCTTTGTTCACTATAGATGACGTGATTTAAAAAAATCACTATAATCATATGTCCACAGACTGTCCCATAACCGTTGCCTTACAGCGGTAGTGGTTACGCTGCACAAAATGTCCCTTTAAAGGGGAACTATTACTTACAATAGTTTTTAAATCTATATTTACATATCAATATAGTTAACAATTATGTATGTAAGTATGAAAATAAAATTAAATGTGAAATCCACTTTACTCTACAACTTGTTCTTTCCATTTTAGCTCCCTGTCAGTCATTGTTATAAGCTCTGTCCTCCTTTCCACGTAGCAGCATAGAGAAAGCACACACAAAGGAGGAGAAATGAAACAGTTTATTTTTATCCTCGTCGTTAACAATGTTCGTCCTTGCTTTGCCTGGTCTGAACTGGATTATGATGTCATTTGCTCAATCTCATATGCGAATGTAAAGAAAAAGAAGCATCCCATTAAGGAAGGGTGGATTTTCTTAATCCCATTAAGACTATTTTAGTCATTGGTATAAAGTCCAGAAATGTGACAGTTAACACCGAATAAGCATCATTTAAATGCCATAAACTAAGCATTTTTACTGATCATGTGCACATACGCATTTTTTTAATACATCTTCAAGTAGGTTAATGTGTCACATCTCAAAGCACGCCTTAATAACATGCAAATCCTTTAACATGCATAGGGATTTTCTTTTATTTTAGCAGTCTGTATATTTCTGAAATCATAATATGGACTGGGGGATCAGATCATAAATGGTCAAATAATCTGCAAGACCATTACTTGGAGGCAAACTGAAACCATGTATTATTTATTTGTGGTTCTGTTTGAGCCTAAAATGTCCAATGTTGGTACATTATACAACAATATGTCTCTCCACACACACAAACTTTCAAGACTATTGAAAACACTTGTATTCCCTCATATTCAAAATATGAGGATTTAGTCAACCGTATGGCCATAATATTGCATTATATAATATATAATATACTTGAGATTAACTTTGAATTCTAACTTTAGTAAACAACCCTGAGAGTGTTTTAATGAGTCTTTCACAAAGCTCTTATAGAAACATAGAAACATAGAATGTGACGGCAGATAAGAACCATTCGGCCCATCTAGTCTGCCCAGTTTTCTAAATACTTTCATTAGTCCCTGGCCTTATCTTATAGTTAGGATAGCCTTATGCCTATCCCACGCATGCTTAAACTCCTTTACTGTGTTAACCTCTACCACTTCAGGTGGAAGGCTATTCCATGCATCTACTACCCTTTCAGTAAAGTAATACTTCCTGATATTATTTTTAAACCTTTGTCCCTCTAATTTAAGACTATGTCCTCTTGTTATGCATGAAGGGCATCAGAGAGTTTTTCCCCTCACCCTGCTCTCCTTATAGCCCACAGTGCTTATTTTTATGTTACGTCTAGCAGTCTTTATTAATGATTAGGATGACAAGATTATTCCTTTAAAATAGGAATATATATAGCAAAGAAACATTCAAAACAAAAATTGCATTAAAAAAAACAATAAAGTCCAATAATGGATTGTTCTTCAAAAAATTAAGCCTGTCCTAAGTAAATCAGAGCAGCGGGGTAGTATTTACAGCTGATGTAAGACATTTAATCATAAAGGTGCTTATTTACAAAGATATATACCTGTTTGTCATTGGTACTTAATTACAAAATAGTATTATTATTTTACAAAATATAGGCTGAATGAGTGTGATGGGACTTGCTTTCCATAGCTATAGCATTCTTTTATTTCCTACTGTGATGCAAACAATGTTGTCTGACTGCCAAATACATGGATCAGTTTCACGTCTGACTGACAGGAACTAACATTGCAAGCTGAATAATTGCACTAGCATATTATCAAAGCCAAATTGGGTTTAAACTTAACAAATATATCGTAATGACTAGATGGACGCCTCTTTAAAGAAACAGCCTGGAGCAAGGAATGACTAAAGTCCGCGTGTTTTAATGAGCACTTAAATTGCAGAGCCCCTGGACTCACGGGAAATAAGTGAAGACAGAGGAAGAAATTGAGTGACCTCTTTCCTTATAGCTAGGGAGAGAACTGGCAGAGTCCCTGTGCCTAGGCAATGACGTTAGTAAATGACTGATGTATTACAAGCACACAATCAATCACTGGGGGGGCGGTGGACTGCTTCTTAACTTAATTCAGAGCTGTTACTTGTGTGCTTCCCAGAGGCGTCTAATTGGTGACATATTTTTCCTATCATTAGCAATAAACAAATATTTTAATGTTAAATTAATCAGTAACGTTATGTATGTTAAACCACTGCTTCAAGGCTTGCCTACTGACTATAATGCAAATAATGTGATAAGTTCTCTTTTGAACAAATAAGGACATTTCATTTTTTTTTTTAATAACATAAATAGGGGTTTAAATATCTAAATATTTGTTTGGGAACTCAAGCAATGGTATGGCTAATATATAAACAATTTATTTTTCAGGGTATATTTAGAGTAGGAAACCAGGACAAACCAAATGACACCTTCGACTTGATTTTACTTGATGGCACCATTAATAAATTGATATTAAAACTGGATCTTTAAAAAAAAATCAAATAAATCCTTAGATGCCTTTGATTAGTTGGTGGGTTGCATTTTTCACAATCCACTCAATATGTGTTTTTGTTTGTTTGTTTAGTAAACAGTATATTTCTATTCTATGAATTTAGCAATCTTACAAAATATCTGAGCACAGGGCCAGGGTTATTAAGGCAAAACTTGAACAATTGTCTTGCAAAATACCATATAATGACCAAACAGCAAAAACATTTCATTGTTTTTTTGTTTTTTTTACTTTTAAACGATCATTTAAGCACAAGCATAATCTGTAGATTTTAATAACAATGTCCTTCAGTGACAATTTTTAACATTATCAACTGTGTTAAATAGTGTTACTTATAAATTAAAGGAAGAACAATTTAAATGTTCTTTTTCACCACCACATTTTCTGTTTGTATCTACAGTGTCAATATGAGATGAAACCACTGATTCAGATAAAATTATATATATATACAGGTGTTAACAGAGAATTATTTATCACCTTTTTTAGCTTCAATTTTTTTCACTCGTTACATTAGCTATGAGTATCACGACATGCAACAAGTTTAATTACTTTTACAAAGGTTTTTTATTTTCTTGGCATATTAATGCGTAAAATGGCATTTTTAGATGCGTTTTTTTCTTAAAGAATACTCTCAAATTAAACAGAAATATATTTATGTTTAGCCTTAGAATGTTAGTATTTTAATTTAGATTCAAGGCCCTCGTATGTTAAAAAAAAAAAGTAAAAAATAAATAAATCTGAAAGTCTCCTCACAGCAGTTGCTCTGCCTACAATGAGATCATCAGAATTGGTGATCTCTCACCCAATTAGACGCTTCTTATACAGAAGCATTGCAGACATCTGACGCATTCCTGCCAATCTCCGTGCTCTGTCAATCGGATGCTTCTTATTGAATTCAATGAAGAATTAATTTAATTGCTTCTCTCTCATTATCCTGCTGAAAAAGACCACTTCCATCAGGGAACACCATTGACATTAAGGTGTTACATGGTTCTACAACAACCTCTAGGTAGGTGGTATGTGTCAAAGTAACATCCATATTAATGCCAGGACCTAAGGTTTCCCAGCAGAATATTGCCCAGAGAACAACACTGCCTCCTCTGGAATGCCTTATCATCATAGTGCATGCTGCTGCAATCTCTTTCCCAGGTAAACAATGCACAGGCACCTGGCTATCCACCTGATCTAAAAGAAAATGTGAATAATCAGATCCGGCAATTTTCTTCTTTTGCTCCATTGTCCAGTTCTGATGCTTACATCCCCATTGAAGGCACTTTCAAAGGGGGGCAGGGGTCATCAAGAGCATTCTGACCAGTTTGCGACTATGTAGAAAACAATGCACTGTATTTTCTGACACATTTCTATCATGGTCAGCATTAGGTTTTTCAGTAATTTCAGCTACCGTAGTTTTTCCGTGTGACTGGACCAGAAGGGCTAGCCTTTGCTCCTCGTGTGCATCAATGAGCCTTGGATGTACATGACCCTGACACCAGATCACCAGTTATCCTACCGTGCACCACTTTTGGTAGCTACTAACCACTGCATACTGGGAACACCCCATGAGACTTTCTGTTTTAAAGATGCTCTAACTCAATCATCTAGCAATCAGTATTTGGCCCTTTGTCAAAGTCACTCAGATCTTTTTGCTTACCCATTTTTCTTGCTTCCAACACATGAAATTTAAGAACTGACTGTTCACTGACTGTTCCTACCCCTTGACAGGTACTATTGTAATGACATAATCATTTTTATTCACTTCACCTGTCAGTGGTTTTAATGTTGTTGCTGATCAGTATATATTGGAAAGAAACTAACCGGTTCTTCTGAATAGGAGACTATTTTCCAAACTCAGCTATTTTCTCCAAAATTCAGAAAATTGGTCTCAACTCAACAAAACGATTATATATTAAAGACATGCTGATGAACCTTGTGCATCTATTATTGTGTTTAATGTTGAACATGTACTGAGAATTAAGTATGGAATAAGAAATATTTTGATTGAGTTTGAAAACCTACCCTACTGGAGGTCTCATGGGACTGACCAAAAACTGCTTAACTTAAATGTAAAATTGAAAACCCTCTATTACTAGATCAAAGGCCTTCTTGTACTATGTATCTTGAAACAGCCATAACAATTGTGTTTTAGTCAGAGTTCATGTATGTATTAACTTAATAACTTTACAGGTTTTATTTGAATCATTCTTGCCAAGGGCAAATCCCTCTTGAATACTAATTAAAAGGATACAGCAAATAATGTATTCAACCCTGATACCTGTTCTGCAACAAGCAGCTGGTTTTAACATGATTATTTTAACATCTTACAAGTCAATATCTCAAACATCACACGTGTGTCAGAATCCTATAACATACATATATAAAATATTATTAACAACAACTTTATTGTCAACTAATCATAAAAAGAAGATCTGAATAATTTATTGTAAATAACATGAGAAATGACATGGGGAATTCTGGCAAATTTTTACTTGGAGAGTAAGTACAAACGAATGACCTTGAAACTTGTAGATCTCAGTGTGAATAGTGCTATATGGATATGATAGATGGAGGCTTCGGGAATTATGAGATGCTAAGTAATGTGTCCCTGAAATCTCCATTAGTGTCATCTGTGCAGCATGATGAACCAATCATATGAATCTTTAGAAGATATACAGACTATGTTTACTGTGTCACCTCCATTGTCATTAATGACAGTCAAAATGTTTAAGAAACCTCATTGACATGAGATACTGCAGTCTCCCAGGAAATATAGTAATAGGCTAGTCCAAGCCATTAGCCAAAACACAAATACACACAGTGGTGGAAATGACCCTGCTCAGTTCCTGCCTGCCACTGTGCCAATACATAGATGAATGTACCTACTGATATTTTAATCTACACAAGAATGGTCTGCAGACCATACTCCCCTTGCTAGCCTTTCTCTGCTAGTTACCCTAGGGGACAGTTATCCCTTGCCTTCCCCCTTACTAACACTCCATAAGATATGCAGAGGTATGCTTGTAAGTAAACTCTTACTGGCACTAGAGATAGGACTTGGTAAATCATGTCCTAGATCAGAACTTACAATCAGGTGTTATATTTGGGGTTGCAATCAGGGCCGGTGCTTCCTATAAGGCAACCTAGGCAGCTGCCCTGCGTCCTCATCTCCGTCCCTAATGCTGCAGCCGCCTGAGTGCTCTATAGAGAGCCTCAGGCGGTTGCAGCACTGCCTCCCTTCCCTGACTCCCTTCCCTGTGTAGCGTGCCCAAGCTCCTCTCCAGTCCGAGGTACCGGATCATCCGTTTCCTGTACCCGGCCGGACTGATATGAAGTGCTCACTCGGTAATCTGTCACTCTGATCGACTCAACCAGACAGTTTGCCGGGTGCTCGGGTCCGGCATGTTGCCGACAGAGTGGAGGGATTATTGGGAGGTGCTGGGGATGACCCAGCTGTCATGGTTCATATTGGTACCAATGACAAAGTCAGAGGAAAATGGAAGGTCCTAAAGAGTGAGTTCAGGGATCTAGGAAGTAAGTTAAAGAAAAGGATCTCCAAGGTAATATTTTCAGAAATATTACCTGTGCCGCGCGCTACAGCAGAAAGGCAGCGGGAGATTAGAGAGGTCAATGCGTGGCTGAAATCTTGGTGCAGGAAAGAGGGTTTGGGGTTTTTAGAGCACTGGGCCGATTTTGCGCTTGGGTACAACCTGTATAGTCGTGATGGATTGCACCTAAACGGAAGAGGGTCTGCTGTGCTAGGGGATAGGATGGCTAGAAGGTTGGAGGAGATTTTAAACTAGTAGTAGGGGGGAGGGTCAAATCAATCTAGAAAATGGAGATAGGATAGAAATGAGATGGACTTTAGCTCAGAACAAAGGGGGTGGAGATAGGGGGAGGGGGAAGCTTGATAATTCACAAAAAGTACCAATGACTCATGGTAATATTAAATGTATGCTTACTAATGCAAGGAGCCTATATAACAATATGGGGGAACTAGAGGCAATAGCATACACTAAACAATACGATATAATAGGCATAACAGAAACATGGTGGGATGAGACACATGACTGGGCAGTTAACTTAAATGGGTACACATTATTTAGGAGGGATAGGATAAACAAGAAGGGTGGTGGGGTATGTTTGTATGTCAGCCATGAGTTCAAGTCAAATCTTAGGCATGTGGAGTGTGACGAGGAAAATGTGGAAGCTTTATGGGTAGATATCTGCTTGGGGCAAACAAAGGGAAATACGTTATTGGTTGGAATATGATATAAACCACCAAATGTAAATATTAATGAGGAAGAACAGCTGTTAGAGCAAGTTGGGAAAGCTGCAAATTGGGGTAACACATTAATTATTGGCGATTTTAATTACCCGGACATAAATTGGGATAGAGGGACTAGTACTTCAGCTAGGGGAATCCGGTTTTTGAATGTGTTAAATGACACCTTTATGTCACAACTGGTACAAGCACCAACTAAAAAGGATGCTTGTCTGGATCTCGTTATAACAAACAATGTTAATCTTTTAAACAACATTCAAGTAAGGGAGCATTTGGGAAATAGTGATCACAATATGGTAACTTTTGAAATAAACTCAAAAAAGCAAAAGCATGTGGGGTATATTAAAACGTATAATTTAAAAAACACCAATTTTAATAAGATTAGGGCAGCTCTACAACATATCGACTGGCATAAACTCCTTAGTGATAATAACACTGAGGAAAAATGGAAACTATTCAAACAAATATTAGAAAGGTACATTTCACAGTATGTACCATTGGGTAATAAATATATAAAAAAAAAATTAAAACCAATGTGGCTTAGTAGAGAAGTAAAACAAGAGATTAAAAATAAGAAAAGGGTTTTTAAAGCATTTAAATCGGACAAATCAGAGGCATCCTATATAAGATATAAGGAAGCCAATAATACTTGCTAAAAGGCAATTAAAGTGGCTAAACTAGAAAATGAGAAATTGATAGCCAAAGAATGCAAAATAAACCCCAAAAATGTTTTCAAGTACATTAATTCTAAAAAAAACAAAAAATGAAAGTGTAGGTACACTGAAAACAGAGATGGGTCTGTTAGTCAATGAAGACCAGGAAAAGGCAGACATTTTAAACAACTATTTTTCTTCAGTATATATGAATGAGGATCCTATGGCAAGAGATATGCATATGATTGCTGCAACAAACTTGCAGATAACTTGTGATTGGATAACTCGAGACAAGGTGCTACAGCTATTAAAGAAAATTAATGTAAATAAAGCTCCGGGGCCTGACGGTATCCACCCACGAGTACTTAAGGAGCTAAGTGGGGAAATAAGTGAACCTCTGTATTTAATTTTTCAAGATTATTTTGTTTCAGGTATTGTACCGGAGGATTGGAGGAAGGCAGATGTTGTTCCTATATTTAAAAAGGGTTCAAAATCCTTGCCTGGAAATTATAGACCTGTGAGCTTAACTTCTGTGACTGGGAAATTATTTGTACGGCTATTAAGGGATAATATTCAGGAATTAATTGGGAAGAACTGTGTTATTAGCAATAATCAGCATGGTTTTATGAAACATAGGTCATGTCAAACTAACTTAATTGCATTCTACGAAGAAGTAAGTAGAAATATAGATCAGGGTGATGCAGAGGATGTGATCTACTTGTATTTGCCAAGACATTTGATACAGTTCCTCACAATAGGTTAGTCTTCAAACTAAAAGAAATTGGTCTAGATGAATACTCTTGTTCTTGGGTAAAAAATTGGCTTAAGGATAGAGTACAGCGAGTTGTCATAAATGGTAAATTTTCAAGCTGGACAAAAGTGGCAAGTGGTGTCCCTCAGGGTTCTGTTTTGGGACCGCTTCTATTTAACATATTTATAAATGATCTTGAAATGGGCATTGAAAGCCATGTATCAGTGTTTGCAGATTACACAAAACTTTGTAAAGTAATAAAATGTGCTGCAGAGGGATTTGGAGAGGGATTTGGATAGATTGGGGGACTGGGCACTAAAATGGCAGATTAAATTTAACGTAGAGAAATGCAAAGTTATGCACTTTGGGGTTAAGAATGCACAAGCAATTTACACCCTAAATGGTAGTGAACTATGGATAACCACACACGAGAAGGATTTGGGAATTGTTATAGATAACATATTAGGTAGCAATATGCAATGTCAATCTGCCGTTGCTAAGGCCAGTAAGGTTTTGTCATGTAGAAATAAGGGCATAAATTCTCGAGATGAAAATATAATTTTGCCTCTTTATAAATCGCTGGTAAGACCACACCTTGAATATGCTGTGCAATTTTGGGCACCTGTTCTAAAGAAAGATATCATGGCACTAGGAAAAGTGCAGAGACGAGCTACAAAATTGATAAAAGGAATGGAGCATTTTAGTTATGAAGAAAGGTTAAAAAATGTAAATCTCTTCAGTTTGGAAAAACGGCGCCTGAGAGGGGATATGATGACATTATACAAATATATTCGGGGCCAGTACAAACCATTATCTGGAAATCTATTCATAAACAGGGCTATACATAGGACACGAGGTCACACATTTTAGCTTGAAGAAAGGAGATTTCATCTAAGGCAAAGAAAAGTTTTTTTTTCAGTAAGAGCAATAAGGATATGGAATTCATTGCCTGAAGAGGTGGTTTTGTCAGAGTCTATACAGATGTTTAAAGTGCAATTGGATAAATACTTACAAAAACATAACATACAGGGATATAATTTCTAATTAGTGGGGTAATAGCTGCTTGATCCAAGGAGACATCTGACTGCTATTTTGGGGTCAAGAAGGAATTTTTTCCTAGTTTGTTGCAAAATTGGAAGCGCTTCAGACTGGGTTTTTTGCCTTCTTTTGGATCAACAGCAAAAGCATATGTGAGAAAGGCTGAACTTAATGGACACAAGTCTCTTTTCAGCTATGTAACTATGTAACTATGTAATTCAAAGGGGAGGGAGAGGAGAGACCACAAAGGGAGGGGGGAGGAGAATAGAGACCACTAAGGGACAGGGGAGGAGAGGAGATATATTAGAGCTAAGGGGCAGGGGAGAGCTCTAATGGATGGAAGGGAGAGCTCTATAGGACAGGGGGCAGGACAGGCAGCTCTTTCACACTACGTGCACACACACACAATGCATCCCTACACATACACAGAAACACACAATGCATCCCAAAAACACACAGAAACACAACATGCTTCCCTTACACACAGAGAAACACACAATGCATCCTTTACACACACACACACACACACACACACACACACACACACACAATGCAACACTTACACATAATGACAATGCACCCCTTTTAGACACACACACTGCATCCCTTACATACACAGAAACACATCTTGCATCCCTTATACATACAAACACAGATTCACACAATGCATCCCTTACACACAACCAGAAACACACAATACATCCCTCATACACATACACAAACACACACACACACTGCTTTCAATCCCTTACACAAAAACACACTGCTTCCACAACACACAAACACACTGCATCACCTATACAAACTGGTATCCCTATACACTACATTCCATAAGCACACACATTAGATCCTCTACAACAGTGGTTCCCAACCCAGTCCTCAAGTACCCCCTAACAGTCCAGGATTTAAGGATTATTTAATTGTGTCTAAGATGTTTTTGAAAAAAACAACACTTTAGACACAACAGGGTAATCCCTAAATCCTGGACTGGTAGAGGGTACTTGAGGACTGGGTTGGGAACCCCTGCTCTACAATAACACATAACATTTTTTTCTTTTGCCTAGAGCGACAAAAATCCTTTCACCGGCCCTGGCTGCAATGCTGTATACATTTTGTAAAATCCCAATGCATATATTACTTTACCATAGATTATAACATTAACATTTTTGCATCCTCAGTCTTATTTAGGTTAAAATGTAAAGTCTTGGTCAACAATGAGAAAGAGGCAATGCTGGTTTTCGTAAAGGGTCTGTATAGATATGCCTATGAAACCATTGGATATAAATTCACCTGAAGTAAAAAAAAATAAAAAATCCTGAAATTATGTTACTGATAGATGATATGAGTATGCTAAATCGTCAATACTTGTGAATTCAGGGAGTACTATGCATTTACCATAGTAATTCTAATAACCATTTAAAATGTATTCCTGTTTTTAACACATATGGGACATCGTATTAGGCATATACAATGATATCTTCAGTTGTTATTTGCCAAGGCAATTCATGGACTCCACGGAGTAGGCAAAATAAAGATACATTTATTGAAACAAGGACAAAAAAAAAAAAAAACAGATATATTAGTGATGTGCATGGGCAAAAAAATAATTCAATCGGCACTTCCGAAATTCGGGACTTTCCAATTAGGCACTTCAGCACTTTGGCAATTCAGGACTTCGGCAATTCCTTAATCTCACCCCTAACCGTAGCTCTACCCTTTGGCAATTTGGACATTTGGACATTCGGAAGCATCAGAATGTCAGAATTCATCAGATATATATTGGGACCGAAACAAATTGCACATGCCTAAGATATATGATGTTTCAGCCTACAGGTCTTAATCATGTATAACATATGCACATACCTGCATCAGGTCCTGACATCAGGGCATTTGAGTTGCCTTGGCAACAGTTTGTGTTTATAGAGGGAGTTTTCCAAATTTGGGTGCCACTGCACAAGTACTTAAACAGTTTTGTTTGTTGCACATGTTATACATGATCAAAGCCTGTGAACCAATATGGAGGATACCTGTGTTTGTGTCCTTGTTTCAATAAATGTATTTTTTTTTTTTTTTGCTTACTCTGTGGACCCTGTGTATTGCCATGATTGACATGTATTAGGTGATTGTGGATCCCATTCACGGTGTCCCTGATGTGAAGTTAGCTTCACTTTTTTATCCTCGAGGGTTACGCCATTCTATTTATTTAATTTATCATGTTATCTGTCATGTAGGGCTTTGGTGAACATGGAGATAAAATGAATTACAGATGTATCCTATTCACAGTGCCCCTGTCAAACTTGTGCTCATATTCCATCTACACAGTTTCAAAAACATTAGTACAAAACACATTAACCTGAATTCTTTTTCTCTTGATATTAAAAATTGTATGAACCAAACATTGTTTGTAAATAATGGGAAAAATACAAGCAATGCTCATTTTTAAACCACGAAACCGACAAAAAAAATTAAGGCTTCTAAAACTGGCCAAATAGGATCATTTTCCTTCTTGGCTATTTTGGTCTACCTTTGGATTTAGTAGTCAACTCATCGAGTATCACTTTTTGTTGCTTCATGGAACACTCCAAGCACCATAACCACTATATCTCAGCTTAAAGTCACATTCTAAAGCGTTAAGCCATTTACCCAAAGTTATATAAGGCTACACTCAGGACTTCCATGTGCCTTGATATGTTTATTGAGATGAAAAGTGTTCTATTACATCTAATTGAATTGGTTATAGTCCCTGGAGTCCCCTGCTGCCATACCTCCACTCAGTGTTCAACCATATTCAATGCTCTAACACTGAATGACCGCTCACAGCAGGCCCTGGCTAAAGGTATGGCTAAAGCAGAGATCTTTCCTAGCTATATCTAATCATACCAGCAATAAGTGGCTGTGACGGACTGAGAGTGGTCCTTCAAAACACTTTAATATTATTGGAAGGACAGTACCAAGGGACCCCAAGCACTCTAAAAACTTCAATGAGATAGAGCAGTTAGAATACCTGCTACTATCCTTTTAAGCTACCTAGAGCGAGAGAAAAGACATAATTTAATCAACAGGTCTTGCATAACTACATACATTAAATAAGAAGAAAACTAAGCCATTTTATTCACTTGCTAATGTTGTATTTTGAAAATATGTATTTATTTTAATTTACATTTTCACTAGGACATTTCAATAGTTAGATGCATTATACACAACTTACAAATTCACATTAGTAAGAAATAAGTGCAACTGGGAAAATATTGCAAGAATAAAATGAATTAAGGACTTATAGTGTAAAATTGTATGCATTAACACATTTTTACTGAGAAGGAACAGCCAATAGATATTAAAGTACAGTTGCAAGTATGATCCGGGGTACTTAAAAGCAATGTTCACATAATTTGTATCGCATAAGACAGTCAAAGAATCGGAGTATGTCCAAAATATAAATACCCCAAAGACACACAAAGTAAAAGCATGGCAACAGGCTGCATATGGGAAATGATAGCACATATTAACTTTTGAGCAGAAGCTTGCATGTTTTATACTTTTAAATAAAATGGGTTTATTATCAGGCTTAGTAATCTGAATGTTCTGCTCCAAAGAACACACATACTAGATAATCTTCACTTATAAACTCCTTTGTGTGTATGTACCACACACTTTACAATTATGCAAAGATGTGATACTGCTAAGAATGACCCTTAAAATATATATTTGGTTGGAATTTTTTTTTCATATTTTATGATTTGACATAAATCATTGGGATTTATTGAAAAGTTTATTTGTGGAAGAATAGAACAAGAGATTAGGGTTTTATTTTATATACACACCTCCACAGGTCTGATTTCTAGAAACGCAAAGGCAATTTTCCTATTCACATTTTCGGTAAATATAAAATATGAATGTGTAACTATATAGCTTTCATCATACAATGTTTCTGGAATGTTGCTTAGCATTCGTGTTTAGGCATTAACCTTCAGCATGAATAAGTATACATTAACACAGTATGAGATATATTCTGAAATCACTAATATCAGGACTGTTTGACAATGGAAATTCTTAAAAACTATTTAATATTTTAGATTCTTCAATGGAAAAAAAATGGAAAAATTGTATCTGCTGCAAATGTATTAGTTTAAATACTATATTTTCCTTATTTTGTGAAGCTGTGTATAGAAAAGGAGCCATGAAAGAACACTATGGAATTGATCTATGAAAGAAATATAAATTTTGCAGCTTCATCTACTTTAAGTTGTCTTAGGGATTAGTAAAGGGTAATACACGGGGGCATGCAATTTAATATTGCTTTCAGATTGTAATGGTTTGTTTTGAATTCCAAGATCTGTGCATAACTGGTTATAATTTTCTTAAGGAATTAAATTAACTCTGGTCTTTTCTGGAGTGTTACATTGAATATTTGAAGAGTAACAAATATGCATATGCAGTTGTTAATATCCAAATTATAATATAAACCAAATGCATTTTTTTTCAATCCCATAAATGTATTAAAAATACAATATTGCTTGAAGGCACAGCAACACAAACATATCCAAAGCTGTATCCAACATTTATCATATAGAACAACCATCTAAGTCAGTATACACTTAGGATACTAATGCTACCAAATTAATGTTTAAATGGGATAATTTTATATCTTAACCAATAACTATCTCCAAAATAATGTTACAGCTACTGCCTTTAAACTTCTTGTTTAATAATAACTTGTTGCCTACAGAGTAATTGATACCAGAACACTCTTTGTGGTAGAATAACATTTATGATTATGTTACACTTGGATTGACATTTTTTAAGATACCATTTTTCATTATAATAATAATTACCTATATACATAATATGTAGATGCAAATGTTGATCAGAGAATCCCAGACATATTCTTATATTGGGAAAACAAGGAATTTATGATAATAGTTTAAGTTGCAACCAGATTGCCTAAAGTCTAATGAAAAGAAAATTCCAGTTGGGCTGTTCACTGTAAACAATATGTTTACAGTGAAACCAATTTTCACTGCCCATCTTGGACTCTTATTTGACAATTTGCTATTAATGCTATTACTACTATAGCAAGTCAGTAGAGATGTCACGAATGGGCGAACCGGGCGAACCGCCATAGACTTCAATAGGCAGGCGAATTTTAAAACCCACAGGGACTCTTTCTGGCCACAATAGTGATGGAAAAGTTGTTTCAAGGGGACTAACACCTGGACTGTGGCATGCCGGAGGGGGATCCATGGCAAAACTCCCATGGAAAATTACATAGTTGATGCAGAGTCTGGTTTTAATCCATAAAGGGCATAAATCATCTAACATTCCTAAATTGTTTGGAATAACGTGCTTTAAAACATCAGGTATGATGTTGTATCGATCAGGTAGTGTAAGGGTTACGCCCGCTTCACAGTGACAGGCCAAACTCCCCGTTTAACGCACCGCAAACAACCGCAAACAGTCCATTTGCACAACCGCAAACTCTCCATTTGCACAAGGTTGAATACCAAGCTAGCCATGTCCCGTTCCTTGTCCTCACTGATGTCATTGAAGGTCTCTTCCTCCACCCAGCCACGTACAACACCAAGGGTCCCCGAAAGGTGACAACAAGCCCCCTGGGATGCCTGCTGTGTTTGGTCTTCCACTCCTCAAAGCCACCTTCCTCCTCTGACTCCTCTTCTTCTCTGCGTTGCCTCTCTCTGCGTTATTATAAGGTGTGTTAAGTAGTACTATTCCTATCAGTTTAATCCCTGTTACGTCACCTATCAGAGGACATGTATATGGCATCGATTTTAGGAACCGGGAGATGGAAAAAGATGCTTGGTCGGTCCTCCTACTTCAAATTTGGGGCACTGCGCATGTAATCTAATGTGCCACCAGATAGGAGTGGTGTGTTAAGTAGTACTATTCTTATCAGTTTAATCCCTGTTACGTCCCCCTCATCAGGCCTTTTTTAGTCGAATGTATCGCCCACTGTCAGTCCCTATGGGATCCATCCCTCATTCATCTTAATAAAGGTGAGGTAATCTAGACTTTTTTGACCTAGGCGACTTCTCTTCTCAGTGACAATACCTCCTGCTGCACTGAAGGTCCTTTCTGACAGGACACTTGAAGTGGGGCAGGCCAGAAGTTCCATCGCAAATTGGGATAGCTCAGGCCACAGGTCAAGCCTGCACACCCAGTAGTCAAGGGATTCATCGCTCCTCAGAGTGTCAATATCTGCAGTTAAGGCGAGGTAGTCTGCTACCTGTCGGTCGAGTCATTCTCTGAGGGTGGACCCCGAAGGGCTGTGGCGATGCGTAGGACTTAAAAAGCTCCGCATGTCCTCCATCAACAACACATCTGTAAAGCATCCTGTCCTTGCCGGCGTGGTCATGGGAGGAGGAGGATTACTTTCACCTCTCCCCCTGTTAGATTCCCGTTGTGCTGTGACATCACGCTTATACGCTTATAAAGCATACTTTTTAATTTATTTTGGAACTGCTGCATCCTTTCCGACTTGCGGTAATTCGGTAACATTTCAGGCACTTTCTGCTTATACTGGGGGTCTAGTAGCGTGGACACCCAGTACAGGTCGTTCTCCTTCAGCCTTTTTATACGAGGGTCCCTCAACAGGCACGACAGCATGAAAGACCCCATTTGCACAAGGTTGGATGCTGAGCTACTCATGTCCCGTTCCTCGTCCTCAGTGATCTCACTGAAGGTATGTTCTTCCCCCAGCCACGTACAACACCACGGGTACCAGATAGGTGACAACAAGCACCCTGGGATGCCTGTTGTGGTTGGTCTTCCTCCTCCTCCTCCTCAAAGCCACAAAAGAAACTGCTGAGCTCTGCAATGACGGCATTCTGGTGGTGGCAACAGCATGCGTTGATTGGCGTGCTGTCTGGCTGACTGCGGGTGCCGATGCATGCTGTCTGACTGTGCCACTAGCTCCTTGCGATGACCTCCCCCTGCTTCCAACTCGTCTCCTCCTCCTCTCTGTCTCACCATCTGAACTTTCCCCCTGTTCTTCTTCTCTTCTAGCAGGCACCCACGTGACATCCACGGACGCATCGTCATCATCAACCACTTCATTTGTATCTGACAACTCAGCAAAGGAAGCAGCAGCGGGTACAACATCATCATCATCATCACACTGTACGTCCATGTGTGTAATGCTGCCTGACTGAGACATATCCCTGTTATCTACATCCTCTGGCAATAATGGTTGCGCATCACTCATTTCTTCCAACTGATGTGTAAATAACTCCTCTGACAGATCAAGTGAAGCAGCTGTGGTGCTAGTGTTGGTGGTGGCGGCAGGCGGGCGAGTGGTAACTTGAGAGGTGCCCGAAGCTAAGCTAGAGGAGGATGGTGCGTCAAGGTTCCGAGCGGAAGCTGTAGAAGATTGGGTGTCCTGTATTAGCCAGTCAACTATGTCCTCAGAACTTTTCGAGTTCAGGGTACGTGGCCTCTGAACACTGGGCATTATTCCAGGGCCAAAGGGAATCACAGCACCACAACCATGACGGCCCCTGCGGGGTGGCCTGCCTCTGCCTGTCATTTTTCTTTCAATTAGTGGTACTATGCGTGCAAGCTACTGTGACAACAGATATGAGTGTCACTGTGCACTGGCAGAAGTTGGCAGAGAAGACGCTGTAGGCCTGACACACGCTTGCAGACAACTTACTGCTATTCAATCTATTACAGTCAATTTTTTTTTAAATGTACACTACTGTTACACCAGATATGAGTTGCACTGGTGTGACACTTTGCCCTGGCAGACCCTGAAACGCACACGTGTGAAGGAAACTGACTGCTATTATTTCACAGTCAAAAAAGTGTTGTTTTTTTTAAAATGTACACTACTGTTACACCAGATATGAGTTGCACTGGTGTGACACTGTGCCCTGGCAGGCCCTGAAACGCACACATGTGAAGGAAACTGACTGCTATTATTTCACGGCCAAAATAGTTTTTTTTTTTTTAAATATACACTACTGTTACACCAGATATGAGTTGCACTGGTGTGACACTGTGCCCTGGCAGGCCCTGAAACGCACACATGTGAAGGAAACTGACTGCTATTATTTCACGGCCAAAATATATATATTTTTTTTTAAATGTACACTACTGTTACACCAGATATGAGTTGCACTGGTGTGACACTGTGCCCTCGAAGGCCCTGAAATGCACACGTGTGAAGGAAACTGACTGCTATTATATTACAGTCAAAAAAGTTTTTGTTTTTTAAATGCAAGCTATTGTTACACCAGATATGAGTGGTGGCACTGGGCAAGTGGGCACAGTATACGCTGTGTGCCTGACACACACGCTGGCAGGCAGGCAACTGCAATTAGATTACACAGGGAAAAAAAAAGCAGACTGATGTTCTAGCCCTAAAAAGGGCTTTTTGGGGTGCTTTCCTTACAGCAGAGATCAGATAAGTCCTTCAGGACTGTAGTGGACACTGAATACACTAGCCTAGCTATCGATTTCCCTATTAAATCAGCAGCAGCTGAACTGTGCCTCCTCTCACTAAGAATGCAGCTTCCGAATGAATCTAAAATGGATGCTGTCCAGGAGGTGGAAGGGTCTGGGAGGGAGGGTCTGCTGCTGATTGGCTGGAATGTGTCTGCTGACTGTGAGGTACAGGGTCAAAGTTTACTCAATGATGACGAATAGGGGAGGACCGAACATCGCATATGTTCGCCCGCCGTGGCGAACGCGAAAAGCTATGTTCGCCAGGAACTATTCGCCAGCGAACTATTCGGGACCATTCTACAAGTCAGTTACATATGTCTACTAACCAATGATTTCACTGGTGCAATTATTCAGGTTGTAGGTTTTAGGTAGGGTCCTTATGGAATACCTGGTACAAGGCATTAGATTAGTATAACTAATTAAGATACTGCTAAAGACAGGGCCGTCTTTACTGCAGGGCAAATGGGGCAGCTGCCCCAGGCTCAATTACTCCTGGGGGGCCCGAAGCAGCTGCACCGTGGGCACTGCTGGCCTCAAGCATTTCTCCCACCCACCAGTGCAGCCGCACACTAAGTAGGCCCACGGGGTGGCCCATGCACTAAGGGCCACCCGGGGGGCTTCTGTCAGCAGGGACCCGGTCTTGCGCTCTGGCACTTTAAGAGCACGACTGGGCCCTCTTGCTTTTTGGCAGCCGGCTGGGAGGAAGTGACGGCCACAAATCACTTCCTCCCATAAAGATAGGAGCCACGTGGGAGGAGGAGGCAGAACCCAACTCCCAACAGCTTCAGCCACCAGTAGGAAAGCCACCCTCTAAGGTAAGAAACTGGAGGGTGGGTTAAATAGTGTAAATTTTGTGTGTGTCAGTATGTCTGCCAGTGTGTTAGTGTGTGTGTGTGTGTGTATATGTCAATGTCTCAGTATATGTCTGTATGTCATTATGTCTGTCAGTGTATGTCAGAATGTCTGCCTGTGTCTGTCAGTGTATGTGTCAGTATGTCTGCCAGTGTGTGTGTGTGTCTGAATGTCTCAGTATATGTCTATGTCTGCCTGTGTGTCAGTATGTTTGCCTGTGTATGTCAGTATGTCTGTCAATGTATGTGTCAGTATGTTTGCCAGTGTGTGTCAATGTGTGTGTGTGTGTCAATGTGTGTGTGTGTGTGTATCTGTGAATATCTCAGTTTATGTCTATATGTCACTGTCTGTCAGTGTATGTGTCAGTATGTCTGCCTGTGTGTGTCAGTATGTTTGCCTGTGTGTGTCAGTATGTCTGTCAGTGTATGTGCCAGTATGTCTGCCTGTGTGTGTCATTATGTTTACCTGTGTGTGTGTCAGTATGTCTGTCAGTGTATGTGCCTGTATGTCTGCCTGTGTGTGTCAGTATGTTTGCCTGTGTGTGTCAGTATGTCTGTCAGTGTATGTATCAGTATGTATGCCTCTATGTATCAGTATGTTTGCCTGTGTGTGTCAGTATGTCTGTCAGTGTATGTGTCAGTATTTCTGTCAGTGTGTGTGTGTGTGTGTGTGTGTGTGTCAATATGCCTGTGAATGTATGTCAGTATGTCTTAGTATATGTGTGTGTGTCAATATGTCTGTCAGTGTATGTGTCAGCGTGTCAGTATGCCATCAATATGCATGTGTGTGTGTCTGTGAATGTGTGTCAATATGTCTGTCAGTATATGTGTGTGTGCCAGCATGTCTGTTAGTGTATGTGTCTGTGTGTGTCCATATGTATGTCAGTGTGTGCATGTCTGTATCAGTATGGCTCTTTGTGTCAGTATGTCGGTGTGTGTGTGCTGGTGAATGTGTCAGCATGTTTGTCAATGTGTCAGTATGTCTGTGTGTCTCTCAGTATATATCTGTCTGTCTATGCGTCAGTATGTCTGTCAGTTTATGTGTCTGTGTATGTATGTCTATCAGTGTATGTTTGTGTGTCAGTTTGTCTGTCGCTATGTGTCTCTATATCTGTGTGTATATCTATATGTTGTCATTGTGTGTATCTGTGTGTGTCAGTGTGTATATATGTGTGAGCATCTGTATGAAGTCTGTGTGTGTATCTGTGTATCTGCAGGTGTGTCAGGTGTGTATATGTGTACCTGTGTAACTGCATGTGTGTCAGTGTTTGTATCTTTGTGTATGTCAGGATGTGTATCGGTGTGTCTGTATGTGTGTCAGTGTGTATCTGTATGTTGTCAGTATGTGCATCTGTATTAGTATGTGTGCCTGTGTATCTGAATGTGTGTCTGGTAGTGTATCTATATGTCAGGTTGTGTATTTATGTGCCAGTGTGTGCGTATACCTGTGTGTCTGCATGTGTTTCAGTGTGTGTATATATATGTCTGTGTTTGTGTGTGTATATGTGCATACATCTCAACATTCACACGCTAACACTACACACAAATACACCCCTGCATTCAAGCTTCAGCACTACATACAAATACATGTCTGTGTTAAACACCTACATTATATGTATACACACCCCTGCATTCAAAAACCAACACTACACCTAAATACATGCTTAATTTCAAACACCAACACCACTTACAAACATATTCCATACAAAAACCTGCTTACATTGAAACACACAAAAACTGCTTAGTGCTAAATACAAACCTGCAAACATGGGTAAATGGTAAAGCCCCAGCTGTCAAGGCATTGCTGGAGTTGCACAACAGATGTGGATCTACCTTTTAAACATCCTTGCGTTAAGGGTGATAACATAATTGCACGCCTGAGGAGGGTGTACAGGGTCCAGGGGGCCCAAGCAAATGCTCTGCCCAGGGTACAATCAAAATTAAAGAGTCAAAAACATAATAAAGAAAAAAAAATCAATAAAATAGTTTATAGGATATCTTCTAATAGGTGTTGACTAAGTTAGTGGTGGCCCCATGGACTCATTTTTAACAATAATTGTCCAATCAGCATATCAGTCAGGATTTATACTATATGTTAGTGGGGGGATACCTTTGTTTCAACGCCACTTGTAACCTCATTTAGTCAAGCAATTAATTTGTGCAGGATACACGGTGCACCCTATTAACCATAAGGCATTTGTGCATTAATGACTTCTATTAATTTACCGAATCTAATCTCTCATTTGAGGAAACTCATCTATATGCGCTTACTTACCTGCTCTAAGCTAAACTGAAAGAATACAGAGTATACAAAGAATGTCTTTACTTGAGTTCTAGATGAGTGATAACCTTTATAGTTAATTAGTCATGATGAAGTGTTAAGAAACATTGCAGTTCATCAACTTTGAAATGTAGATCTAACTTTATAGTCCATATTTAATTAGATTTTTTTTAAACAAAATATGCCTGGTTTGGTATTTAATTAGATGCTCTAACTGACATTTCATATAATTGTATTGTGTTTTTTAACTAATGTAATTATTGTGTGATTACATTATTATTTTTATTTACCTACAGTGATTGTTTTCGATATCCATAATTCATAAGAGTGCAATGACTTGCACAATTGACTTTACAAAATATATCATGAATTTATTTATTTTTTTGTATGCTTCTGGCTTACTTTTAATAAAATCCTAAATAGTTTCCAGTGGTTTTTCAATTTTATGTTAATGTCGCATCAAGAGCTATAACTTGAATGGTTATGTTATGAGAATAACATTATCCAATTTATGGCATTTGCGGTTCTTATATTCTTTGCACTAACTTGAGCTGTTTGAAAGTTAATCATATGCTCTCGGAAATTAACTTTGGCAGCACAAGAAGGACTTAAAAAGCGTTCTATATTTACAGAACAGAAAGATTTGATTTCATAATCATGTAATGCAATCTTACAAGAAAAACATTATATTTGAGCATGGAAATATAGTAGACTCGTCAGACTGTCAACTTTTAGAGAGTTATTTACTATAGGCTAAACTTGTACTAGCATATCTGGCCAAAATCATTTTGTGAATTATAGTCAAATCTGAGCCTTTTGTTAGGGTAAAACACAAAATAAATATTAACATCAGTGGAGTGGGCATGGGACTTAATGGATGAGAGCTACTGAATACCATACTAGCCAGAGGATCCTGAATGTAGCCATTTTTAAAGGTAGCTACTTTGCTGTTACAATTATTGTGTGTTGGTTGTTTTATTAAACAGTGACTTGCAACATGTTTATTCATTTTGGTAGACTTAATTATTCAATTTGTGGGATTTAGAGGGAGGTTCTTATTAGTTTTATACCACCAAGGATAAAAACCTGCTAAATGGTAAAAAAAAAAGAGAATAAATATAAAGAAAAGTGATCTTAGCTATGTGGTTACTTGCTGTCAACATCTCTTATACTTTCACACAAACTTGGGGCAAACTTGGTCCTCTACAAGAGATATATAGATGATGTTTTTATGATATGGAAGGGTACAGAGAGGGATTTTACTATCTTTTTTGACTACCTCAATCTAAATAATTGGGGGATTAGACTAACTAAGAATATTAGCTCAACTTCTATAGACTTTTTAGACCTTAATATTTTTATTCTGAACAACCAAGTTAAAACTAAAACTTTTTTTAAACAGGTTGATATTAACAGTTTTATTGATATTAAAAGTTGCCATTATGACCCCTGGCTACAGAACATACCAAAAGGACAATTTTTACGCCTGAAACGCAACTGTACGGAACAAAAGGATTTTAATGAACAATCTCAATTTTTAAAAAAACAATTCCTGCAAAAGGGTTATAAGGAAGAGATACTTGAGAAAAGCCTTAGAAGTATAGATACTGTTGATAGGACTGACTTGTTGAAATATAAAGAAAAGAAAGAGGTGGTAAAATCAAATCAAATTCCCTTCATTTTTAATTATTCCAGCAACATTGGCTTTTTAAAAAAGACTATTGGCAAAAACTGGCACATTCTTAGTCAAGAGCACGACATTAAGGAATTTTTAGGAGAGAAACCAAAATTCATCTTCAGAGGTGCCAGGAATTTAAAGCAAATTTTAACATCTAGTTTTATCAATAGTGAAGAAAAGCAAACATTTATAGAGGACTGGTCTAAAAAACAAAAAGGCTTTTTCCATTGTGGAAACTGCAACGCCTGTAAAAATACTAAAGTCAGTAAAAGAAAAAAAGAGACGTTTTTATCAAACATAACCAAAAAACAATATCCTGTACGTTCCTTCATCTCCTGTGAATCCAAAAATGTTATTTATTTATTACAATGTCCCTGTGGTTTGCAATATGTAGGGAAAACCTCCAGATTATTAAAAATTCGTATAAACGAACATATTAGAAATATAAAAAAAGGTTTTCCCAACCACAGCGTGTCAAAACATTTTTTAGAAGCCCATCAATCAAATCCAAAAGATCTAGAATTTATGGCCATTCAAAAAGTTTTAACAAATTGGAGAGGGGGTAATGTTGCTTTAAATCTTAGTAGAAAAGAAAGCTCCTGGATTTTTGATATGCAAACCTTACACCCAAGAGGTTTGAACTTAGATTTTGATATAGGTCCGATTTTATAAAACTGTTGCCTGTTTTAGTAAGAAATATTTTTTTAAAGATTTTTTAGATAATACATCTTTTATATATTATGTATATTTTATTTTTAATACATATAATAACACCTTGATTCCTTTATCCCTCTTTCTCTCACCTTTTATTGAGCTAAACTGATATTTTGTACTGGACTTTGGACTTTTATTGAAATATCTCCTGTATGCTGCACATTCCCTTACCCTTGTATGTTTTTTGCCCACACGGAAATGACGTTTTTCACATGTAATTGTGAATACACTGTATTGGAATACGGAAGAATCAAAATACCCGAAAACGGAAGTGACGTATCGGCATGAGCCGGCGGATGTGACGTATCGGCAGTAAGACTGATAATCACGTGAGCGGATACGAGCCTGTGGAACGCACGGCCATGATGAGAAGGTCGATTCCCATGGACTGAAGCAGGATATAACGCCATATTGGATGGGAACAAGCACCGGAATCTCCTTATATGGACATGGAGGGTGGGAATTTTATTGTATACACATATGTTCGCAATATTTTAATTAGATATGTAACATATAAGCAGAAACTGTTGATGTAACAGCATTGCACCTGAGGAAGACCAAGAGAGTGGTCGAAACGCGTTGTGCTTATTTATTTATTGTTTTTATTGTTAATAAATACTTGATTATCAACTTTTCCTGGTTCCTGATTATATCCAGACGAAATTTGCTGTCCGTTTCTGGTGGGACCTACCTGCACAAATCACTTTACAAAGATCACCTGATGTGCCTTTAAAGTAGAGAGCCGACTGATATGGCTCTCTAAAGTGTGAGTGCTTCTATTTATTTTCTCTAAGAAATATTGGGATTTTATATATTGCCCTATGTAAGCTGTTTATCTTGCAGAGTACATCAAATATCCAAACATCCAAAGTGTGCGCAGAAACCCCTTTTCTTTTGTCAAAAATCTCTTATACTTTGCCTTTCCTGTTTCGAGACACACCTAAAAAGGTACAAAATGTATCACTGTTATTTTCAGCTCTCTCGGTTTCGTTCACTGATACTGACCAGATCTCTACATCTTGTTCCAATAGCTGTCTGTCGATAAGCATGTACTAGGGCAGGGATAGGCAACTTTTGGCACCCCAGATGTTGTGGACTACATTTCCCTTGATGCATTGCCAGCATTATGGCTGTAAGAGCATTATGGGAGATGTAGTCCAAAACTTTTGGAGTGCCAAAGGTTGTCCATCCCTGTACTAGGGGCTGCTAGCCTTATTCAGTTTTTATAGACTATTGTTAAGGGTGTTATTTTATTTACTGTTGCCTCACTAAGTAAGGGGAGTTACTTGTATATAATGTACATATTGTATATACATATGTTGTCGTTTATGTAGAATGCTTTGTAAAATTTTCAAATAAATGTTTTCCATGGTGGTGTAAGCATCTGCGAGTGAATTCAGCTCCTCCACCATTTCTTCCAAGTGAACAGTATGTTCTCCAATAGCCTGGATGCTAGCTCTAATATCTGTTGCTAGTTAAGAGAAGTTATCCCTTATGGAGACTCATGGTAATCAAAGTATCTGAAGCTCACATAGACAATCTTACTGATATTGAGGTGATGTCACTGGCATCCGAGTATGTGTTTGGAGATGGTGGCTTGTCAGTACCAACTTGGGCCTTCATTAGCAGGGGAAAGAGGGAAAAACTTGTATAACATTGACTTTTCGATGAATGCTTAGTCATATAGGTGGGTCGTCGTTACATAGATGTGTCCTAGTGCACTGACTTGGGATAAGTATTTCTCAGCCACTACTGTGTGACACTCTGTCTGCACCACTTTACCCGCCAGGCTCATACAGCCGCTCTAATTGCGCAACAAGCCTCTAAATAAATGCTTAGTACAGTGGATGAAACTCTCTTGTGTTACATATATCCTGGTTGTGTGAGTGGTAACTAGTTGATATATTAATAAGTACATATAAATATTACCACATGATAGTTTAAGCAGAAACATATGGAGTCATTGGTAGTAGATGTGACTCTAAAAACAGTTATCCTATCGATTCATTCTTAACAATGATGTCCCATATGTGTATTAGTCAGGATTAGTAGTATAAATCAATGGTGGATACGAGCAAGTCAACCCAAAACGCAATTCCATTCAGCAGTGATATTGCTCAGTGCAGGATGAACAGTGTCCTCTATTACCTCTTCAGTAGTGTGTGCAGTGGCTTCTGTTTTTCGTTCACCCCATGCATGATAGGGTTAATAACTGAACAAAGTAGGATTTTTGCAAAAGTGTTAATGCCCTCACTCATTCAACGAGATTGGGAAAATGTATCTCAGTGGGGTCCTCTCAAAAAACCATGTGAAATGAAAATAAAAAGAATGATTATAAATAAATCAAATATATTATGCTAGTCTGCCTAGTGATAGGCTGGAGGGAATGGATTTAACTGCACCTTAATTATCTCTTTGCTAGTGTTTAAATATCCATTAGTAACAATTATTCCAATTGTCAGAATCCTGTTTAAGATTAGCTGTCTGTAAGGACATGGTGATCATCTACCATAATGATATATGGCCTGCAATGCCTGCAAAACATTTGTTTTCCCGTGATACTTTAGATATTCTATTACAAAAATGTCCTTTATACTGTGACACATACTTTCAATCTCTATACACCTTGAAGGTTACATCTAAATCTAATAAAAAAATGCACTCAGGCCCTAGTTTGACGCCACTGTTATTTGCTTGTGATATACTAACTTGCACTTCTCATACATATTCTTTCATACGCTGGGGACTTTTGCCCTGCTGCATTAATTGTCAAAGAGGGGTAGAAAGCCACTTTATAGCATCTTCATGGGTTATTACACAAACTGCTATTGATATCACATCTCACTTTAATTGCTCTCTGCTGAACATATAAAGGCAGATGACAACTTTGCATTCAATTTATATGAAGCAGGAGAAAATTATGTCTTTCATCTCTTGTTTGCGTGCCTGGAGTACCTCCATCTCTTCTTGGTCACTTTCACATCATCTAGCTTATGAAATTGTTATTTTGTCATGCTTTAAAATGTTAGAGGATATCATCCATCACTGCGGATTTCATCTTTATTATTTTTCTTTTCCTGTCTTCTTCTTTCTTAGAACACAGCGTACTGATTTATATAGTTATTTCTCTTAATTCATATCTATATTACAGGTATGTCGCAAAATACTTTACACTGGAAATATGAGCCAACTGCTTTCAGAACACTAATCTTATAATATTGGTTTTAAAACTTTACACAATACTTTTATTTTGTTTTGGTAAAACTCTCGATATCAGTGGAGATAGATTTATATTTCAGATGCCTATAGGCACAGAATTGTTATTTTTCTCCCAGTCCAGCAACCTTCAAAAAGAGAATTTTAATTAAGCTGTCGTCACTGATCAACAAGCACAGACACGTCAGAAATTCTAAATACCTATATAAACTTGGCATTTGAACTACATGTCAAACATTTCTACAGGTATAAATAAACACCACTGTCTTGTACATTATCCATTTATCAAGAGTTATGAAATAACCTGTGATGTCTGACAATTGGAATATGTCTATGGTCTTCCTAATTTAAAATAAATAAATATCCAGACTGACAAAGCCAAAGAAACAATCATCAAGGGTTGTTGTATTTCTTGTGTAGATGGGACCTACTCGGATTTCTGATTACCCTTGTGAATGTAATCCTCAGACTAGATTTAGTCTCATATGGAACTCTTTAAGGTTCTCTTTCTAATGGCACAAGTGAGCTAAAACCTGTATCAGACCCAGTGTTCTCACAAAATGCTTGCTTCTAGGGTCTGTGTCACCCTTCTTCTCAGTACCTGTGTAACAGCAATTTGCAAAGTGCACAGCCTTTATACAGACTTACCCTGTCCATGCTTTAAGAAGTGGACCTCATAATTTTAAAGGTTTAATCTATCACCCTCCCCTCAATATCTGGTTGTTTTTGCTGGTAGCAGTGCTAGCCCCTCCACAGCTTTAACAATATTTATTACAAAATGTCACAAATCATGTGCCAATATGATTATCCAGGTGTCATATACCTACTGGCAAGGATGGCCTAGTAAACAAACAAAAAAAACTATGCTAGACAAAAAAAAAACTGTGATCTCTTTGAAAATATAAATAAATAACACACAAATAATTAAATGTGATTAATAACATCAACAAAATATATATAAGCAGCTGCATAACATCAGCAAAGTTATTATTAATATGTCCATCAACAGTTTGTGTTATATTTTAAAACCTGTACTTAAAATCCAGCAATGCCATACTATATTATCTTTTTTTTTTTTTAATTCTTTATTTTATGCGTGCATATATTATACATTGTGTCTGCATCGCCACAACAGCTGATGCTAACATGTTTGCAGGTAAGTCAACATACATGGCGGCATAAACATTGCACAATTTTTATATTATTGTGTTTCGTAGGTGTTACTGAGCTTGTGTATAGGCGTAGATGAGTCTCTATGAGTGGTCCGTGGCGGCTAAGTCTGCGCCTCTGTTTAATGAATGGGTTATAGAGTGTTGCTTTCGCTAGAGTTGGTAGTGCATATAAGGGGTGAGCGTACTAAGCTGCGTGTTGTGCGCTTGCTTGTTGCCATCAGTCGCTCATGGATGTGTCTATGTGTACGCAGCTGAAATGCCTAGTGTGTGACCCGTCTACCTATGGCTAACTGTTGAGTGGTCTCTCTTACATGTTCAGCGTAGACGGGGGGGGGGGGGGGGTTATGTCGTTAAGACCTATGCCACTGTCATCGAGGTTAGTAGGTCGAGCAGAGGGTTTTCAGTATATATAAGAACAAAATAATAGGTACATGCAAAGGAACAATAAAACATTAAGTATCAACTGAGGCGTTATATTATCATAACTGTACGGTGGAACAGTCCCGGTAATAGTTGGTCACCACTGCCTTTTCTCGGTAAGCCTTCATGTAGCGACTGTGTCGAAGGCTCCTCGTCTGGGCTGTCGTGGTACAAAGTCAGTGACTCTTTCAGGGTCCCAGTTGTGTCGCTGAGCGGAAGATTCTGCAGGTGCTTAGCAGCGTAGATCGTCTCGAGGCAATCCCAGCGTGGGTAGTAGATCTTGTGCGCTGTGTAGGTCATAGATTTCGTGCTTAGTCTCCCCTTTCAGGATGAGCAGGGAGCGGTTGTAGCGCCACCTATACGGTATGCCTTTTTGCCTGAGAAGGGTGGTAAATGGTGACAAAGATTTCCTCCATGCTAAGGTGCCGCCAGTAAGGTCCGCAAAAAATGTGAGGGACATTTCTTCGAATTTGTATGGGATACAGTTTTTAACTGCTGCCATGGTCATCGCTTTATCTTTCCTCTGTTGGAACCGGATTATCAAATCGCGGGAAGCTGTTGCTGGGGCTTTGGCCGGTTTTGTGGCTCTAAAGATGCTTTCCAGGCATATGGTTTTGGCCTGTCTCGGAGGTAGCAGCTTCGTCAGGAGCCTGCGTACAAGGTGCGGTAGTTCGTTCTCCGGAACTTCGTCCGGCACTCCCCGGACTTTTAAATTGGCTGCCCGTCGCGTGTCCTCCATGGCGGCGAACCTCCGTTCGAATTCCTCATTTTTATTTTTCAGACTACCGATCTCCTGTTGTATGGAGGCAAGGTGGGTAGCGTGTGCTGTAGAGGTGCCTTCCATGGCATCGAGCCTTCCTGTTATGCCGTGCAGGTCAGCGCGGAGGGCCGCAACATCCGTTTGGATCGTGGATTGTAAGTCCGCTAGTAGGGCCTTAAGTACCCCTGTCGTTACCGGTGCGGCATCGGGGTTCACAGGCCTGGGAGCGGGCATTGTGGACACGCTTGTGTCGGGTGTGTCGTCCCCCAGGGAGTAGTCATCCGACATCTCGGAGTATGTCTCCGCGTGGACGGCCATCTTGGGCCTAGTAGCTCCGTGGGCTTGCTTCCACATCGCTCCGATGTCGAGGTTTCGATTCGGCTGCTCTTGTTTCTGTTTTTTGGACTTACGTCCCATATTGGCTCTCTTGTCTCCCGTTTTGCAGCTCGTTTGGACGGGTTTGACAAGGTTAGTAAGGGATATTAGGCTTTAATCGCCGGAGCTTCAGCGCCATGCGACTTCTCTCTATATTATCTTTTAATATTAGGGTTAGAGAATAATGAAAATAACAAAGAGCATTTATAAAAATGTTTTAAACCTAATAAACATGGTAAGCAGAAAAAAAAATTAAAAACGACAATGAGATATGTTTATCCAATTCTTTAAACCCTTAAGGACACATGACATGTGTGACATGTCATGATTCCCTTTTATTCCAGAAGTTTGGTCCTTAAGGGGTTAAAGGAGCAATACAGGGTCAGGAACACAACCATTAATTCCTGACCCTATAGGGTAAAACCACCATCTAGCCACCCTGAGCCCCTCACGCCTTCCTAAATATAGAAATCTTACTTGTATTCAGGTCTGGAGCTGCTGGCTTTGTGCCTGTTTCTTTTAGACCTGCCCACTGCCTGCTGACATCAGCAGAAGTGGTAGCCTGATCCAATCACAATGCCTCCCCATAGGATTGGCTGAGACTGACAAAAAAGGCAGATCAGGGGCAGAGCCAGCATGATCCAAACACAGCCCTGGCCAATCAGCATCTCCTCATAGAGATGAATTAAATCAATTAATCTCTATGAGGAAAGTTCAGTGTCTGCATGCAGAGGGTGGAGACACTGAATGTTTGGATGCATTTTAGGCAGCCATGACCCAGGAAGGATCTCTAGCAGCCATCTGAGGAGTGTCCAGTGAATTTATCACTAGGCTGTAATGTAAACACTGCATTTTCTCTGAAAAGACAGTGTTTACCGCAAAAAGCCTGAAGGGAATGATTCTACTTGCTAGAACAAATTAAGGACAGTGATATCAAGTAATGTCACTCAAAATGCCCTCAATGAATTAAGAGCTTTGACCTATCACCCTCCTGAATATCAACATTGGTAAATGATTTGGATGAGGTGACAGGTCAATTTGAGTTTATCAATAACAATGATATTAAATCAAAATCTTTAGCTTTAAGGTACTGAATGAGCAATTCTCACTTTCAAGTAACACATAATATATATCTTGTTTATTAGTTTGTATTATACTTATAACTTTTTTTCAAGTTAATTAATTATATTACACCAATGTAAAGGAATCTAAAGGAAACTATCTAATGCATTGCATTGGAGTTTGAGGGTGTCTGTACATAATGTCATATTCTACCACATTCTATTTTTAAGAGAAGAGAGGAAACTGATTTGTGACACTAGAAAGATAGATATTTGGATGCCCAACAAGGACTATTCACTTCTGCATTATGATACCAGCTTATACTATGTTTTACCATAACATCTCCGACCAGAAGTACTGGCAGTGCCCAAAAGAGACAGGTAAACAGCAAACTAGTCTTAAATTGTTTAATAGTTTACTGTTAGATAACACTAGAGGATTCCAGACACCGTAACCTCCTGCAGCACACTGCAGTGGTTGTGGTGCATAGTGTCCCTTTTAAAAATATATAAGCATTCCCTGCGATGTGCCTACAATTCCTCCATAGAGAATAATTGTATTTCATGATTTGCTATGGGCGACAGCACGTGACATAGCGGTATGTTATGGTATGAGAGTCTGGAAGTAAATTTCATGGCTCTCACACACAGAGGGGTTTTAGGCGTTGCCTAAGCTTTTTAATTAGGTTAATATTGGGTTTTGGGGGGTTAGGATGAGGAGGCATGACTCCGGTTGTTTAACAACTTCAATAATTTGAGGTTGTTAAAGTGCCTATAGTGTCCCTTTAATAACACACAAAAAAAGTTTTAACCTCAGTCTGCTGGAACATATCCAGTAAACCTGACTTTTTGACATCATTTATACTTGTCATAGGATCTCCACATGCGTTCTATGTATAATGATGACTATTTATCCATATAAAGACATGTCATTAATTAAAAATAACTTACAAATGACATGCATGCAAGCATCCCATTGCAAGGCTTTACCATTACAAAAATACCTCTGACTTAACCAGAGAAATAAAAGCTTAATGTAGCTAAGTCACTTGAGATACCTGAACAGTCTCTAAAATACCATCACAAAGTAACTAAGGTGTAAAATGGCCCCACTAAAGCAAGTAAAAGTCATCAAAGAAAAGAACCCAACACACACACAAAGCGAGAGGTCCCCAGGTTATCATATTTTGGCAAGATTGTAAACCTCTGTTTTATTACTTTGGCATTTGTTGATTTGTTATAATATTCTTTTTCACCTGAAGGGAAAGATTGGTGCTTTCAGTTATTTTATTAATGCTTTGTTGTGACTATTCAAAGTAAAGGCTGCAATAATATTGTCAAATTCCTGTGGGACTAAGCTTCAACTAAAAAAGATTTTAAATCAAAGTCAATCTCATGCTGGCAATAGAGAGAGACTTCCATTTCTGTAACTCTGGGATAGCTTGGGATATAGCAGAAAATGTTAAATAACTATTTTTTTCTCAATCTCAGGGTAGCAGAATACAAACTAGTGCTTAATTCAAAAAAGCTGGGACAAGCTTTTGCTGTTATACACAGAGTTCAATTTTACCCTAAAATATGTGATAAAGAATTAGAGCCATTCTAGGTAGTTTGTAGATGCAATGAAAACCCAAATGCCGATCCAATGTGCTTTATATTTTAATTTATTAAAATTAAACTGAAGTGGCCTTGAATATATAAAAATAAAAATGGACTCAAGTAGCTTAGAAATAGTTCAGGAACTAAATACCATGCAATTGTTGATTTGATTCCCCAAAAAATAAAAAAATAGATAGAGATAGAGATATATGGTGGTTCAGCACTCCTGTAGTATTACATGAGGATAGGCAGCCTGAACGCCTGATCTGGAGTCTCTCTCTTTTTCCATATAAATGCAAATTGCTTGTACAGGAAGGGAGGGGTAGCGCCTTATAGAATTTCTTGATGATATATGTAACAGATATATATGGGGAACTATATAGTACATTTTTTCTAGTAAAATGGAAGAATAAGTAAGGAATACACTTACAGATTTTGGGAGCTCTTAAAAGCTCCACTTGCATGAGTATAACCACAGATTCTAATTGAATTGTACCTAAATAAGAAGAGCTAGTCCAGTTTGCTGTGTCACTTTTTGCTCTATAATTTATATATATTTTTAGCTTTATGTGTCACAATAAAGCTTTATTTATTTACGACAACCTGGACCATTATGCTTTTAATTAATCATATAATGGGTGTCACATTCCTTGGTGGTAAACATACCACCCAAGGTGTTTGGATTGAGCAAAACCGCATTTTGATCCCCACTTGTACATGATTTTACATCTATTAGCACTAAGAATAATAAGTGTGGACTATAGTAAATAATTCTGTTTTATTGCATACCTTAGATATGGAGAGGACAGTCCCTCACCAGCATCCCGGCATACCCCTCCACGCTATATTTTAGGAGCCAACTTACGGGCTCCATACTTTGTGAATGCGTTTTCATTTTATCTTTTATCCATTTCTATCCAGATATACTACACTATACTAGTCTATCTGTATGTTTTACATTTTCTTACACACTCTATGACTGCTGATTGAAATCCATGAAACCAACAAGAATCCAGAAGTGGTGATTGTACTGTTCGTGCTCCTAAAATCTGTAAGTGTATTCCTTACTTATCCTTCCATTTTACTAGAAATACTGCACTATATATTTCTATATATTATTTTTGGTTTTGATCTCTGGTACATATATCATGAAAAAATATTGTAAGGTACAACCCCTCCCTTCCTGTTCAGGCAAATTAAAGAAATGCTGGCTCATTGGTTCATTAGCAGACAGTGAGCATAAAGTGAAAATATATTAAAACTTAGTTGTCACATGCAGTCCATCTGGAATTCTCTTATCCAGAAGTTGAGCAGGTGTATGCATATTCCCCATAACTGAATCACTGGACATTGTTGCTAAAAGGAAAAATCTTAATGTGAAGCTCATTAAAAGTATAAATAAATAATTAGAATCTGAGCAGCAGCATGTGTATGAATAGTAGTACAGTTCTGCGTCTAACGCCAACTATGTATACGAGAGTTGCTAAAATACAGCAGATTGTTATCTTGAATAAAACAGGAGCTATTCATTAAACATCCAGAGAAATTCCTAAAATGTTCTGCTGGTAAACCCCACAGCTGATACATATAGCCTCAATCTACTGTCTGCTTCTTTAATAAACATGTGCAACATTATGCAGCAGACTTCATACAAATGTATTACTGCAACAGTTATGCTACAATGTTATAATTGTTGGGTGGGGTGGGAGGGGGGCATAATACTTACTCATTTAGCAGTTTTAGCCCTTATAGAGCCATGAAACTGCTTGAGTAAAATATTTTCTTTATTGTTTGTTGTTTATTAAGTTACAGTCCATACAAATACAAGTAGACATTTGTGAAAAATACTCACATTAGCGCATGGGACACAATGGGGCATGTCTCCTAAGCAATCTGTGTATAGCAAAACATTCTTTGCTGAGATTCAAAGTTGACAAAATGTAAGAAAAGGTGGAGCTTTCTTTCATCATCAACATTTGTGAATTCACGCAGTCATCGCAAGGCTTCTTGTCACCTACTTGGATTATTGGTCCAGAGTGAATGCTGCAGTTGTTCCGAAGACATCAGTCTTATACTCTCTTGAGACTACAACATAGGTTTAGCTCCTGGTGAGTACTTAAGTTACCAGAAAATGAAAAGGTGTCTGTGATGCATAGCTTATGGCTCGTTTACTATCTTCTCTGCCATGTGCTGTCAACCAACCTCACTTGGTAAGTCATTCATTAGATATTTTGCTAAAGAAGAAACATCATTTAGTAATTAATATATTTTCAAGGCTTTTCTGGAAAAGATTGACATCCAACAAATTTGGGATTTCCCAAGACCCACTTCAAGGTGAGTTGCCAATGAAGGCAGATGTGTGCAAGGAGAATCAATGCAGGTGTTTCCTCCACTGCACACCTGACCCAAATAAAGGCTTCAGTTGTGTTCATTAACTAGGTAATAAGCAGCTCGGGTCAAGAAGATATAATCTGACCAATGAGAAATGTAATAACATAGATCATTAATATTTGTTGGTAAAATAAAATATATAATTCACCAGAACAATGTCTTTGTATTCATAATACATTTAGCAAAAAGGTCACATAATGCCGTCTGTACTCAAAGAGCCACAATTGCTTTTAAACATGCTTGAATCATCAGAAGTAAAATGCTTTAAAAATATGATTTCCAAACGTTTCAAAGATATCCTCAAATTCCTTAATTAAACACTATTGCTTCAGATGTGCTGCCGCACTTCCCATCTGTGATTAAATCTCATTGCTTAGCAGATAATAGAACATATTGTGCAATAAAATTATAAAGCCTTATAAGGAAATAAAAAGGAGACGCATAAAAGGTGATAAAAAGACCACAGCTCTGAAACAGAACCATGTCAAATGTGTGAGGAGGCAAGATAATGAAAGGAGGAGCAGAATGCTAAAAACAGACACTTCAGGAGATAATAACAGCAGTACATATTGATGTTGCTGAGCTCTAAAACATCCGGACTACCAATTACACTTGACAGTTTCATTACGTTCGTGCTACACCCTGATAAAAAAGGTTGAATTGACCTAATCCTTTTCATCCCATTTTTTTTTTTAAAGTTATTGTTACATATTTACTTTTTTCATTTTTAGCAGAGAAAAAGAATGTTGCAGTATTACACAATATACTAAGATAAATCCACTTGGTAAGAAGATACAAATATGATTTTAATCTCTTGGGACACACTTCTTAATTATTGAACTCGGGTGTTTTAATTAGACACGTCAGACACTAGCCATGCAGTCTGCATTTACAAATATTTCTGAATCAAATGGGTTGTTCTGAAGAGCTCAGTGAATTCAAGCATGGTACTGTGATTAGATGCAACCTTTGCAATAAGTCAGTTCGTGAAATTTCAACCCTGCTTAAATTTTCCGCAGTCAACTGTAAGTGGTATTATTGGAGAGTAGAAGCATTTAAGAACAGCAGCAACTCACCCACATTAAGTCACAGAGAGAGGTCACCGAGTGCTTAAAAGTTCCAAACTTTCACAGGCATTAATATCAGGACAAAGACCTATGTGGTAGGAACTTTATGGAATGAGTTTTAATGGCCAAGCAGCTGCATGCAAGCCTCACATACCAAGAACAATGACAAGCATTTGATCGAGTGGTGTAAAGCTGGGCCCCATACTTTCAGTGATGTTTATCTTAATGCTTCAGCATACCAATACATTTTGGATAATGTTATGATTCCATCTTTGCAAGAACAGTTTTGGGAAGGCCCATTTCTATTCCAACATGACTGTGCCCCAGTGCACAAAGCAAGGTTCATAAATACCTGGTTGGATGAGCTTATTGTGTAAGAACTTGACTAGACTGCACAGAACCCTGACTTCAACCCTATTGAATGCCTTTGGGATGAACTGGAACTGAGATTGTGAGGCAGGCATTCATGTCCAACATTAGTGCTTAACCTCACAAATGCTCTCCTGGATGAATGGACAAAAATTCCCACCATTTCAAAACCTTTCCAGAAGAGAGGAAGATGTTATAGCTGCAAAAATACATGTCTATGTATTCATAATGCGATGTCATAAAAGTCCCCATTGATGTAATGGACAGGTTTCACAATACTTTTGTCCATATAGTGTATATATCTTAGAAAATATTTTAAAAATATTTTTTTAGCTAGACTTCCTAAATGTTGTACTTATTTTAATCCAAAACGTATCACGTTTTCCTAATTTTGTCGTGTATTTCCCTTCTTATGCTCTCTTATGATAGCTTGATCCATGGCCTAGATATGTTAATGGTGGGAATCAATTGAGCTGAAGGGTGTTATAAATTGTGTAGATTGCATTTTTAATCTCAGTTTATCACATAAGGAGAGGAGCAGTCTAGATCCATCACAAAAACCTAGCCCTTGATCCAATGATATATACATTTTCATAATATTAAAGACTATCCTGACTTATCAGTTATACATGCAAATTTCTTGCATGTTACCCAATATCCTTAGTGTAGATGCTCAAACTATATCAGATTAACAATATAGTCAGCCTGATCTCGACTTACATATGCGTTAATGGATATGACAGTTATCTAAAAGGGTTTTTTAAATCTGTCAGTCAGTAGTGATTTGTTGAAATAAGAGTAATGCCTTGTGACTAGTAACAGCTGATAATTTAAATTAGTTACCTGCAAATGTAAAGAAGTACCAGATGCTGTTCTTTTGAGCAATTGTGAAATGGTTAGAAAAATAAAAATTGAGAATGTAAATGATTCAGTACATCTTCATTCTGGGTCAACAGCAAAGGGAAAAATGGGACTTTTCCCTCAGTAATTATTTTTAAAGCTTGATCGGTTGACTGTGAACACAGAGGAATTATATTAAAAAAAAATGGAAGCATTATCTAGCACAGGTATTACCTACTACTTGTGTAGATGACATTTTCTTAACTTTACACAAAAACAGAAAAATCTGAAAGTTCATTTCAGCTGTTGTTAGACAGTAACACAAGATTCCAAGACCAGACAGATGTATCTGTGCACAGCATGGATTTACTACAAAAAAGTCTATGACCCAATGTTACACACATGAATCCTGGAGTGCTTGGCTCTATACAAAGACACTAATAGTCTTCATCAGAATCTGAATGGGCAACTGGAGAAAAACCATAGAAGCCAATTCTAGGACAACTGCTCAAGTGAACATTAAATGTGGGATATAACAGGGTGATGCACTATCCCCAATGCTGTTCTGCATAGGTCACAGGCAGATCATCATAAAGAGCCAATATGGATACAGGTTTAAGAGTGGAACTACCTCCTTTACATGATTGACATCACGTTGTATGTCAAGAATGAGTGAGACATTAACTCACTAATCCATCTAACTAGCAAGGACATCAGATTGAAGATACCGAGGATACATATAAGAAGGAGGTTGCTTGACAAGACAAACCTCTCTATGGCAGAGAGTGGATATGACTCATATTATGAAATCATACTAGTGGCTGAAAGATAGCACTGGTAGCACAGAAATAGGCACTCTGTCCAAGAGCAATAGAAATGGGGATCTACCACACCAGACAGAGACAGGACCAAAGGTAAAGACCAAGCAAACAGACAATAAAGCACCCTGTAGCTGGATGCAAGATGTTAGCAAGCACAGCATAAACCGACAGGCACAAGCAAGTTGCTGAGATTTTATGCTGAAACATATGCACAGAATATGGACTGAATCTATCATATGAGAGGCACAACAATGGGTAGTTGAGAATGACAGGGCTAAGATGTTGTGGTACTTTAAAATCCAGATAGAAAAGTAAGTACTAGCCAAACAAACTTGACATTGTGGTAGAAAACAAGGGATGGCAGACTGCAATGGTGGTGGATGTGGCAACACCCAATGACTATAACATTAAGAACAAGAAATATGGGAATGTGGACAAATACAAGGACTGAAAGAGGAGCATAAAAGTGGGAAATCGAAGCAGTAGTAGTCCCAATTGTCCTAGGAGCATGCAGGGCTGCAAAACCAAAGTTGGGATAGTGGATTCATTGGATTACAGGTAGGACATTTGAGATCTCTGTCCAGAAGAGTGCAGTTTAACCCCTTAAGGACACATGACATGTGTGACATGTCATGATTCCCTTTTATTCCAGAACTTTGGTCCTTAAGGGGTTAAGGAACACTTAAAGGGAAACTCCAGTGCCAGAAAAACGATCCGTTTTTCTGGCACTGGAGGGTCCCTCTCCCTCCCACCCACCAATCCCCGGTTACTGAAGGGGTGAAAACCCCTTCAGTCACTTACCTGGGACAGCGGCGATGTCCCTCGCCGCTGTCTCCGCCTCCGCGACGCTCCTCCTAATGATTACGTCGGCCGGTGGGCGAGACTAATCTCGCTCACCGGCCGAGGAGACCTAATGCGCATGCGCGGAAATGCCGCGCATGCGCATTACGTCTCCCCATAGGAAAGCATTGAAAAATCATTTCAATGCTTTCCTATGGGGTTTTGAGCGACGCTGGAGGTCCTCACACAGCGTGAGGACGTCCAGCGACGCTCTAGCACAGGAAACCTGTGCTAGAACCCAGGAAGTGACCTCTAGTGGCTGTCTAATAGACAGCCACTAGAGGTGGAGTTAACCCTGCAATGTAAATATTGCAGTTTATGAAAAACTGCAATAATTACACTTGCAGGGTTAAGGGTAGTGGGAGTTGGCACCCAGACCACTCCAATGAGCAGAAGTGGTCTGGGTGCCTGGAGTGTCCCTTTAAGAAACTGTGCAGACCCCTCAGACTCTCAGGACATTGTGTATTCTCACACTTTTCAATCATGGCCAATATTATTTTTTTTCAGCATTTTAAGCTGCAGTAACTCTTATTAATGATTGTATGAGATGGGCTACCCTTCATTCTTCATGTGCATCATTGAGCCTTGGGTGCCCCTTGTCCCCGGTTTGCCCCACAATACCTGCCATTTTATGCATGTTCTGTTGTCTAGCCATCACTATTTGGCTCTTGTCAAAGTCACTCAGATCTTTTCGCTTGTGTATTTTTCCGGCTTCAACATAAATACACATATACACCCATGCATAAAATATAAACACATACTCGCTCCCAGACAAATTTGCATACACATAACCCCAATGAATAAACCCACTACCGTATGAGTAGCATTTCTCTTCTACAAGTGAAGGAATATATGATGTAACTTCTGCTTCCCAGGGACCTATGAATTTTATAGTATTGAAAGAAGCACAGAGCTTGAAGACATTACACAAGAATGACTGGGATACAGTGAAAAGCTGAAATACTGTGATGAAAATGAACCGTGCGACTCGAGGCGAGTTTAGTGAAGGTGGCAAAAGAAGTAAAATACAAGCTATCTTAAGCAAAGTTAATGGCAATTCTACAGCAAGCATGTGACATGTATGACAAGGGAAGCTCAAATTATTTCACTTTATTACAAAGTGAAACAAAAAATTATAAATAATGGAGAATCTCTAACTCAAAAGAGATTCCCCTAACTAGTAAATACATTTTTACAGACAGTATCACTTTCAAAGGATGCCTAAAAGTAGTGTCTCTAATAGTGCATAAGGTATAGAGGCTAATCATTCTAAAAATCGGTACAATGTACAAATCAGGTTTTATTTGTATGACCTAGTGTACAATGTAATGAGAAGTAGCACAGTGTGCAAATTGTACTACAATTTAATGTGTTCCAGAGTAACCAGAGAATAGGATTTGAAGCTGTAGAAATAAAAACCCTGCTCAATAACCTTCCCCGAAGCAGGAAACAAAAAGAGAATATAGTGAAAGAATACTGCAGAGTAGCAGGTCCCACAAATATGAGTACACTCACTGGCTGAGGTATAGATCAGGAAAGAGGAGCTATACTGAGAATATCCAAAAGATAATCCTTCAAATGTTACAGGGGGAGTAGCTGCCACCCTCCTCAATCACACCACTCTAAATAAGAGATTAAAAATGAGTCATGCAGGGTGGCTAACTTGCACAAATCTAAGTAAAGTCTCCAACTCACTATGAATCAAAAGGGATGTGAATAGGAAGAACCTACAATATATTATATATAAATGGGATAGTTATCCTCCAACACCTCTAATAGAAAGAAACAGCAGGAAAATGAGGGGAGATAAATAAAATAATGATTAGAATAAAAGTCAGAGAATAATATGGTTGCTGTAATAACAGCAACCTACTGCCTCCTAAAAAACAAAAATGTAAAAAACAACAAAATAGAATGTCTCACCTAAAATAGTTCTCAACAAAAAGAAGATCCCCTCCCAATAAGGCAGCATCATTGTGGGCAGGGCTAGCGCTATCATTAAGTATGTATGTTTTAAGGCAATAAGGCAATCGCCTGGGGCGCCGGCCTCTGGGGGGCACCCACTGGGTGGTTTCCTGGTGGGCTGTCCTGCTGCTGTCTGGGGATGCTGTGTAGGGTGAGCGGCTCCTTAGCCACCCCCCAGCGCAGCCACTTACCTGCTGGGCTCCTCTCTGCCGCTTGCCTGCTCAGGGAGAGCACCCGAGCAGAGCACTCTGCTTCCTGCAGACAGGGGGAAGCCGTGATGTGACTTAGCTGCCCCCTGCCTGTGAACACCGGAAGCACTCTAAGGGGAACAGGAAGCAGCCTGTGCTCACAGTGCACGGCGCTCCTGCTTCCCCCTACCAGGAACAACAGTAGCTACCTGCAGCTGGACTTCTCTTCACAGCACCCAGGTATTGCAAACTAAGGGGAATGGTTTATTGTGTGCATGGTTGTAAATTGGTGTGTGTATGTTTTAAATTGCTGTATTTGTGTGTGTTTTAATAATGTGTGACTTTAAGTAAAGTGATGTGACTTTTTTGTTTGAGTGACAGTGTGTGTGTGTGTGTTAGTCAAAGTGTGTAAGTGACACTGTGTTAGTGAGAGTGTGTAAGGGACTCTGTGTGTTTTAATGAGAGTGTGTAAGTGACACTGTGTTAGTGAGAATGTGTAAGTGACTCTTAAGTGAATGTGTAAGTGTGTGTGTGTTAGTGAGAGTGTGTAACTCTTGGTTTGTGTTTGTGTCTGTGTTAGTGAGAGTGTGCAAGTGACAGTGTGTGTTAATGAGAGTGTATAAGTGACACTGTGTGTGTGTTAGCAAGAGTGTGCAAGTGACATTGTAAGTGACTCTGTGTGTGTGTGTGTGTTAGTGAGAGTGTAACTGACAGTGTGTATGTCGGTGAGATTGTGTGTATGTTAGTGAGAGTGCAAGTGACACTGTGTAAGTGACTCTGTGTGTGTGTTAGTGAGAGTGTGTAACTGACAATCTGTATGTCAGTGAGTGTGTGTGTTAGTGAGAGTATGTATCTTTCTTTCCCTAAATGTGTGCTCACTATGTTTCTCTACTAAAATGTTTCCCAGTGTCTGTTTCCTAAATATCTCAACATTCTCTCTATCTTTTCCCTAAATGTCTCCCCAGGCTGTTTCCGTTCTTTCTCACTGTGCGTCTCCTTTCACTTAAAGGGACACTATAGGCACCCAGACCACTTCAGCTGGTTGAAGTGATCTGTATGCACTACCCCAGTGCCCATACACTGCAAAGGTAATTATTGCAGTTTTTAACAAACTGCAATAAATACAGTTTAGGGTTAACGCCACCTCTAGTGGCTATTCATGGGGAAATGCTTTCCTATGGGGAAATCCTAATGTGAGCATGGCCATTGAGGAGCAACGGCGGACCTGAACCAGTGCCGAAGGACATCAGCGCTGGACCAGGGTAAGTGGCAGAAAGGATTTTTAACCTCTTCTGCTTTGTTTTCCTGGCACTATGATTTCCCTTTAACGTCTCCTCAGTGCTTCTCTTTCCATAAATGTCTCTTCACTGCAATTCAGAGTTTAGTGAATAAACCTCTGAGGGAATGTAGTTGCATTCATGAGGGGGCGGGAATATGCACCGGCCCTGATTGTGGGTACCCAGGGCATGGGTTGAGGCTACCCAGCCTGATTGAGGCTACCCAGGGCATGAACCCAAATATGGGTTTGTTTGTTTATTAAAAAGTGACCTTAATGATTAAGCGGAATCCTATAACCATGTATGGGGATTGGTTGAACACAGTGATAGGGAAGGTTTAATAACAAGACTGGCTTTAGAGTGTTGTCTCCATGAGATGTGTGACCTCTGAGACTGTGGTGTCCCAGAAGTTTTAGGAGCGTGTGAGCGTGTGAGCTTGTGAGCGTGTGAGCTCAATCAAAAATACCCAAATTGAAAGAGGTCGTGTCCTAAAATATAGGACCTCTGAGACTGAGGTGGCCCAGAAGTTTTAAGATCATGTGACCTCTGTGAAAAAGGAAGCTCAAACTAAAACATCCCAAATTGGAAGAGGGCATGACCTAAAATATAGGTGGCTCACTAACAACCAGCAATACAATGACTATGTAACCTCCGTATAGATGAAGTTCAGTGAAATACCAATTGCATGAGCATGTTATCAGAGGAATCTCAGTAAAAATAAACTAAACAGATGAGCGTGTACCCTCTGTGAAAGTGGAAAACTCTGTAACTAAATACGGAAATAAATGACCAATGAGATAAGTGAGTCATAAACAACTGCCAATATATGGGCAAGTAACCTCAGTGATAGCTGAAACTCAAGAAAAACTAGACTTGGGCATTCATTTTCGGACGAACATGCTTATGTTCTAATTCTTTCTATTTATCGGAAAGACGAATGAACAAAAAAAAAAACAGATTGTCCGTTGGACAAAATTTCACCCATGCTATTCATTCTTTATTTGTTCATTTGTTTATTACAAGGAGGGAGCAACTAGTTCATGGCTCCCTCCTCACAATATTTAAAAATAGAAAAAGCTTTATAAGGCGTTCCTTGCCCTACAGGCAAAGTCTGCACAGAACCCTTGCAGGGCAAAGATGGATTCATCTTTTTCATTTTTTTTTTTTTTGTCAAAGTTAATTTTTTCGATTGGGCAAACAAGACTTTATGGATTTTTAGTTGTCCTCTTTTGAGACTGAAACAAGTACATGTAATAAAAAATAAGAAATTTAATGGGAAGTATTACTTTTTTTTTTTTTTAGGTAATTTGTTTATTTCCCCCCTCACTATTATTGTGATAAAGGGGGTAGGTATGGTATTTTTGTTATTATGTGCTTGGGGACCACTAGTCAAAGGGGGAATTATTTTTATTATTATCCTCCACCCGCTGCCAATGTTTGTGGACTGGGGTGGAAAATAGATCCCCCTAATACCTAATGAGCATGTGTCCTTTGTGACAGAGGAAGTAGCAATTAACAATTTACCCAGTAGATTCATGTGTAACCTGAAGGTGAGGCTCAATACTGATACTAATTTGCTGACCCAAAAGACACCCCTGAACTCCAACTTTAAAATTATATATAAACACTCAAACATACCCATCACTCAAACACCAATAATACACACAAATGTACATTCCATTTAACCCCTTAAGGACAGAGCTTCAGAAGCTTGTCTTTCACTTAATGACAACGGCATTTTTTGCATTTTTTGCTATTTGCGTTCAACTGCAATTTGCATTTTACTAATTTATTGCACCGACACATATTATATACCGTTTTTTAAAGGACAGAAAGGGCTTTAATTTGATGTAACACATATATATATATAAATGCTTATTTATTATAAAAAAATACAGAAATATGCAAAAAAAATAATTTTTGTGTGTTTTTTTTTACAGTTTTTGCAATAATAATGTGTACATAATTAGTGCAGGTTAAGGAAAGTAATTAAAAATAAATTCATTTAGTTGTTCTGAATTACAGAATATATAATGTGTCTGGGATTTTAAGTTTTTTTTGGTAGTTACAGGTCACAAAGCACAAGGAGTAAAATAAACTTTTTATGTGGAGCGATTTTAGAATTTGGTATGTTTGTCTTGTAAGCCTAATAGCCATAAAAGAAAACAAAATTGCCACACAAAAGTATATATTTATATAAAGTAGACACCACAGGCTATTTACCTAAGGTTGTTTTGACACTTTCTACGTAGCCATTTTACCGCCAACCTCTGCTAAATATTGGAGTAAAATTGTGTTTTTTTGTGGTTTTCGCACACAAACTTATAACAAAGAACTTCTCATGTGTATTTTGTAAAGTTGGTGTGTGCTATTCCTGTACAAAGTTTTATTATGTGTTCAGTTACTTCTGCTGAGTACAACGGTACCCCCTTTGTATGTCTTTGGCCCTATTTTGTGAAGCTACAGTGCCATATAGGAGACCTGTCCTTTTCAGTATTCACAGTAGAATTTTGAGAGACGGATTTAATGAGCCTATGCTTCCATTTGGGGTATTATAGTAGTTTGACTGTTCAAAAAAAACCCCACAAAGGCCTACCATTTGTAAAAGTAGACACTCCAGGGTATCTCATAAGGTGCATATTGTGCCTTAACATGCCCCCATTTTTTTACCATTACATGCCAAAGTATGTGGTAAAAAATAATTTTGTGCATATTTTACATACGGATTGCATTTTTGCTGGGCATTTTGTATATTTCATGTGTGCAACTAAGTTCAAACCCCCCAAATTATGCTCAGCTAAGTCTTCTGAGTAAAAGGACACCCCCATTGTATGTCTATGGCACTATTTCGTGAAGCTACAGTGCCATACAGGAGACCTGTCCTTTTCAGTATTCACAGTAGAATTTTGAGAGACGGATTTAATGAGCCTATGCTTCCATTTGGGGTATTATAACAGTTTGACTGTTCAAAACACCCCACAAAGGCCTACCATTTGTAAAAGAAGACACTCCAGGGTATCTCATAAGGTGCATATTGTGCCTTAACATGCCCCCATTTTTTTACCATTACATGCCAAAGTATGTGGTAAAAAATAATTTTGTGCATTTTTTACATACGGATTGCATTTTTGCTGGGCATTTTGTATATTTCATGTGTGCCACTAAGTTCAAACCCCCCAAATTATGCTCAGCTAAGTCTTCTGAGTAAAAGGACACCCCCATTGTATGTCTATGGCACTATTTTGTGAAGCTACAGTGCCATATAGGAGACCAAGCCATATCAGTTTTTACCGAACTTTGAATATTGACACTGGGCCTATGTGCAATTTCCAAGCATCTCCACAGGTTTTAAATTCAAACTACCCCACAAAGGCCTGCCATTTCTTAAAGTAGACACCCCAGGGTATTTCAAAAGGCATATTTTGAACCTTAGCATGGGATCATTTTTCCGCTAGCGTGTACCAAGTGTAGTGGTAATAAGCGTTTTTTTCTGCCTTTTTGACACACAAAGTGAGTTTGCACAGTATATTTTGCAAACCTTATGTGTACTACCACTGTATAATACTTCATATTTTGCTCAGCTATGTCTGCTGAGTACAAAAATACCCCCGTATGTACCTTTGCCAGGTATATGTGGACATCGGAGGGGCACATTTGGGACACAGCCATTCCATTTTTTTTCAAATTTTGAATTTTTACGCTGTGCCCATGTCCCATTTTAGAGTATTTTACCAGGCTATATAATCCAAATACCCCATAAAGCCATACCATTTCTTAAAGAAGACATCCCAGGGTATTTCAAAAGGCATATTTTGAACCTTAGCGTGGGATCATTTTTCCGCTAGCTTGTACCAGGTGTAGTGGTAATAAGCGTTTTTTCTGCCTTTTTGGCACACAAAGTGAGTTTGCACAGTATATTTTGCAAACCTTATGTGTACTACCACTGTATAATACTTCATATGTTGCTCAGCTATGTCTGCTGAGTACAAAAATACCCCCGTATGTACCTTTGCCAGGTATATGTGGACATCGGAGGGGCACATTTGGGACACAGCCATTCCATTTTTTTTCAAACTTTAAATTTTTACGCTGTGCCCATGTCCCATTTTAGAGTATTTTACCAGGCTATATAAACCAAATACCCCATAAAGCCATACCATTTCTTTGTATATTTCATGTGTGCCACTAAGTTCAAACCCCCCAAATTATGCTCAGCTAAGTCTTCTGAGTAAAAGGACACCCCCATTGTATGTCTATGGCACTATTTTGTGAAGCTACAGTGCCATATAGGAGACCAAGCCATATCAGTTTTGACCGAACTTTGAATTTTGACGCCGGGCCTATGTGCAATTTCCAAGCATCTTTGCAGGTTTTAAATTCAAACTACCCCACAAAGGCCTACCATTTCTTAAAGTAGACACCCCAGGGTATTTCAAAAGGCATATTTTGAACCTTAGCGTGGGATCATTTTTCCGCTAGCTTGTACCAGGTGTAGTGGTAATGAGCGTTATTAAATGTATTTTTTTACTTTTTAAAACTTTTTTTACTTTTTAAAACTATTTTTTTAACTTTTGTTTTGATTATTCATTTTTTTAAAGTTTCCTAAACTTTCGTAAAACTTTTTTTTACAGATTTAACATTTTTCTAAGCTTTTTTTTTTACGTTAACCCCTAACTAGCAGTAAGCAGCACTAACAGTAAATTCCCCATTTTCCCATAACTCCCACCCACCCCAGCTAGCAAAATATTTAATTATACAATATTTAAATTAGTTAATTAAATACATTTAACCCCTGAGGGTTAAAAAATAAATAAAAGTTAATCGTCAGGGGTTAAAAAAAAAAATTAGAACTGTATAATACTGTGATCTGTATTTTGATCACTGTAGGCAGTGATCGACTGGCAGGGAAGGGGTTAATTTTTATTTGGACTGGGTAAAGGGTTTATTTTTTTAAATTTTTTACTTAAATGTTATTAAAACTTTTTTTTAACTTAATTTTTTAACTTTTTAAAGCTTATTTTTAAACTTTTTTTAACGTTAACCCTAGTTAGCGTAATACTAAATCCCCCAATTCCCCACTAACTTTCACCCTCCCCAGCTAGCTAAATTTATAATTTTAAAATATTTAAATTAATTAATAAAATAAATTGAACCCCTGAGGGTTAAAAAAAAAAAGAATTAACCCTCAGGGGTTAAAAAAAATCAGATCTTAGTAAAATGTAATCCCTGCCAATTGATCACTGTAGTCAGTGATCAATTGGCAGGGAAGGGGTTTATTTTTTATTAAAATGGGTAAAGGGGGGGTAAAGGGGGGTGGGATTTTAATTTTACTATTTTTTTTTCCACCAGGGGGCAGGATCACTGAAGATCCGTCCCCCTGCACTTCACACAGAACCAGGAGGTGAGTATAGAGAGCACATGTGCCCGCTCAGACATGCTGTCAGAGCGGGCACATGTACTCTGACAGCCCGATCCGGTGCTCCCGGTCTGCCTCTAATGCAGAGGCAGACCGGAGCACCATTAACCCCACGATCGCCGCGATTGCGGCGATCTGGGGTTAATTTTAACGGGTGACGGACGAGGTCCGTCACTCGTCATTAACGCATTCCCCTGAGTGACGGACCTCGTCCGTCACTCGTCGTTAAGGGGTTAAAATCCAACACTACATCCAAACACACCATTATACAAAAATGCAAGCATAATATACAAACACACCCCTGTATTAAAATGCAAAAATTATATACAAATACCAGCTCTACATACAGAAGCACACCTGCTACTAAGTACTACAATCTGTTTACTATTTGTAGAAATTTGCGGAAAAAGAAACCCTTACGCTCTGTTAATTAAAAGGTTTGTGCTACGGATCAAATTATTTTTTTTTTTTTTGGGGGGGGGGGGGGGGCTTCCACGATGTAGGTACACTATGTCAAAGGGTTCCACAGGCAAAAATAATTGGTAACCCTTGTTCTATGGGATAGAGGTGGCTCAATAGGGAATATTCATTTGATGTGTACATAATCTTTGTAATAGAAGAAGCTCTATAACAAATAATGTAAAGAATGAGCAAATTCTGTGACTGTAAAATGTCAGTGACCAGTATCAATTAAGTGTGCATATTACATCTGTGGTATAGAAAGCTCAACAGCAGACACCCATTTGAATTAGTGTGCGACCATATAGATAAACATGGCTCAGTAGTGAATACTAAATATATATATATGGAAATAACACCTGCGGTAGAGGAAGCTTACTCCTCAATACTAATTTTATTAAGCACATAGCTTCAGTTAAGGATTTGCCAAAATCACATGAATTTTATTAAGAATAAAACAAAATAAATGTGAACTGTGAAATGGTATTACATACTGGACGTTAAAGCAGTCAATGAGGCTCAATTTGGACGTCGAGACCTTAACTCAGTTCAATCTTCTAATCTATTTTGAATTGTTCTGATTGTTTGATTGACAGTTATTTACTTTGCTGTCCCTCCCTTTGTAGCTTGGGTATTCCCTTTTGTATATACTGCCATGATTAGCCAGGAAAGTGGAAAATGTATTCATACTTACAGTAAATTTCTTTTTTTGGCTATAATTCATGACATTATATACTAGCCACCCATCAATGTCTCTATTTATCAACTGTAGAGCTTGTTACTGACTGAGGACCTTAGGAATGCATACTCCTTTTAAAGCCTTTCTTTTTTTTCCTGTCTTATAGGTTGTAAGGGGCAGAGCTAACCCTTTTGTATATGCAGCCATGAAAAATGGTCAGGAAAGGAAAATTACAGTAACTATGAATACATTTTCCACTATATGTTGGAAGGCCATTTGGCCTGAATTTGTGGGAGGAGTTACGATCCTATATAAACCCTACGCCCCCTACTTACCTTTCTTGTGCAAGCTGTTTGTTGGTCAGATGAATAGACTGTTCAAGGTCAGCATTTGCATGAGATCCACTTCCAGGTCATACAAGACACCATTTTGGCTTCACCTTTGCTCCATGAGGTCTCCTACTTTAAGTTGACCCACCTGTTGCGCCAGGATTAGTTCCCACGGCGTTCAGCACAGCACGGGTCCTCACTTTACGGTTTCCTTTCGTTTTGCATGGTTATTTTGTTACCTTATACTCACCTAGCTGTTCATGTCAAATCTGTTGTTTAAAAGCTGTTTTAGTTAAAATCTGTTGGGTTAAAAATCTGTTCGGTTAAAACTACAAATAAAATAAAATTTTTCGCCTACACACTGACCCCTACCGATCTTTTGGTGTACTACAGGCTTCTCAGACATTATTGCACTTCATGTACAAACCAACAAACCACTGCATTTTCGCCTACACACTGACCCCTACCGGTCATTCGGTGTACTATATGCATCTCAGACGTTATTGCATTTCATGTACAAACCAACGAACCACTGCATATTCGCCTACACACTGACCCCTACCGGTCATTCAGTGTACTACAGGCTTCTTAGACATTATTGCATTTCACGTACAAACCAACAAGCCACTGCATTTCCACGTACACACTGACCCCTAACGGTCTTTTGGTGTACTACAGGCTTCTTAGACATTATTGCATTTCATGTACAAACCAATGAACTACTGCATTTTTCACCTACACACTGACCCCTATCGATCATTCGATGTACTACAGGCTTCTTAGATGTTTTTTGCACTTCATGTACAAACCAATAAACCACTGCATTTTCACCTAGTCACTGACCCCTACCGGTCATTCGGTGTACTACAGGCTTCTCAGACATTATTGAATTTATCAGTCTTTAAGAAGCGGTATCCCAGTACCCTGTATTACTGTATCAGGTAAGTAGGTTTACCAGTTCTCTTTTTCCCTCGAGGCCTCATTCAGCCTCCACAGCCTCATTCAGCCTCCCCACCTCCCAAAGTGGGTTCTAAACTTCCAACATGCCAGTTCTGAGATTCCTCACGGCGTTTAAAAACATCAATCACACAAACCTACACCACCTTGCTACTACTTATACTTTTCTTCAAACAGAGCTCCAAGAAGATGTACCCAGTATCCTGCATTCCAGTAACAGGTAAGAAGGTTTACCATTTTACGTTTTTCCTTGAGGCCTCATTCAGCCTCCACGGCCTCATACAACCCCCCACCTCCCAAAGTGGGCTCTGCACTTCAAAACATACCTGGGCTAAGATTTCTCACAAAATGTCAACAACAATATCTTAATCATAATCCACCATATTACTACTATATTTATCGGTACATGTTTTGTCATTTATTTCAACATATCATTACTTAGACACCAAGTCCTACGCCATCAACAACCTACAGCAGGGGTAGGCAACCTACGGCACGAGTGCCATGCACGGCACTCAAGGTGTATTTGTACGGCACTCAAGGCTGTTAGAGCCAAACAGGCTCTGTCCTATCAGGAGTCTCAGTGAAACTTCAGATATCTGCTAATACGAAAAGGTGGTGAAGAACAATCCTCAATTTATGCCTTGTAGCACGTAGAGAAAGTGATCATAGATCACTTCCTCCCAGCACTTGTGAATGGGAATCCACACTGGAGTAGAGCAGCCCGCAGCGGCTGTTGCAGCTCCTTTCCTTGACCTGTACCTGACCAGCATTGTCCACGCTGGACCCCAGGGAAGTAACCCACACTGCTAGATATACACAGAAATGCAGGATAACCCGCCCCTCATACAAATAATACAAACAGCCCACACACAAACATGCACACAATCCACACAAACTCAACACCACTAACAATCCACATACATGCACACGACCCCACATGCAGCCTCTCACATAGAATACCCCAAACAGCCCCTCACATACACACACTATCAAATACACAATATGACAAATCCATCTACACACACACACACACAATTCCACAAGTAGCCTCCATCTACACAGCCCACATTCCTAGGTATCATACACGATACCACAAACGAATCATGAACATATACAATATAACAGCCCACATACGCACAAATATAAAGATACAAAGCAATTACAGTATAAATAACACAAGCAGAATACGGCAACATACACACCTCAATTAAAAAAAAATTAAGACCGGCACGCTAAGGGACATAACAATCCTATATTGGCACAGTGCTGCTAAAAGGTTGCCTATTCCTGACCTACAGTCTACCTGGTTCCCTGCATTGCAGTATCAGGTATTGGTAATCTTACTCACTACAATTAAGTTTCTCCTTAAGGCCTCACTTTGCCTTCATATCATTCAAAAAATTCACATTTATGGGAACCCAGGGGCTTTTCTCTAATTTACGGACCAACATTCAGGTCCCTCAGCTTACCCACATTCGTACGTTACAGTATCTCTGAAACACACCTTCTCATACGTTCTACATTTTTACACTCATTATATTAGTGGCACACCTCAGGCCCTCTAGCATCTTTTTCCAACTAAGGTTTCCCGGACCGGGCCCGTTCCCTGCAGAAGCAAGAATATATTGTAATCTTCTGGCACGTTGCCCAAATAAAGAGGACAAACACTCAAGGTTAAGTATCTACATACGTTATATCACACCATTCTAAGAGACAAGCCCCATTAGGCTAGAGAAGTGGCATTGAGGGTTAGGTCCCGCGAGCTCTACACCCCACCTCAACATGGAGGTTCAGCCCCACGACCAAATCATAGTTAGCCACCTCGCTCGCCCTTCTTTAGGGCTACAGTTAGGGCTTCCCATGTCACGGCCACACGTTTTGAATCTTACGGTCACCGAGAGGCCGACATCCTGCCACCACGTTCAAGTGGCCACAAAATCCCCTCAGCCCAAATCATAGGTAGAGCCTCTCTCCGCCACTTGGCACTAGCAGGGCCTCACCTGTCACTTGGTACTAGGTAAATTCTTTGCTTCGGCACTAGCTAGCAGGCCAGTTCTCCGAAGGTCTCATCCATACCTCTAAGACACATTACTTATCCAAATCATTATTTCTTTTTCAGAATGCCACAAGTATCCATCCCGATAATCGGTCTGCTGTTGGACGAAATACCCAGCACGCCAGTCTGGCCAGGGTCTCCATAGGAATCACTCACCCCTTCTACCCTCAGTTACCTGGGATTCTGGTACATTCTAAAAAAAAATATCAGCAGAGCTCTGACACAGGGGTATCCTCTCCCCAGCCACTGCCAGTAAGGCAGAACTACACTGGCTCACAATGTTCCCAGGCCCGGTTCTAGTTCACAAGGGCCGTCGGCTTACTCCTCAGATTCCAATCAGGAGACCCCAATCGCTATCCTGGCCAACCTCCAAATGATTAACAGGCTGATAAATGGAATCGGCTATAGCCACACCAGGTGTCTCATTAAGCCCGGCAGGCGCTCACCTGGCGATCTCGGTCATACAGTCTGGCTTACCCCTCATTACCATCCCTGTCCCCCACCACCCACTATCACTACTCCATACGTCTCACCGGCCCACCCTGTTCCAATTTCCATGGAGAAAGTAATTCTCGATGTAAAGGACGTTAAACTAACATCACTACTTAACTTTACAAGACTCCCTACAGTACAAAGGTTATATTCTTGGCGACATTTCAGTACTCCAAAGAGTGACACCCACGACTTAACAAAGCTTTCCATTCCTCTGTTTATCATTACCTCTCGCATAGAGACAGCTACTTCCACTTCTCACCACCCCTTCACCCCACGCACTAGTCAAGGAGGCGGCCAAAGGGACAAGCTGGGCTGACCACTTCATTTCTGGGGAAGGCTCGGGTGCACTATGACTTTAATACTGGGGTATGCTTTTTCACTACATGCAGGGTTTTGCACATCTGCTCCAGAACCTACACCTAGTCCACATACGCAGCCCATCTGTCACCTAAGATACGCCCAACTAAGGTTAACTTTGTTATCCTAATATACTATCTGCATTTACACCCAGCTAGGCATCTGGTAGATTCTGGTGCCTGGTTTCTCACAGGGGTTCACATGGGCCTTATTGCCATTCCCACAGGTACACTCGTAGGCCCTAACCCATTATCTGCACCCATTTACACTCTTACGGTGGACCACCTTCTGTCCACAGCAGTCATACGCTGGGTTCACGATCGCCTCCTTACGGTCTTCACACTTCTCATCTTGGCGTACCATTCCCATCGATGTAGAAATCCACTATACCCTATAATACGTCTGATCATAGACCTCTTCCGCACCGCACTCTACATCCATTCCCAGCATCAAACTCCCTCATTCCCGCTATGGAGTTCTCACTGCACTACGCAAATCAATCATGCCATACAAGCTATCACTTAACAAGTAGTAAGGCTTGGTTGAGCAAGATGGACTTGTCCAACGCCTTTAATCTACTATCTATTAACCCTTCACCATGGCACCTGGCCTACGTTCGGGCGGCCATCCTCGCTAACCATTTTGTGGCTATTTTCATAGGCTGACTTGGCTGGCAGCAACCTCTCAGTTCTTATTAGTCTGCTTTTACATTCCTGGTGTCCACAACACAGCCACTGAAGCTCTTTCACGCCCAGTTTAAGGTCTCCCTATGACCTACTATATACCATCCAGGATACAACCTTTTCATGAGATAATAATCTTGGACTAAGCACACAGTTACACCTCATACAGATACACACGCTTCATGCAGTTTCACGACTACTCTATCACTCACGCCAGGGCTTTGTATATTGTTCCATGTCACAAGTAGAGTTTGCTTGATTCAAGACTTTTTTAAACTATTGTACTTTTTGCCTTTTCCTCTAAACCTACATATCAAGCATCTTATTTATACCTCCTATGCTGTCACTCCGTTTTACGTATCCAAGGTCAGCCACACACTATCAGTACTAAGCCATTACTTTACGTCTAAACATTCCATTAACGTAAGCTACATCATGGCTTCCTTCACTGGTCTCTCTTTTTCGCAGAAGCGCTGCATCAGCGGTTCCAAGCTCTTACACCCCAGTCCACATCACTAGGTGATGGGGCCACAGGTAATCTTCAGCTTAGTTACATATATACCTCAATCAGAGTTAAAGCTCCTTACTAGCTTTCAGTACACAAGCTGTATAAACTTGCAATAAAGTGTATTTTCTTTGAATCCTCTTTTTGCCCTCTTTTACAGGCCTACTCGTACGTTGGTTTCGGCACACCTCAACCAACTTTGCTTCTCCTACATTCCATTACGTATTAGATAAATTCCGAGCACAAGTTGGAAGGCCATTTGGCCTGAATTTGTGGGAGGAGTTATGATCCTATATAAACCCTACACCCCTACTTACTTTTGTTGTGCAAGCTGTTTGTCCCCACCCACCTACACCCATCTATATTAACAATTCACCTTTGTGGGCCCTCTTTTACAGGCCTACTTGTACGTTGGTTTCGGCACACCTCAACCAACTTTGCTTCTCCTACATTCCATTACGTATTAGATAAATTCCGAGCACAAATATATATATATATATATATATATATTTAAATCCCTGATTCCAGTATAGTATTGTTAATATAACTATTAACAACTCTTTTAATAACTAATATAATTATTTATATAAGTTGTGTATAATATAAGGGTTTTGAGGGTCTATTCACAAACATGATGAATTGATTAATTATGTTAGATTAATATATTTTATGAGCATAAAAATATAAACAATTAGCTGCCTTGTCTGTTTTGGCTTTAACTTTTTAGAACACACAGCAAAAGGCATAAGTTGTGCAAACGTTAAGTATATGCTTGCAATAATTATAGTATAATTTTTTTCCTGCTGTACCATATATGTGAAAAATGTGACAAACAAACATTTTTTCTCATTCAAAGAAAAGGATTACTTGCAAAAACCATGGATGCTTTCCATTAATTTTTTTCTGAATTTAAAATTGCAAAATGAGTGGAAAACCAACACACAATTGCCTGCAGCTCGGAGGTGTCAGAAAAGTTGAAGACAACCATCTGTATCGTCGTGGGCAATTTATTTTACTACAGTTTACTACATTTATTACATTTCACCATGCAGCCTTGTTCTTGAATGTTTCTTTTTTCCCCCAGAAACCATTGTGCCCAACAAATATATACAATATCATACAATTCATAGTGTGGCAGACCTCCCTGCCCCTGGATTTTAAATGTTATTTCTTAGTTCATCTGTTTGTTCGGTAATTCTAACCTTCTCTATGAATACCCTGGTCTCGTTCCAAAAACTGAACCAACGCGTGCGGCGGGGCAGAAATGGGACTTCATATAACTTTTGAATCCCTGAACCGATCTGGGTGATTTTTTAATATGTTGTTCACCCAGATTGGGGCTATCGGGAGATGAATGTTTTATGGGGTTCTTTTGATGATGATTTTGGGGTGTTTCCAGAAATGTATAAAGCAATATATTTTTTCGTTAGGATTATTGAGTTGATACAGTAATTAACTCAATTATCTCCTAAGCAGAGGGGAGGGATGGTGTATACTGTATGGGAGTGTCTCAATGTCTAACTCTTTTTTTATTGGTTTATTAATTTTGTGTCCCTGTGCCCAACAAGGTCCACCTGGGTGTCACCCTTGTTGGGAAACTTGCAAAAAGGCCAGAATGCCTCCATTAAAATTGAGTTCCTGTTTTACCCTCAACACAGAGCCTCGTCTGGTGCTTGGGGGAATAGCTATAATCACAATTTCCTTGTGTTTTAGGATTATAAGTCAAAGGATTATTGCAGCTCTCTTCACGCTAGGAGGAACATCGCTTGGTGGCGAAAAACCCTCTCTCTATCGGGGTGGTCGCTACACATAGCAATATATTTATTCTCATAGCCTTTAACAATTACGGCTTTTTTCTTGACTGCTTCATTTGTGAGTGCTACATTGTAAGCACAATCCATGCACTTCTTGCTCAAAAATCATGAACACCTTTTTCATGGATTTCTCACAATAAAAGCATGAACACTTTGCACAATGTTGAAGAAAGTAAACATAAATCACATGAACTTATGAGTAACTTACTACAACTCTTAAACATATAGAAACTGCTACATTTTCATATTCAAAAGCTTGCAAAATGTAAAGATACTGATTTTTGTGACACGTTCTACTCTAGGGTGTTTGTGCACTAACAACATGGATTCATTAATATGATTAAGTGTTTTCATTTAAACAGAGACTTACATTAAACACATACATGTTAAACAAATGTCAGTTACTAAGCTATATGCTTTCTATTGCCAATTATACCAACTTTTTAGTTTTGTTTTTTTATTCCACAACATAAAAACTATTTCATGACCTTTTATTATAGTACTAGTGAAAATAACACATCAAAATAACACAATCAATGTCCATGCCTAGAGATTGTATTGCGATCAATTCAGCACAAAATACTGCTTATTCAAACACAAATAGCCTCTCCTTCGATTTCCAAAGAGAATACTAGCAGCCCTTAATTCTTTGGTTTTCATTTTACAAGCTTTAAGATAATATAAAAATATTTTGCATATACGATCATATTTGTGGTAATTCCCAAGTAGTGCAAGGAGCACAGTTTAGTGGACAGAGCCCAAGATGCAGATAGATGCTGAAGGCAATGAACCAAGTTCACAGTACCAAAGGATCAGACGAAGAGAATAGTCGGGGAAGCCAAAGGTCAGGACAGGTGGCACAGGTTCAGAAACGATGATACAGGCAAGGGTCAAAATCAGGAACAGAATCAGGATCAGAATACAACAGAAGTAGGAGTCTCTGAAGGTCTTTACACAATCAGGAGCACAGTACAACTGAGTGAAGAGTGAAGGGTGTGTGTGCGACTAAAATAGGGGAAGTGGGTGGTCTTGTCTCCACCTCCCGTACCGTTAAAAGGCTCTGTGTCAACGTGCATGCCTCCTTTTATTCTTCTGAAGTTTTGCTTGCTGTGTGGTTGCACATGGAAGCAGCGGTGTTCTCACGAACAGACTTCTGTTCTTGCTGTGTTCGGGAACCGGTGTCCATACAAACTGAGTTCTGTCTGCAGTAATAGGTGAGTAGTGTTCGCATGAACAGAGGTGGCGTTCGTACGTATGGAGTTCTTCCTTCTGCATCGGGTAAGTGGCGTTCGTGCAAACAGAGGTGCTGTTCGCATAAACATGAGCGGTTGGCATGGGTGATTGAACTGCTGCCTGGGAATTCGCACTCCGACACAGCGTCCTCGTGGAGTGAGAGAGAAACGTGGCATGGGAGCGCAAGGTAGGTGAGTGTGGGAGCGAGGTTGTGGTAAGTAGCCCCATTCACCTCTGTCTAGCTAAATTCTTATATCCCATGTCCTTCTTGTTCTCCATTAACTGAAGTTTTTGATTAGGATTAAAATATAAAAATGGGAGATCATGTTGTTTGATAAATTAGTAACTGAATGCTGTGTTTTTATATATGAAAATATTTAATATTGAACCTGTCTAATTTGCTATTATATAAAATACATCATTATTTCAACTACTACACTATATCCCAGCCATGCGTTTTCCAACTAGATCTGTGATGCAATCTAGAACTCTATCCATATCCACAAGATATGCCCAATATATTTTATGGCCTCAACTTGTCAAAATCTAAAATTGCCATATGTTTTAATAGAGTCCCTGTTACCACAACTACAGTAAGTTCCTGGCCAGTCACGAAATATAAAATGTAGAACCTGTTGTGTATACAGCAAACAGATCACTGGCTTGTGGATTGATTTTATTTAAGAAGCAAAAACTTACAACAACTTACAACCTCAAGAGCAAATGATCGTATGACTTTAAAATCTCATCAATTGACAAAGACCCATTGGAGGGTCAAAATGTTGCCGTGTACTTGGTTTCAATAAATTTGCCTTGCTGAGCTTTGGAGTGCCTGGAGCGTTTTTCTTTCTTTTATTGGAAGTATGACCTGATAATTTCTAAATGATCTATTGTCTTACTAGCAGTGATAACCCCAAGCATTTAATGTGTTTAAAAATAATGCAATTGGTGCAAAAAAATAATTGTGAAAGCATACCTAGCAGAAATTGCAGCAGTTACAGTATAAAGAGCTGAAAGTCTAATTACCTGGGCTTTACTCAGTGTATTGCCAAATATGTCTCCTTTCTATCAGGTACAATTTAAAGGCTCATTTTAAAAGAAAATAATAAAAATTGCATGCAGAGAATAGCAAGGATGCATTATTTCTCAAGTTCTTTCCATTTGCCAGATGTTTTCACACTTTGAAAGGATATTGCAGACAAATATTAGAGATTCTCACCCTACTGATTTCTTACTTCAGCACACAATAGCCAGCTAAACACCTGCAGTCACTTTTTTTGTACGGCAATCTTCTCCTGAATATATCCCATGAACATATAAATTGCACCATTATTACAGAATCTGCAGACACATTGTTATCAATCTTGTAGAAATTATAGCAATTAGTATTGCTAGACATGCGCATTACCAGCAAAAAATTGTAAAGTTATAATTTCTTACAAAAAAATACATAAATGCAAAATCAATCAAAATTGTCACAATAATTTTTTTTAGAATTAATCTGCAAAACCATAAAAATGGACATAATACTAAACAAAGAATAGCAGGGTGCTGGCAAGGGGAATATCAGTTAAGCCAAACAAGGATTGAGTACAAGAATTTTTCCAGTTTTACTCCTTCTGTTTTAAATTTAAACCCTTTAAGGACGATGAGCACGCTATGCCGTCCTTGGCGGACCCGGCTCTAAATGCCAGCGGGCGGCATAGTATGTCCACGCCGTCCTTCCCACTTACCTGCTCGCTGGAAATCCCCCACCTTCGATCGCGATGGGGGAACTTACCTGGCATCCAGGGGAGCAGGGCTCGAGTCCTGCAGGAATGCATAGGAACGGCATTCCTGCACTTTTTCCATATACCATATGTGTATATTGCAAATGGTATGCCATCATGGGGGTCATTCTCATTACTGGGTTACCATACGGTCTCAAAGGCAACATAACCAATCTGGCTAATTTCAATGTGAAAAAACTGAAATGTAACATACTATATTTGACCCTGTAACTTCCCAAAACACCATAAAACCTGTACATAGGGGGTACTGTTTTACACGTGAGACATCGCTTAATACAAATATGTGTATTTTATTGCAGTAAAAGCTAACAGTATTATGACATTCACAGTTAAAATGTCATGCAGAACTAAAAAAAATAACATTTCTTAATTCCTCACTTTTTTATATTTTATTCATGTAAAATTATGTTTCATAGCTAGATATTTGATATTAAATGAAAGCCCTGTTTCTCCTGAATAAAATGATATATAAGTGTGGGTGACCTTAATATGAAATAGGTGAATTACGGTTGAACAGACATATAGTCAAATTCCAAGTTTGTTTACATTTTGTTTTGATCACAATGTGTAAATTTGGCTCAGTCCTTAAGGGGTTAAAATTAGCCTGATCATATAAAAGCTATCTATAATATGTATTGTGATATCTTTTGATTGTGCTGTAATTTTAATTCCAAAGTAGTCTCTTCGAGTTTATCATAAAAGTGATATCTTTGCAAAAATGAGGTGAGGTGTAGAAACAACATGCCCCTAACTCAGTGACTGAGGCTTTCCAGAGATTATGGGCACTTGTGATTAAGACACTTTTGTTCCATTATAATTTACTAATTTCCATTAAGAGCTTTCATATATATTTTATGTCACCTTTTAAAAGTCAGCTATGACTATCTTCTGATACTCTATGTGTATGCAGAGCACAATATTATTGTATGGACAAAATATTAAAACAAATTGGGTAAATAAAACAAAAAAAAACTTGTTTTTCTTATTTTCAAACTCAAAACCATCAAAATAAATTCACTTACTCAAAATGCCTAACTCTCATAGTTAGGATATCACTTTATTTGTAGGGCAAATATTGCAAGAAGTGAACTACAGTTTTAAAGCTGAGCCCCCAGAGCAATGAACTAAGAGCGTTTTGGGACTCTTTTATCAACAATATATGCCCAATCTGTGTATATATTTATATATATATATATATATATATATATATATATATATATTGTGTGGCCTTCACAAATATTTCATTTTCATTGGGAACCGCAGACCTTCACAGACCTTGAATGGACCACTACTGTAAAATCCACAGGGGAGGTATGCATTAGCTTGGGATAAACATGGAGATTATTTGGAAGAGTATGTTTGGTTGTGAGCTTACTTAGTTATAACTGACATACACCAAGTGATATTTTGTAGATGCTCACGATTCATGGTTACAACGGTATTCAATAAAGTTGGCAGTTAAGGCAATAGTATAAACCATGGGCATACTGTATGAGGGAACTCACAGACATGTAAAAAAAGGCTATAGTGGAGACAGCCTGTGCAAGGCTACAGGAAGGACTTAAAGTTTATTGGACTCTTGGTCAGTGAAAGTGATTCTGGCTCTCAGTAACAATAACTACCAAGCTACGTGAGCCTAGAGACATGTGCTGCACTTATACAAGGACATTGACGCAAGAACTATGCAGGTTCTATTCCAAATCCATGGAAACCTGAAAAGAACATTTCAGGATTGTATGTGTACTGTACATTGCTCTTGAACCAAAGGACTCCATCCACAACTGTATATGTCCCAGACCTATATACATCAAGGAGTAACTTTGTAACTAAAGGAATGTAATTATGTCTTGTTTTTATTATCACTCACACAGTTATTGTTGCATAATTAAAACATGTTGGGATTGCTTAGAAATATTGCTATAATTAGTATATTTATATATTTTATTGCTGATCAACACGTCTCCTGACATTTCTTACCACAAAATTGACTGGGATAACTAATATTATATACCATTTGTATTTTAATATACAAATAATATAGATAACTAATATATTTTATTGTTGTTCTTAAGTTTCCATGATTACCTTAATTAAATAGTACACTACAATCAAGCCACCCTCACAACAAGTTATGTCACATTACAGCGGCTGCATATAGATCGAGAATTCAATGCTTAAAAGGAGATTTGGCATTAAAAACATTGGTACAAAGCACAAAGAGGTCGTTTAAGTATTTAGATTGCATTTGCATAGTCAGAATGCAAAGAAAAAAAAGAAAATGTGTTATTTTTAAATACAATTTCAATATTTTTGTTGTAACTGAGCAGCAGTCTACGTGAGAAATATGTGTTTTGTTCTTATTTCTTGTGAAATATATCTAATGATTTAAACTAAGTATGAGTTGCAAAATACGTTTACTTATTCCTTTTTCATTTCTTTCCACTACACCAGAAACTTTGGATACTAGTGGCAATTTATTTTGATTGCTTCATAGTGATAGAGTTACTAAAACTGATGGATTAAACTGATAATGTATCATCCATTATGGCTAAATGCTAATTCTCACTAGCCATTGATAAGTGAAAATCGAACCATAAAGAGTAAAACGTCAGCCCTAGCAAGTGTACCATGGTCTACTGCTATCTGTGAATATGTATTGCTCCTCTAATTTCTCATTCATGTACTACATTATTACAATTGTATCTATATATTGTGTTAGCGATATTGCTTGCAAATGGATAGCTGAAAATGTATACTGTTTTCTTTAACTTGTGCTTTTATGTCATTACTTTGATGGTAAAGATTACATACATGGAGTCTACTGGCTACTGCAAATGGTAACCTGCAATGCCTAGTTCAGTGGTAGACAACCTTCAAAGCTCCAAATGTTATGGACTACATCTCCCATAATGCCCTCACAGTCATAATGCTGGCAAAGCGTCAAGTGAGAAGTAGTCTACAACATCTGAAGTGCTGAAGGTTGCCTACTCCTGGCCTTGTTTATACACACAGCGCATATTAAAGAACAGTTGTTGTACATGCAGCTGCCATGTCCATTGCCAGAGGTCATGTATGAGAAGCACATTGCAGTCATGGTTAACTTTCATTAACAAAAAGTAACAAAGGAAATTCAATTTTCAGCAGTATAGTATAAATGCTTTGTCGAGAACACCTTTAGAAGCACCGTGAAACTGCTGAATTTCTTCACCTTCAATAATTTTGTCTTCTTTGCAACATTTACTGCTTTTTCAGATTCAGGGATTACTGGTAATTATTGCAAAGACATGCAAATAATGTGATAAACACTAACAATGTATTTGCACATTGATTTGTTTTAGAGTCACGTTAACTTTTTTTAAATGTTGCTGAATGTGTTTTAACCCATTAAGTCTAGAAAGTAGCTACACACAGACATTATATAATGACATTTTAGAACATATCACATGCATGAATTTAAATAACAAGAACTTAGAACACTGAGGGCTTAATTAGTATCACGTTAATCACGTCAATACATTGATGGCCGGTATATGACAAGCTATGTGTACAAAGTCAATATGACAGGAGAGAAGCATGCATTACATAATGATAATCAGAAGGCATATGGAAGGATATTGATGTGCTATAATAAAATATGGGTTGTGACAATACAAACATGTAAAATGTTTTTATTTTTTTTAAAAAAAGTTAGTAAAAAGTTTAGCCAAGAAACAATCTGCCAGTGCTTCACAGGTACTTCCTTATGTAACTGAATTGCTATGACTGTGAATAGCCATGTCATATGTGGCCAGTTGCATTTATGCATTCACACGGGGGGGGGGAAACAAATTATGACTGAATTCTAGACTGAATTTGTTCTAAACTGCAAGCAATCCAAATATGGGCCGATTGGGTGATCGTTTGAATCGATATATAGGTCAGTCACTAAACAAAATCACAGTTGAGTATGTTGTTTTGAATTCTGTCCATGGTGCCAGAAAAATTAATTAATGTGAAAAAAGTTGACTGATAGCTAGGGGACATTCAATATTCATTTTACTTATGCATCAAGTGACAAGTGATCAATAGAGGGATATAAAGGGAGAGCAGTAAAAAAAATATATACATGTTTGGGCGCCTTGAAACAAGGTACGTATTCCCGTTGCGATGTGGGAATGCCACCGCGACAAGACGTGCCTGCCGGGACCTGTCCATACCACTCTCTGGCAGGAGCAGACCCAGCATGACCGTTTCGAGGTGGGGCCTCCATGAATTGGATTTGTTTTTCCAGCATATTTCTGGGGAATTTGAAAACCAAGGCAACACCTTGATCTCTTTGTCATGTTCCTTAAAGGGACACTCCAGGCACCCAGACCACTTCTGCCCATTGGAGTGGTCTGGGTGCCAACTCCCACTACTCTTAACCCTGCAAGTGTAATTATTGCAGTTTTTTATAAACGCCACCTCTAGTGGGTTCATGCCCTGGGTAGCCTAGTACTACCCACAATCACGGCCGGTGCAGATCCACCTGATCTTAAAGAAAATGTGATTCATTAGCCCAGTCAATCTTCTTTCATTTCGCCATGATCGAGCTCATGCCCCCAATAAAGGTGCTTTTGGTGGTGGACGGGGTCATCACGGGCATTTTTACTGGTCTGCAGCTCCGCAGCCCCATATGCAGCAAACTGTGCTGCACTGTGTGTTCTATCATGGCCAGTATTAGGTTTTCGGCAATTTGTGCTACAAAAGCTCTTCTGTTTGATCGGTCCAGATGCTTGCGTTCAAATCCCACGTGCATCAATGCCTTGGGTGCCCATAACCCTGACGTCAGTTCACCGGTTGTCCTACCTTGCATCACTTAGCAATAGGTGCAGCACTGAATATCAGGAACACCCACAAGACCTGCTGTTTTGGAGATGCATTAACCCAGTCATCTAGTTATCTGACCCTTGTCAAAGTCATTTGGATCTTTTCGCTTGCCCAATTTTCCTGGTTCCAACACATACAATTCAAGAACTTGACAGGTGTCATTGTAACACTATCATCAATGTTATTCACTTCATTGGATCAGTGTTTATATATGTAATATATATATTGAATATTAAATTTTTTTTTTTTCTCTACTGGATACTTTTTTCTCACAAGATGCTGTGAATCAAAGAGTGGGAAATATGTTTATCAGTGCACAGCAAATAATATACATCATTTTTATATTATGTTTATATTTAGCAGCACACTGACTGTCAAATTTTTGTTTTTCCTTACGAAATTCTGCTGAGCCATATGTCTGAAATTCGGCCACATGTTTCGACATGGACATGTTTTCATTTCAGAAATATTGGTATTGGTTTAGCCCAGGGATAGGCAACCTTCGGCACTGCAGATGTTTTGGACTACACCTCCCATGATGCTTTGCCAGCATTATGTGTGTAAGAGCATTATGGGGGATGTAGTCCACAACATCTGGAGAGCCGAAGGTTGCCTATCCCTGGTTTAGCCGAAACAAATTTTCTCACTATGCACAAATCTACTTAATATCAACTAAATACTTCCCTATAAAAATCATATTTGGCAGGTATACTGTTCCCTATTGTGGTTTCTATTTCTGTAGCATGTATTGATATTGTCTGTTTTCTGTCGAGGTCTATTCTGTGTTTCTCTTATTGACTCTGGCTCCCCAAGCTTGTGATCCTGTAACTCTGGTGTTGTCTTTGCATTAAGCCTTACTATTACAAAGCTGTTTTGTGCAGTATCTACCTCTGCTATTTAATTATAATAATGTTTTACAGCTATATCAGTGTCTGGATTCTATCTTTCATCCTAACACATTCTCCTCTAAGGCTGAAACTTACTCAAATAAAAATATATACACTTTCTATTAGTATGAAAACAAACAGTGGATAAAACATTAAATTTTACAAAAGCTTGCAGAGCACTTTTACCAATAGCAAATGATTATGCAAATAAACAATGCATTATTTAGCCAATGACAATACATTATGCAAAATTAAATTGTGCAGCTAGTTACTTTTAGTAAATTACTTACGATTTGCAAAATGCCTCTGAAATAGACTGGGGGATGTGAAGTACCTAAAGGAGTTGGAACTGATACTGGTATACAGAAGAATATAAAGGATGTAAAATAATTCTGGATATGACACCGTAGAGTAGAGGAATCTGAACAGGGCAGCAGGGTCTGCATTGTAAGAGATGTTTGCAGAAGTGAGCAGACAAATATAAACTGATGAATTGTGTAAAAAAAGTAGGTGGAACTGACAAAGATTGTGTAGACAGCTTGTGTAGCAAAGTATATTCGGGGCCAGTACAAATCATTATGCGAAAATCTATTCATACACAGGGCTATACATAGGACTTGAGGTCACGCATTTAGGCTGGAAGAAAGGGGATTTCATCTAAGGCAAAGAAAAGAGCAATACGGATATGGAATTCTCTGCCTGAAGAGGTGGTTTTATCAGAGTCCATACAGATGTTTAAACTGCAATTGGATAAATACTTGCAAAAAAACATAACATACAGGGATATAATTTCTAATTCGTGGGGTAATAGCTGCTTGATCCAAGGAGATATCTGACTGCTATTTTGGGGTCAAGAAGGAATTTCTTTCCTAGTTTGTTGCAAAATTGGAAGTGGACTGGGTTTTTTGCCTTCTTTTGGATTAACAGCAAAAACATATGTGAGGAAGGCTGAACTTGATGGACGCAAGTCTCTTTTCAGCTATGTAACTATGTAATTATGTATCTGAAATGGGTCAAGGATTGTGAAATAGGCATGCAGAGAAATTTTGAGGAAAAATCGATTCCATGGAGCTGGAGACCACTAGTATATAATAATGTTCTTTAAATATTATTCTCTAGAACATTGTAAAAACTAGAACCTCTTCCCCAAGAGCACGGGATCATTTCCAAGTGCTAAGGATCACAATTCCACAAAATGTTCATGTTATTTCTTTAAAATGAGGGCAAATATTCTGTGGTTTAGTTTTTATGTTACAGATCTCTTGAAAGTCAATTCATGAATGTATAGCATGGTATCAAACAATGTCATCATTAAAAATTATACAGTGTTTAAATTGCAGATAAACCGTCCTTACTGACAAGTTGTTTTTCTTTTTGATATGTTACCTCTCATAACGCTACGTTTCATATCCAAATTATTATTGATCCCTGAAATCCTGAATACTAACATAAAACTATCCTTTCAACTAAAAAGGCAGGCATTTGATCTTCCCATTTTTCTAAACATGAAGCATGGAAAAGTCAATAGTGCAAATATTTCAAATGTTTTCTCTCCATTTTAGGATCACATTAAAATTATTCATAAGTTAAATAGACACCCCTCCCCCCTTCGCGAAAAAACATACGTTGCCATAAACAATTTAACAGATAGGCAAATCTATTAGAAAAAAAAATCTTTGAAAAGCTATTGCTTTGAAGAAGGTAGAATATTCTGTATACCTTTTTTTTGTTTACCGTGCGATTCCAATTATCCCATAGTGCAGTCAATTTTGTAGTTAAAAACAAAGAAAAAAAGGTTAATTACAAAGAAATTACTATATTTTACCGGATCCACATTTTATTTTCTTATATATTTTTTTTCATTGCTAATACTTCAATTTGATCAAGTCAATAGGATATAAACCCTTTGACGTTGTTACAAAACTTTCATGCATACCTATGAGATACCAAAAAAGTAATATCATAGAAAGATTACCACAACTAATCAAAATATTCTCATATCACTATGTAAACAATAAGTGTTCCAACTCTCACTCTATCCTCCTTATCCCCTCCATTCCTGTTCCTCTTTTTCCTTGTACTAATGTTTCATAAAGACATTTTTCTTTAGCCCCCCTCATAAAATGTTCATTGTTACAAACAAACAAAGTAATATTATAATGTTGTAATTATATTATTATTGTTGTCCTTACTTTTGTTCATTTTATCTATGTAAATGTATGCATATCTAAATATTCCTTGTAATAATGATAATATAATGCATATATTGTTATAAAATATAGAACTTTTCAATAAAAAATATTTGAAAAAGAATATTCTGTATACAGTATGTGACCAAAGAACTAGAAAACAAATTCTGCCAAAGATAGTTTTTGCATGCAGACATGTCTAGTAGGATGAGTAGGATGAGCCCTCGTCTAGAAGCGCCATGCGGCCTTCTGCGAGTTGTGGAATAAATAATAAATGTCATGGCTCCATGGGCTTTTATCAGCCTTTGGTCTTTTATTTTTGCGGCCCACGCTGTCAGGTGAGTGGTGGTAGCATCAAAAAACAGGCTTTTAGGGCAAACCTTTGCAGAGCGCAGGGAATATGCGACTGCTCTGGTTCAGTGCTTGGCTCCACTCCGCTCCCCTTATACTGTTTTATTAATTGTTTGATTGCCATTAGTCCTACCATAGACATTAGTATTTATATTAATTTTTAGCTACTATGCTGACTGCTCTCATTTTCTTCTAGCAATGATTATGTTTTAGCTGTTTATGCCTTATTTTTAACAAAATGTTAAATTTCTGGACTATGCTTTGTTAATCTCACTTATTAATGCACAGGTACTGACACACAACCAAAACTATATGTAAAATTAAGAGCATAGTAACAAACACAAATAAACAGTGTCCCTTTAGATGATCAGTGAAACTTGAAATATTTGTGCTGTGCAATACAGATCTGATATCTAATTCCCCTTATTTTTTCTGATCTGCTTCACACTCTATCATTATTACTCTGATGTGATCTGATTGATGTACAGTAAGAAACCTTCCCTTGCTGGAGAAAGAAAAAAAAAATAAGGCAATTATTATTATTACTACATCAAATCTTTGTTAAAGATCAAATAGGGACAGTCAATCTGCAAGGCAAGTTCTGAGGTAGATGGGAAAATGAGATCAGTACTTCAACATGCTAAGCCCAATCATAAATCTTATGGAAAAGCAAGTGTTATAGCATTTATTAGAAGATCCAGCTTATACCTTTTTTTTGGATGCTGTATAAGTACATCCAATTTGCCCTAATGTTCCCTTTGATTGTGGATGTTTGATTTGCAAGCCATTTAGCTATTGCAAGCTAAGACTTACTTGTTCAAAGTTAGTCAGTTACTTCATCTCCTGTAACTAAGCATTAACAATTCCCCGTGGTCTTGCATTCCTTCAAAAGCTACTGAAATGATCCCAGCTATTAAAGTATAAGGCATGATACCTTCTCTGGTCACCTGTCTCTCATAAAAAAAAAACACAGCTGGTGTTCTTGGGGCAAAGTACTACAGTTCCTGAAACATTCTATCAGTCTGCACAGGGATTATTTTGGACTTCTCTAGACTTCTTTAAGCACTCCAGATCGCTCAGGACTACATATCCTTTAATGCTCTTACAGACATAATGCTGGCAAAGAATCATGGGTTATGTAGCTCAAAACACCTGGAGTGTCACCATCTAAAGGTTGCCTATCCCTGCTCTACACCACCACCTGATTTCGCTTTGATAAGTGAATGTTTGCAGACTATAGCATTCTGTGTGTGTCGTATTTCAGATACATATACATATGGAAAAATTAACACAGGTAAAATGATCTATGAAAGTTCTAGAAACAGATTTCTAAACATATAGAACATTACTGTCATTTAGCATTGATAGGAAGCTATTAATGTGTGATAATCTGTGACATGTAAACACCTCCATATACATCATTTTTGCCAAGAAAAAACACAATTTTTTTCTCAAGTTAAATGTAGATCATTCTTTCTCAGTGAGTAAGATGTTTTCAGGAACTTGAAATGTTAGGAAATTTAATATATTACAGGAGATTATAACTTATTTTTGGATCATTTCAGGTGAAGGCTTCTTTATTGTTTCATTTTACAAGGATACTGTCACGGGAGATGGGACTTCTTGTATGTGTTTCCTTAATTATAGTTTGTATCATCTAATGTTTCCCTGCATTCAAATGGAATTATTCCCTTCTGTTAGGTTACCAAACAGATTCGGTGGGGCCCTTGTTCGCAAATCATGTTTAGGCTTGATTAGAAGATTGTGCATGTCCCATTCTAAATATGATAAAAATGAGACTTGAGTATTAATCAGTGGATAGGTATTAAGGTTTCTTTTGGATATGATATTGGAACACAAGGCTTGTTCATATCAAAGGACTCCTTATCGAAGAGGGAATCAAGACATATGGCAAATAAGAGAGTTAGTTTATACTGATACCAGACTTCCAGGCCACGTATGTGTGACTTCTCACACCTTACAGACTATCTCTGCTGGGGTCCCAGCTTCAAAGAGGAATTTAGGTTGCAAGTTCTGACCTCCTATACAATCAAATGAACCCCTTTTGAAATTGACGAACATAGCTTTCGTTTTACCAAACCGATCTGAGTGCTTTATGGATAATTGTGCGCTCAGATCTAGGCTATTTGGGAATATAATTTTTGTGGAGTTCCGATGCTGTTTTCATGTATTTTTGTGATATGTAAAAATTGTATGTAAGTTTCCTATTTGCAAGATAATTGGATTGCTTAATTGTAACTCAATTATCTCTCAAACAGAAAGGCTTGTGGGAAGGAAACCCCTGTGAATTTGCATTAGAAACCCCATGCAAGGGGCACTGCATAAAAAGCCGAGTGTGGCCTAATAAAGTCAGATTGCTGCTTTTACGCAATACGACTGGTTGCGTCCATTATATTGGGGAAACTTTACACAAAAGGAAACTTTCACTATATTCAGCACATCTGGAATTAGGACTAGTGGAGGATTGAAGGAATAAAAGCAATAGACTCACAAACCCGTGACAGATACACTACTTGCAAAAACCCCAGATGTAGCAGTGGTTGCAGGTAGTGGAGACATCTTGAAAATGCATACTGCTTAGACAGATTTAAAATGGTCCAGAAAAGTAGACAATCGAAGGCCATAAAACAAACAAACAAAAATCTATTACATTTTTGTATCATATCAGAAAGATTGGATATTTAATAGAGATGTCCCGAACGGTTCGCTGGCGAATAGTTCCTGGCGAACATAGCTTGTTCGCCACGGATGGCGAACATATGCGATGTTCGGTCCGCCCCCTATTCATCATCATTGAGTAAACTTTGACCCTGTACCTCACAGTCAGCAGACACATTCCAGCCAATCAGCAGCAGACCCTCCCTCCCAGACCCTCCCACCTCCTGGACAGCATCCATTTTAGATTCATTCGGAAGCTGTATTCTTTTTTTTTTTGTATTTTTTTTTTAGACAGAAGTGTGTAATATTTGAGCATGCTTGGCTGAACGTGCATATATCATGGCTAGTTGCACTGAGGGTATGAGTATACAGCAGTACATTGGTGTGAAAGATGGCTGTCATGTTTAGGGTGTAGCTTGCACGTTATCAACTGTGTATTTATATCAGCAGCTCCACCACTAGTTATAAATCAAGTGTGAGTCGCCCCATGAGATGAGACTAGTGAATAACATAATACATGAACGGTTAAGGTAAAGGCATGTAAGGAACTACGACAATAAACTCTTTAGGAGGTGAAATAATTACATGTTTAAACGCTTGCTTCTTTACGATTAGTTAATGTGCAGAGAGCAGTTCATGTGATCAAAGGCATGGTGTGGAGGATCGGCTATAGTGGGACATGCTTGGCAGGCTGCTGTTTACTGCTTGTGCTCATCCGATCCCTTCTGGGCACCAGGTGCAGACCCTGGGATGGGAGTCCCTGATACCTGGAACAACAAAGGCAAGTCTCTGGCTGAGTGCTGGGTTCGCGGCTTGAGGTGGTGGAAGCTTGTTTTGTCGGGTGGTCGGATCTGTCCCGTTGGTGCTTCACGTCCGGTGCGGGATTGTGGTGGCTTAAGGTGGAGGCGAGTGCTTGATGTGGGGCAGGTTCTGCATTTCTGTTTGTGCCTCCGGTCCCGTCTTCGATGCCTTTTGCGTTGGTGGATTTTAATGGGGACTGCTTAGCTTAGCTGTGGTGGAGCTTGTTGGGGCTTCCTGCTTGTTATTAGCTTCCAAAATTTATTAAAGAGTCTTTCCAGCTTAGACTCAATATACTGCCATGCTTTGCTTGTACCAGGAGGACACGCGGTTGCCGCCATATTGGGAGAGCTGCAGATGAGTATGTCAGCCTGGGCGGCTGTGCTCTGTGCATCCATTAGCTCCAGACATCCTCTCAGGGGTGGACCGGGATAACCCCCCCGGTCCGAAGGGGGTAACGGAGCTCCTGCCGGGAAGTAGCTGCTCCTGGGCATCTCAGGATCAGGAGATCGGCCGCCTCTCCCGCCCGGTGAGCACCAGGCCACACTTGCCACGCGGAGGTAAGTAAGACTCTGTCGAGTTTTTGACAGTTATTAAGCATGTCGGGTCGGTCAGGTAGGAGCAACATTGCTGGGTCATCCCCTTCTGGGGTGAAATTCGCTTGTTGATAGCTGCTTAAAGTGAGATATTGAGGGAGCTCACACGAAGTGTGTCTTTCCTCCATGACAGCTAGGCCCCGCCCCCCAGAAGCTGCATTCGTAGTGAGAGGAGGGACAGTGTAGCTGCTGCTGGTTTAATAGGGAAATTGATAGCTAGGCTAGTGTATTCAGTGTCCACTACAGTCCTGAAGGACTCATCTGATCTCTGCTGTAAGGACAGCACCCCAAAAAGCCCTTTTTAGGGCTAGAACATCAGTCTGCTTTTTTTTCCCCTGTGTAATCTAATTGCAGTTGCCTGCCTGCCAGTGTGTGTGTCAGGCTCACAGCGTATACTGTGCCCACTTGCCCAGTGCCACCACTCATATCTGGTGTCACAATAGCTTGCATTTAAAAAAAAAAACACACTGTTTTGACTGTAATATAATAGCAGTCAATTTCCTTCACATGTGTGTGCGTTTCAGGGCCTGCCAGGGCACAGTGTCACACCAGTGCAAATCATATCTGGTGTAACAGTAGTGTACATTTAAAAAAAAAATCCAGGAGGCTTGTTGTCACCTTTCGAGGACCCTTGGTGTTGTACGTGGCTGGGTGGAGGAAGAGACCTTCAATGACATCAGTGAGGACAAGGAACGGGACATGGCTAGCTTGGTATTAAACCTTGTGCAAATGGGGAGTTTGCGGTTGTGCAAATGGACTGTTTGCGGTTGTTTGCGGTGTTAAACGGGGAGTTTGGTCTGTCACTGTGAAGCGGGCGTAACCCTTACACTACCTGATCGATACAACATCATACCTGATGTTTTAAAGCATGTTATTCCAAACAATTTAGGAATGTTAGGTGATTTATGCCCTTTATGGATTAAAACCAGACTCTGCATCAACTATGCAATTTTCCATGGGAGTTTTGCCATGGATCCCCCTCTGGCATGCCACAGTCCAGGTGTTAGTCCCCTTGAAACTACTTTTCCATCACTATTGTGGCCAGAAAGAGTCCCTGTGGGTTTTAAAATTCGCCTTCCTATTGAAGTCTATGGGGGTTCGCCCGGTTCGCCCGTTCGCAAACATTTGTGGAAGTTCGCGTTCGCCGTTCGCGAACGGAAAATGTTATGTTCGCGACATCTCTAATATTTAACTGTGCTTGAAAACAATGTGACCTAACAAATTATGCAGTGTTAGGTTACTGTGATGGATTTGCATAGCAGGTGCATTTACTCAGTCCCATAGTACATGTGTTGCAAAATGTGTTTTATTATAAAGTGATCTGCCAAGGATTAATTTTTGAGCCAAATACATTTTTCTATACTCATATACTCATATTTTTTTCCATATCATTTTTTACAATAAATTCATAAATTTATTGAAGAAGTTCTGGGCTTAGGGTAGGGCTCCATTTTTATATTTAATTTGCAACTTTAATATTTTAGTAGAACTCTGTTATGAAATCCAGTTTGCAAGGTACAATAAGGTGAATTTATGAATCAATAATAAAAAATAAAAAATATTCAGTGCCTTTAACAGAATTGTGGCACACAAAGCCAATAAGAAACAGATAGATGAATGTTTTTATCAGCCATATAATAATTTTCACATCCAACCTCTCTTTCTTTCCTTTGCTTCCTCTGGTATAAGTAAAGACACAATATAATTTTCTAGAGTATCAATGTATTTTTAAAACGCCATGTTCACCATCCAGTGGCGGATCCAGGGGGGGGGCAACGGGGGAATTGCCCACCCCGAGATTCTCCCCTGCCGGCTAATGCAGGGCTGACATTGCCCAAGTGCCAGCCCTGCATTGTGCCTGCAGACCGGGGAGGGAGATCAGTGATCTCCCTCCCCGGTCTGCAGGCACATTACTGACAGCCGACCGGCAGGGGAGGGAGAGAGGACCCGGGAGCTGTTACCAGCAGCTCCTCCGGGTCCTCCTCTCGCGAGATTTGGAGCGTTGCCGCGGTTACCACGGCAACGCTCCAAATCTCGCGAGAGTGAACTCTAGCCCTGGAGCGCGGGCTAGAGTTCACTCCTACCACTGGGACCACCAGGGAATCCCCACTGGGACCACCAAGGAAAGAAAGATGTCCCCCCTCCTCCCAGTAAAGGTAAGAAGGGAGGGGGGACATAAATTATATATTAATTTTAATTAAATGTTTAAAAACAAAACCACACACACATTAAAAAAAAAGCCCCCCCCCCTATCCTTCTTCTACACACACATTGCCCCTGCCCCCCATACACACACACACACACACACACACATTGCCCCTGCCTCCCATACACACACAAACACATTGCCTCTGCCCCCCATACACACACACACACACACATTGCCCCTGCCCCCATACACACACACACACATTGCCCCTGCCCCCATACACACACACATTGCCCCAGCCCCCATACACACACATTGCCCCTGCCCCCCATACACACACACACATTGCCCCTGCCCCCCATACACACACACATTACCCCTGCCCCCCATATACACACACACATAGCCCCTGCCCCCCATACACACACACACATTGCCCCTGCCCCCCATACACACACACATTGCCCCTGCCCCCCATACACACACACATTGCCCCTGCCCCCCATACACACACACACATTGCCCCTGCCCCCCATATACACACATTGCCCCTGCCCCCCATACACACACACACACATTGCCCCTGCCCCCCATATACACACACATTGCCCCTGCCCCCCATACACACACACATTGCCCCTGCCCCATACACACACACACACATTGCCCCTGCCCCATACACACACACACACACATTGCCCCTGCCCCCATACACACACACACATTGCCCCTGCCCCCCATACACACACACACATTGCCCCTGCCCCCCATACACACACACACATTGCCCCTGCCCCCCATATACACACACATTGCCCCTGCCCCCCATATACACACATTGCCCCTGCCCCCATACACACACATTGCCCCTGCCCCCCATACACACACATTGCCCCTGCCCCCCATAAACACATTGCCCCCACATACACACACTGCCCCACATACACACACTGCCCCCCATAAACACACTGCCCCCACACACATACATTGCCCCACACACACACTGTAACTGTCACACACACATACTGACCCACACACACACTGCACCCCTGACATATACTGCCGCCCTCACGTACACACTGCAACCTTCACACACACACACACTGCTAATACACTGTCCCCCTCACACACACACACACACACTGCACCCCTCACACATTGCACCACTCACACATACCACTGCTCCTCTGCCCTACTACAGCCCCATTCCCCAGAGGACCTCAGGTAAGTTGTCAAACAGTTCTTAAACAGTTTGACTACTTACTCTGGGAGGGGGTCTTGGCATTATTGGCACTATAACCACTACACTGAGCTGTAGTGGTTATTGTGTCTGGATTATTTATTTAAATAATCTACAAGTGCCCCTCCCGAGATCAGGCTCTGGATCCGCCACTGTCACCATCTGGGAATTGCATGAGCTCCTTGCTGAAAATAAATTTGTAGAGTATATAGCACCAAAGACAACCTATTGTTTCTGGTTTTAAAGATGTACAAGATGATACTATATTTCTAGCTATCTTCTATTCAGACTTCATTGAGCCATGACAGTTTTGACCTAATATAGCTGCAAAATAGAAATTTAAAAGAATAAAATTGCGATTCAAAGGTTAATATTGCTTTTGGCAGGTAAAGAAAATGCTAAGAGAAAGAAATGTATTTAAAAAGGAAACTAAAAAGAAACCTCTTCATCTGTGTACTTTTTACTTTTCTTTGACTAAAAAATACATACGCAGTAAGAATCATGACAAATGAGTTTAGCACCTTGTGCAATGGCTTGATATATTAATTACAAACTTCATATGGTATCTCACATTTTAGTAAATTTTTTATTATATATTTTCATGTGACAACACTGAAGAAATGACACTCTGCTACAATCTAAAGTAGTTGCTATCCCCTCAAAATAACTCAACGCCATTAATGTCTCCATGAACTCCATGCCCATGAGGGTTAAGGCAATGCTGGGAAATAATGGTGGCCACACAAAATATTGACACTTTGGGCCCAATTTGGACATTTCCACTTAGGGGTGTACTCACTTTTGTTGCCAATGGTTTAGACATTAATGACTGTGTGTTGAGTTATTTTGAGGGGACAACAAGTTTACACTGTTATACAGGATGTACACTTACTACTTTACATTGTAGCAGAGTGTCATTTCTTCAGTGTTGTTACATGAAAAGATATAATAAAATATTTACACAAATGTGAGGGGTGTACTCACTTTTGTGAGATACTGTATATATATATATACACACACACACACACACTATATGGACACCTGACCATTGCACCAACAAGGACTTTTAGGACATCACATTCTAAATACATAGACATGAATATGTAGTTGGTCCCCCTTTGCCTATACAACAGCTTCCATTCTTTTGTGAAGGCTTTTCACAAGATTTTGAAGTGTTTCTGTGGGAATTTCTGCCCATTCATCCAGTAGAATATTAGTAAGGCCAGGCATTGATGTTGGATGAGAAGACCTGGCTCATAATCTCCATTCCAGTGTATCCCAGAGGTGTTCAATGGGGTTGATGTCAGGGCTCTTTGCGCGCCAGTCAAGTTCTTTCACTCAAAACTCATCCAACCATGTCTGTATGGAACTTGTTTATTGCACTGGGACACAGTCATGCTGGAATAGAAAACTGTTCCCACAATGTTGAAAGCATAGTATTGTCCAAAACGTCTTAGTATCTTGAAGCATTAAGATTTTCCTTCACTGGAAGGAATCAACAAAAATAGAAAAAATGAGGGCAGCGCAACAATTGCAAATGTGCACACCAAGTGCTACCAAAATATAAATTTTAGGATATAAGTACAAATGTTTCCTTAAGTAACACTCTCCGCATTAAGCAAAGGATTGAACTTTGTTTCCTCTTTCAAAATTGACTTTTTCTTGCCTGGTTGAACTTTAAAAGTTTATTAGTTTGATTAACTTACGTGCCTTTTTTTCAGGTCAACCACTCAAGCAACAAAACACCCCACAGCATCAAGGCGATGATCCTCCAGTGGGTATCGAAACTTCTCCAGGGTATCAAGTTAACCTTGAGGTTTGTAGACAGAAAAGTACCTTTTTCCCAATAGTCCCCAATAACGCTGTTCAGACTTTTTCTAATGTGGTTTAGGCATAAGTAGAATGTCTTCCATGGCAGAACCAACACATTAGACACAATATGTATTTGGGCGAAAGAAAGCTTTGACAGAACTGACAAGGAATTCTGAGATCATCATCAAGCCAGCTGATAAAGGTGGCTTGATTGTGATCCAGAATAAATGTGATTATCATCAAGAGATTATGCAACAACTTCTAGACCAATGTAACTATAAAATTTTGAAATGTGACCCCACAACACATCTCTAAAATCATCAAAACTATTCTTGATAGAGCATTGAAAGATCAGGTGATTACACAATCACAACGGAATTTTTTTTTAACGCTGCTCCAGTTATTCCTGTTTTTTATACCTTGCAGAAGGTGCATAAAGATTCTACACATCCCCCAGGCCGCCCTATAGTTGCTAGGACTGATTCCATTCATGGAGAAGGGTTATGATTGTCGTACACTACGAGCTGCCAGACACAAGGCACACTCTATGAAATTAAGGGATTTACTTTCCATTACAAACAGGTGCAAAATTGACAGAATAGCTTACGTAAGTACCTATTCTACTTTTTCTCCTCAAATACATGACATTATACACAACAAATTTCACATTCTACAATTGGACAGAAAGATGGGGCATCTATTTAAATAACCACCACTTTTTACCTACAAGAGTGGCCATACCATAAGGGATTTAGTGGTGAAGGCTGATAGCTTAACCCCAAACAAACAGCAAATCTTATCTAAACCGGTCTTTGGTACTTACTCCTGTCTCTGCTGTAATCACTGCAGCGGAAGGGTGAATTCTGTACACATCCCCAGACAGGACAGCAGATTAAACTGAAAGGTTTCTTTACTTGTCAATCTGACTTTGTGGTCTATCCCCAGAAGTGTCTGTGCGGCTTGGGCTATGTGGGAAAAAACATTTGTGCTCTCAACACAAGACCTCCATTCGTAATGTAAATGCAGACACTCCAGTCGCACGTCACTTTCGGGAGATGAGGCACAATCTATCACAGCTCCGGTACCAGATTCTTGAGAGGGTTGAACTACCCCCTAGAGGTGGTGATAGAGAAAGGAGATTATTGCAGAGGAAAGTTCACTGGATGCATCTACTGGACACAGTGTCACCTCATGGTCTTAATGAGAAGCTTGAGTGACACGGGTTCCTCTAGATTCTCCATATGATACCCACTGGAAGGTGAGTCTTTTTTGAATTATATCTTTTTGAATGAAATCTTTATGCATACTAGTGTCTTGGTATGACTGTTTTCTATGTGCCTATAGATATTGGTTTTGGATTAAACCTTCTCTTTATTCCTGCCAGATATTCCTCTCCTTTTGGATGGAATCTCTAGGTCCTCCTTCTTATACCCTCCTCTTTGCAGGGGTTTGAGGGACCTTGTAGATTTTTGTATACATTTTGTATTTATATTTACACTCTAACACTTGGTTTGATGTAGGTGTTAGGCTTGTGGAATAAAAGCTCTCATCTGTGTGTTCTTCTATGATGTGTCTGGCTGTGTAAAGCCTCGTATAATTATCTCTGCTAGCAGCAATGTTCTTGAATACCGAGTTATTTCTGCCATTAAGCGATTTCAGCTTTGTGGTATATGTTTTTTGGCCTTTAGAGGCCTCTGTATCTAGCTTACTCAGTCTGTTTGCTACTAGTTTTGTCTTTGTTTATCTCCTAGCAACTGGAAGAGTATCATGTGATCCAGTATCCAAGATGGCGGAGGGTTGTTGGGAGGGGCTGCTTTACTCAATTATGCAAGGGAGGTGTTGGGAATTGTGATCTATTCTGTCTATTTGGGTCATGTATTTAATGATGAGTGCACTCTGTTTTTGTAAGGACATACAATGATAAAAGGGATACCTGGAAATGTTTCTACCTTATGTCCTTGAAAATAAATCTTTTTGTAGCACTTTGTGTGCACATTTGCAATTGTTTGCACTGCCCTCATTTTTTTCTATTTTTGTGGATTACTTTACCATGCTTAGAGCTACAGAGGGAGGTGTCAGCAGTACAATAGGAAAAGTTTGTATTTTGATTTTCTCTGGGTACTGCAGTAACCATTACCTTAGCTATATACCGGTCAACCACTGAAAATTAGCCCATACGATTATCCCTCCTTCACCAAACTTAACAGTTGGCACAATGCAGTCAAGCAGGTAACTTTCTCTTGGTATCCACCAAACCCAGCCTCGCCCATCGAACTGCCAAACAGAGAAGCAAGATCATTATTCTGTAGAACAGGTTCCACTGCTCCAGAGTCCAAGGGCATGGTTCTTTACATCACTTGATCCGATGCTTGACATTTAACTTGGTGATGTGAGGCTTGCATGCAGCTGCTCGGCTATGGAAACCCATTCCATGATGCTCCCACCGCACAGCTTTTGAGCTGATATTAATGCCAGGTGAAGTTTGGAACCCTTCAACTATGGAATCAGCAGAGCTTTGGCATCATGCGCATCTGCACTCGGTGACTGAGCTCTGTGACTTTACATGGTCTTCCACATTATGGCTGCTGTTCCTAAACTCTTCCACTTTCCAATTTACAGTTGACTGTGGAATATTGATAGGGATGAAATTTCACAAACTGACTTCCTGTAAAGGTGGCATCATATCACAGTAACAAAATTGAGTTCACTGAGCTCTTCAGAACACTCATATTTTTTCACAAATGTTTGTAAATGCAGACTGCATGGCTTAGTGCTTGATTCCGTACACCAGTGGCAGTGGGCCTGATTGAAACACTTAAATTCAGTAATTAAAAGCTGTGTCCCAATACTTTTGTAGATATAGTATATATATATATATATATACTATATCTATGTATAGTATTTATGTATTTATTTATATTTGTAGACTTATATCTATGTATAGTATTTATGTATTTATTTATATTTGTAGACTTATATTGTATGTATAGTATTTATGTATTTATTTATATTTGTAGACTTATATTGTATGTATAGTATTTATGTATTTATTTATATTTGTAGACTTATATTGTATGTATAGTATTTATGTATTTATTTATATTTGTAGACTTATATTGTATGTATAGTATTTATGTATTTATTTATATTTGTAGACTTATATTGTATGTATAGTATTTATGTATTTATTTATATTTGTAGACTTATATTGTATGTATAGTATTTATGTATTTATTTATATTTGTAGACTTATATTGTATGTATAGTATTTATGTATTTATTTATATTTGTAGACTTATATTGTATGTATAGTATTTATGTATTTATTTATATTTGTAGGCTTATATTGTAGCCAATGTTAGATTATTTTCAAAGCACCCTAAAACTTTCAGAAGACTGAATGATAGTGCTAAATACAATATTCTAGAGAATTAAATGTAGCTGTTATTTTTTATCTCAGTGTCAAAAATAGCTCCCAGCACCAAAAAATATATATAAAAAGGGTTTAGTTTCTATTAGTCAGTCAACCCTGGATAAAAGTGTAAAAAAAGTACTGATCTTTTAATTTAAATAGGATTTCAGGTTTCCTAAAGCAACAATGTGACCCAGACTGATACTGACTGATACTGATTATATAAAACAGTTTAAAGCTTTCAGTGTAACAAACTTACTATGACCTTTACTCTGTACTGAATAACACTCTACCAACAACAGGGCTTAATAACAGACATTCTAAATAGAAGAGAGCGGCTACTTAGGAGAGCTGAGTTATACATAGATATGAAAAACACTTAAAGAGGCTTATATGACCTTAGGAAATTTAGGAAGTGCAGTGAATTCAGTAATGAGGTGTTTTGTGTGCACAAGAGCCAAAAAGAAAAAAAAAAAGAAAAGCAATAAAGGTGATAAAGGAGTAAGTAGCTATCTCAAGAGCTGAAGCGTAAAACTATAGGGAGAAAATGTAACATGATAAATAGGTTTTAGTATGTTGTTCTTATTGCAACCCTCTAGAACACAATTAGCTGCTTTGGTTCCCAGTGAAAATTACATTCTTGGTAGGAGCAAGTGATAGATTTTACACTTTATGTCAAGGTCTCAGCAATTCTCTTAGAAATATTATTAATAAATTGTTTTTAGAAATCTAAGGCTCATAAAATAGCAAAGCTGTGCTATTGCTATGTCTTGATGAAGAACAAATGCATACAAAGCAAAAATGCAGCCTGCGCAAGTTGTAAAAAAGAGCAGATTGTATAGAATATTGTATAAGGACAGACAACAAATAATCAGTGCAGAATAAGGTCGAAAGAGAACATATTTGAGGATAACTAATTCAATTCGCATTCTGGTCATGTGATTGATAATGATGGAGTAAATAATAATAGTTATTAGGTAACAGGAACACGATTTGGTCTAAATGTCTTATGTCGGTGCATATTTTTTAGGTTTAGCTTTGGTGGATGAAATTTGTCAAACACCTTGCCATTGCACCACAACTCACATGATAAACTGCACTGAATAAATATTATTTTTGGATTGAAGAGGCACTAAGTTTCAGTGAGTATAGTAAGGCACGTACTAAATGCAGAAGGCTTCCATGCCAGAACTCCAAAACGTACAGTGCTACTGACCCAAAAGCACAAGAAAAGTTGGTTCCAATATGGTCAAAATAATATAAATAAGCCAGAGAAGCTTTGGGATTCTTTACTGTGGAGCAATAAAACAAAACTGGAACTTTTCAGCCCAACGCATCAGCAATATATCTGGAGGAAGAAAAATGAAAAATACACTGAAATGATGACTCTGCATAGAGTTAAGCATGGTGGTGGCTTGGTGTTGTCTGGGGCTGCTTTGCATCTTCTGGCATTGGAAACTTGCAGCTAGTGGAAAGCAAGATGGATTCATTGAAGTATCAGGAAATCTAGGAGAAAACGTCATGCCTTCTGTGAGGAAGCTGAGGCATCATTGACATTGAGGTATGCTTGGGATCATTGTTGAGCAAGACAATGATCCCACACATACCTCAAATTACACCAAGGCTTGGTTGCAAAAGAAGTCCTGGAAAGTTCTACAGTGGCCATCAAAGTCATCTGACTTGAACCCCATAGAAGCACTCTGGTGGGATTTGAAGAAGGTGGTTGATGCATGCAAATTCAAAAAGATTACTAAACTGGAGGATATTGCTCATGAGAAATGCATCAGCTATGCATCTCATTTGCAGCAGTTCATAGCAGCAACATTCTGCTCTACTTAGTACTACAAATGTTTTCCATGAAGTGGTTGAATAACTTTGAGACTGTAGAAGTCATTATAAGTTGCATTTTCAGTTGAATTTGGGGAAACCTCTTAAAGCATTTGTTACTTCATTGTCAAACAAGACAATGATCCCACACATATCTCAAATTACACCAAGGCTTGGTTGCAAAAGAAGCCCCTGAAAGTCCTACAGTGTCCGTCAAAGTCATCTGACGTGAACCCCATAGAAGCTCTCTGGTGGGATTTGAAGAAGGTGGTTGATGCATGCAAATTCAAAAAGATTACTAAACTGGAGGATATTGATGATGAGAAATGTATCAGCTATGCATCTCATTTGCAGCAGGTCGTAGCAGCAATATTTTGCTCTACAAAGTACTACAAATGTTTTCCATGAAGGGGTTGAATAACTTTGAGACAGGAGAAGTCATTATAAGTAGCATTTTCAGATGAATTTGGGGAAACCTCTTTAAGCATTCATTGCATTGAGCTATTTCAATTGCTTTTGTTTGATTTGTTCATTGCAAACAACTGAAAGTCTGTCAATTTTGACAATAATCCTGATTTTCAATGGGGCTTGAATAATTTTGATTACAATTGTATATGATCTAAAAAAAATGTATTGTGGATTACATCACTATGAGGAATGCAAAATAACATAACTATATAATCTCTTTAGTTTAGATAAATTTATTAACTAGGATTAAGTTTGTTGGAATGACATTTATAATTTCTCCCCCCACCCATTTTTAATTTCTTAGACAATTAATGCATATATTGACACAGACCTGAGGGACAGTGCTTATATAGTACTAACACCTTTAAGAGCTTCAATGTGCTGCAATGGTTGTGGTGCCTAATATAACAGTTTAATTTTGAACAGAAACTATTTGTGAAAGGAACAATAGAACACAATGACTTAAAGGAACACTCCAAACCCCTAAAAAGGTCAAGCTGAACCTTCCCCTGATTGACCTTTTCCCCTTTTGTCTTTGTGTCTCAAACTTCAGTTTGATTTTTGACGCTTGTTGTAGTTTTTTATTTTCCTTTATGCCCAAACAGCGAATGTGACCTTGCCTATTTTCGGATACATTCTTGTACAGTGATTCAAACTTTGTATAATAGGTACAATATGTCACATGTAAGAGTTAAATGAATAATTAAAAAAAAATTCTGAATGACTACTTATCAAAAAAAAGATAAAATTTTCCACAATTTTCTCTCATTCACATTACTTCATTGTTACAATTTCCTCTCCGTCTAATGCAATCCTGAAAACTCAGATTAATTTTATTCTAGCTGCTGTGAAGCCTCTTTAACTCTTGTAGTCACTGGAACAGTTTCCACTGAACAAAGATGTATGGGTCTAATGTGCTTTTAAGATGTTAAGAAAATGGTTGGTGCTGGTACTGGCTGAAAAGCTAATTGGAATAAGGGTCCTGCCAGCAAGAGAAACCAATTCATCTTCGCCTAGCAGTTTATCCTTGGGTGTGTAAATCAGGTTCATAAAGAGTTGCAATCTCAGAACGCCATCTGAAGATAACACCTTTCTGATGTTCCTTAGAACTGTTTGATTGCTGCAGTATGGGGTAAACATACAATTTATAAAAACTGTTTCTCTGCAGAAAAATTGCTTCTGTCTTCCCTACTGTGAACTGCATATAGGGAAAAAGTAGTACACAATTCTGTATGTGCAAGGATAAGCTTCCTTCATATAAAGGTAATTTAGAAACATTTTCTGTGGCTGTTTCTCAAATAATTTTTTCCCCTGTGACCAGATCCCTGAAAAATAAATAAATAAATAAATATAGCCCATCCAAGTATATTTCTTTATCGAAGTGAGGAAACTGTTTGAGTATTTTCCCCTCTAAAGCAATTTACTTATCTTGGAACAATGCCAATCAGGAGGCAAAGCTGTTGAACGAAATAACTTCAGTACAACTTGATGACTATAGCCAAGTGGATAACGGCTATTGTTTCTTAAGTGCCTGACAAATAACTTTAGCTTGTACCGAGAGGGAAGAAAGCGAACATATACTGGTTTATTGTGGATAAATGTTTCACTGATTTCATTTGAAAAAATATATATATTTTGGGATCAGAACAGTTGCTGAGGTTTGTATGTTTGCAAGGTGGGTAAGCAATATATAATTGTTCAACACTAGTTATTACATTAACAAACCAATACAAAAATTGCAAAGCAGAAAGTTAGCAAATGACACGAAAAAGCAATTGGATGCCAAATGTGTTATAACAATGTTAACCCCTTAAGGACACATGACATGTCTGACACGTCATGATTCCCTTTTATTCCAGAAGTTTGGTCCTTAAGGGGTTAAAAAAAAATAAAAAAAATTTAACAGGTCTTCCGGGTGTCCTTGATCAAGCACAGTTATATCATACGTTTAGCAAAACCGAACCAGACAGGGCCACTTGTTAGCCCCTGATGACCAAAGCTTTTTGGAGATTAGAGTCATTTTTGACACTCTTTTGCTACATGTTTGTTGTACTATAATTTAATGCTTTCTATTTCAGTACACACATACATATTGTTTTTATTTTTAAATCATATTAGGGCTTTCTTCCGATACCCCATATGTAACAGAAAACAGAAAGTGCATGGTGCCAATGCAGTTGGAAGTCTGGATAAATCCCCAGAGATTGTTATTGCTCACTAGTGAGGATTCCAGGAATAGCTAGGATTTGCTAGGATTAGTGAGGCCAACATTTTTGTAGTAATTAAAATTGTGAGTTATAATTTGGTAATTCGAAATAGCTGACATATCCTGCCATGTAATGGCTCTCACCAAATGTACATGTAATAGTGTTGTGCAAGGTGTTAAAGCACCGAGTCTTACTTGATAGAATGCTACTTAATTTTTACTTTTTGTTGACCAGAGGATACATTTTAAAAGAAATACATTAATACAGTTAATGAGTTGGATTCACAGACTCATTTGAATGGCAAGAGTGGCATGTTATTGTGCATCCATCTATGGATGAAACATCTCATTTTGACTTCAAACACAGACATGACATGAATAGTACAGTTAGAAAACATAAACAGAAATGGTAAGCAGCAGTCTAACTAACTTATTGGTTTTCATTTCCATTGCACTGCACCAATAGAAACAAAATACTAGCGTCTACAGCACATACACAATTATTGTAGGTTTGTATGTGGTCAAAAAACACACACAATATTGTCCAAATAAATCCATATTAAACCAGAAATCTTGAACCATTATCTATAACCTAATCCAAAAATTGTTATTAATATTACTAGTAGCAGTAGTAGAAGTAGTAGTGATAGTAGTAGTAGTAGTACCATTTACAACTTTCCACAGTGCTATACAATCATTCACTGGGGGCAAACACAAATAATACTGACAGACAAATGACATGAAGATGGTCCAGCTCGAATGAGCTTACAATCTACAAGGAATAGGTAAATGAACACAAGAAGAAGAACAAAGTTTCAGCGTGGAGGTGAGTTTGATATAGTGGAAGATGAAATTGGTTATTTGTACTTTGGAAATACAGGGGAAATGTTACCCAGGAAGATGGTAAGATTTTCTAGAGTTGAGATTATAGTGACTTCTAAAAAAGACTAGAAGAAAAGATAAGGATGCTTCTAGAGTGAAAGTAACAAGAAGGGGATCAGCATTAAATGATGAAGAATATGGGATGCCAATGTAAGGACTGTCAATAGAGTGCAGCGTGAAACTAGCAATGAGTCAAGAGGGTAACCCTAGCAGCAGTACCCACTACAGATGGAAATAGAACAATATGATATGGAGACTGACTGGATGTGGAGAGAAACTGTGAGACTTGAAGTGAAAGTGACTCTCCAAGCCAGGGAGCGTAGATGTTGAGGTAATAATAAATGTTCCTTTGACTATAGGGAAATAGAGGAAGTGGATTATTTTAAAAAGGAAAGAAAAGAAAATCAGTTTTCGAAAAATTAGATTTTAGAAAATAGAACAACGATTGGTTAGAGGCATAATTAAGGCAATTACTGACATGTTCTAGCAGGATAAGAAAGAGATTAGGGGAGTAGAAGTAAACCTGCATGTTTTCAGCATATAGATGGTATCTAAATCTAAAGAAGCTAATAGAAGAAATCTAAAGAAGCTTATATAAATATAAGGTTACAGAGATGGTATAAACAGAGAACAAAAGGAGGCTAAGAACTGAGCTTTGGGAGATTCCAGCTGAGCTTGGTCATGAGGAGGTGACTGTTCCAGAAAACTGAACTGAGATATTAAATGGGTGTGAGAATGGGGGAATTAAGGCACTTTTGCACAGATTATGTGAGCTTAGGCTTCTGATGAGATGAGGTAGGTTTATGATGTCGAGTGAGAGACACATAAAAACCCAAGTTAGGAGATGATGATTAGGCAGACAGAAATGTGAGACAGGAAAGAGCAACGGTTGGAAACAATTAGCTTATTAGTATTGCTGGTTATATTTGTAGGGAAAGAGTCCACTGCTAAAGGTTAACGCAGGAGGTAATTGCAAGAAATGTTTCAGATATTCAGTTGCTAGGTTAGTTAATAGGGATGTTGAAGACTCTGAGGATGAGGGATGGAATGTGAGAAGAGATAAATTGAGGAAACCAAGCAGAAAATGATCATAGTTGAGCCAGGAGGATAACAGATAATAGTGATGTGGACATAGAAGGGATTGAAGAGGAGGATTGAATGAATGTCAAAGAGAGAACGGAGAGAAAAAAACAAAAGGGCAAAGGTGGACATGAACAGTGAGGGGAGAGCAAACATCATACACCACCATGCTTGATATCACATGGTTTGGGAGAATGGGCTAGCAACAAATCATCAAGACACATCTCTATTCACATATTGCACATACAAACTAATGCCACTAATATTGGAATAATAGGATTGGTTTTCTATAAGTAAATAGACACAGAAATACAATAAACACAATGCTGCCTATTGTTTAAACATTGTCTTATTCCCTTCACATTAGATGCATTGTGTGTAATATCACAATTCTTTACTACTTAAAGTTATGTTAAATAAATGCAGGTTGATGAGAAACTTACCATGACATGCCCCTGGGTTCTAACTGAATATTTTGTTTGATGCAAAATGTAATTGTTTGTTGCTTGTAGCCTCTGTGTCACTGCGATACACTTAGAAACATTAAAAGGCTTTTTACCACTTCAGTGATGTGTGTACATGAATTTGCAACCTAAAGAAAAAAAAAACAAACACAAAAAAAGAAGAGGAAGAACAAGAAAGATAGATGGTTATTTAATGAATCCTTGCAAGATAGTTTCCGTAGAAACCTGTTCTCAAGAGTCACAGCCAACACATCAGTATTGCTAAATATTAACACTTATCTACAGTAGTTCTACAATGCCCTCATTTAATAATGGTAATTATTTAGCACTATTTACATGTGTCCCATATTTTAACAAAAGTAAATCATAGCAGTGTTATGCAAATGAAAAAAAAATGATATCATTAGTACAAGCCCCAAAGTTTCTGCTTTCAACTGGCTTGAGGCCCTTCTTATATAATACTTGACAACACTATGGCCTTGATTTAATAATTTAAATATTGAAAATAATAACCTTTCAAAATGATTTGATATTTAAAAAAAATATTTTAATACTTTTATATTTTTTTATATATTGATATAATTATTTACATGTATATTAATATGTTTATTTATTGATATATTTCTTCATATATGACAATTATTAAATCAAGACCTTTGCTAGCAATCTGAAGCTATCCTGATGTTGTTTACCTTGCTTATTTAGATATAGTGTAAAACACGTTACAGCAAATAGATAGAATACAATTTAATGCTGATGATGAAAACAAACAGCATGAACAATAGTAATTCAATTAAACATGTGGAACAAATAATAATGTGTCCATGCAGTCACATTGCTATGTTACTAAAAGACCAGGAGAAGAGATATTATACATTTTGTAAAATATTTATTATTTGGTATGTAACAGATGGCCACTCATGGAACACAATATACGACTACATTGTTTGTTATTTTGTTATATATTCTTATTTTAAACATAATAAACTGACAGAAAACGCAAGTCTAGGGTGTACTGATATTTTTGACTGACACACAGAAGTATAATAATGTTTATTTATAAAACATCATTGTGAGCCAGCTACCAGGAAGAAAATAATAGGTACATATATTATAAGTAATTAAAAAGATGGGATTTCTATCTTATAACCACTTTAAAAAAGCCTGGTTGAAGATGAAACGCTTTATGTTTTATTGTTCTTTTATTCTGTACTTTTGGTTTTATTATTTTCGGCATAAATAAAACTAGTTTTTTTTAATCAAATTTGGATCTTTCTATTTTTATCTCTGAATATTTTTACCTGGATAATTCATGCTTTGGTTTCCTAGGTAGGGAAGGTACCACATAAGCTATATAGGATTGAGCATAACTTCACTGTGCTCTTCATTTGTGAGTATCCCTCCTTTTATTATTTTAGTATTTTATTAACTGTACAGAGAGCACTATATTCTGTTTTTATTTTCATTTTATACACCGGTGAACTCTCACTGTGATAAAATGGCACATTGAAAGAGACTACTTCTACGAATGCTGACCACCACACACTGGTGACCGGCCTATGGATACCTTTCCACATACGATAAAGACCGAGACAAAGATCGATATATCCACAGATGGGGATTGTATTGTCCAAGCGCATTTATCTGGAGCTGATTTCAAGCTCCAGAAGATTGTATTTGCATTTCCTTTCTCTAATTTATAATCACCAGCATCAAAAATACTACACCATATTCCGTTTTATTTGTCCTCTAGTATTGCTTAACGCTTCAATTTTATTTGAGTTGAGGACACTTGTGAAGGCTCTGCTTCCCTCTATTTCCTTTCTATATATTATAAGGTTAAAGTGTTTTTATGCACATTTGAACAATACAGTAATTAATGTCACTAAAAATATGTCACATTTATAAAAATGACATACACACTCTAGTTCTCATATGAATATCACAGAACCTCATCTTTGGTATGTACATTTAAGCTAAAAAATATTTAAAACTGAACCTGACACTCAAGGTATACCTAATGCCATATCAGCTCCCAAAGCTCCCATAAGTACATAGTCATATTATTTAACATAAAGGTACCTGCAGCCCCAGTGCTGCCATTTAGAGCAGTATTGTAACATGCATGCTCCATTGCCACCCCTCACATACTGTGATTGACCTTGATTAGAGATACTTCGCAAAGCAGGGCCATCCTCTGTGCTGACAACAATGTGCTTGTTTCATTGCTAGCAGAACAGCATCAGTGCATTCTGTAATTCCCCAAGCAAGCATGAATAATACCTACTGGGAGAGTTACAATGTGATAGGGAGCAAGAGAATTGCCTTGGTGATCTATTGCTTCCCCTCACCACTCAGAATGGTGGCACACAAGATCTAAAGCCAAGGATTTGATTGACATGTGTGGGTGAGGCCCAAACATTAAAGGGCATTAAATAAAATAAAATATATATATATATTTGCTAGCATAATGTATAGATGAAATGTAATGATTTTTTTTAACACCAAATTGCGTTTATCATGACATACACACATTAATCCAGAACTCATCACTGCTTGAAAGATCAAATGGAACTGATTTACCAATATATGCAATGCAGTAAACCCTCAATCATATGTTGTGGAAACTACATACAAATCTTTATATTTTCTTTTGAAACAAATTGTGTGAATGCTTTACTTGCCTATCTGCCACTACAATTCAAATTAAATATCAGATTTTGATAATTATTGTTCATAATTTGCAAGCGGTTAAACGGCTTTTACAAGAGCCTCTATTAAAATCAATAACGGCAGTTAGCACCTCATTGACAGCCCTACGGCCAAATGTCCATGAAATTTTGCAATCAAATTTATAGCATTGAATGTTTCAGAACAGATGTATCATTGCAAATTTGACAGATTGAACACAACCAGTCTCCTAAAGAGTCTACAGTACAAGAAGTGAAGAGCTGGAAAAAATTAAAAGAGTGCACCTAAATAATTCACATCCAGGCTTTACTTTTTTTTTTACTTTTTAATTGTGACTTCTAAACACATACAACTTCATAAATGGACAGAATAGAGACACCAGGCAAATCAACATTGCCTGTAAAACAGACACAAATAGGGAAATGTCTGAAACATACTTCTGAAGGGACTTTACCTTTAGGTAAAAACTGTTTTTCTTCTCAACAGGCAACTGCTTGCAGCCCTTGATAAGCAATCCAATATATTTAGGAAGTTAAGTCCTGACACTGGAGTCTTCTAAATTTATTTAGATATGGATTGAAAGCAAACAAGTAAGCAAATAAAAATAAAAATCTAATTGGGATTCTGACAAATGTCTAGTGATCACCATGCTTGAATAAGGATGGAGGGGTAATGTGAGTAGCTGTTGATGTAAAAAAGAACACATTTGGCATTTCTTGAGATAGGGATGAAACACATTGATCATTCTCAAAAAACGTCTATACATATAATTATAAAACTGCTGGTGTTTATGCATTATTCATGCATTGCCATGAGAAATAACAAAAAACAGAATTTATAAACAGACAAAACAGCTTGACAAGATCAGGTTATGTGGCATCCTTTCATTACTTACATATAAGACCTATGGTGTATGAGGTGTTGCACACAAATGTAAAAAGAAAAAACTAGCCCTAGTTAGTAATATTTTTAGGAACCATGGCTCCCAAACATGTTCGATTTGTGAAGTCTTGGATGCACAGTATCTACTAATAAACTAGAAGAAACAATACGAATGCATCTACAACATTTTATCTATATGTAAATTAATTTCTAAATCACTATATGGCTCCATTAAAAATACCTGCAGCTTTTAAAGGTGTAGCACTATTTAATATATTTATTCTAGGCTATTTATATTTTTAAATTAAAAGTTTCCTTTGGAATGGTGAAGAGTAAGGATATAGCTTTTTTTTTCTGAGAAGCATTTTTTCTGTCTCTCATTTACACCGTTGGCATAATGTATATTGGTATTTCTAGAATTATGTAAGTAAAAGGCAGGTCAAAGCCTGAAAAACCAATTAATATTAAGCCTTTCTTAGGATAATGGAAGAATAATGAAGGATAATGTCTTAATATGTGGTTCTTTGATGCCTCAAAAGGAGCAAAATTCTTCATTAAATGCACAAAATTATTATTATATCAAATCCATAGAAAGCACCCTGTAATAAAAAATATAATGGCTTGTTTAAATAAAAGGTGACCTAACTGTTGAATATTAACTCAATTTTATAAGCCCAGGTTGGTGACTGCAGTATAAAGCATAGTTACATAAGCATCACCATGACTATGTTGATAAGCAATTGGTCAAAGTCTAGTTATTCTTTCAGCGTTCCACTAACAACCACAGAAGCAGGCTCTCTCCACATCAGAAGCATTTTGATTGCCCCATTATATGGTGTGACCTTTCCATATCTTCATTACATGTGTAGGGGAGAGAATTTGGATGCTTATTGGAGCTTGTTATTCTACTTTGAGAGTCAAAGGAGACCTCTTTACCTCAAGCAATTGTTTTGTCCTATTGAATCATGAATATAAGCTACAGGTACAGTATCATATAACCACAATGCGACTGGTGGCAAAACATGGATAGATTTTTTTTAACCCTGTACTCTAGCATTTGCCAGTGCATCAAACAAAATAATAGCTGGGAGAGCAATATCTTCTGGTATCTTGGGTTCAGAGCTTGGCCTTAAGTGCAACCTCACGAGTCCATATTATTACAGCACAATATATTAGGTAATTCTACATTCAAATTGGCTGTTTACTAGATCTCGGTTTGTTAGCAATATACCCTGAAATCATCAGCTAGTGAAGATCAAGGATAACACTACTTCCAACTTTCCAAGCTTACCTGAAATAAAATAGGAGACTAATCAAGGCAATCATGTTATTTTGAGTGAACCCAGTTTAATTCTATAGGTTTCCTTGCTTTTTGAACCTTATTTAGCACTTTTCCCAGAATAACATCTATTTTTGCCATGGTAAACTTTATTCCAAGAGCCTAATTTCATCTGCTAGCTTTCCCTTCATTTTTGTGGTCTCTTCATTTCCTATTACAACTAGTCCAGGAATGAGACAAGTATCTGCCTATGAAAATCATTAGCTACTTAGTACCAGGCTGAACATTTCAAGTCCTCAGCTTCTAGGGAGGCCTAAAGGTTACTTATCACCAGTGACCCCATCTTCACCTAGCCTAAACTCACCCTCTTCCTGATCCTCAGGCAACCTTGTCTGTTGCCTTAACCCACTCTCAATTCCTTCTTCTCCCCACCCTTCTCATCCAATTATCCTTTGTGAAATGACACAGTTATGTGTGTCAATACATCCCTCAATCCTTTAAAAGAAAATCACTCTTCAGTTGACATGACAACATAAAAAATTGTAACAGCAACACTTTATCGAATAAGTTCTGTGGTCAGCTCCTCTCGACTCTATGAATCAACGAGACTTACACCAGTCTGTAGTCTCTCTCAGAATTCCCTATCAGCATGAGCCCATGGCTGCTGACCCCTGAGTGTCTTCCTTCTCCTAAACGTCACAGCTGCACATTTTTTTACCCAACTGGCATTAAGCTACTGGTATAGGCACAGAGACTGATGGAGGACAGTCAACAGCTAGCTAGAAACAGCTTAACATTTGTAATATGCTTATCTGCACTGTGCAATTGCAGCAGGAAATTGCACCATATTTTTTTCTGCCCTGCTTAGATGGAAACAGTGACAAGTGACAGAGCCAGTGAGAGCGAGAAATATCTGAAAGGGTTATAAGGAGTCATTCAGTAAATTATCTACAGAAAAGTATTACAAATTATAAAAAAAAAATAGAAAGTGTTTCTGGAAACCGCTTACGTAAACAAAAACACATCTTTACAGCTATCATGTAGCTGCTAAATGTGATGATGTGGTGTCAGCACTGATAAAATAGAAGAATCCAATTCACAGTGCTATATAGGTTAGTAGTTTCCTAAAGCCACCTTACTAAAGTTGGCTTTTTGCAGAAGTTATGTGGCTCCATAACTTTGTAGAGAATTCAGGGAGTTGAAATCCAATAAAATGTTAGCATGCTGAGTAGAATGAGCATGCTAGATTAAATTGTCATTATATAATTGTATTGCTGTTTCTCTAGATAGTCCACTACTGCATTCTCCAAAAACATACTGTGTTGTACATTGAGGAATATATTTATCAAGAACGTGTGCTTTCCTGTGGAAATGTGCTAACTAAAGAGCAATCATCATGGAAACCAATAGTTTCTCAACATTCGGTCCTTTGCTCCAGAGTAGCAGATGTGTTGCATTGATAAATCTTTATCATATGTGAAAAAGAAACTTTTTCTAGCTGTACAGCAATCCATAGCTCACTTATTCGGTTACCTGCACTAATATCCTATTTTACTAGCACAACTTAAAATATATACAGTGAGGGAAAAAAGTATTTGATCCCCTGCTGATTTTGAACGTTTGTCCACTGACAAAGAAATGACCAGTCTATAATTTCATTGGTAGGTGTGTTTTAGCAATGAGAGACAGAATAAAAAAAACAGAAAAAACATGTCAAAAAAGTTCTAAATTGATTTGCATGCCAGTGAGTGAAATAAGTATTTGATCCCCTATCAATCAGCAAGATTTTTGGCTCCCATGTGTATTTTATACAGGTAACAAGGTGAGATTAGCAGCACTCTTCTAAAGGGAGTGCTCTTAATCTCAGCTCGTTACCTGTATAAAAGACACAGAAGCGATCAATCAGATTCCAAACTCTCCACCATGGCAAAGACCAAAGAGCTGTCCAAGGATGTCAGGGACAAGATTGTAGACCTACACAAGGCTGGAATGGGCTACAAGACCATCGCCAAGCTGCTTGGTAATAAAGTGACAACAGTTGGTGCGATTATTCGCAAATGGAAGAAACACAAAAATAAGTCAGTCTCCCTCGGTCTGGTGCTCCATGCAAGATCTTACCTCGTGGAGTTTCAATGATCATGAGAACAGTGAGGAATCATCCCAGAATTACACAGGAAGATCTTGTTAATGATCTCAAGGCAGCTGGGACTATTGTCACCAAGAAAACAATTGGTAACACACTACGCAGTGAAGTACTGAAGTCCTGCAGCGCCCGCAAGGTCCTCCTGCTCAAGAAAGCACATGTACAGGTCTGTGTTTGAAGTTTGCCAATGAATATCTGAATGATTCAGAGGAGAACTGGGTGAAAATATTGTGGTCAGATGAGACCAAAATCGAGCTCTTTGGCGACCCATTTTTAAAGGGAAGGAGGTTCTCACTCAAGATTTGATGGTACATGACCCCGTCCATCGTCCCTTTGATGCGGTGCAGTTGTCCTGTCCCCTAAGCATAACAATGACCCAAAACAAACAAGCAGGGCAACAAAGGAGTGGCTCAAGAAGAAGCACATTAAGGTCCTGGAGTGGCCTAGCCACTTTATAACTTTTTTGCCATGTGTTTCTCTGAATTTTTTATTTTTTTTTGTTATTCTGTCTCTCACTGTTAAAATAAACCTACCATTAAAATTATAGACTGGTCATTTCTTTATCAGTGGGCAAACGTTCAAAATAAGCAGGGGATCAAATACTTTTTTCCCTCACTCTAATTTAGTCATTAAAGGCACAGGACTAATCATTGTGAAAAAAAATGGAGAATTAGCCTGTAAATGAATAATGTTCACTTTATATAGTTTCTGTAGATTTATAATTATCCGATCATTCAAATATATTCTTTAATTATAACTGTAAACACCTTTTGAAGCACGACTATTATTTTTTTCTAAGCATTGTTTAAGGCAGGGAATTGAGAACAGCTGCTATATTGGTTAATCAATATTTTAAATAGCTACTGTTTTGTCATTGTTAGATATGTCTTGTTTGGCTTTTACTCTTCACTGAATAGATCTTGTATCGCAAAGCTCTATTTCCCTACATGAAGCAGCAGAATAATAAGCTTAATTAGCATTAAAAAATATTCACGAAGTGAAATGGCATTGAAAGAAGATGGAGCTTTAAGAAAAAAACAAGACAGATTTTCATGGCTTCAAACAAAACATGCATTCTAGAGGAACAGAATTATTTACAGTTAAGTGAGCAATGGAGAGGGAACCAGAGAAATAAGAAATATTGATGGACTGTGACATGTGTACTGTCCTTGTGTCTTTTTCTTGACCAACGGCAATTCTTAAAGTTGTGCTGTTGTTTGTGAATCATTTTCACTACACATAGAAGCCTTTCTGTTCAGAGAAGAACCGTCGAAGATACGCATATTGTTGTTCCCTATGCTCCGATTTTACTTGTCATAGTCATAAGACAAATGAAACCAACCAAACAATAAGTTTCAGAGCTACAAAAAGTTAGCTCCTGGCCTTTATTGACTGACGTTGTTGACTTCAAATCTGGAAAGGATTGGTCATCAAATAACATGCACCTCCAGTCAGATGTTATAAATATCTCAAGGTTGCACACTTTATCCATTCAGGGCTGATGATAAAAGTGAAGGAACAGAAGATTTTGATTAATCGCACACTGCTGAAGGGGGTTTAAGGGAAAAAAAAAGCCATTTTGTGGAGCTGAAGAAATTAGTTTTGGCAGAGATATGTTTGAATGAATGGTTTTGCTTAGAATAAATGTAATATTTTGTGTATTTTTAGCAATGAAGTTATTTCATGTCTCAGTTTGGTAACTTGAGTGCTCAGGACATTAGCTACCTGAAATGACCGGCATTTGAGAGCTAAAGTTTTGTTTTGTTTTATCATTGCTGTAAAAATAACTTTGACAGTATATAAACAATTATTTTTACAATCAGTCTCTTATTTCCTATTTTAATGTCTCATCTGTTGGTAGCACACATTTGTAGCAAAATGTGCTTTGTGATAGTTAGTATACTGTTGTTTATGGCTCTTGAACATGCTAAATATCAGATAAAACAAACAATATCACAGGACATACTAGATTAAATAATTATTGCCCGCCACTTGCTTGTGTCCTCGGCAGTCCACTGAAGTAATGAGGGAGTTTGTCACACTACAAGGCCTAGAGAAAATTAGCTCTACACTTATACATCATATGTTCTTTCCCACAACAAGTAAAGGAGAAGGTCAAAGGGTAATATTGGCTGGACCCATTCATTTTTTTTTACTCCATTATATCAGGCACTGCCCGTTACAGCTCAGCTCATTTTTTTTTTATAGGGGGATCAATTGTAGTTCCTTTTGTAATTATAAAAAAATTTGACTCAGCAAGCCTAACTTGTTAAAAATAACAGTACAATGCAATTTCCAAGAACGACTGAGTACAAAGGATGAAATACTGTGAAAGAAAATTAGGATGACATTTATTTGAAACATGGCATGCATAGAGCATGTTAGCAAATGTCAAATCAAAAGTTCCAGAAGCATATTGATGAGATTATATAATAGTCTTCATCTTGTAACATTTGAAATAATAATAAGCAGAGATAATTTACCACAAGAAAATAGCGTGAGAAAAAAAAAAGATCAAAATGTGAAATACCTTTAATATTCTTATGGCTACTTGTATAAAACCTGATGGTGATTTTGGGAGTGCAGCTTTCCATAAATGCATCAAAAATGTAAAAATATTTTTTGTATGTGGGAACTAGGTATTGTTAATAGCCAGAATGTTTTTGAGTTGCCCTTACTTTCTCCTTGGCTGCTACAATGCAGCTTAGAAGTTTGGCTTACAAAGGCAGATTTGCTGTGAGGTAGGAGAAAATGGCCATCTATTTATAGCCCAATTAAAAGAAAATGACCGAATATATCCCTGGCAGAGATATTAATTTATTTTCAGGATGAAAGCCATTGCTGGAGCAAAGTGCAAGGTATATGGTACTTTACAGGCTGAATTTCATATGAGACCTATACCAAATACATATTTTTGTGAAAGACAGCAGGGTTTGCTAGGTTTCCTTTAATTAATTTCATATAAGTAAACCATGAATTACATGCTGCAGGGCAGTACGTTCAAGCTTAGCACAACAGAATGTGAAAATTACAAGTTTTCCACAAAATATTGTGACATTTCAGCAGTAATAATTCAGCAAATAATTAAAACTGGACAATCAAGTAATCATCTTGTTTCTATGCATTCTATCCTATGTCTCCATGGCACCAGGATCTGTTGTGCAAGTGTGTAGGACAGCTGATATATTTTACACATAAAGTGTGGGAATAAATTAGATACTCAGCATCCCAAACTGTATAGTCATTGTATAAATATAAAACAGATCTATTCTTCATTAAACTCCTGCATCACAATATATGTTATGCAGTCTGTGCCATCTGTCAAGATACTTGGGCTATTTTCTTTAAATAAAACAGTGCTATCTCTGCTTCAAGTAGCTTTCAGTTGACTTGTAATGTGGATTAGTTTAGAAGGCCACTGGGAAAAAAAAAAGACACTTGGCACTTTTTTTGTGAAAATCGCTCTTTCCTATGTGAGTAGTTTGATGTGATAAGTGTGAAGTCTGATACTGAAATTCTGCAAACTTCATTGCATTATATATCTGCAAATCCATTGGGATATTTTCTGAATCCTCAATAATAGAAGTGCCTTTATTAAGATATAAATGGCAGGGTGTAGGAATAAAGATGTGCAATTTAAGAAAAGAACGTGAAATTGTTAATGAATCAAAGAGTACAGAATTTTATTTCAATTATTTGCACTTTGCTTTTACCTTAATTAATCAATGAGTGATTATCTGCTTCAGTCTGTTGATAAGTCCAATTCTATATCCTTGTATTAAAGGCTTGCCCTTATCCTTAATTGAGTGCCAATGTTTTATTGCAAGCGTAGAAAAATTAAAGAACATGGTTCAACTGTTTCTCCCGTGACACTCCTGTGATATGACTTCCATTTTCATCTCTCATATAAACAGATCTCAATTCCGATGCTGTTTCTACCAAATGTAAGATTATTTTAGTTTGCATAGCTCTTTCTCGTGCTAGATCTAAGTATTGGAAACACATCTGGCTGAGGTGACATCTGAAACACTGCATGGCAGAGAGAGAGTTAATAGTATAACTGTAGCAGCTGATAACATGTGAAGGGAATAAGGAGGTGATTGGCTGTGGTTCCAAACAGCTGGAAGAGCATCCTGTATAGCTAGGGTGGGCGGGAGGAGTGGAGGGTGGGTGGGTAGAGCAGAGTAAAATTAAAAGGCCTTGTTGCAGGGATGGATAATGATTTGGGGCTAAGGAAGAAAGATAAAGTTACTTAAAAGGAATTTACGGCTGGGAGTGGCAAGTGGGGGGGGGGAGGAATGGAACGCAGTATAATTGCACTGCATATGGGAGCTTTCAGTGTGAAATAAAACATATTCCTTTAAATGAAAATTTAATTTCAATAACCATGATTATATTAGATGATTTTTCAGACAGGCTAAATATTTGAATAATAATAATTATTATAATTAGTGGCGAACGTGAACTTCCGCAAATGTTCGCGAACAGGCGAACCCGGCAAACCGCCATAGACTTCAATAGGCAGGCGAATTTTAAAACCCACATGGACTCTTTCTGGCCACAATAGTGATGGAAAAGTTGTTTCAAGGGGACTAACACCTGGACTGTGGCATGCCGGAGGGGGATCCATGGCAAAACTCCCATGGAAAATTACACAGTTGATGCAGAGTCTGGTTTAATCCATAAAGGGCATAAACCACCTAACATTCCTAAATTGTTTGGAATAACATGCTTTAAAACATCAGGTATGATGTTGTATCGATCAGGAAGTGTAAGGGTTACGCCCGCTTCACAGTGACAGACCAAACTCCCCGTTTAACGCACCGCAAACAACTGCAAACAGTGCATTTGCACAACCGCAAACTCCCCATTTGCACAAGGTTGGATACCGATCGATGGTTCGATATTCTGAGCCCTCTCTGATTTACTGTACACGACAACTGTATTACTGTACACAAATTTTATATAGCATTTTATGTTTGTTTGAGACCACCTTAAAAATATTGGATATAGCTAAAAATCATGATCACTATATACTTTCTCTACAAACCTCTAAACGAACCAAACTACTCATCCATCCGCTATACCACTTTATCCCACTTTATCCCACCTAGAACTAGTGCCCAGTTAAAATACTTGACTCTTACTTACCCACACTCAGTCATGCCACACACATTTCACCACTACTCTCACTGAATCCCTCTGACTACGGCTAAATTCATCGTCTACATCAGAACACTACTCCTAAGATTGTGTCTCGGGTCATTCATTTAGAATAGGGGCAGTTTCGGTCTCCTTCAACACTGACACTCCAGTGCATATTATTAAAAGATTGGGCAGATGGAAATCCTCAGTCTACAACCGATATATTCCTCATCCCGAGAAAGAAATGAGGAAAGCTTTTAAAAGCTTTTAAAAGTTTGGCTTTGTAAATTTGATGCAATAAGTGTGTTTTTCTTTAAAACCTTTTCACCCTCTTTGCATGAACCCGATTTACGTATATTACTAATATGTTTCTGAACATATATATTATATTATTCACTCACTCACTCACTCTCTGGGCCGGCCTAAGACATCATGCTGCCTAGGTCCAACGATAAATGACTATGGGGGATAATGTATAATAAACACAGGTTACTGGCTATGGGGGGGGGGATAATGTATAATAAACACAGGTTACTTGCTATGGGGGGATAATGTATAATAAACACAGGTTACTGGCTATGGAGGGAAAATGTATAATAAACACAGGTTACTGGCTATGGGAGGATAATGTATAATAAACACAGGTTACTGGCTATGGGGGGATAATGTATAATAAACACAGGTTACTGGTTGTGGGGGATAATGTATAATAAACACAGGTTACTGGCTATGGGGGAGATAATGTATAATAAGCACAGGTTACTGGCTATGGGGGGGATAATGTATAATAAACACAGGTTACTGGCTATGGGAGGATAATGTATAATAAACACAGGTTACTGGCTATGGGAGGATAATGTATAATAAACACAGGTTACTGGCTATGGGAGGATAATGTATAATAAACACAGGTTACTAGCTATGGGGAGGATAATGTATAATCAACACAGGTTACTGGCTATGGGAGGATAATGTATAATAAACACAGGTTACTGGCTATGGGAGGATAATGTAAAATAAACACAGGTTACTGGCTATGGGGGATAATGTATAATAAACACAGGTTACTGGCTATGTGGGGATAATGTATAATAAACACAGGTTCGCCAGGAACATGCGATGTTCGCCAGGAACTATTTTATTATAATAATAATAAAAAATAATACTGGGAATCAGTCTTTATTATTTCGGTTAGGATTTTTTTGTAAATAAATAATATAGAGCATGGTGTCTTACCCTTAATAAGCTTTGTGTACCAATATCCTATCTCCTCGTGTATGATATGGATATATTCGGTAAGAAATTGATACGCAAGAGGCTGCAATATTGTATATAACTTACTGTGCATGTAACTGGCTTCACAACTTTGGATCATCTACTTGATAACAGTAGATAATTACGCTAATTGTCAAATGATTAAATTATCAAAGCTTTCAGTTGTATTATATGTAAGAAATGTTGGAGTGTACATCTCTATGATTGACTTTTGGGCTTTTAAAATAAAATATATTAAAATGATTAGTGTGTAGAGGTTACAAGGGTCTTGTTAATCAAAAAAAGCAAGGATAATTATTCTCAGTTGGGACATTTGAAGTTTAATATTTCCAGGTTCAAAAGTCTCTGATCCAACTGTTATCAAGCAAAACTTTTGTGATTTAAAGGGACCCAATAGTCACCAGAACAACTACGTCTTTATGTAGTTGTTCTGGTCAGTATAACCTTTTCCTGCAGGTATTTTCATTTAAATACTACTTTTGTAAAGAAAAGGCACTGTTTACATTACTGCCTAGTGACACCTCTAGTGATAGTCACTCAGACGGCCACTAGAGGTGCTTGTGTATTTGCTGCACAATGTGCAGCACTGATGTTAAGCGTTTCAACTCTGTGCATGAAGATGCTGATTCTTTCCCATAGAGATGCATTGATTTAATGCATTTTTATGAGGAAATGCTGATTGGCCGATGTGGCATTTGGCTTCACCTCTCCCCACCTACATGGCTGAGTTCATCAGAATTGACAATCTCAGCGTATCCAATACTTTCCCACAGGAAAGCATTGGATGTCTTAGATTGTCAATTCTGATGATCTCATCTAGGGAGGCGGATTGAGCCAGCACCAGTGGACCCAGTTGGCACTGAAATAAAGGTAAGATTTAACCCTACTTAAGGGAGTCAAGGGGAAGGCCTTGCCTTCCTTAAATAGGATTAACATGTGTTTTTAACACTATAGGATATTAATACACATTTGTATTCCTGATCCTATAGTGTTCCTTTAAGACAAGTTTGATTGCTGACCGTAAGACATGTTAGTGGCCTGATTTTCTCTCATATCTTGTTTGGATATCACTGCCACTTATGAAGTATTTACATCAAACAAGAAACAAAGAATTTGGTGTTGAGCTATTTATTCTCCCCAACCAATCTGTATAAACATACATAAGCCAAAAAATAGGAAGATAACTGTTCTGGGAGCCGTTTCAAGGAGATATGCAGAAGAATTGCTGCTAAGGAGACTTTTTCTTTGTATCTGACCATGTGAGGGTGGAGACAGCTGTGTATCAGCATGGAGGACAGAGGGAACCAAGCCATGTATATGTAAGTATAAAGAATGACGATCTTAATGTATTATATTGTCTTCAAGGACTATGAATTAATACTGTTTTTACAACAAAACTGTAATGGTAGCCTAATTTAACAACCAATATTGATATATATGTTATTTTTATATACACTTTGTGACAGTAGTCACAGTCACTGGGGATGGAAGAAAGCCACTATGTTTGTGTCCCCATATTCCTTTTGTGTTTTAGTCACCTTGTGCCCATTATTGGTGCAGGGTATGTTGGATGTATTGCTTGTCTATGCCTTTCCCCCTCCCCCTTTTTCCTCTCCTATTGTTTCCCTAGCAGGGCGTTGTCCCAGGGACACTGTCAGACCAGTTTAAACTACCTGCCCTGTCCCTCCTCAATCTCCCATGAGCCCTTGCTATTGCCTGACCCCACCCGTCTTTGCTGTTTAACCATCACCAAGTGTCGTCTGGTGTTTTATCCAGGGTGGAAAAGGCTCTCAGTGATGCCAGTCAATCCTTGGCAACTGGGTCTGAAGTGCTCCAGGGTCCCCAGTAGCTACGAGGAAGCTGATTTAGTGGAGGTACTCGGTCAGAGTAATGGAGCTCAGTCACACACTTGTCTGTGTGTTTTATTTGTCCACATTTCCTAAAGAATAATCGTGTAAGAGGGTCATAATTCTTTCAATCTACCACCTGAGATAAACATTTGCCTGGTGATTAAATAGCAATTTTCTCATACATGTCAATGTGATATCTGCTCACTGCTTAGTCCTGTCCTCTCTTTTTTGAATGCTGGCACTAGGCAGGATTTCTTTCAGTTTCTCTCTTTTTATGGCCATGATTTAAAATTGTTGCATATGTCTTCAAAACAATTAGATATTTTTTCATTTTTTTTTTATTTCAATATATTAAAACATCAAAAAATGTATCATATGTAAAAAGTATAGTACAAAACTTATATATTTTTCATAAGATTAAATCATTTGCAAAGCTTATTCAACAATATTAAATCAAGCCTTATGTTGGCTCTCGATGGCACACTTACACAAAGTAATTGTAACATTGGAACTTCCAAGGCTCAACAACATTGAGCATTATTAAGAGCCTTTTTTTATTTATTTTTTTAAATATACTGTTTCACGTTTGAGCCAAATCAGTCATTACAAACGTATTGTGCACATCTTCAGCAGTTCGTCATTAAATGTTCTTCAGAATGGCATCTAACAAACGCAAATGAAATGGAGCATGATTGACTATAAAATGCTTGGAAAGCTTGGGTGCCATTAAGGAAATGGGGAGGGCAACAGGGCACCTGCAAGATAGTTATCTTTTGGATTTTTTCATGCATTGTGATTTATTGTTGTCTTCACTAGTAAAAAAAATAAAAAATAAAAAAACATAATCAGGCAATGTCTGTACCCTTAAACAAAGAAGCTGATAATCCCCTCCTATATCTGAATATGTTATCTGGCTCCTATTTTATTAGCAGATGTGCTGAGTCCTCTCCTGTATATGAGTTTATAAGGTTTTTGGAAATCTGCACTCTATCAGCTGTAATCTGCTACACAAAGTCTAGTGTTATGAAAGTATCTCCAGTTCTTTGTGCAAGAAACAACAGATCCTCTTGGGAACAGAATGTCTGAGGATGTGTATTATATAGATCCTTATGGAGTTCTTTTAAAATCTCATATAAAAATAGACAAAGCTTTACATTCGGTGCTGATCCTGTGAAGTTTAAATGTAAGTCTGTTAGGAAATAGGATCTACATGTTGTGAATAAACCAGATGTTAGCAACTTGGCAAATGTCATGTCTACCGGAGATAATACAAGAATTAACACAATGCCATTGAAAGCAGTGTTACTAAGCATGTTATCTCCCAAGTGCATGCAATATTTGCTCTCTTGAATACATTGCCCCTTGTTTATGAAGCAGTAAATACCCAACAGGTCTGAAAGCATTAATGTGTCATAATAAGATGCTGTTAAGGAACACAAATAGAGTACTCATTCTCTGTTTCTTGATCAAAGATTTTCTTTAGAAAACCTTTTGGTTTTCAAAGTTGACCAGTGGGTGTCCCTGACATTATTGGTTGTGCCTAATTTAAAAAAAGTAAAAAAATAACTCAGCAAACCTTCCATAATGAAAAAATCATTTACAAAATGGAAACTGGAGTAAATGCAAAGCTAAATCGTCACTGTAAAATTCTGGTTAGTGTTAGATCTATATTGGAAAAAAAAAATACAATGAAAAAAATGGCCTTCATTTTATTTTTTTATAAAGTTTTCCATTTTTGTATTCTTCTTTGCAAAATAGTATAATACATAAAAAATGTTACATGTAATATTAATATATCAATATATAAGGAAATATAAAGATATTAAAACATTCTCCAAAAAACTTAAATCATTTGAAAAGCATATCCAAAAATATTAAATCGAGACCTATGTAATAGTAGAGATCCCTGACTAACAAGTAGCTTTGTTACTGATTACATAGCTTTAGCTTGATAATTTTACAAACTAAGGCCTCATAATTAATATTGTCCGATAAGCTTAAAAAATGTTTTAATATTTTTGGTTAAAGTTTTAATAAAGATTTTAAACATATTAAAATTTAAAAAATATATATTATATAAAAATATAAATATATATAAAAAATCCTAATGTTACAACATTACAATTTTTTCTCAATATTAAATCACTTTAAAAGATTATCCAAAAATATTAAATAATTTGGAAAGCTTATCCAATATTATTAAATTGGGGCCTAAATGCTTTATTGTAATGGTCACTAAGCACTATCGCAAAGGTGAAGGTGTAGTCATATGTAAAAAAATATCACGGCAGCTATAAAATAGCTGTCCAGAATTTTCAGTTCTACCTGCCCAATGTCCATTTTCTCAGTAGAAAGGACCGAACTGGGGACAACACATGCATGAATTGTACTTGTTCTAATAGCTGTACGTAGCCTGGTGCACTAAACAGTGAAATGGTTTCTATATAAACCGATAGCAGGTGAGGTATGGATGCTAAAAATTTACATAGGAGTTCCACTTATATAAAATGATGAGTTGAACTCCTCCTGATTAATAAGCTACTTATACCTTAAACATCTTCTGGATAGGAGCTTATGAGATAAGTTCTCATATTCTCTGTTTATGAGATATGATTTTCTTCTCAGTTAGGGTGGTATCTGCAAGTAGCTCCAGCTAGACCCAATACAAATAAATAAGCAAGGGGAATTTAAAAGTATATATCTTTTTATTATTATTTTATTTTTTTGTTTGCATTTTTTGTAACGCATTATCTATGTAATACTTTAAAAACAGGGCACGTTGTCCTTCTTTATTTTCCATTTCAAATACAAATCTACCAAAAAATATAGACATCTGCAATGTGCCTTTCTGATATATTATTACATTTTACAATAAATGTTGCTTACTGTCTTCCCATGTGGCCAAATGCACTGAGTCAGAACAGTAGTTTTTAACACCAGGGTCAGGATCTGAAATTTGTTGTCATGCTATGCGAAAAGTTTCCATCATTTGGAGCAGACACATCATATTCATTAAATGAACATTCTAAGCACCATAACCACTACAGCCCACTACTGATTTGACATCTTACTGTGGGAGGGTGCCAGGTCACTCCTGGCCTCATACCCACTACAGGGGTTGTAATTGTTATGGTGCTTGGAGTGTTCATGTAAGGCCCCAGACATCTACCTGCAATACATTTGCACTGTAGAACAAATTTATTTCAGCAAATATAAATGTCAAAAGGGTCATGAAGGTAACCTACAAGTGAACAGCAGTACTGTGTAGATAATTTTGGTAATTATCAAATAAAAAATAGAAATATAAATAACATTAAATATTCAAAGAGTAAAAAAACAAAAAAAAAACACATACAACAAACAAATAAAAAGAATGTAAAAATGCAAGAACACATTGGGCATATCATCTATTGTAAAACAATAATGTAATCTATAAAAAAAATATCATTATTATTATTACTGTTCAATAATGCATTTTCTACAATACTTTATAGAAATGAACAGCCAAAAGACTTATGATGACTGCTAGCCTGATTTTACTGTTGGTACAGGCAAGCCGCGATCCCTGTGGGGAATCATGTTGTACTGTATTAATTAGGTGATGAAGTTGTTTGTGTAATTTCTAACTTGAGACTCAGATGTGCTGTCCTTAGTGACTATTCAAAGGGAGCAACTGATCTCATAGTTTGCTCCCATGTTGTACACATCTGAGTCACACAAGGATAGACCTCTGTGCAACAATTCCTATTTTAATAGTTCTCTGTAGGGAACAAAATCATTAAATCAGACTATGCAGCAGACACCTAGTGGAGATGCATAGAAAGAAAATATACAAAATACTTTTTTTATACTGTTACTTTGCAAGCAATAGAGAAAGCACAAGGGTTATTCACTAAACAGTGCATTGTTGTAACTCGAAAATAATCTTGGAAAGTTAAGGGAAAAATAAAAGAAATGCAAGAAATGTTCTCGTCCCACAATTTGCATGTCCTTTCTTAATGGGGAACTATCTCTTTCCAGGTTTTTTTAATATTCTGCTTACATATCCCTCTACAAATATGTTCATTTGTGGTCTGTAATCTAGCCATTGATTCTAGTGTGAGACTAAAGGGGTTATTCAAAAAAGTCAGAATGACCCTCTACTGAATGGGGCAATCCCATTTGCTGCTGTACATGGCCATTCAGATTGCAAAATCCAAACATTTTCATTAAATTCAGAACGTACGGATTTTGTAATTCAAGCCCCAAACGGTCGTCGCTGGATATCTGAAATCCTGATTGAATGCTGCAAATCCAGCCTGGGGGCTTTAAACTAATAAAAAATATTTACCTGCTGGCAGTGGTAGCAGCCAACAAGCAAGTAGTTAAAAACCCTTGGCAGCATTAGGGTTAATTATGTGATATCTGGTAAGTGCTTGACAAAGTGAAAACAAAGAATTAATACATAAAAAAATTCTATGGGGGTAATACAACCCCCTATACTACTAATGGAGGTATTTTATCTCCAAATGTTCCCACATGCTAAGCAGCAGGTTAGGGTATGTCTGCTAAATGTTTAAAACTAGAAACTGGGCACAGTCATTGCTGTTCTGTTTCTAGACAATGCACCATACCTATTGTAAAATAATGGTGGGAACATAGTCCTCCCATAACCCCACCCATGTGCATGTATGGAAGCTATTATAATATTTATTAGGGAGGACATAGTGTCCCCCCTTTACACAAACACACACACATATATCTGTCAACATTGAAGTTGCTGTTTAGTAGATAGGAGAGTGCGCTGGATCTTGTGTATTGTTTATTGTATAATATGGCCCCCAGCAGCACCCCATTTAAGCATGTTCAGTTGAGTGCAACCCCCCCCCCCCCCCATGTTCCATATATATATATATATATATATATATTATTTATTTGCCTAGGTGAGGTGTTTTTAAATAAAACTACTACAATCTCTAAGATTTGAAATCATAAGTGAGTGCGCAGGATTCTGTATTTTGTATATTTTGGCCCCAGCAGCACACTATAATGTATGCATGTTCAGGTGAGTGAAGCCCTCTTGGTTTTGTTTATATATATATATTATTTTTAATTATTATTATTATTTTTTTATATATATATTTATTTCTTTTTTCACAATTGCAGGGATCTTTTAACAAAAAGCTGAAGGGTTCAAAAAACTTTATTCACAGCTATCTCTGCTATTTTCCAGTCAAGCCCTTCCTGCCTCTATATTCACAGATCACCAGTCTTGCATGTTAACATTTCCCCTGTGGTGAGCACAAATGGTGATATTTCTGATTTAGGCATACTGGTAAGTCCAGCTGTGTTAATGACATTCACTTTTTGCTCCACGAAGGGACGTTGAAAGCCTTCACTTCTGTTTGTGCTTTGAGAACAGGGTCACGGAACACCATTCTAATCAAATCAGTCACCTCACCACCTTCCCTTAGTGCAGTTTTTCAATTGTACATCATGTGATGTTGTTCAGCATGGTGTCTAACAATTGTAAATCAATTACTACACTGTGGACTATTGAATGCTTTTGAAAGGGTTATGTTGCTATTGAGGCATAGAAAAACATGCACATGGGCTTCACTTTCAAAATGCTGCCAAATTGTTCAAGGTACATTAATGTATTTATTTTCATTAGTGTGAACAGCCGTCCACTTTTATGGAAAAAAAAACAAACAAAACAATTACAGTCACCTATAACCCTAACAGCTGGACAGTCTGCTCCCTGCAGCCTGACGCATTTTCATGATATGCGCCCACAGTGAGAGCGTGCTTTACGGTAATGCCAAACATAAAGACATTCGAAAATCAAAAGTCTACGATGAACAAGTATTATTAAATGTGCTTTCAGGCAAAATGTAATGATTGCTATTTATCATAACAAGCAATATTTTATATAGTTTGAGAAAAGGAACAACATCTTTGCACCAAAACCACTACATCAATATGTAGTGGTTTTGGTGCTTTGAGTGTTACAGCCATCTAAGATTCACATAGACAAAGGTCCATGGTTCAAGTCTCATGTCATAGAGTTTATAGTGTCGTACTCTATCATCAGTGGATCTCTCTCTTGAAACCTTCAATGCATCTGAAATTGTTTTGTAGCCCTCCCCAGGTCTGTGCCTCAACACAATTCTGTCTCTGATCTCTGCAGACAGTAACTTGACTTCCTGGTTTTGTTTTTGTTTTGATATGCAGTTACAGCTGTAAGATATAATATAGGTTTCTGTATTTCCAAAGATTTGGCGCAGGCAACCTTACAAAAACATTGTCCGCCCCCACCAATGGCTAGCAGACAATAATGCATACACATGCACCCGTTCACATTAACATAGATACATACGTGCATTACCACTCATGCTTTCTCAGAGATGCACACACAGATACAAACTGCCACACATATACAGAAATAGATACAATTTTCCAAATGCCAATAAACACACACACAGTTTCATACTACCGCATATATAGACACACTGCTGCACATATATACAAACAAATATACATTGCCACACACAGATACACACATATACAATGCACATACAAGCAGATTCACACAGCCACATATAAAGACACACCACCACACAAACACACAGTTACATACTGCCATAAACCGCACAGGCACACACTGAACTCTGTTTTAGCCACCATCCTCTTTGTCTACCTTTGAGCTGGAGGAGAGTGCTCCTGTGCAGCTTTCTTTTTGTGCTGGGAGGAAGTGAGCTGGCATGACTTCCTACTAGTGTTACCACACAGTGTCTGCTATGCCTCAAATCTAGAATGCGCTCAGTCTAATCAAGAAAGATATGTACATTTATAATTAAAATTATTCAACCCTCCATTGAAAATCAGGCTTATTGTCAAAATGTACAGACTTTCAGCTGTTTGCAAATCAAACAAAAGCAAATGAAATAGCTTAACACAACAAATGCTTTTAGCGGTTTCCCCATTTTCAACTGAAAATACAACTTATAATGAATTCTCCAGTTTTAAAATTATTCAACCCCCTGAATATAAGTCCTCACAACAGCACAAATGTGCAAAACAGGTGTCTCAAGTACACCGGAGACAACTAATCAAGGGCTTCATTAGGTTACACCATGAGTGCTTGAGCTGGAACACTTACAATACCATAAATGGCTAGGGGTTTGTTGAGTGTCGCCTTTGACTGCATGTTAGAAATATGGCTAAGTCAAAAGAATTTTCTACAAAGTTAGGAGAAGAGATTATTGCCCGTTATAAACAAGGAACAAGTTACAAAAAGACAGCGAGGGACTGAATGTTCTTATGGACACCGCTGGAAGAATAGTTTGCAAGTTCAAAGTTGAAGGAACAGTGGTTACACTACCAGGACACAAAAGAAAAATGAAGCTATTTATGGCTAGTAAGGCATACTAAACGCTGAAGGTTTCCGTGCCAGAAGACGTACGTCACTACTGACCCAAAAGCACAAGAAACGTTGGCGCCAAAGTCATATAAATAATCCACAGAAGTTTTGGGGTTCTGTTCTGTGTAGCATTGAAACAAAACTGGAACTTTTCAGCCCAATGGATTAGTGGTATGTTGTAAGAAAGAAAAATGAAGCATAAGCTGAAAAGAACACTCTGCCTACCATTAAGCATGGTGGTGGGATATGAAGAAGGCAGTTGCAGCATGCAAACCCAATAATATTACTGTACTAAAGATTCCTCAGGAATGCTAGCAGAAGATGGTATCTTGTTATGCATCTTATTTAGAGCAAGTCAAAACAGCAAAATGGTGCTCTACTACATACTTAAGGTGTTTGCCTTTTAAGTTGCATTTTTAATTGACTTTGGGAAAATGACTACAGCATTCATTGCATTGAGCTTTTTTAATTGCTTTTGTTTGATTTGTTCATTGAAAACAGTTGAAAGTCTGTAAATTTTGACAATTCAATGGGGCTTGAGTAGGGCCCCTAACAGAGTACGTCTGTCACCTGGCCCAGGCCTACAGGTAACTCCAATCAAATAGTCTTCAATCAAAGAGTAGAGACATCTCAGAGTAGTGAGCAGAGGAAGTGTCAACACAAAGGATGTGAATCCTTATGTAAATGGGACATTTTAGTTTTGTTCTGTAATTATAGGGTATTACTTGTATATTGATTTAAACAATTGTAGTATAATCCTTCAGCATGAAGTAAAAAAAATCAAGGGGTCTAAATACTTTCTAAATGCACTGTATTTTCAACCTTTTTACATTTTTCTTATTTATATTTCTTGAGAACTGTGCACACACATTTCTTGACATTAGTATTATTATTACTGTTTACTAGTACTGTTTTGTGTTTTTCATTTTCCTCATCTCCTTTAGTGTGCATCCAAAACTGTTTTGGTCATCTTATCTCAATTTTCTTGCTGTATGGCCCTGAGCACTTACATAATAGAAACCCTTTACGAAATAACTACCAAGCAGTTTTGGATCAAGATAAATGACCCGTTGCATATATCTATTGTGTAAAAAAATGGATGCAATAAATTATTTAGTAAGTACATATATTTTTTTTGAAATCCTTCATTGTTTTACATTGTTTCCCTGATGCATTGTGTGACGCTTGATAAAAAAAGGAACATAATATTTTAATTTTGTGTTCTTTTTTAAAAACAATCTTTACTGTATCAAAATACCACAAAAGAAACACTCCAATCATTTTAAAAACTACAGCCCTCTGTAATTGTAACGGTGGTACCTCCCTAGTTTAATATGTCAAACTATTTTCGAATGGTTTGAACATGTACATGAATCCATGGGTACCTATGCTGCATCCGATCTTCTCTTGCAGGAGTAGCTGGAAGTCTCTATTCAGCTAAGCATGGTTGATACAGAACTACTCTCATTTCTGCATGTCCTAGTCTGCATGATCTTGGAGCAGACTACCTAAATGGGACTCGGGTAAGTTGTCATAGAATAGTAAAATAGTTTGTCAAATTACACTGTACACTCAGGCTGTAGTAGTGGTTATGGTGCATGGAGTGTTACTTTAAGTGTAATCCTATTGAAAATGTGCTTAACCCCTTAAGGACCAAACTTCTGGAATAAAAGGGAATCATGACATGTCACACATGTCATGTGTCCTTAAGGGGTTAAAAGTGCAAAAGTAAAACAAAAGTGTAAAAATGACTAAACTAATTTAATAATGTATTTAAAAGATAATAAAAAAACAGCCTATGAGGACTTTCAAGTACCAAATACCTATGTTGTATAATGGGCTTTTACATGGAATGTTTGTCCCATGTTCAAATATGTGATTATATTTGTGGAAATTAGAGATAAATATGCCAAGTGCCCAGAGCATATAGTACAGAGGTTTTTAGCACAGCAGATTGTTCAGCATGTATTAAATGAATGGCTATTAGGGGAAAAACTCATGGTAATGCATGCATATGTTTACCGATCTAGAAAAACAACAAAATGTCAAATAATAGATCTAGATAACATTTAGGAATACACCATACTCTTACACTATATTATTTTATTTCCTATTTATAACCCACACAGAGCTCTTGATCTTTGTCTCTAGGAGTATCAATTAAACCTCATCAACGAGGCCAATGGGAGCCCAAAACAATCCTAATGTGTTCTGTGCCACTCTTCCTGAAAAAAGGTTTCCTTATACCCATAAGATATGACAGATATGAACATTCCTTTGAGACATGAATCTGTAGCTTTATCCATTCTCAGTAAATATTTCTAACTGTTTTTCTAACTGGGCTCCATATTACAGACAACGAGCTATTAGAGCTGTTAGATATTTTAAAATAATATGTAATGTGTCATTGGTCTAAAAATGTATAGTCTGTTAAATAGCACCGCTCACTTCTCTTTTTAAATTATTTTATTCCTCGTTATTATTTTGGAAGACACATGGGTAACTTAGAAATGATCGCATCCAATTAGTAGAATAACAAATATATCAAATACAAGAGTAAATAGCAAATACACAGAAACAAACTTAACGAGGAAGAGGATTATGCTACTTTTTGCGTTTTTTTATTTTTATCATTCCTCTTACAAATGTAGACAAATACAATAGTACATCTTTGGATTCACTTTTATATTTGCCTCATTTGATTTTGCAATAATGTACTGAAGAAAACAAACATCAGTGTCTCTAAAAACATATGTATTTAGGGTCAACAATAGTTCATAGGTGTCATTAAAGGTACTCCACCATCAACCATTGATAGTTTCTTGTTCAATATTATATTTTTATAGTGATCTACATTTTACATTAATATATTATGACTTCATTATGACGATCAGCTATTTGTCAGTACCTAAGTTTTACGTTTTCTCCTGTAAACCTTCAACAAAGCTATACGTTTCAATCAAGCCATAACTTAAGTTATAACATGTATACTGTTAATACCATGATATAAGAGCAGCATATGGTGCCAAATGTGTATTTCACTTATTTTTATATTTCTCAGCATTCCATTAATGTGTACACCAATTTTTGATTAACTGAGCATTCATCCAAAGTTGAAGATAAAAATGGTCCTCCTAACCTATCAATTAATTCACGGCATACAGGGTGATGCAGATGCTATAGCATATATAGCATATATTAGAACTCAGTGATAGGTGACGTCACTCTGTTCCTATACTTCCTGACTGACAGCTGGGAGAAAAAACTATTTCGTAAGTATAATTTCTGTGGAGCTCTGCTATACACTCAGACACACAAACACTATGGAGCTTCTAGAAAAGTGGGACATTAGGATAGAAAAATGGAACAGAGGTCCCAAAATAGGGACTGTCACTAATAAATAGGGACACCTGTGAGGTATGCTTACCAGAGGCATTTGTTTTTTATGAATAAACATACAAAGGTTCATTGTGGCCTATTATGCAAAATGGTGATCAGTTAATTAAATAGGAATAAAAACACACAGATTAAAATTAAATTTGTTGAAACTTTGGAAAGAACATTATAAAATGGAAAAATATATTAAAACTATTTTTTTTGTCTAGTGACAGACTATTTAACATTGTGCTTTGCAGCACTTGTTCACCTGTTAGCCTTTTGTGTCCCTCAGTAGCATTCTTTTCTTAACGCATTAACACCACAACAAACAAAAATATACAATAAATGTAAAAATAAGAGAGCAAATTGTATTGTTGGCAATCTTCCAAACAGACAGAAAGATCCATAAATGCTATAGCTGGCAACACAGTCTTTAAAATTGCTGTATTCTTATCAGAGATAAGCATCTTGCTGTCACAGCTGGTGACAGAGACTTCACTTTGTTCCATTTGAATCCACCCCCAGTGATCAGCTACCTAAGAAAACGCTTCTTCACCGGATGATATTTCTTAATCAAAATACGACAGAATGAGTTTGCTCTCATGGTGAGTGAATCAATACTTCATTTTAGCTTGTAGCTTGATATTTCTATGATGCTCTACTAGATTTTTTTTGCAAATTTGTTATTGAAGTACTATTGAATGTAAGTATAGGAAAAATAACTTCAAAAGTCTCTACATAAGTTGGTCTAAGAATGTACAGCTTATTTATATAATGTGTGAAAGCAAGAGACAACTTGCAATGTCCACATTTATTTTAAACGATAGCTTTTACTCGTACACATTAGTTTTTCTCGGTTATATAACAAACCTATGTGTAGATGACTCCTTGAATTCCCCCTGGGCCACTGCCAAATGACAGAGAAATCATTCTAGGTCACCAGAAAGAGATGTGTGAAGATGTCCCAGTTCTTTTAAAGACATTCACAGTTGAACCAAAGTTTTCTTGCTAATACATCACTTTTTTGTTTGGCTTACTATGATGTAATTGAAATGTAACCAATAATGCATTATATTTGATTACTGAGCATTGACGTTATGCTTGATGATTGTCTTTCAGTACTAGTATTGTAAAATGATCAGTGTGGGAGAAGAATCAATAAAACATGATCTTATATTAGGTTTGATGGGAGCAGATGATTAGGTGATATAAAGGTCAAAGCTGGAAAAAACTTGGAGGTCTACAACCAAAGCAAGCCCAAATGTTTTGTATGAAATGATGTGCACAAACAGGTATCAGTACAAACACAAAAAAATAAGCTGTATAACTTTTAAGGCCACATACATTTGAAGAACATATATGGGACCTGGCCATACCTAGCACTCTCACTTGTAGGGCCCAGGCTGTTAGGTCTACTTGAATGCTAGTGCTATAGGGAGAATAGATAAATGATCTAAATCAGTTTAACCACTAGAACATGCTGTATTGTTTATGGTTCCAGGAGTACCCTAGCACCGCACCATTGAAAGTAGTCAAACTATTTTAGAACTGTTTGATTTCTTGTCTGAAGTTTGCCTGTCACTAATCCTGCCTCTAGTACAGCTCAGTAACAACCAGAACCTATCTGCCTGAGCAAATCCCAGTGGTGCATGTCTTAGCTCATTGGTCAGTATTTTTTTTTTTTAATTTTCTTTTATTGATTTTATATCTCAAAGAATTAAGCATAAGCATGTTGGTTACAGAAGAGAAGAAGTGGTGGTTAGAACAAGCATACAGTATATACATTATTGAAGAGGTTACCCACTTTCATTGTACAATACATTGGTGATATGCCATAACATTAGATAACATAAAGCGTTATACTCTCTGCATATGAATGCTATAAGTGAAATACATCTCTGGATTGCCTGTCTGTTAAATTTTTGTCTACCCCTTGATAAGCTTCAATATGTCAGCTTTGACGCACCTTTTGGTACTTCAAGTGATAGCATACTTCATCTCTCAGGTCGTCTTATTTTGCTAGATATGAGCTTAAACACATATATAAACTGGGGGAGGGGGGAAAAAGGTAACTCAGGGTGGTTGGGATAGGGGGAGGGAGGGAGTTTCCTCATCTTAATGCGCCGTGGTTTTGAAATATTGTGTGCCCGGATAGATTTGTTTGATTAGAGATTGGAGATACATGCTGTCTGAGGCATGTTTTCTAGTAGAGATATTTTAGTTGCTCGGGGAGGTGTGTGTGTTTTGGGAGACGTTTTCCATCCCGCTGTTTGGTTGCCTTGATTCCCACATTCTCCAAGCTTCCCTCCAGAAGGGTCTAGGGGGCATAGTCAGTCTGGCCATGGTTTCGTATGACTTGGTGGACTGTAGTGTCTGTATACATAGGTTAATGTTTGGGGATTTTTCAGATAGCCAGGTTTTGCTAATTATGGAGAGAGCTGCAATTATGATGTGATAAGAAAGATATTTTGTGGTTTTCGTTATATCATCGGGGAAAAGTTGCAGTAAGTAAATCTTCGGGTTAAGTGGTAATCTTATCCCGGCTGAGTCTTGTATTAATTGCCTCACTTCATCCCAGAATTGTGTTATCTTGTGACATGTCCACCATATGTGGTACATAGTTCCCGGTGCAGCTTTACATCTCCAACATAAATTTGATCTGTCGGGATCCATATGCTGTAGCCGTGTGGGAACCATGTACCACCGGTATAGAATTTTTCTGGTTAGTTCTATATGTGCGGCGCACAGGGTGAGTGTTTTATTTGCAAGGAAAAATTTTGACCATTGTGTGTGGTCTAATGTCTCTTGGAAGTCCGATTCCCATGCCCTGACAAAGGAAGGTTTCCCTGTATGGTGTTGTCGTGTTAGGAGGGAGTATAATGAGGAGAGCAATTTTATTTTCTTTGGATTTTGCATTTGAGTGCAAAGTTCTACAATTGGCGTTATATGGGAGCTCGTTGTTTTATCTATTTCAGCCGCCATTGTGGGTATTTGCTCCTTGAGCCAAGATCTTATTTGGAGATAAGATAGGAAAGCTGAGTTGGACAGACCAAATGTAGTTTGGAGGTACTGGAATGGGTATATCATTTGGCCATTTAATAATTGTCGGATTTGGGATATCCCGCATGCGGTCCAGTGGGCCACGGAGAAGGTGGGAAGTAGAGGGGCAAGTGCAGTCAGGGGGGTCATTGGTGTTATGGAGATTTTTTCTTTGGTTTGCTTTTGGAATGTGTCCCACATAGAGAGAGTGAGGGATGTAGTAGGTAGTATGTGGACATTTGTGGGTCTGAGATGGTGCGGGAGCCATGCAAGTTCTGCGAGTGTATGACCGTCTGTGAACGGAGCTTCGATGCTGAGCCATGTTGGTTGGGTGTCTAGGTGATGTGCTGAGATTAACGGGCTCAGTTGCGACGCCATGTAGTACTTAGTTATGTTGGGTACTCCTAGCCCACCCTCTCTAAACGGCCTATGTAAAATTTCGGCAGCCACCCTGGGTCATTTATAGTTCCATATATAGTCGCTGAAAGTTTTTTGTATAGCTTTCAAATAAGGAGGTGGAAGTGCGATGGGTAGGGTACGGAATAAATATTGTAATTTGGGGAGAAGGATCATTTTTATTGCTGCTATGCGGCCTAACCATGACACATACTTCCCCTTCCAGGTAGATAATCTTTGTGCTATTTCTTTGGCTATCACTACATAATTGGCTTGGAATAGGAGTTTGGGATCGGTTGGGAAGTCTATGCCCAGAAACGTGAGGCTATTATTGTCCCATTGGTAGGCATATGTGTTTTTTAAGGTGCCTAGTGTTTTAGTTGGCAAATATAGATGCATTACTTTTGTTTTGGTTATGTTCAATTTATAATATGAGCAGGCGCTATATGCTGTTAGGTGGGATGTGACATGTAGCAGTGACTCGTGTGGATTTGTGAACGTTAGCATAATGTCGTCCGCAAACATTGTGATCTTGTGTTCGGTTTTCCCAACTTTAATTCCTTGTATATGTGGGTCGTTCCTTATTAGTTGCGCTAAAGGCTCGAGGGCCAAAACATAAAGGAGAGGGGATAGGGGGCAGCCTTGTCTAGTTCCATTCGTTATTGGGAATTGCATAGACTGAAACCCGCTGTTTGCTACTTTGGCGCACGGAGCAGAGTATAGTGCTGCTATTAGAGATATGAACCTCGGAGGGAAGTGAAATTTCTCAAGGACAGCAGCTAGAAAACCCCAGTGCAATCTGTCGAATGCTTTTTCAGCATCCAGTGACAGAAATGCACTGGGCTTCATCCCCTTTTTCGCGACGTGCTAGAGATTAAGTAATTTTCTCGTGCCGTCCGCTCCTTGCCTGCCCCTGACAAACCCCACTTGATCTTCATGTATTAGAGCAGGGAGCATTTGTGATACTCGGTTTGCATATATCTTTGCCAGAATTTTCGTGTCTTTGTTTAGCAGGGATATGGGTCTCATGTTCTGTGGTATAGTTGGGGGCTTGCCTGGTTTTGGTATGGTTGCAATATGGGCCAGGAGCATATCTGGTGGCATAGTGCTTGTGTCTATGATTTGATTTATTGTCTTGAGTAGGTACGGGCCTAAGATGTCGGAGTATGTTTTATAGTAAGTATTTGTAAACCCGTCAGGGCCTGGTGATTTCCCCGACGGGAGAGCCCTGATGGCTTCTGTAAGTTCTGCTAGTGTAATCTCGGCCTGCAAGGCGTTTCGCTGATTCGTGTCCAGCGTGGGAAGAGTGGATTGTTTCAGGAATGATTGAATTTCTTGAACTGTCGGCTGATGCGTAGTAGAGTCATTTTTAAGGTTGTACAGCGACGTATAATACATCGCCATAGTGTTGTTAATGTCTTGCGGGTCGAAGACTTTTGTGCCCTGTGGTAGGTATGGGATTTTAGATTGGCTTTGTTTGTGCCTCAAGAGAGAAGCTAAGGCTTTGCTCGCTTTATTACCCTGACAATATGTGTGGGTGCGTAGTCTCTGTAGTGTGGATGTTGTTTTGGCTAGTAAATAGTCATTGAGTTTCTTGGTAGTATGGCTAGTAAATAGTCATTGAGTTTCTTGGTAGTATGTGTTATGGAATTTTGTCTTGTTCATTGGTCAGTATTGATCAGTTGATAATCTCAGCCAATGAGCTAGCTCTAGAGAGCCAACAGAGTCTTCTAGTTGGAGTTTTCAGTTCTCACTTCTGCCAACAAGAAGGTAGTAAGCAGTGCCTGACAGATCCCAAGTACGAAGTCAAACACTTGACTAGATATCATGGGGGCTGTGATGGCAACAAGGCTCTATTGGCCTTATAACCACTTTAGCAGGTTGTAGTGGTCATGGTGCTTGGAGTGTTCCTCTAAAGGGTTATATTTACCTGATACACTTGGAACCTTCATCTTGTCCAACCCTATTATTCTTAATTTCCTTGCGGTTTCACATTTGCTGTGTCAGTTGTAGTTCTCATGCAAGTGCGAAAGACATGTATTACAAAGCATACATACAGGAAAAAGCATTGTTGCAATGGGGAAGCATATAAGAGCCTCATCTGTTTAAATGATAGTCTAAGGGAGTAGTGGAGCGTTCAGGAATGCCGCAGCCATCAGAGATACTACTCTGCTAAAACTACCTGACACCTTATTTGTTGTGTCTAAAGTTAAATATCGTGGCGCCAGTGATCCGTAACATTAGGAACAGTTGCGTGTAGGACTTTTCGAGTGAGAAGTGCAGGATGGAATTGTTGCTGGAAGGATAAGAACTAAACTATACAGTACATGCTAGAGGGTATTAAAACATTCATTGACACTCATATCATAACCCCCGCTAGTAGGGACCAGAGAATATCAGCGTCTACAGTACGGTAGAACGTGCATCCAGTGGCCAGTATTTAGTAGTGTCTGTCAATGGTTATTCTTTCAGCAGGTGGGGAAGCCCTTGGGCGGTGCGTGGTGGCATGGCAATTTAGGTATTATTGTGTAGTGTATGACTGGGTGGGTACTGTGAGTAATTCTAGGCTAAGGCCCCTTTGGGCGATATGCGAGTAGGTACATGTCTGTATTTGGACCAAATAGTGAGGGTGAGCGCAGTCACCGAGTTGGGTGGTGTATGAATGTGGATCCCTTGTGGAGTATTGCGTATGTGGCCGAGTCAACATATGTGGTTTGACCTGTGGGACGTATATTGCAGTGAAAGTATAATAGCGTTGATGATAAGTGTCTTCTGAAAAGGCTTGGCTTGTAGCAATGCCCGCAGTGGGTGCTCGTTAAGTCGTGGGGTGTTTATGATGCAGAGTTGCGCAGGTCTCGGATGGGTACCAGAAGTGAGTTCAGTGCTAGTGGTGATTGTTCTCAATGTGTGCCAGTGTTTCGAATAGAGGTCTGGTAGGGATGGGTTTGGGGGAAGCAGGGGTGAGGATCGATGGTGTATGTGAAGGAGAATGATAGTTATTCTGTTTTGTTCTGAGGTTCTCTAAAGACAGGAACGATTTACCTCAATTAATTGTTATTTTCTATATATATATATATATATATATATATATATATTTAAATATATCTATAATGTCTTATTTTGAGCAAGAGCTTTTGTCAACCCCAACTTCAAGCTTTTTGGACGTGATGTGAAAGTCTCTATTTTAAATCATTTTAATAAATACTTTGTGCTGTATGCCCTTTTTCATATTTGTAAACATTTTATCAAGCAATCAGTTTCACATATTTTTAAAAATGCATTTCTCCTTAGTTTGCAAGCAGAATTTCCCATTGTATTATTTCTCACTCTCCTCATTTAGAAATAGTTGTCACTAATCATTTCAATGCATTTAGGACCAAATATATTATAGACATCTCAATATTTGCTTAACCCCTTAAGGACACATGACATATGTGACATGCCATGATTCCCTTTTATTCCAGAAGTTTGGTCCTTAAGGGGTTAAAATAATCTAATGTAAAATTGCATTAGAAACTTGTGAGTCAAAGCTTTTTAAATGACAACTCAATATTTTACTTGAGAAAATCCAGAAGTATAGGTACTATAATTTAAATATAACACCAAAGTGGCAAACAGTGCCAGTAGTATTTTGTAGATTCTAACCCTCTGTGGGTACATGTCTCATTCATCATACCTTTGGATAAAATAAAAATTCTGATACAATTAATGTCTAATTATACCCTTGTCTAATGGGAGGACATGGTCACATTCATGCCTGAAAGCTCTGGAATTCAAATTGCCACTCTTAATTTAGTTCAAATAAATCTGTATTGACCCCCAGCTTTCTACTGGAGTTGAAAAATGTTTCTTTAGACAATATGCAAATGAGGAGTTTTGCCTAATTGGTGGAAAATTGATTAATTTCCACTAAAGAGAAACCGCAGGGAAAACATTATCCATTTTTAAAATTATTATAAAGATAATGCATTCAAAAAATGAAAAAGTAGAATATAATAATAAAAAAAAAAATTACTCACCTTAAAAGTTTCCCTTGCTGCACTGCTTGGTTGGTTCACTTGCAGTTGCAAACAGACCCCACCAACATTAGGAAGAAAGGCTTGTCTCATACTCTCGCATCCAGCATCGGTTTTACCATCTGCAAACAAGCCTCTTCAATTGAACGCTGCAACATTAAGGCTCAGATCCCTGTTTTTATTTGCATAGTCTACTTGATAACGCCTTGCAAGGCGAAACGTGTTGTAGATTTTTTATATTTTTTGTAATAAAATAAATTTCTAATACTCTCTATACCTGGCATCCTGATTTTACCATCTCAAGCGAGGACTAAATAATCATAGGTGGGGAATATACCACCAGCGCCCTATTCATCGAGCAGTAAACCTGCTCAAAGAAATGTGAGTACATCTCCTCTACAGTAATTTATTTTTATAATTATTGAATACAGTGAGCACTATATTTGCTATATTTCTCCTTACCCGGTCCGGAATTGTCAACATTGGAAATGTTTGGAGAAATTATCTACCACACATATCCTCGGAGTGGGGATCATTCCACTTCACGCTATACACACCAGAGCTGGACATAGCTCTGGTAAATGTTAGTAGAATAAAACCCATACAGCACTATATACATACCTCATTATATACTGTACCATTGGAGTCTCTCTTCTTATGTCTTGCATGTACTTGTGGAACTACAAGAACCAAACCTTCCAGGATGTCTAATTTTATCAAGCTTGGCTGTTCTTTCTAAAACTTTTAATTATAATTTTTCCTTTTTTATTTCCTTTTTTATTTGCATTTTATATGTTTTATTGGGTATTCTATCTCTATTATTATTTCGGAATATTCCAATTTTTATAAGGCGCAACCTTACTCCTTTGCATTTTTTTCTCAGATCCCCATACCATCTGCAAACAAGCCTCTTCAATTGAACGCCGCAACATTAAGGCCCAGATCCCCATACCATCTGCAAACAAGCCTCTTCAATTGAACGCTGCAACATTAAGGCCCAGATCCCCATACCATCTACAAACAAGCCTCTTCAAATCTACTCAGCATTTGTGTTTTCTTTTAGTAAATTCCTCTGTCAGGATGAAAAACACATTTAACAAAATGAATAACTATATAACTAAATAACTGAACATTTTAGAATTATCCAGCTAGGAAGAAGCAAATACCTGTGTTATAAAATAGTTGTTTGATATAGACATCGACCTCTCCACATACAGATGAATAAAAACAGGTCCAATGTACTCAAAGATAAGGTGTGTTGCATCTGTTTATCATGGTTTATGAGAATATAAAGCCCACATAAGCCTTATACATAAGGAATGGGCAAACGTTTCTAAAGAATTGTGTAACATATCCCAGTATATGCCGCATTTGTCCATTTGTTTGAAAGGAAGTGAAATACACGCTCATGTGTTACTTGAATGATAAGGAGTCTTTTTCAATTCTCTCTTCTCAGCTTAGTAGAAAAGATTTAATTATTTTTGCTCTGAATTATAACTCTTCCAGACTGACATATTCTGTTCTTATAGATATGTATGTATGTATGTTTGTCTTAATTTCATTTCAGGAGTGTTTAATTTGTAATTATATTTAATATGTAATTCTCATATTCAGTTTAGTAGAATATTTATCAGAAAAAAATTGACTTTCAGCAAGGCAATGAATTAGAATTGGATGCTTCCTGTATAATCAACATGTCACATATTCCATTATCTTTGTATTCAGACCTTCTGCTTTGTGCTCAGGAACCATGTAGTCAGCCACAGCGTTTAGGCATTTGTGACTCTCAGAAAATATAAATCCCACACACAACAAGCTTCTGTTAATGGTGGCGATGAGCACATGTTTATGCATATCATGAATCACAGCACTTTGCTCTCGATAAAGGACACATTAAAAATAATGCCAAGGGGAGTTGTAATGTATACATTTCACTACAGATGAATCAACATAAAAATGAACGAGCTGTGCATTAATTAAAATGAAACCGAAAAAAAAAAAGCTGAAGAGGTTTCAAGAGGTTAAATACCTTTAATTGAACAGAGGTTGTTGGCAATCGCAGTTAATAGTTAGGCCACGGCATTGTGATTCAGTATTTGCTGCTAGTTTGGTATAGAGCTTTAGTTTTGGTAATATGAGCCGCCTGATGCAGCTGTCAGCTCTTTCCTATGACCTTGCAAAAAAACACTTCAGCTTAAGTGCTTCGGTCACAAAATATAATGCGTGTGCTCTTCAGCTCATACTGTGCCTGCAAAATTTTATGTGTATCGCTGTATAGAAAAAATGCTGTTAATGACAACCTTATTTTTTGTTTCAGTGAAAAAGGTCAGATTTCCTTCAAAATGTAGTTTATCATTGCCTAGCAATGTGAATGTGTAACCTTAAGGCACGACTTTTCAGAGTTGTATATATTGTTAATAATTTATGATTTTAATTTTTTTTTTTTTACTTAATAAAGATAAGGGAACAGAGCTGGCAAACAAACTCAAATTTTACAGTCAGGTCCATAAATATTGGGACATCGACACAATTCTAATCTTTTTGGCTCTGTACACCACCACAATGGATTTGAAATGAAATGAACAAGATTTGCTTTAAATGCAGACTTCCAGCTTTAATTTGAGGGTATTTACATCCAAATCAGGTGAACGGTGTAGGAATTACAAGAGTTTGTATATGTGCCTCCCACTTTTTAATGGACCAAAAGTAATGGGACAGATTAACAGTCATAAATCAAAATTTCACTTATTAATACATGGTTGCAAATCCTTTGCAGTCAATTACAGCCTGAAGTCTGGAACGCATAGACATCACCAGACGCTGCGTTTCATCCCTGTTGATGCTCTGCCAGGCCTCTACTGGAACTGTCTTCAGTTCCTGCTTGTTCTTGGGGCATTTTCCCTTCAGTTTTGTCTTCATCAAGTGAAATGCATGCTCAATCGGATTCAGGTCAGCTGATTGACTTGGCCATTGCATAACATTCCACTTCTTTCCCTTGCTTGCTTTTGCAGTATGCTTCGGGTCATTGTCCATCTGCACTGTGAAGCGCCGTCCAATGAGTTCTGAAGCATTTGGCTGAATATGAGCAGAAAATATTGCCTGAAACACTTCAGAATTCATCCTGCTGCTTTTGTCAGCAGTCACATCATCAATAAATACAAGAGAACCAGTTCCATTGGCAGCCATACATGCCCACGCCATGACTATACCACCACCATGTTTCACTGATGAGGTGGTATGCTTTGGATCATGAGCAGTTCCTTTCCTTCTCCATACTCTTCTCTTCCCATCACTCTGGTACAAGTTGATCTTGGTCTCATCTGTCCATAGGATGTTGTTCCAGAACTGTGAAGGCTTTTTTAGATGTTGTTTGGCAAACTCTAATCTCGCCTTCCTGTTTTTGAGGCTCACCGATGGTTTACATCTTGTGGTGAACACTCTGTATTCACTCTGGTGAAGTCTTCTCTTGATTGTTGACTTTGACACACATACACCTACCTCCTGGAGAGTGTTCTTGATCTGGCCAACTGTTGTGAAGGGAAATAATTCTTTCACCAGGGAAAGAATTCTTCGGTCATCCACCACGGTTGTTTTCAGTGGTCTTCCGGGTCTTTTGGTGTTGCTGAGCTCACCGGTGCGTTCTTTCTTTTTAAGGATGTTCCAAACAGTTGATTTGGCCACACCTAATGTTTTTGCTATCTCTCTGATGGGTTTGTTTTGTTTTTTCAGCCTAATGATGGCTTGCTTCACTGATAGTGACAGCTCTTGGATCTAATATTTATAGTTGACAGCAACAGATTCCAAATGCAAATAGCACACTTGAAATGAACTCTGGACCTTTTATCTGCTCCTTGTAAATGGGATAATGAGGGAATAACACACACCTGGCCAAGGAACAGCTGAGCAGCCAATTGTCCCATTACTTTTGGTCCCTTGAAAAGTGGGAGGCACATATACAAACTGTTGTAATTCCTACACCGTTCACCTGATTTGGATGTAAATACCCTCAAATTAAAGCTGGAAGTCTGCATTTAAAGCAAATCTTGTTCATTTCATTTCAAATCCATTGTGGTGGTGTACAGAGCCAAAAAGATTAGAATTGTGTCGATGTCCCAATATTTATGGACCAGACTGTATAATTTGAGTTTGTTTGCCAGCTCTGTTCCCTTATCTTTATTAAGTAAAAGCAACATTTAAATCATAAATTATTAATAAGAATTGTGTTGATGTCCCAATATTTATGGACCTGACTGTAGTCATACAATTAATAGTACCAAGCATTACATGGTAAATATTTTGACAGATAGGCTAGCTAGAGGAACAATAAACAGGATATAATGTTAACATATACTATTGACTGCTGGTGCTGTAAATAGGATAGTCTTAAGACTACAAACACATCTAAACATGACTCTAGGAACCACAAAAAACTAAACAGTCACTTAAATATCAAAATAAAGTTCTCAGGGAGATCCTTCCAAAAAAGTGTGTGTATATCAATTTTAAAGGAAGATATTGCAGGAGTATAGAAAGTGCAACAGTGAGCTACACAATTAATAAGGGGTATGGAAAACATTAGTTATGAAGAAAGGCTTGAAAAACTGCATTTGTCTTCTTTAGATAAAAAGTATAAAAGGTGCTTTGGGAGATGTGATATCACTACATTTTTGTATATGTTTACAACCATATAGAGGTTCATTAGTAAGAATATACAACAGAAAGAGGTCACCCATTGAGACCGGAAAAAGAAAGGTGTTTTTGTTTAAGCAGATGAAAGGGTTCTTGATATTAAGAACAATAAAGATGTGGACTTATTTGCAAAAATATGCTGTCTTATCAGATTCTATATATTATGTAGTTTTTTACACAAAGGCCTGGATGTTTTGTTGTTGTTGCAAAAACAGAATAACAAGGATATAATTGATATGTATGAGAACAGGTTGTTGATATACGGAGAAATGTGATTGCCATTATGGAGTCAACAAGGATTTTGTTTTCCATTGTTTGAAATGGCTACAATTGGATTATTTGCTTTTTTTCAACAGCATAATAATGGGTTTCAAATGATGAGCTTGATGGAGAACACTAATTCACTAAACAGCAATTTCAAGGCTCACATAATGTAATAGTTGTATTTTAAAACACCTCACCTCACATAATGGGGGTTTGTTGCAGTATATGATTATATATTGCATAAACCTGCCACAATGCCAATGTACCCTATTCTTGGCAGGTCCAACTCTAGCAATGTGTATGTATGCATAAGTTGCCTTCTTGCATATTCTGGATTCTTGAGTGTTAGCACATACATTCTAATGTTTTTTGTATCTCTCCCCCTTCTAGTACTATCTCCTGCCCTGTTTGTTTGTTTGTTTGTTTGTTTGCTCTCTCTACTCACAGAACATTTATGACCCGAGGACAAATGGTGCCCTTACCATAATCAGACCCGTGCCTTATCTGCACTAGTGCCACATTAACCCCTGTATCACAACTCAACTTTGCATTCTATGTCTTGTTTTGCTCAGAAATGCTTTAGACTTGTGAATATTGAGAATCTCCTGAAAGCTTGTCATTCCAAAATTCAATTTCCAATAAAAAAGGTATTACAAAATATCTGTTATTTTACATCTGTATATATACCTAGAGAATAATCAATGGCATGGATTACCACTGTGAAGTTCAGGGGTTGTAAACTTGGGTATAGCTGGTCAGCTCATTACAGAACAGATTTAATGGTGACAACTGAAATAGCTGCAGCCGCATCCAGTACTTTGAGTATTACTTGGACATGTAACCCTTGCAATAATCTAACACTAACCCTAATCCTAAACCTAACTCCAACACTAACACACTAACCTAGTTTAGAAATATTACGTTTATAAAAGCCACACAATGACAAATAGCCCTCAACTGCACTCAAGCATAAAGCACTCAACTGATGCTTTATTGTGATGTGTCCAGAACCAATTGACAGCAACATTTCCCCACCATACATGGCTCACACTATTATGCATCCATTATGTATTTTGGAATATTTGTCACAAAATCCCAATTTGACAACATTTCAAGAAAATTAAAAAAAAAAGTCTGAGAGAGTCTGAACTTTTCTCCTTTAGCTCCTGATCAGCTCTATTTAGCACTGTCTGTCCTTATTATAATAGAAATATGTTTTCATTCTTCTACTGACCCTTATGCTCTTTTGTTTTGATAAAGCCCACATCCTGTTTCCTCTCTTTTTTCCATTCATTAACAGAGAAATGTGTTTGTATTGTAACAATGCAATCTTAGATTGAGCTGAGGGGGATTTTTAATAATCCCTGCTACATTACTATAAAAAGAAACCGAGAGTAATGTCATTACTGAAACAATACTTGAAGATTCATTGAGCTTGTTATTTTTCTCCCACAGTGACATTGCTTTGTTAAGGCACATTGTAAAAATGCATAAAGAAGCAACTAGATGTTTCACATGAAGTTTATTAAAGTATACTTATCATGCAGAAAGATGTTGTGGTACTTTATAGAGAATAATGTCATGTACTGCACATACTGTCCTATTTATTTATTTATTTATTTAATTTAGATAACTCCAACTAAGCCATTTATTGGTCTACACATGTTCATACTACCCACAGTGAATTGTTTGTTGTGTCTTTGTGTTACTTCTTTGGATTGACATTAAATCTACTTAAACTCTGCTACTAACCTTATTTGCTTTTTATTCCATAGTACTGATGTTTAGTTTTTCTGTTCTAACATTTCTTTGTGATTAAATAATGCTCTTTCTTCTACTGATCCTGTGATTCTTGTGCAGCCTAAGTGGACCGCTATCAGTTCAACATTTCTGGACTTTTAAAACAGACTATAGATTTATTAACTTGATATTAACAATACATTTGTACATAGTCATTTGTCTCAAAGGAGTCTTTCATATTTAGCCAGATCTTCAGCTGATTAATGGATGTGTTTATTACCCGGCTTAACCCATTCATGAGAGAGGTTATATCAGAGCTCTCTCAATAACAGTGAACTTGCTCAACGCTTCTTATAAAGAAAATAAGAACGGACATCCTATTTTTCTTGAAAGGTTACAGAGTTAAATATTAATATGGGCTAAAGAAAAAGTTTACAATATCAAGTTGAGTTTCACACATCTCTGTTACTGATGTAACCCCATATGAACCTAATAAACCTAATATGAAGAGATTTCCAGTTTTAGCACATTTGATTTCAAAATGGCAATCTAATTTCTTCTTGTATCTACAAGCTGTTGCCCCAAATATGAACTATTATATCCTTGAATATGCTGTTTTTTGAAAAAATCAAAAAGCAAAAACAAACACCAATACTTTGTTTAAAGATATGTACAGAATCTAATAGGCAGATAATTCCATCTCTTAAATGTCCTTTATTAATTGAATGAGCTTTTCTTCCCACTCTTCTTGACCAAGTTAATTAGATAATTCAAACTGAGCATGTATTTTACCAAATTAAATAGTGTCTTGCTGACCATATCAAAGTAAAAGTTACAGTAAAACTGAAGAATAGTGATGTCCCGAACGGTTCGCTGGCGAATAGTTCCTGGCGAACATTGCTTGTTCGCGTTCGCCTCGGATGGCGAACATATGCGATGTTCGGTCCGCCCCCTATTCGTCATCATTGAGTAAACTTTGACCCTGTACCTCACAGTCAGCAGACACATTCCAGCCAATCAGAAGCAGACCCTCCCTCCCAGACTCTCCCACCTCCTGGACAGCATCCATTTTAGATTCATTCTGAAGCGGCATTCTTAGTGAGAGGAGGGACAGTGTGCTTCTGCTGATTTAATAGGGAAATCGATAGCTAGGCTAGTGTATTCAGTGTCCAGTACAGTCCTGAAGGACTCATCTGATCTCTGCTGTAAGGACAGCACCCCAAAAAGCCCTTTTTAGGGCTAGAACATCAGTCTGCTTTCTTTTTTTCCTGTGTAATCTAATTGCAGTTGCCTGCCTGCCAGCATGTGTGTTAGGCTCACAGCGTATGCCACCACTCATATCTGGTGTCACAATAGCTTGCATATCAAAAAAAAATTTTGGACTGTAATATAATAGCAGTCAGTTTCCTTCACACGTGTGCGTTTCAGGGCCTGCCAGGGCACAGTGTCACACCAGTGCAACTCATATCTGGTGTAACAGTAGTGTACATTTAAAAAAAAAAAAAAAAAAAAACTTTTTTGACTGTGAAATAATAGCAGTCAGTTTCCTTCACGCGTGTGCATTTCAGGGCCTGCCAGGGCACAGTGTCACACCATTGCAACTCATATCTGGTGTAACAGTAGTGTACATTTAAAAAAAACAACAACACTTTTTTGACTGTGAAATAATAGCAGTCAGTTTCCTTCACGCGTGTGCGTTTCAGGGCCTGCCAGGGCGCAGTGTCCCACCAGTGCAACTCATATCTGGTGTAACAGTAGTTTACATTTAAAAAAAAAAAAACTAGAAATGTGACTGTGAAATAATAGCAGTCAGTTTCCTTCACACGTGTGCGTTTCAGGGCCTGCCAGGGCAGAGTGTCACACCAGTGCAACTCATATCTGGTGTAACAGTAGTGTACATTTAAAAAAGAATTTTTTTTGGACTGTAATAGATTGAATAGCAGTTAGTTGTCTGCAAGCGTGTGTGTCAGGCCTACAGCGTCTACTCTGCCAACTTCTGCCAGTGCACAGTGCCACTCATATCTGTTGTCACAGTAGCTTGCACGCATAGTACCACTAATCGAAAAAAAAAGGACAGGCAGAGGCAGGCCACCCCTCAGGGGCCGTCGTGGTCGTGGTGCTGTGATTCCCTTTGGCCCTAGAATAATGCCCAGTGTTCAGAGGCCACGTACCCTGAACTCGAAAAGTTCTGAGGACATAGTTGACTGGCTAACACAGGACACCCAATCTTCTACAGCTTCCGCTCGGATCCTTGACGCACCATCCTCCTCCAGCTTAGCTTCGGGCGCCTCTCAAGTTACTACTCGCCTGCCTGCCGCCACCACCAACACTAGCACCACAGCCGCTTTACTTGATATGTCAGAGGAGTTATTTACACATCAGTTTGAAGAAATGAGTGATGCGCAAGCATTATTGCCAGAGGATGTAGATAACAGGGATATGTCTCAGTCAGGCAGCATTACACACATGGGCGTACGGTGTGATGATGAGGATGTTGTACCCGCTGCTGCTTCCTTTGCTGAGTTGTCAGATACAAGTGAAGCGGTTGATGATGACGATGCGTCCGTGGATGTCACGTGGGTGCCCGCTAGAAGAGAAGAAGAACATGGGGAAAGTTCAGATGGGGAGACAGAGAGGAGGAGACAAGTTGAAGCAGGGGGAGGTCATCGCAAGGAGCTAGTGGCACAGTCAGACAGCATGCATCGGCACCTGGGGTCAGCCAGACAGCACGCCAATCAACGCATGCTGTTGCCACCACCAGAATGCCGTCATTGCAGAGCTCAGCAGTGTGCCATTTTTTTTGTGTGTCTGCCTCTGACAACAGCAATGCCATTTGCAACCTGGGCCAAAAGAAACAGAGTTGTGGGAAGTCCAACACCCACCTAGGTACAACTGCTTTGCGAAGACACATGATCGCACATCACAAATGCCTATGGGATCAACACATGAGTACAAGCAGCACACAGACTCAAAGCCGCCATCCTCCTCCTGGTCCAGTATCTTCAGCCACGTCAACCACTGCTGTCCTCCTTGCCCCTTCTCAACCATCCGCCACTCCGTCTCTCGCCTTGAGCAGTTCCTGCTCATCTGCCCACAGTCAGGTGTCTGTCAAGGACATGTTTGAGCGTAAGAAGCAAATGTCACAAAGTAACCCCCTTGCCCAGCGTCTGACAGCTGGCTTGTCTGAACTCTTAACCCGCCAGTTTTTACCATACAAGCTGGTGGAGTCTGAGGCGTTCCAAAAAAATGTAGCTATTGGGACACCGCAGTGGAAGGTACCCGGCCGAAATTTCTTTGCACAAAAGGCAATCCCAAACCTGTACTCGATTGTGCAAAAGGAAGTAATGGCATGTCTGGCACACAGTGTTGGGGCAAGGGTCCATCTGACCACTGATACCTGGTCTGCAAAGCATGGTCAGGGCAGGTATATCACCTACACTGTGCATTGGGTAAACCTGCTGACGGCTGCCAAGCATGGAATGCATGGCTCTGCAGAGGAGTTGGTGACACCGCCATGACTTGCAGGCAGGCCTGCTGCCACCTCCTCTACTCCTCCTACTGCATCCTCTTCCATAACCTCCTCGGCTGAGTCCTCTTCTGCTGCTGCGTCTTGCTCCACATCAACGGCACTCCCCCAGCTCCCCAGGTACTATTCCACATCCCGGATACGGCAGTGTCACACCGTCTTAGGGTTGACTTGCCTGAAAGCAGAGAGTCACACTGGACCAGCACTCCTGTCCGCCCTGAATGCACAGGTGGATCAGTGGCTGACTCCGCACCAACTGGAGATCGGCAAAGTGGTTTGTGACAACGGAAGAAATTTGTTGGTGGCATTGAATTTGGGCAAGTTGACACATGTGCCGTGCATGGCACATGTGTGTAATCTGATCGTACAACGCTTTGTGCATAAGTACACAGGCTTACAGGACGTCCTGAAGCAGGCCAGGAAGGTGTGTGGCCATTTCAGGCGTTCCTACACGGCCATGGCGCACTTTTCAGATATCCAGCGGCGAAACAACATGCCAGTGATGCGCTTTATTTGCGACAGCCCGACACGTTGGAATTCAACACTCCTAATGTTCGACCGCCTGCTCCAACAAGAAAAAGCCGTTAACGAGTATTTGTATGACCGGGGTGCTAGGACAGCCTCTGCAGAGCTGGGATTTGTTTTTCCATGTTACTGGACGCTCATGCGTCCTTTTGAGGAGGTGACAAACCTAGTCAGTCACACCGAAGGCACCATCAGCAACATCATACCATTTGTTTTCTTCCTGGAGCATGCCCTGCGAAGAGTGCTGGATCAGGCCGTAGATGAGCGTGAAGAGGAAGAGTTGTGGTCACCATCACCACCAGAAACAGCCTTATCAGCATCGCTTGCTGGACCTGCGGCAACGCTGGAAGAGGATTGTGAGGAAGAGGAATCAGAGGAGGAATGTGGCTTTGAGGAGGAGGAGGGAGACCAACCACAACAGGCATCCCAGGGTGCTCGTTGTCACCTATCTCGTACCCGTGGTGTTGTACATGGCTGGGGGGAAGAACATACCTTAGTGAGATCACTGAGGACAAGGAATGGGACATGAGTAGCTCGGCATCCAACCTTGTGCAAATGGGGTCTTTCATGATGTTGTGCCTGTTGAGGGACCCTCGTATAAAAAGGCTGAAGGAGAACGACCTGTACTGGGTGTCCAAGCTACTAGACCCCCCGGTATAAGCAGAAAGTGCCTGAAATGTTACCAAATTACCGCAAGTCAGAAAGGATGCAGCAGTTCCAAAATAAATTAAAAAGTATGCTTTACACAGCGTATAAGGGTGATGTCACAGCACAACGGGAATCTAACAGGGGAAGAGGTGAAAATAATCCTCCTCCTCCTCCCACGACCACGCCGGCAAGGACAGGACACTTTACAGACGTATTGTTGATGGAGGACATGCGGAGCTTATTAAGTCCTACGCATCGCCACAGCCCTTCGGGGTCCACCCTCAGAGAACGACTCAACTGACAGGTAGCAGACTACCTCGCCTTTACTGCAGATATCGACACTCTGAGGAGCGATGAACCCCTTGACTACTGGGTGTGCAGGCTTGACCTATGGCCTGAGCTATCCCAATTTGCGATAGAACTTCTGGCCTGCCCCGCTTCAAGTGTCCTGTCAGAAAGGACCTTCAGTGCAGCAGGAGGTATTGTCACTGAGAAGAGAAGTCGCCTAGGTCAAAAAAGTCTAGATTACCTCACCTTTATTAAGATGAATGAGGGATGGATCCCGAAGGGACTGACAGTGGGCGATACATTCGACTAAAAAAGGCCTGATGAGGGGGACTACTTAACACACCACTCCTATCTGGTGGCACATTAGATTACACGCGCAGTGCCCCAAATTTGAATTAGGAGGACCAACCAAGCATCTTTTTCCATCTCCCGGTTCCTAAAATCGATGCCATATACACGTCCCCTGCTAGGGGACGTAACAGGGATTAAACCGATAAGAATAGTACTACTTAACACACCACTGCTATCTGGTGGCACATTAGATTGCATGCACAGTGCCCCAAATTTGAAGTAGGAGGACCGACCAAGCATCTTTTTCCATCTCCCGGTTCCTAAAATCGATGCCATATACACGTCCCCTGATAGGGGACGTAACAGGGATTAAACTGATAGGAATAGTACTACTTAACACACCTTATAATAACGCAGAGAGAGGCAATGCAGAGAGAGGAGTCTGAAGAAGAGGAGTCAGAGGAGGAAGGTGGCTTTGAGGAGGTGGAAGACCAAACACAGCAGGCGTCCCAAGGGGCTTGTTGTCACCTTTCGGGGACCCTTGGTGTTGTACGTGGCTGGGTGGAGGAAGAGACCTTCAATGACATCAGTGAGGACAAGGAACGGGACATGGCTAGCTTGGTATCCAACCTTGTGCAAATGGGGAGTTTGCGGTTGTGCAAATGGACTGTTTGCAGTTATTTGCGGTGCATTAAACGGGGAGTTTGGTCTGTCACTGTGAAGCGGGCGTAACCCTTACACTACCTGATCGATACAACATCATACCTGATGTTTTAAAGCACGTTATTCCAAACAATTTAGGTATGTTAGGTGATTTGTGCCCTTTATGGATTAAAACCAGACTCTGCATCAACTATGTAATTTTCCATGGGAGTTTTGCCTTGGACCCCCTCTGGCATGCCACAGTCCAGGTGTTAGTCCCCTTTAAACAACTTTTCCATCACTATTGTGGCCAGAAAGAGTCCCTGTGGGTTTTAAAATTCGCCTGCCTATTGAAGTCTATGGCGGTTCGCCCAGTTCGCCCGTTCGCGGACATTTGCAGAAGTTCGCGTTCGCCGTTCGCAAACGGAAAATTTTATGTTTCCGACATCACTACTGAAGAAGGCTGTAAAACCGGCCAGGAAACAAACTCAGCATCAAAGATACATTCGGCGGCAGAACTACCAGTGGTGAAACCTATGTGGCCGTGCCTGGGCCCTAAATTTGGAGGTCCAACTAGTTGGATCATGCTCTTAGCATCTTAGGATATCTGATCAGAGTTTATGGCACTTTAACAGCACAAATTGAATCATGTCAGACTGGCAATTGGCTGCAGTTCTGGGAGAAAGTGTGTACAGATCAGCAAACATTTGCACGTGGATGGAGAGGAAGATGCAGAGAGAAAAGGATGGGGAGAGTAAGGCCAGTCATAGACTACCATCACTCTTAGAAAGCTCCTGCTTTCTGAAAGGCAGCTACTTACATATGTGGAAACAGGAAAGTGGCAACAGATATACTGTAAAGTATGACCTACACGTGTGTGTGCACATTAGTGTGAGTATATTTGCATCTCTCTATGCCTCAATGTGTATATCTTTGTGTCATGTGTATTCATGTAAGTATGTATATGCGTATGGCAGTGAATGTATATATGTGCATACATCCCTGCATTCAAATGTCAACACTACAAAACAAATATGCCCCTACATGAACACACACATTCTCCAAACAAAAACATGCTTACATTCAAACACACAAACACTGCTCACAAATATAACCCTGCAAGGCCGGTCTAATGGTAGATAAATGCAGATAAAGCATTGTTGTAGATGTACGACCAATGTGGGTTCATTTTCTTGCCCAGAGTTATACTAAAGAGCGACCCCAAACATGTTTCTGCAACAGGGCCATCTCTACGTGAGTGCTGTCTCTGTGCACATCATCTTGTGAAATCCAAGGGCGGCAGATTTCATGCAGTAATCAAATTTAAAAAGATCTTCAGCCAACTAGATATGATGACTTTGTTAGGATTGTGCTATTGTAAAATAGGATGGAAGGTTATAATTTCATCACAATTCATGATTCATTAATGTAAGTAAACTTAAATTAAAGATGACTGTCTGCAATTTAGACTCCTAATTGTTTCAAATAAAACCCAATGTATTTGAGCATAGATCCAGTAAACAAAACCTGTGTCACTGTCCAAATACTTAAGGACAGCACAATGCTAATTTTTAATTTTGCAATAGCGTCATTGCTTTTATTAAGGAATAGTATTTAAATTGCCCTTACATTGTCTTCCCTACCCTATTTTTATTCTTTATTTTCTCTTTAACCCTTTACCACTAAGTGAGTTTCAAAAACAAAATACCACCTTCTTGTCATCCAATTTATACTAATCATTTTCATGGAATAAAGTACATTAAATTTACAGCAAACATTTTACACTATAACACAGTTCCCTTTTTTGCACTATAAAATAGTTGAAATATATAGGTGTATTTATCTGTTATGATTTTTCCCTATACTTTATACTGTCAGATGCTGAGTTTCTCAGCTATGTACATCAGTGGAGGGAGGTGTAGGTAGGTAGAGTTGTATGTTACTTACATCCATTTCTGCCAGCCATCTAAATGGAATCACATGCAATTTTTTGGCAAGTAAATCTTTTGAATTGCACGTCCTTGTAATATCAAGAGATCAGTGTATATCTAATGACAAAGTCCTTTTAGTTAAACTACTAAAATCTCCAATCACAGTTGGATAGGTATAGCTGATGATAATAAAAGTGTTTCATTTATTTATGTGTCATTTCATGGATTAAATAAAAAAGACAGGGGAAGTCTAGGCTCATACTGTGTTGGATTAAATTTGGCTAAAATTTAGTGAAACAGCGTATGTAGAAAACATTTCATCTTCTGATAAAAGGAAATCACACTTTCCTCCAGAAGCAGGTGTTTTAACAGAGTATAAATAACATTTCATCATCAAGTAAAGCATCTGTCAAAAAATGGTTTAAAAAAAGTCAAGGGTCATAAATATTTATGGAAGGCGGTAGTGTATGATGACAGCTTTTGTTCCATGTAGGCATTTTACTTAATCGGAAAAGGATAGGGAAGAAATTATCGTTAAATTGTCCGACTAACACACAAAGTTAAATGTGAAATAAAACACTGGAGCAGCTGTAATACTCTAGGATATTCTGTATGCCTGATTTAAATTTTAATTCTGTTCACTCAGTCCTAGTGCTGATTTAAATCTAAAATCAGGTAAGAATATTATATATATATATTTTTTTCATTTAGAAATTGCCAACATAGGCCTCGATTTAATATTGTTGGGTATGTTTTCCATATTTCTGACTGTGTTGTGAAATGTTCAGTCCAGTGTGTGCTATGCAACTGATCGACCACTGTGCAGTGTTTCAAAACATCAAACACCATACAATTACAGCAGTAAATCCACCAACCACAAACCCATTATGCAACACAAACACCTATTTTTGCAGAATAAAGTTTGATCTTTCATATCCCTTATCTAACTTGACCTAATAAGAAAATGGGACTCACCATCATCAAGGTCACACGCTACTCCCAAGTTGAAATTGCTGGAGGGTTGAGGACGTGGTTCTGTTCCCAACTCCACCATCAGCAGTAGTGCCATGGCTTCTGAAAGTTGGAACTCCTCAGACATGCTATGAGTATGATCATCCAGAGGAACTGGAAGAGGAGATTGTGGAGAGGACAGGCAGCAGCCCCTTATTTTGAGTGGCAGCTCATGTGCCCTCAGCTTCTGCATCTTTTCTAGCACCTCCAAGTTCACACCCATTAACATCACCTGTGCCAGCACTATCAACATTTCAGTTAGCATTAATCAGATATCTTTATCATGTTACATACATGGTACTGTCTCTTTAACTATGTCCCTATCTAGCCCTTCAGGACTTGATTATTGAATCTTGTGTTGCATATCTATTCATCTACAGTTACATATCTATTCATCTCTTTACAGCTCCTGAGTTGCCCTGGCGTCGTTTGCCTGTGCCTGCTCACATGAATTCCTTGTTTCTATCATTTATGCTAACGTGCCTGGCCTGTTCTTACAGACTTCTCCTCCTATGTTTCCTTACTTCCATCTGAGACCATGGTTTGTCTCAATGGGCTGACTAGTTTTTTTAAATTACTTCTCATTCCCTTTGGGAAGCTTCTACAGTTACCAGACACGAGTATTGCTACACAGACCACTCTACTACCCCCCCCTCCCCCAAATGGATAGAAAGGTACTCAATGAAACATTCATCTGCCCCTTAATGGACTGCTTTCAGGTAATGATATATATCATTGCTCCATGGACTACACTTCAGCATTAACCCATAATGTAGTGATTACCTGTAAGAACATTTGGCATACTCTAGGATTACCCTTCTATATTAATCCGTAATAGACTGCTTACCAGTAATGCTATTTGGCTTGCTCCATGGAATACTCTCCTGCTTCACCCTTATATGGACTGATTCAAGGAAACAGTAATAAAATACAGATAGAAAGTCTAAATGTTTTCTTAAAATCTCAGTGTATTGACTTTGATTTATCTACAGTATTTGAGAATACTGTTTCCTAGGCTTTTAGGTTAGTAACAAGCACTTGTTGCAGACTGTCATTACTTAAAAGTTATGTAAAAAGTTTATTTGTACTTTAAATTTTCTTATGGGTCCATGTCAATGAAAAAATTTTGAGCTGCAAATAACTGTAACTCTCACTATCTGGTTCAAGACATCCTTTATTCACACTGGATTCAGCTATAGGTGAGTAAGAAAATGGCATATTTCTGACATCCACCTACATCTGTATCAGACACAAGACAAGGGGGTGTGGGTACTGTATTTTGCCAATGAAGCAAACTTTCAGATCACTCTGAGTACCACCAAGAAGGTCGATTTGCATAGAGCACATTGTATGGCAAGGAGGCAAGTAGGGACTGAATGAAGGTTCATCTCTCTAGTGCTGGTAAAAAGTAACATCAAAGATACATATAAATGATGACGTAGTACTAAATTCACCAAGCAACATTTGGTAAAGCAGTACCAGGCATTGACAGAGGCAGATTGGACAGGGACAGCTGTACACCTCACCATCCCAGGGATGTGTCCAGTAGCCCACTCTTTAATTTCAGGGCCATGTCAACAATGCAGGCTAATAGAATCACACAACTGGTTGCACAGATTTATGGAGTGTTCCTACAGCATGCCTTACTTTCATTGATAGCACACTGGTGGCATCACACAATGCCTGGGTATGGTGGTGTTGGTAGTAGAGGTGGTCCAACCATACTGCAAACCATACTTGTGCATTTCAGGAGGATTGCCTGGCGTTTTCCACCATCATATGAGTGCTATCAAACTCTTTAAACCAGAGCAAAAAAAAAGGAGGGCTGTTTTTTTCCCCACTGAAAGACTGTCACTGACGCTACAGACTGAATATGTGTCATGAATTGCCTATTCACGTTTTCCTTTTAATTTTTGATAAATCCTCTATCTTTAATGTGAAATTACTCATGCTCCCCATTTTTTATTAAAGATGCACCAGAGTGCTTCCACACTAGAGGAGGTCCATGAACTAGTTCATGTGAGTAGGATACTTACCTTAGTATATGCACAGTCACTCTATTATACATGTTGCCCTATTGGATATCCCCATTTTTGTCTTCACAAATTTGATACACTGGCAAGGTCCACCATCACTACTGCTGTATATTGATCCCGAGATGGGGATTGTACCGTCTATGCCTAATACAGCAGTGCTCTTTGTGGCTCTATAAATTGTGAGTAAGTTTTGGCACAGTATTCTGTCTGTTCTTAAATACATACTGCACTATTATTGTTTTCCTTTTTTTCTCTTTAAGATACCAAACATTGTGTAAAGATCCTACAGACATATGTACATATATCTATTGTATATGTGATCTCACTTATGGGCTACACTGTTTGTTAGGCGCGGTCAACTACTGTTTGTTCTTTTCTATATTAATGCAAGATAGCAAAAAATAAGAAAATCAATCAAGTCTGACTTGATAAAGGCTCAGAGAGTAGCCAAAATGTAGCCTTTCTGGAGTACCTTTGTGGGAAGTATTCCCCCTTTTTTAGTGTGTGCATTATACTCTTGTTTTCTTGCAAACAACTATAATGATATGTCTTGAGAATCTTAAAGGCTGCCATAGTTAAATATTGGCTGGTTAGAGCACTCATGTATATCTGTCTACCTCAAACCACTGCGGTATATGTTGGTGCATCTAAATAAATGCAAATAATAATCATTCCATAAAATTAAGGCTGGAAAAAAAAGTCAATTTCAGTCTTTCACATCTCCCTTTCTGCCACCCTTTGAAACAAACAAACAAACAAACAAACAAACAAAAAAAAAAATATATATATATATATACATTTTTTTTCATAGAATAAAATGTTTTTTTTTTCATCATATATCTCCTATATATTATATAATAAATTATATCGGGTTTTTTTGTATCAGGTGGCCCACCATACGTGTCAATAATACCCAGTTAAAAAAGAGGTTAATGACAGAAAGTCATATTATTAATGAAAAGAAAGGAAATAAATAAGTGTAATGTTTACATAGCAGGGTTCTTCTAGTTTCTGTTATACTAACAGCCACTAGAGGCACTTTTGAAGCACTGACTGAATAAAACTTGATCACATGATGCAGAAGACCCCATAGGAAAGCATTAAATCAATGTTTGGATACATGCAGCATTTTCACTTCGGGTCCCAGATTGGATTGGACATTGGTGTTAAAGGCCATGCTTCCTCTGTCATATCACAGTAGGTGAAGAGGTAAACAATATCATGGGAACCTCAGTGCTGGAAAAAGTTAAACGGGGATGGGGACACACCTATTTTCAAATAGGACAGGGACACTGAAGAATTTGTATTACAACAGGTACAACTTTCATTACAGTTGGGGTTGAATACTATGAGGAAATACATTCCAATCATTTTTTGGTGAGCAATGTTTCGGCTCTGAAACTGAGCCTTTATCAAGCATGCTTTATAAAGGTTCGATTACAGAGCCAAAGCGGATTCTACCTGGGTTTTGTACACTCTGCCTAGTTGCACCTAAAATGGTCCACTGGAGAAGCAATCATCCTTTTGGATTTGATATAGCTAGTGTTGAGACTTTTCAAATCAATACACTAAAGTTAAAAATAAAAATGCATTCCTTATTATTCTCAAAAATCCATTGCAGTATAATTAGAAGGATGCACCTAAAATAAAGTAATACAACTGAAAGTATAATGTTTTTTTAAGTTATATATCCCGTTAACTTTAAATAAGTCCAGTTTAAAAAGTTGATCATAGTTGGTAAGGCAGTAATGATGCAGCAACTGCAAAAAATAAATGTAGCACTGAAAAAAAATACCTTGCTTCTCAAGGTCATTGAAAAAGTGCATTTAAAAATATGTATTAATATAGCCTATGGGAAACAAACATTAAGATAACATTCATTGCGCTTTGGACAAACATATCCTACATCCTCCTTGTGGATATTTAAAGAGATGAACTATTTTATTGCATTATCTCTTCAAAATATAATAAGAATTGGAGATTCTATAATATTTAATCATCACCACTAGCAAGTAGAAAAAAAAAGATTAGACCTTGTTAAACATCTTTCCCTCAAATATAATTAAACAGCTAAATTTGCTTGTAGGCTCATTGCCATTCATTAAAATCTTCTTATATGGTAACACACAGCAAACACACAGCAAACATTGAGGTAAACGTTCCCACTGTACCAGCTAAAACTTTTTGCAAAATCACAGATTTGCAGGGGTGTGTGCGATGACGTGACAAAGCACGCTGGTCATGCTTCGTGGGCTTTCTAGACGGGCACAGGGTGAGGGTCGGGAGTGGAGGCGTTTGATGGAGGACACAGATGGATGCCGGCAAATAGCCTGATGAATGAGGAATGATTGCTTAGAGCAGCTAAAAGCCCAGCAGTGAATGGCTGTGAAAGGTCCTGTAAGATCTAATCTGGTGCAAAAGTAGAGTGGTCATAAGAACCAGTGAATGAGGTCGAGTTGAGAGCAAAGAGAGAAGGAGAAACGGAAAGTGGTAGAGGGAGAGAGAGAAGAATGACAGGGGAAGAGAAAAAGGAAAAAAAAACGCAAGTACATCTGGCTTATATTTCTAATGGATATCTGAATCTAAGCAGAACTGAAGTGTAAATAATGTAAATACCTCCTTACTACCCCATCATACCGCCTACCCACAATATATAAGTTAGAGATAGAGAACTATTCATTTCAAAACTACTTGTCTATTTAAAGACATATTAAAAATATCAATCCCCTGAGATAGAGACATCCATGTGTGACATGTCATGATTCCCTTTCATTCCAGAAGTTTGGTCCTTAAGGGGTTAAACTGGGTTATTATTTCTAGAAAAAAAGTGGAGATTAAGGAAAGAAAGAAGAAAGAGCTAAAAGAAAACGATCCTGCAAGGAGAAAAGAAAGCCTATAAACATATTTACTACATACTCACTAAACTGTGAATTAAAGATAATGGAAATTTCCCCCCTGTTTTATACCACCTGAAATCTTCCTGCTCCCCGGCCTAATAATGGCAACAAAAAAACAAACAAACGACTCTAGACAAATAAATAAAAAGGAGAAGGAAAAAAAATGGAAAAGCGTCTCTCAAATTACATCTCCTCAACACCAGACAAAATAGAGAGACGAAACAGCATAGACCAAATGCAAAGAAATGCTGGAGATGAAGATAAATTGCAAGTTCAATTATAAAAGAAGGGAGACAGAGAGACACAAGAGTTTGCTCATAAAGATTCATAATATATTGAGAAAGACTTTCTAAATGCATGTCTAAACTCACAATTTAACAGAATCAAACAAGAAATACAAATGGTTGCAGAAGAATTCAAAGGAGAAACGTTTCAATAACTTATAATAATAATAAATTATTTGTAAACCGTTTTTGCATTTCCCTCTCTTTGTTTCTGTACCCCATATGATATGCTTCAATAAAAGAAAGATTGACAAAAAAAAAAAAAAATAATAATAATAAATTATAAATAAATTCACTGCTTTGGAAAAAAAAGTAGAACACACACTTTTACAACATAATTTATAACAAGATAAAATATCAGCCTTGGAGAAGAAACTAGAACAACTTGAAAAAAATTATATAGATCTGGAAGACAGAGCCTGGAGAAAAAATATCAGAGTAAGAGGTGTCCCAGAGAACATAACACAAAGGAATTTAGAGAGCTACTTGGTGGAACTCTTCCAATATTTGGATATACAGACGGCGAACCAACCATACCTTATTGAAAGGGTACGTAGGATCCCTAAAGCAGGCAGCCTACCAGATCATATTCCCAAAGAGATCATTGTACGTCTTCAATCATTTAAATTGAAGATGGAGATTACCTCTGCAATGAGACTAAAATCGTTAGAAGACTCTAAATATCAAGCGATAAATATATTCAACGATTTGTCTAGTGCAACTAGAACAGCACAAAGAATTTAGATTTTATGAAATAATAACATAAAGTACTACTGGATATTTCCAGTATGGATCAGAGTGTTTCATAAGAAAAAGATTGAAATCTTTAAAGAGCCTACAATGCTACAACAATGGCTAGTTACTAATGAGATAAGTTAAAATAGTTCAAATGGTGTGTAAGGAACTTTCTGTTTTTTGTTTTTTTTCTATCTTTTTTTGTTGTCATTCATGAGGGGGGGGGCTAGGTTTACAAGAAATGGAGTAGAGGTGTTGAGTTAAAAAAAAAATATATATATTTTTCTTTTCTTCTCATATTCCCTTCATCTCAAACATATATAAGTAGGAAAAGAAGCACTCTAGTTAAACACAAGTATTATGTACGGGTGAAAGTTTACATATTATCAAGAAAAATACACGGTATCTATATACTAAATATTAATATTCACATGAGATAAAATTAAGCTTGGAACTACTTAAGTAACAAGCACTTATTATTTATACGAGTCGTAAATTTACATATTACAAAGAAAAAAAGTAAAATAATAGAATGTGGGAAGAATAAATAAGGGGGTCTAGTATCAACATACTTCGTGATATAACACTGATGAAAGGCACTTAAAGTGTTTTTGTTTGTTTTTTATGGGTGACACTTGGTTGGAGCAAATTTTTGATATATTAGAGTAGATGGTGTTATAGGAGTGCTAAAGAATAAATACAATTTAACTGCAAGCGCGGTTATCTTTTTGTAGATGAAACCGAAAATTTAGTGGATAGTGCACTTACACAAAAAAAAATTTCCACAGTGAATAAGAAGAGCAGTAACAAATAGTATATACACTTATTAAGGAGCTGTGTCCAAAGATCTTTCTAAAAAGAGAAAAACTCACAGGGGGCAATACAGTCTGTATAATACCCACATATTTAATGTATAATGTTTATATTATAGTTGCATCCTACTCACATTTAATTGAGCCTGTTAACAAAACTGGCTCAGGTATATAGGCATGGGTAGGATGTAAGAGCCAAGAGAGAAGGGTATTTTATGTTAACCGTGTGAGTGTTTTTTGTAGATGGCCTAGTGTTTTGGGTGAAAAAAAAAGGCGATGGGCACCCTCTAGGGGAGTAATCCTGTAGAACAACAGAATTTTTTTTTTTTGAAAGACAAATCTATACATGTATGTGGAGCTCAAGAGACACACTGGCGGTTAAATGACAAACAATGGATTAAATCAAAGAACTATCCGCACATATTTATCTCCTCAATGTCTAATAAGAAAAAAGATAGGTGGCAACTTTCATATCAGCCAAGGTCTCATTTAAATTGATTTACCAAGAAACTGATAAAGAATGAAGGTATCATACTGATGTTATTTTAAAACCTTTGCCCCACTTATTTAAGACTATATTCTCTTGTTGTGGTAGTTTTTCTTCTTTTAAATATAGTCTCATCCTTTACTGTGTTGATTCCCGTTATGCATTTTTTAATGTTCCTATCATATCCCTCCTGTCTCGTCTTTCCTCCAAGCTATACATGTTAAGCTCCTTTAACCTTTCCTGGTAAGATATATATAATATAATAAGTTTTACCCTGCAACCCATGAACCAGTTTTGTAGCCCTTCTCTGAACCCTTTCCAAATTATCAATATCCCTATACAACCAAGAATTCTGCTAGCATTTCCTGCTGCTCTGTTACATTGTCTGCCTACCTTTAAGTCATCATAAATAATTTTTCCTAAATCCCTTTCTACAGATTTTGAGGTTAGTAGTGTATTAAATATTCTATACTCTGCACTTGGGTTTTTACGTCCAAGATGCATTATCTTGCACTTATCCACATTAAATGTCAGTTGCCACAACTCTAAACATTTTTCTAGTTTACCTAAATCATTTGCCATTTGGCTTATCTCTCCTGGAACATTACCCCGTTGCAAATTTTTGTATATACAGCAAAAAGACATACCCTACCATCAAGGCCTTCTGAAATACCACTACTAAAAATATCAAAGAAAATGGGTCCAAGTACAGATCCCTGAGGTACCCCACTGGTAACAAGACATTGCTTTTAATATACTCCATTGACTACAAAGCTTTGTTGCCTGTCTCTCAGCCACTGCCTAAGCTAATTAACAATATTGGAATCCACTGTGCCAGTATATAGTTACTACTGTAGTTATAGCAACACTAAGAATCTGTATGGTTTTATGAAACATAGGTCAAGTAAAACTAGCCCATTGCATTATACAAAGCAGTTAGTAGAAGTATAGATTAGAGTGTTGCAATGGATGTTATCTACTTGTATTTTGCCAAGGCGCTTCATACGGTTCCACACAATAGTTCAGTGTTCAAACTAGAAAACAAATTGGTCTAGATGAAAACTCTTGTTTTTGGGTAGAACATTGGCTTAAATATAGCGTACAGATATTTGTCATTAATTAAATAATGAATTTATTCAATTTATTAATTGAATACATTTTGGACAGAAATGGTAAGTGGTGTCCCTCAGGGTTCTACTCTGAGACTTTTAATTTAACATATTTATAAATGATCTTTAAATAGGCATTGAAAGCCATATTTCAGTGTTTGCAGATGACACAAAACTCTGTAAAGTAATACAATGTGAGCAGGATATTGCTTTGCCGCAGAGGGATATAAATAGATTGGGGGACAGGGCATTCAAATAGTAGATTAAATAAATGTAGAAAAATGCAAAGTTATGCACTTTGATGTAAAGAATGCACAAGCAACTTGCACCTTAAACAGTAGTGAATTTGAGATAACACACACAAGGATTTGGAAATTGTTATAGACAAAAAAATTAGGCAATAATGTGCAATATTAATCAGCAGTTGCTTAGGCCTGTTAGGTATTGTCATCTGTAAAAAGGAGTATTTATTTTTGGAATAAAAATATAATGTTGTCTATGTATTAATCAATGGTAAGACCAAACCTTGAAAATGCTGTGCAATTTTGGGCAACTGTAATAAAAAGGGATTTTATGGCACTAGAAAAAGTGCGGAGGTGGGCTACAAAAGTAATAAAATAAATTAAATATTTTAGTTGTGATGAGGCACTGAGGCTAGTGGTGTTGTGCAGAGAGGCACTGAGGCTAGTGGTGTTGTGCAGAGAGGCACTGAGGCTAGTGGTGTTGTGCAGAGAGGCACTGAGGCTAGTGGTGTTGTGCAGAGAGGCACTGAGGCTAGTGGTGTTGTGCAGAGAGGCACTGAGGCTAGTGGTGTTGTGCAGAGAGGCACTGAGGCTAGTGGTGTTGTGCAGAGATGCACTGAGGCTAGTGGTGTTGTGCAGAGAGGCACTGAGGCTAGTGGTGTTGTGCAGAGAGGCACTGAGGCTAGTGGTGTTGTGCAGAGAGGCACTGAGGCTAGTGGTGTTGTGCAGAGAGGCACTGAGGCTAGTGGTGTTGTGCAGAGAGGCACTGAGGCTAGTGGTGTTGTGCAGAGAGGCACTGAGGCTAGTGGTGTTGTGCAGAGAGGCACTGAGGCTAGTGGTGTTGTGCAGAGAGGCACTGAGGCTAGTGGTGTTGTGCAGAGAGGCACTGAGGCTAGTGGTGTTGTGCAGAGAGGCACTGAGGCTAGTGGTGTTGTGCAGAGAGGCACTGAGGCTAGTGGTGTTGTGCAGAGAGGCACTGAGGCTAGTGGTGTTGTGCAGAGAGGCACTGAGGCTAGTGGTGTTGTGCAGAGAGGCACTGAGGCTAGTGGTGTTGTGCAGAGAGGCACTGAGGCTAGTGGTGTTGTGAAGAGAGGCACTGAGGCTAGTGGTGTTGTGCAGAGAGGCACTGAGGCTAGTGGTGTTGTGCAGAGAGGCACTGAGGCTAGTGGTGTTGTGCAGAGAGGCACTGAGGCTAGTGGTGTTGTGCAGAGAGGCTTGAAGACTATGGTGAGGCCTAATAGAAAGCAGTTGTTGGTGGGGGATTCCATCATAAGAGGTGTGGAGATGGACAATGGTGGTCTTGTGAGGTGTCTTCCCGGAGCTACTGCTCACAGAGACAGGAGACGTATCGGTAATATTGTTAAGCAAGCAAAGCAGGAAGGGGAATTGGATGTACTTGTCCATTTAGGGACAAATGACTTGGCTTGCAATGAGGTTTCAGGGGTTAAGGAAGTTTTTAGTGTTTTTGCCAATGATATACGGCAGGTTGCTTCCACACTGTCATTCTCTGAAGTTCTGCCTGTGCATAACACTCAGAATGACAGGCGGATGCGTATTAGGGACTTTAACTTGTGGCTTGGTGAATGGTGTCGGGAGCAAGGATTTGGCTTTATTGCTCATGGTAGCTCTGTTTGGAATGGAAATAAACTGTACAAAAAAGATGGTTTGCATCTTTCTCAAAAGGGAACAAATGTTCTCAGTGAGCAGTTCAGAGGTTTTGCTAGGATGTATTTAAACTAGGAGGGGGGGGCAAAAGGGTGATAAAACATCAATCCAATTGTCCCCCAAAACAAGGACAGAAGGTGCCTGTAGCAAGTGTGTTAAAAAATGATAAGCTTAGAGTCATGTCTACAAATGCTCGCAGTTTAGGGAATAAGATCCATGAACTTGTGGCAATAATGGCAACTGATAGTGTAGATTTAGTCGCTGTTACTGAGACATGGTATAATGAGAAAAATGACTGGGACATAGCAATACCAGGGTACTCTTTATATAGAAAAGACAGGGAAGGCAAGAAAGGGGGAGGGGTGGCCCTGTATGTAAAGAATAGCATAAAATCTAGCCTAATAAAGGTTAGTGAGGCGAACATAGAGTCAGTTTGGGTTACGTTAGAATTTGGTAATCACACAGTAACTCGTGTAGGTGTGATTTATAGGCCCCCAGGACAAATTGAAGAGTTAGATAATCTACTAGTTGAAGAAATAGCTAAAATGACAATGAAGGGGGAAGTTATCATCATGGGTGACTTTAATCTTCCTGATATAAATTGGAAAACAATAATAGCTACTTGTGCCAGGAGCACACATATTCTAAACTCCCTACTGGGATTGTCTCTAAAACAAGTCGTTGAGGAGCCAACTCGTAAAGAGGCCATACTAGATTTAGTGTTAACAAATGGAGATTTGGTATCAGATATTACTGTAGGTGAAAGTTTAGGATCCAGTGATCATCAGTCAGTGTGGTTTAATATAAGAACAGTGACTGAGTCACACCACACAAAAACAAAAGTTTTAGACTTTAGAAAAACAGACTTTTCCAAAATTAGAATATGTGTAAAGGAGTCATTATCAGACTGGAGCAATTTAAATGGAGTCCAAAAGAAATGGGATTATTTAAAAGTTGCACTACTGAAGGCAACAGAAAATTGCATTAGGCTTGTCAGTAAAAGCAAAAAATTCAAGAAACCACTGTGGTACTCCACAGATGTAGCCAAAATAGTAAAAAACAAAAAGTTAGCATTTAGTAATTATAAAAAACTCAGAGTGAGGAAGACAGAATGACCTATAAGATTAGGCAGAAAGAGGCTAAGCAAGTTATAAGAGCTTCCAAATCACACACAGAAGAGAAAATAGCACAGTCAGTAAAAAAGAGGGACAAAACCTTTTTTAGATACATAAATGAGAAAAGAAAAGTAAAACAAGGATTAGTTAGATTAAAAACAAAAGAAGGAAGGTATGTAGATGAGGATAAAGGTCTAGCTGACTGCCTCAATGAATATTTTTGTTCGGTATTTACAGATGAAAATGAAGGAAAGGGACCTCAGTTAAGAAAAAGGATAAATGAGTCATTTATTACACGTGAGTTTACAGAGGAAGAGGTTCTATTTCAACTGTCAAAAGTAAAGACAAATAAGTCAATGGGACCTGATGGAATACACCCAAAGCTATTAAAAGAGCTTAGTGGTGTACTAGCAAAACCATTAACAGATTTATTTAACCAATCATTGATAACAGGAGTAGTCCCAGAAGATTGGAAGTTAGCGAATGTTATGCCCATTCACAAGAAAGGTAATAGGGAGGAGTCGGGCAACTATAGGCCAGTAAGCCTAACTTCAGTAGTGGGGAAAGTGATGGAAACCATGTTAAAGGATAGGATTGTTGAACATCTAAAAACACATGGATTTCAAGATCAGAGACAACATGGGTTTACTTCAGGGAGATCATGCCAAACTAATCTTATTGATTTTTTTGATTGGGTAACTAAAATTATAGATCAGGGTGGTGCAGTAGACATTGCTTACCTCGATTTCAGTAAGGCTTTTGACACTGTTGCACATAGAAGGCTTATCAACAAACTACAATCTTTGAGTTTGGATTCCAATATTGTTGAATGGGTACGGCAGTGGCTGAGTGACAGGCAACAGAGGGTTGTAGTCAATGGAGTATATTCGAAGCTTGGGCTTGTCACCAGTGGGGTACCTCAGGGATCTGTACTTGGACCCATTCTCTTTAATATTTTTATTAGCGATATTGCAGAAGGTCTTGATGGTAAGGTGTGTCTTTTTGCGGATGATAATAAGATATGTAACAGGGTTGATGTTCCAGAAGGGATAAGCCAAATGGAAAATGATTTAGGTAAACTAGAAAAATGCCCAAAATTGCACAGCATTTTCAAGGTTTGGTCTTACCATTGATTAATACATAGACAACATTATATTTTTATTCCAAAAATAAATACTCCTTTTTACAGATGACAATACCTAACAGGCCTAAGCAACTGCTGATTAATATTGCACATTATTGCCTAATTTTTTTGTCTATAACAATTTCCAAATCCTTGTGTGTGTTATCTCAAATTCACTACTGTTTAAGGTGCAAGTTGCTTGTGCATTCTTTACATCAAAGTGCATAACTTTGCATTTTTCTACATTTATTTAATCTACTATTTGAATGCCCTGTCCCCCAATCTATTTATATCCCTCTGCGGCAAAGCAATATCCTGCTCACATTGTATTACTTTACAGAGTTTTGTGTCATCTGCAAACACTGAAATATGGCTTTCAATGCCTATTTAAAGATCATTTATAAATATGTTAAATTAAAAGTCTCAGAGTAGAACCCTGAGGGACACCACTTACCATTTCTGTCCAAAATGTATTCAATTAATAAATTGAATAAATTCATTATTTAATTAATGACAAATATCTGTACGCTATATTTAAGCCAATGTTCTACCCAAAAACAAGAGTTTTCATCTAGACCAATTTGTTTTCTAGTTTGAACACTGAACTATTGTGTGGAACCGTATGAAGCGCCTTGGCAAAATACAAGTAGATAACATCCATTGCAACACTCTAATCTATACTTCTACTAACTGCTTTGTATAATGCAATGGGCTAGTTTTACTTGACCTATGTTTCATAAAACCATACAGATTCTTAGTGTTGCTATAACTACAGTAGTAACTATATACTGGCACAGTGGATTCCAATATTGTTAATTAGCTTAGGCAGTGGCTGAGAGACAGGCAACAAAGCTTTGTAGTCAATGGAGTATATTAAAAGCAATGTCTTGTTACCAGTGGGGTACCTCAGGGATCTGTACTTGGACCCATTTTCTTTGATATTTTTAGTAGTGGTATTTCAGAAGGCCTTGATGGTAGGGTATGTCTTTTTGCTGTATATACAAAAATTTGCAACGGGGTAATGTTCCAGGAGAGATAAGCCAAATGGCAAATGATTTAGGTAAACTAGAAAAATGTTTAGAGTTGTGGCAACTGACATTTAATGTGGATAAGTGCAAGATAATGCATCTTGGACGTAAAAACCCAAGGACAGAGTACAGAATATTTGATAGAGTCCTAACCTCAACATCTGAGGAAAGGGATTTAGGGGTGATTATTTCTGATGACTTAAAGGTAGGCAGACAATGTAATAGAGCAGCAGGAAATGCTAGCAGAATGCTTGGTTGTATAGGGAGAGGTATTAGCAGTAGAAAGAGGGAAGTGCTCATGCCATTGTACAGAACACTGGTGAGACCTCACTTGGAGTACTGTACACAGTACTGGAGACCCTATCTTCAGAAGGATATTGATACCTTAGAGAGAGTTCAAAGAAGGGCTACTAAACTGGTTCATGGATTGCAGGATAAAACTTACCAGGAAAGGTTAAAGGATCTTAACATGTATAGCATGGAGGAAAGACGAGACAGGGGGGATATGATAGAAACATTTAAATACATAAAGGGAATCAACACAGTAAAGGAGGAGACTATATTTAAAAGAAGAAAAACTACCACAACAAGAGGACATAATCTTAAATTAGAGGGACAAAGGTTTAAAAATAATATCAGGAAGTATTACTTTACTGAGAGGGTAGTGGATGCATGGAATAGCCTTCCAGCTGAAGTGGTAGAGGTTAACACAGTAAAGGAGTTTAAGCATGCGTGGGATAGGCATAAGGCTATCCTAACTATAAGATAAGGCCAGGGACTAATGAAAGTATTTAGAAAACTGGGCAGACTAGATGGGCCGAATGGTTCTTATCTGCCGTCACATTCTATGTTTCTATGTTTCTATGAGAGGTAAACAAATTTAAATATCTTTAGGTTAGGAAAATGGTGCCTCAGATGGGATATGATGGCATTATTAAAGTATATTAGGGGCCAATACAAAGCATTGTCTAGAAATTAATTCATAAACAGGACTATATATACAAAGTCTAGCATTTAGACTGGAAGAAAGTATTTAGTCTAAGGCAAAGTAAAGGTTTTTTATGCTAATAATAAAGCGGCTGCAGATTTCTCTGCCTGAAGAGGTGGTTTTATCAGAGGCACTACAGATGTTTATACAGCAACTGAATGAATACTTGCAAAAACATAATATTCGTATAATTACAAGTTATCATTTTAAATTTGTTGGGTGATAGCTTCTTGATCCATGCAGACATATGACCGTCAGTCTGGGGTCAAGAAGGATTTTTTTCCTAGTTTGTTGCAAAATGGTAAAGTGCTTCAAACTGGATTGTTTGCCTTTTTTGGATCGACAGCAAAAAAGATATGAGCAAGGCTGAACATGATGGACACGTCTCTTTTAAGCTATGTAAATATGCATGTTATAATATATATGCATATTAGCTGTTTAGTGATTGCACCTATGTAAATCTAAAGCTTTAATCAACAATTTGCCCTAAACATATAGAAAGCTACCTCCATTTAAAATATTTTTTTCAATCAAATGCAATATTATACAGGACCACATGATGCTTCTGTCTGAAGAAGAGCAATTCAATGCTGATTTCAAAATGTTCCTTTTCACTCAATGTGCCTTGATGAGAAAACGATGGGTAATCATGCAAGCAGTCATTTATGTTCAGTAAGATTCTAGGGTAAAAAAAATTTGCATGCAGAATAAGTAAAAATTGTTATTTTTACTAAAAAGAACTCAGGGGAAATACTTCTAGAATTCACAGTGTGGAGCATGTAAGGCAGTAAATAGGCTGCCTATAAAATGCTGCTACTGATAATGGATGGTTCCCCATGCATGGATGATGCTTCACCTGATTTTATTCAGGAGGCTGTTTGGAAAATCACAAGTTGATTTAATGCGCTTGGGTAGTTACTGCTGCCAAAGTGACAATCTCCTAAAAGGATTTAATCTATTTTAAATTTTGAGCTGTGAAGCTCGGGAACTTTGTTCAGATTTTATGGAAGATCATAAACAGTCCGGCAGGCTATTGACATATATTTATGTATAAATATTATGTTGAGATTAGTTGCTGGGTTATTGTTATCAAAGGCAGACCTCAACATAAAATACACGTGGGATCAAAAGCTGGTAGGAAAGAATATTGCAGCTCTGTATCACAAGGATATATATTAAATATATATATTTAATGGAAATACAAATTCACACATTTAATGCCTGAGGCAAAATTAACTATTATACATACATGATGCTGACATACAGGGTGTTTTTTTATCCTTAATACCTGGTCACTTTGTACCTGGTTATTCTATTAAATAATGTACATGTCACTATAAAAAATAAATAAAAGTAAACTGGTATCCAGTAAACATTCCTTCCTTCCTTACAAAAAAGTCAAATTCAGTTTTTCACTTGTCTCCATTTCCCATAGATCAAAAAGAAGTAAAAATACATTAATTGTATTAATTTCTTAAAGCGGCACTGTCACACGGTACTTACATTTTCCCATTCACTTCCTTTTCTCTTTCTCTTTCCTACTCTGTCTTTCTTATTCTCTTTTTTCTTATATTACTAATAAAAATCATAAGATAAAGTAGTATATCTTTGTTTAATTTATTTTTCCTGACACTTCTTGACATTGGACTAAGCTACCACTGTCAAGAAGTGTCAATCCCCCAGCCGTCACCAGTGACAGCTGTACAGAATTGTCTCTATCTATGGATAATCCTGCAGTCTTGCAAGATCCTCTGTAGACCTCAATGCTGTACTCTAATGCGTGTGTGAGAGTACAGCAGTGATGTTGGCTCGTGGCGCTGAAGCACTAGGAGCAGAAGAGTACCCACTGAGTGAAGATGGCGGCACCTGTGAGGGACAGGTTGAGGTAAGTAGAACTCACATTTGCCTGCTTCTCCCAGCCACTGTACCCTCTGTGGCGATGTTGCTGTCAGGGGTCTTTTCAAATAATGCAGAGACCCCAGACGGCGACATTGCCGCTTTAAGATTTATTACACTAAGCGTTTTAGGCCTGGAACCCCAAATGCCTATTTTTGATAGAATAAAAGATATTTCTTTCAACATGTTACTCCTACACATTATATAATAAATGAGAAAATGCTTTTTTATCAGGTGGCCAACCATATGTGTCAGTAAAACCCAGTTAAATCAAAGCAGTCAATGACAGAAAGTTATGTTATTAATGAACATGTAAGGAAATAAAGCTTTGTTACAAAACTTAAAATATCACGCTTTCCTTCTGCATGCATCACATACCTTAAAAAAGCAAACCATCTGGTAATGATTTTTTTTTTCATTTCACAAAGCACTACAACGCATGGAAAACTTCTGTCATTGCTGAAAAGTGTCACATTATGCTTGTCAAGTTTAAATTAAAAAAAAAAATCCAGTCACATCCCGACTTACTAAGCAGTGCACTATCAGACATCGTCATGCATGGCTTAGTAAGTAGGCCTCACATTATCCAGTCAAAGATTTATGATATGAGGAGTCACTGTGTGGGTCATAAGATAACTTTCATTACAGCTGAGGTTGAGAAATTCCAAATCAATAAACTTAAAGTTTAAACAAAATAAAAATGCATACATGATTATTCTTCAAGATCATTTTGCATTATAATTAGAAGGATGCCCTTAATATAAAGCAATACAACAGAGTACAATGTGTTTTAAGGAATATATACAATTCACTTAAAATAAGTCTAGTATAAAAAGTTGCAGATGAATAGCAATTTAATAATGATGCCGCATTAAGCAACTGCAAAAACTCCGCATTAAAAAATACACTGTATTCCCAGGGAACCTACAAATGCACATTTACAAAAATATACTAATATATCCTATGGGCAACATGCATTAAAATAACATTCATTTTGCTTTGGTGAGACATATCCTATATCCTCTTTGTTGGTTTTTAACGACACTGAATATTTTAGTGCATTATTCTTCAAAATATAATAAGAAGGGGAGATTCTATAGTATTAAATCATCACCACTAACAAGTATCAAATAAAATTAGAGTCCTTGAAACATCCTTCCCACAAATATAATTTGACAGCTAAATTTTCCTGAAGGCTTATTGCCATTCACACCAATACAGTCATATAGCAAAACACAACATTACCATAGAAACATAGAATGTGACGGCAGATAAAAAAACATTGCCCATCGATTAGACTAGATTTCCCATCTAGTTTGCCCAGTTTTCTAAATACTTTCATTAGTCCATAGCTTTATCTTATATCTAGGATAGCCTTATGCCTATCCCACGCACTCAATATATTCATATCCCTCTGTAGAGAAGCCATGTCATGTACAGACTGTATTTTCTTACCTAGTTTTGTGTCACCAGCAAACACCGACAAATGACTTTCAATGCCCACTTCAAGATAATTTATAAGCAGATTAAAGATAAGTGGACCCAGGACACAACCCTGATTAAGCCTTCACCTATTAATTTCACCCAGTTTGAAAATGTTACCATTAAAAGTACTCTTTACACTCTATCTTTAAGCCAGTGTTCTATCCAAGAACATGAATTTGTTTGTCCAAACCAACTGATTTCCGTTTAACTGGTAACCTTTTTGTATGGAAATGTATCAAATGCCTTACCAAAACCAAATGTTTGCACACAGTTTAGCCACTGACAGTACTGAATGATCTGAACTACAAACAACCTGCATTAGAAGGAGAAATCACCCAGGGGAACACATAGTAAGTATACCACTACTGTTTATAGTTTCTCTGATTGTCTGCATCCATTTGAGCTATAGGTTTGTTGCCCTGTAATTTAAGGTATTCTCTTCAAGTGTCCCCGTACATATTATATATATTTTTTTAAAGGACAGAAAGTGCTTTCATTTGACATGCTTTAATATGTATACCTAACACAATATTAAGTGTGAATAAAGTGACAATATTTTTTTTTATTTCACACTTTTGCTTATAATAATCTACTTAAAGGCATTTAAATGCCTATTTAATTTACTTGCAATGCTGCAAGCAGCTTATTAAGAAGTCTGGGGCCATTAAGAATTGCCCCTGCTCAGGGTTGTCTTTGCCCCTGCTCAGGGTTGTCTTTAACTGAGGGCAAACGAGGCAGCTGCCCTGGACCCAGTTACTCCTGGGGGTCCCAAGGCAGCTGCCCTGTGGGCTCCTTGGCCCTCAGCAATTTATTTTTATCTCCATGGGAACATTAAGGAGGCTAATCGTGGGGCGCATGCACTTAGGGCCATCTGTCAGCAGGGGCCCGGTTCGGTGCTGTGGCCCTTAAACTGCGCGACTGGGCCCCTTTTCTTTTCAACAGCCTTTCCTCCAGTCACTTCCTCCCACAGAGACATGGAGCCGCCAGGGAGAGAGGAGGTGAAGGCAGTGAGAAGGGTGTTGCTGAGCCAGATGCTAATGCCAAACAGCCTTAGGCATCCCACTGGACCCTAGGGAAGCCACCGTCCTGCAAAAGGTAGGAAACTGGATGATGGGTCTACAAAGGCAAATTTTGCATGTGAGTCAGTATGTCTGTGTGCGTTTGTATGTGTGTCAGTATGCCTGTTAGTGTGTGTGTCAGTATGCCTGTTAGTGTGTGTGTAATTATGTCTTTAAGTGTATGTGTGTCAATATGTGTCAGTGTATGTATCTGTGTGTGTCAGTATGTCTGTCAGTATATGTATATGTGTGTGTGTCAGTATGTCTGTCAGTGTATCTGTCTGTATCAGTACATCTGACAGTAAATGTGTCTGTGTATGTGTATCTGTATGTTGTCAGTATGTGTATGTGTGTTTATCTGTGTCTCTGTATGTAGTCAGTGTGTGTAGCTATCAATCTGCATGTGTGTCAGTGTGTGTATGTGTGTCCGTGTTTGTATCTTTGTGTATGTGTATGTGCATGTGTGCCAGGTTGTGTATCTGTTTGTCTGTATGTGAGTCAGTGTGTTTGTATCTGCATATGTGTCAGTGTATACATGTGTCTGTGTTTATGCATGTGTGTCAGTGTGTATATTTTTGTATCTGCTTGTGTTTCAGTGTGTGTGTATGTGTATCACAGTGTGTGTGTGTGTGGCAGTGTATGTGTATATGTGCATTTAAATACCAACACTACATACAAAGATACCCCTGCATTCAAAATTTAACACCACATACAAACTCATTCCTGGGTATGAAATATCAACATTATACATAAACTCACCCCTGTATTCAAAAACCAGCACTACACATACATTTATGCTTGCCAACAACACATAGAAAAATACACCACTACATTTACACAAACATACATGCTTACTTTCAAACACACAAACACTGCTCAGTGTTACAAACAAGCCTGCAAGCATAGGAAAATGGTAGAGCCACATCTGTCAAAGCATTGTTGGAATTGCACGGCAGATGGGGATCTACCTTTTGCCCACCTTTGCAATACAGGGGTCCAAAATAATTCTTGCCCTTTCTACTTTAGTTCCACCACTGCGTAGATACCCTTTTGAATTACTTTATATTGGACACTTGTCAACATCTCATGGTTAAAAATATGCTTTTGTATGTGTTGATGCATTTACCAGGTTTACTTGGATTTATCCTGTGCGAAGTGAAACCTCTGATAGCATGATTGCTAGTCTCATTTCCTTAGTATGCATTTGGTAGTCCCAGGACCATCCACTCGGTACTGCAAAGAAAACCAAAAACTGGGCAACCACATTTGGGTTACTTTGGGAAATCAGTGCATCCAACCGCCCCAAAGTAGTGGGGTTGTGGAACAGAAAAATGCTGAGGTGAAATGACTATTAACCAAGTTACTAGTTGCTTTCCCCCCACACAGTGGTATCTACTTATTCCTATGGTATAGATGAGCATTAACAACATACCTGATGATACAAATGGTGAGACACCATATGAAATGTTACACTTTTTTCACTGACAATAATTTTTCTGAACCAGGGAGAGCTTAGAACCATTGGTTCTATTAGAGAAATTGGGGGAATTATTTTTTTCCAACCCACCTCACCATGCACCACCACCTATTTCCTACTGCTGGCCAGTTTGTCCTGGAGAGGGTGACTCCAATAACTTTTACTATAGAGAACAATCAGAGCCAACAGAGAACAGTAAGTTTTGATATTTTAAAACCTGCTAAATACTTCCAAGATGTTCACAGAACCACTGACTGACACAATGGATGCTGTTAAAGAAGGCAAGATAAAACAAACAGAAGACGACAGAAATGCCACCAGATAACTGTCAACTAAGAGCAGAAGCCCTGCCAAGAGAATGGAATATAAAAGGCCAGCAAAACCTTTCAGAAACTTGACATCAAGGGACACTTGTACTAAAACACGACTTACAGCTTTTCTTAAACTCTGCATATTATGTACATACCTGCAAAGCAAGGAACTACTGTAAACATAAACACAGAGACATTGATACAACAAGGAATCTGTAATGGTTCTATTGTAGATGTGATCTACCGATGCACCCCTTGCTCTTTTTGGTGTAACTATACCAAACAAAACGTTAAATGGCTCCCTAGGACCATAGACCAAGGATTCTTGCTATATTCCGGGGTTCCAGGAATGTGGTGCATGGACAGAAATATTATAATTACTAAAGCAATCATGCAATTTTGTTCCCTGTATCAGAAATATGTCAGTGACAATATTTAATATAATACAGATACTATAAGTAATGGTATAAAAACACATAATGCGGTAATTGCAAAGGTGGATAGACTTTGTGAATATCTGAAATGTAATTGAAAAATATGGCTAAAATGTCATATGCAGCTGCGGTCTGGCCTACAAACAATATCTGTTAGACATAAGTATAAGAGCATACCAGCTGATTATCCAGATAAATGTACATTCATGCCTGTGTCTTGCAGCAAAAGGAAATAGCTAAACAAAGCAGATTCAGTTATATCTACATATCTACATTTACTTGTAGATTAAATCCAAGCAGTGGCCAGATTATCTGATTTTAACAATGTATCTTTACATAATTGAATCATGATAGTTAACCCCTTCAGGACGCAGTCAATAGTACACGTTCTGATCAAAACAAAACGTAAACAAAAACTGGAATTTGCGCTAAATGTCTGTTCACCCGTAGTTCCCCTCTTTCATATTAAATACATCCACACTTATTATATATCATTTTGTTCTGGAGAAACAGGGCTTTAATTTATCATTAACTATTCATATATGAAACATAATTCATTATGAATGAAATTTAAAAAAATTTTGAGAAAATTAGATTTTTTTTTTACATTTGTATTTCCGTCTGACATTTTAGCTGTGAATGTCATAATACTGTTTTTACTGCACAAAAATGCACATATTTGTAATCAGTGATGTCTCACGAGTACAACAGTACCCCCCATTAACAGGTTTTATGGTGTTTTGGAAAGTTACAGGGTCAAATATAGAACATTCCATTTTCAAATAGAATTTGCCAGATTGGTAATGTTACCTTTGAGACGGTGTGGTAGCCCAGGAATGAGAATTACCCCCATAATGGCATACCATTTGAAAAAGTAGTCAACCAAAGGTATTGAAAGTGGGGTATGTTTAGTCTTTTTTAGTAGCCACTTAGTCACAAACACTGGCCAAAGTTAGCGTTCATATTTGTTTTTGTGTTAAAAAAGCAAAAAACAAATATTTGGCCAGTGTTTGTGACTAAGTGGCTACTAAGAAAGACTGGACATACCCCACTTGCAAAACCTTGGGTTGTCTACTTTTGCAAATGGTATGCCATCATGGGGGTAATTCTCATTCCTGGGCTACCATACGCTCTCAAAGGCAACATAACCAAACTGGCAAATTTCAATGTCAAAAAAATGAAATGCAAGCCTTATATGTGACTCTCTAACTTTCAAAAACACCATGAAACCTGTACATAGGGGATACTGTTATTCTCGGGAGACTTCACTAAACACAAATATTAGTGTTTTAAAACAGTAAAACATATTACTACAATAATATAGTCCATAAAAGTGCCGTTCGTTTGTAAAAAATGCGAAAAACGTCACTTTTACTTAAAATATCATCATTGTAATACAATTTACCAGTATGAAACACTAATATTTGAGTTCAGCGAAGTCTCCCGAGTAAAGCAGTACCCCCCATGTACAGGTTTTATGGTGTCTTGGAGAGTTACAGGGTCAAATATAGTGCTTACGAATTAAATTCTCTGCACTTTCTCCCTGTGTTGTCAGGTATGTCAATCAAATTTTAATGATGGCTTTTCCTTTCTTTTTGTTATTTAATAATTGTGTATTTCACAGTCCATATGACATATATGAAGAAAGATACAGATATCAATGTTTTCCCCACTATACATAACATGTTTAGTATATAGAACAATGATGGTCTTACTTCAAATAACTTTCTCAAACCACCTTAAAATTATTTATTCATATGGTCTTCCTTGAAAAGTTGGTTTAAAATGTTTAGTTTAATGAACCGATCCCTTAACACTGTTGAGAGTAGAAGACGTCCTGTAGAAGTAAAATTGAACATTGTATTTGCCTCAAGGTCTTTGTACTATTTAAAAATAAAATACACTTTAAATAACTAATCTCATATCTTGTTTTATTATTTTCTAATTAATATATGTGGTAGTAGACAGGAGAACATATGTTCTATGAAGATTGTTTTTCTTGCATAGGGATTCCAGTAATTGTTATTGAAACAGAAAATGTTCAGATACTAGAAAATGTTCTGATATAGGACATTAATAAAACAAAAAATAGAAAAGCTGAATCATTTCTAATGTGAAGGTTTATGTGATAGAAAATAATTAACTTTTGTTAATAGTAGGAGAAACCTGAAATAATTACTCATTCATGTAAACTAAGTCATCAAACATTAAATGTACAATTCTTTTCATTAAAATATTCTATGCAAATTTTTTTTATTTTATTTTTTTGTCGTGAGGTTTGTCAGTGTAAAGTTTACTGTTCCTTTAGATAATGGGATTTGATTATTCGATCAAACCACTTCAGTCTGAAAAATCTCTTGAAGTCCATTAAATTAGCAGTGCTTCTCTGTACAAAACGTGATTGCAGAAAAAAAAATGAGGAAAAAAGTAACACCACTGATCAAATATATTTTCATTTTGCTATCTCTATCACACATTTCTTTTGTTAATCTGTAATTATTCACATTCCGTAATGGAAAGGTTTTTTTTTCACATTTTCCGTCAAAACGCCGTCCAGATAGCATCTCATTTTCTTGTCATATTTAGCAAATGACTTTATGAAATCATGTTATATGGAGAATAGAAATAGATATCAGGAAATTATTTTTTTTAACATACAGTAGCAACACACAGAGATATATTTTTAAGCAGCCAAAATATTAAGTTGTTGGATTATACATCAGTTTTAGAACCTAGTTATATTATTTAATAACAATTAAAATATTTGTTGAAAAATATAATTTCATAATAGTATTTGATTTTTTCACCGATATGTGAACTGAAGTGTGCCGCAAAATTTCAATGGAAAAAGAGGAGGAATTCCTCTATCCCATCAGCCATTTTGGACCAAACTTATCTGCCCAAAAAGCTCAGCTCTAAATGTATCGCAACTTGTCATTAGTAAATATGCCATTGGCTAATCAACTTAAATGAACATTTAGAAAATAAATGTGTGCTCCTAAAGCTATAGTTCTCTGGTGGCCATATTTTACCAAGGCCGCCAACTAAAGTTACCTATAGTTTACATATAGTTTCTCTCTTGAAGCACCAGTCTCCACACTGCCTTTCCACCTTCTTGGCTGAGATAATAATAATAAAGTATTTAACCAGGAAATTAGCATTCAGATTACTCTAGTTTCCAAGTACAACTTGGTGATGTTACTTTTTGTCCAACATCCAGGGAATGTTACTATTAACCAATTGAATGGTACTCATTTTATCTACCTTGGAAGGTGGAAGGGATGAGTTAACACTTCCAGGATTTTAACCTGCAACCCCCATGTAGAACAGACTCAACTGATAATACATTAGCCTACTGAGCTATCTTACCAGCCTAATAATCAAGATCAATGATCTCAGTCAACCCAATGTATTACCACAGGAAAGCAGTGGAAGGCTAGTGCACGTGTTCAGCAAAACACTGCAACGCTACTATAAGATGCACTCTCTAAGTCCATCTGATTGAAGTAGCAGCATTTTACTTGGTTATTTCAGTCGAAGTCTCAGTGACAGCCACTAGAAGCATTTAAACCCTACATTAAAATCAGTGGCATAACTGAAATGTCTTTAATTGCAAGGTTAAAATGAGAGACATGGCACCAAGACCACTTAATTGAGCTGAAGTGGTCTGGGTGCCTATAATGTTGCTTTAAGTTGGTATATTCAATATTCCAAGTTATTTTCCAGTATAAATTATTTATTTCATATTTATTTAGAAAGTAAGGTTCTCTGGTAATGTTGAGAAAGGAACACACTGCTTGTTCTAAAAAATTTCCAGGCCATTCACCGAAAGCAATATGGCTGATCTAATATACAGTACCAAAAAGGGAAAAGTAAGGAAAAGATGTCCAGGATAAGATCAAGGTCAGAATCTATAGGAAAAATTCTGGAAACAGAAGATGAATACCAATAAGATGATGAATACCACTTGTTGCAGGGTTATTTCCTCAAGTGTGAGTTGTTGGAAAGTCACAGAATAACAGGAAAATAACTTGTAACAACTGAGCCTTAAATCAAGGAACAGAATGCCAGAAAATAGTGTAATAATATGAGCACTAGAACATGCAGCTGTGAACACAGTGGAATTAATCACAAAAGATTCCACCAACAGTGAAATAAATATATAATACAAAGAGAAAGTGCTCAGCGCAAAATTGGAGTAATATTAATGCTCCCAAAAGCTTAACACCACCATATGTGTTACACAGGTGAATTATAGTTATACCTGAATACAGTATAATTCCTTCTCCAATAATGGAGGCAAAATACACAGGTATGAGGAGAACTCATAGGGTAACACTGTTATAAAAGAGGATTCGATTTAAAACTCTGAATGGTCCAACTCACATTTTTTTGAGCCTGTTATATCAAAACTGGCTCAGGTAATATCACTTTAAATGCAATGTGCAGATCCAGGTGAGTTGGAGATGGTCCCTCAGAAAAGAATTGTGGGAAAGGCAACAGCAGATTAGTATAAAATCACAGTATTTATTAAAATAAATATAAAAAGCCTTACATCGAGGTTTCTGGAGTGCCATTCATCCAAAGAGTAAAAGCACAACGCGTTTCAACGCTTAGATTTGCGTCTTCCTTAGGTGCATCAAAAGTGTGGACATACCCCATTTGTAATACCTTGGGTTGTCTACTTTTGCAAATGGTATGCCATCATGGGGGTAATTTTCATTCCTGGGCTACCATATGGTCTCAAAGGCAACATAGCCAATCTTGCAAATTTCAATGTGTATATACTGAAAAATTTAACATGCTATATTTGACCCTGTAACTTTCTAAAACAACATAAATCTGTACATAGGGGGTACTGTTTTACTTGTAAGCTATCCCTGAATATAAATATGTGTACTTTATTGCAGTAATAGCTAACAGTATTATGAAATTTACAGTTAAAATGCCATGCAGAACTAAAAAAGACATTTCTTAATTTCTCACATTTGTTTATATTTTATTACTTTTGAATTATGTTTCATATATAAATATTGGATGTGACATGGAAACCCTATTTCTCGTGAACAAAATGATATTTAATAAGTGTGGGTGCATTTAATATGACATAGGTGAATTAATGGTTGAACAGATATATAGCGCAAATTCCAGTTTTTGTTAACGTTTTGTTTTGATCACAACTTGTACAATTGGTTCCGTCCTTAATGGGTTAATCAGGGTTTTGGGAAACCCCCACTTATTATTTGTTTGTTTATGTATGTTTGTATGTATGTATGCATGCATGTATTTATTTATTTATTTAAAGTAATATTAGTTTATTATTTATTAACATTAAGAATGTTGTTATTTACCATATTATATTACTACCAAGTTTTTGTAGTTTTTTTTGTACATCTGCCAGTTGGTGGAGCAGGATGTAGCTGATGATCTAAAGCCGATCCTACTCCATCATTGTTCCAAATAGGATCATGCACATATCAAATAACGCACTATTTAGGATATACAGTTCAATATCTTGCAGTAAATGCCAATAAACTATAAGCAAAGAGACTACCGTAAGTCATGATTGTGAACGTTTTTACAAGGCTTATCTATTAAGCCCCCTTCCTGGTGGTTCATTTGATAAATTATAAACCACTGTATTCTGCACAGAATAGAACACAAGGATTTAATATACAAGTATAAATACCTGTAATATCATCATCATGGTGGACATTTTCACATGCAAGTAGCATAAGAAACTGGTAGAGTGGAGCTCCTTGACCAAAAGTATTTGCAAGGATTAATTAGTAAGGGTCCTTATGATGCTCTAAGACTCCCTTTACATCTATCATTACCAGAAAGCATCCAGGTTCATTAACTATACACTAAATTGCCCAGGACATTTTTTTTGCAGCCTAGTGAGAAAATAGTAGATTTATAATTGGTAAAGTGGCCTATTTGTCATTTTCGATTTGAATAATTAGAAAGCCTTGTGTTCTTATATAGGCTTCTTTTTCTGTAAGAACAAAATTCCGCTTTTGCTAAATTTGTTTGAGAAAATTAACAATTTAAAAAAGGCCCAGTGGACTATGTATTAAAGAGAGGTTAATGGAAAAATATGTTTCATATCTTGCCAAAAATAGCATTCTCCTCTTTATTGATGACTGGAGATGCAGTTGCTTTGAACAGGGCATGGCATTTCATGGGGCTAAATGGGAACAGCCCTGTAAATCTTGAAGGGAGCCAGCGGGTATCTATCTTTAAACTTCCCCAGTTGCGATTGGTTTTCATATGGGCATGATACATCATTGCTCCTTGCTTCAATTAGGAAAACTTTCTAACATACAGAAAAAAAAACAAAAACATGTTAATCTTCTATCTTAAAGTGAGTTTTCAATTGAACTTATATAGTGTATTGGTGTCAGGAATGTTTGTGCCTATATACCCTAAGTAAATAATTGGAACATGTACCCCATTTTTATTTTCTATTTCCTACATAGCCTTCTATGCTTTGGTTTAATAAATATACCCTATCAAACAAGAACATATCTTTTTAAATCTGTGATTATTTAATGAAACGGTGTAAAGAAGACTTTGCGATAACTGTATTATTGTTATCAGCCAATGAGAACTCATGATAACATCATCCTGTATAATATAACTGCAGCATCTCATCACCACTTTACTCTAAAATGTCAAATGAGTTAGTTTCCTGGTTCCCGATTTTGATTACCAAAGGAAATGTGTACAGCAATAATCACACTTCATCCAACAATTAAATTCAGTGAGGTTTGTTAACCTCTGGAGAATAAATTATCTAGATGCCCTGAAGAACATAGAGAATTGCACATTAGCCAAGGAAATTAAATCAACTGACCATAGCAATGTCTGCCTTGCCTATAATCTATTTTCCACCAGTGCTGTATGTAACTTGACCATGTATAATGTATGCATATAATGTATAAAATGTTTCAGTGGGGTGCAACAATAATATTCCAGTATTTTCGATAACCAGTCTTTCTTTTACTTTCTCACAAAGCAATCATAAACACATAAACACAGGATCCCATTTGTACCATAAAAAGACATGCTCATTTTAGCATGATTAAAAAAATCATTAACATTATTGGCTTTCTATGCACAATGATCTTAAGCATATCCCAGTGTGTCACCGTTTTATTCAAACATTTAAAGAAAGCCTATTATTTTTAAGATTGAACCTAAACATATTTGGGCATCTGATCCCATTCGTAGCTTATGCAAAGAAACATTGCAATTCTATGTTAGTGTACTTGCTAGGCCTCTGATTATAAATTAAAGGAATCTAGAAAGGAATACTTAAGTAGTCATCAATTCATTTTCTATTTTGTATGTTTGTGTGCATGTGTGTAGGCAAGTATGTCTGTATATATTCTGTTTAGAGCTGAACAGGGATTAGAAACTGGCATTGATCAGAGATTGACAAAAATTAAACACAATATTGTGTTGCTACTTTTTATTGTACCCCTGTGCCAGTTAATATAAGACCTATTTCTGCTTTTTATTGAATGAGTGGAAGAGTTCAACGCGGCTTGGAATGAACACATTGCTAAAATCAAAAATATGGGTTGCATTTTTTCATGGAAAATAGACAAGCTATGTGGTCTTGCCCACAATCTATCTAGGTGGTCTGTTTCCTTTTGCACAGCCATTGGATAGACATGATAAATGACTGCAGCACTTGGACGCCGAGTCCCTCCCCCACTTCCTGTCTTGCAATCACACCCTCCACCCTTTTGATACCAAATCTTACAGCCATTGTGGAAAGCCACATTTGTGAGATTGGAAGCTTAACAATGTGAATCTTATTTGTTTGAGTATATTTTCCAGCGGCTGTTGGGTGGAGCTTAAGTTGATTTGAATTTTGTATTATTTTTTGAAAAGTAAGTTAAGAAAGCACTTAGATACAATATTGAGGGTATTTATATTTTAACTCTATCTTTGTATAAGTAGTTTTAACACAATTTTTTAAAAATAATAGATATCAGAATCTGTTGTATACTATAACTGGTTGAAGTGGGGGTATGTTACAATCAGAATATGAATAATATGACTATGAATAATAATCATATGTATGATGTATTGATTAAACAATCAATAGATGTGGCAGGATTATTGCCACAAGGTATATGTACCTAATCATCACAAACCAAATAAAATTTTCTTGGTATTTGAAAAACAGATAAATAAAATATTTGATCACATGTATTTTAATTTATATACATATAGTGGTATGGATGTTGAATTTATATCTTTGACATCTTTTCACCTGTTTTCAATAGGTGACCTAAGTTATCAATTTCCAAATTCATCATGTATATCACCTGAAAGGGTTAATCCTCTTTGACTTTCCATTGACTGACTTTAGCTCTGGCCAACTGAACATGTTAATTATAAATAAAGGTTTGTGATAAGTGAAGTAAAGTTTTTGGCTTTCAGTTAAATGTTAACTGTTGAAGTACTTTGCTTATATTGATTAGCTTATATTAATCATACCACTCTGCAAACTTAAACGAATTTCGAGTAGTTTCTGATTTAATAAAAACATTTTACATTTTCTTCTAAAGTTGAAACATTATCCATTATTGCAGCTGTTATTGTAATCATATGATCTTTAATTAATCAAATCACCTAATTATGTTAAAAGATTACTTAAATATACACGTAGAATTTTAATATATATGCATTTATAGGTATTTAAATTCTACGTGTATACTAATGTAATCTTTAATGTAATTACGGTATATGTATTTATCTATATATATATATATATATATATATATATATATATATATATTTGCGGTTCTTTGAATTTTATATATAGATAGATATATATAGAATGTCATTCTAAGTGTATTTTGTTACCAATATATATATATATATATATATTAATAACAAAATACAGTTAGAATGAAATTACATATGTATATACAATTTATATTAAATTTTGTTTCAATATTTTATTTATTAATTTTATTATTTTATTTATTTATTATTGTAATTATACGTATTTATATATATAATATATGTGTGTATATATCTATTATATATATATAATATATATATATATGTAACGTCATTCTAAGTGTATTTTAATACTAATATATGTACTTATATTAGTATTAAAATACACTATTATTATTATTATTATTATTATTGCCATTTATATAGCACCAACAGATTCCGTAGCGCTTTACAATATTTGGAGAGGGGGGATGTAACAATAAATAAGACAATTACAAGAAAACTTACAGGAATAATAGGTTGAAGAGGACTATGAATAGGTTGAAGAGGACTATGTATTATGTTAAATATATATAATACGTATATATATATATAATATATATATATATATATATATAATATATATATACATATATTATATATATATATATAAATATATTTATTTTAATTTTACACATGTCTAATATTTTTTTTTACAGATCCCACCAGCAGGGGGACTGTCTAACATTTCAGACAGTCCCCCTGCTGGCAGATCCACAGCCAGCTATAGGGGGCCATGTGATCGCATCTTGAGAGCGATCACATGGCCCCCAGGGGCTTCTTTTGCCGTGATAGGGCTGCCTGGGCTGTGAGGCAGTCCTCCCGAAGCGGAGCGCCGGTAAGGTAAGTATAACGGGCACTCCAGGGCTCAAAGCCGTTACGGCGTTCTATGCCGCCGCAACGGCTTTAAAGCCCTCTTAAAGAGGGACGGCATAGAACGCCGTAATGGCGGGAAGGGGTTAAGTTAATTAATTGTTCTTAAAAAGAAACAAACAAAAAAAACAACTATATCCATACCCCCCAAGTGTAAGTGTCCTTAGAAGTGACAGTTCATACTCTGAGCCCAACTCTCTTTGTCCCACTTTTCTATTCCTAGGTTGCAGAAGCTCAATGTCATTAGTATGTCTTAATTTATATGAGAGCTCCACAGCAATAATACTCACAGTAGTATATCTTTATAATAGACTTGTGCATGGCCAAACAATGTTTTGGCTGAGCCATTTTATCTAAAATTAAAAATTAAAAATTAGGACAGCAAAATGAAATGTTTGTTTTTGTTTGACTTGTCAGACTTTCGGGGAAATGAATCAGACAAACCAAAAGAGTGTAAAAATGGGCCAATAAGTGTACTGATTTATAGGTATATAAATATTGTATTAGATATAAATGTAAATAAATATTAAATATATATTTTGCAGTACACTGATTGATATATTCTCCAGTGGATCAAGTGACAAAATGCAACCAACAGAGGGAAAAAGGAGCATTAATATTTAAAAATATATAAATATCGATTTTTCTTGCTGTGCACTCTACTGGTCACTTCTCACTTGATCTATGAACAAAATTAGCATTTATTGGCTGTTCCCTCGCTATCAAGCTTATTTTCCCCCCCAGAAATCATCTCTTTTTTTGGTGCTATGGTTGGAATTTCAAATCACAAATGAAACAAACTTGCTTGACTGTTCAGAAATGAGGAAGTTGAAAGATCACCCGATCAACTTGGGACACATTGCAAACAGTAAGTAACCTAAGATTTTTCTTAACAGTCCGTTCACTTGCAATCCTAAAATGTAAGTGTCCCTCTTTGTCTATTTGCTAATGCTTGCTAATATTGGAATGTATGTATACCCCACCAACAGTTTCTCTACCTTTGGGCTTGATTCGATATTATTGGCAATATTTTATTGAATTTCTATTGGATTTAATGCCAACTGAGTTTCTAGTGGCTTAACTCGATAAATGGGTCAGCTGTTCGAGAGAAATACTCAGATAAATGTGCTACAGAAGCACATTTTTCTTAATTCTTAAATGGCTAACCCTGTTTATCATTAAAAATAAATATAATTAAAGACTGTACAGCTCATATTGAGTAGTAGTAGTAAAAGGGAGGTTAAACACCTCCCCAATGCCCCAACTTGCCTCGCACATGGGCCATGGACACTAAACAGTGCTGCTTACTGCAATAACAGACTAGTGAATGGTCAGCTGTTAGGAACGTGGCACAGTTCCAATCTATTCCCTCTACTCATTGGTATCAGGTGGGGCTTAAAAAAAAAAAAAGAATAGTGGACAAATCACTCCATGGTAAGGGGACATACACTGTCATTTGTGGGTGGCGCTAACTATAATAAGCAAGAAGCTATCTAATGGTAAGTATACATTTATTTTTACAGGTATTATGTTTATTGGTCTACCTCACTATTATTAGGGTACAGGAGGTAGGTAGGTTATCTGTGCTTTATTATTTAAATTAGTAGCCTCACCGGGATGGAGATTAAAGACTTCTCGAGGGCTGCATCGTTCCTATGAAATGCCCTTCCCCTCTCTGAAGGACTCTCACCCAACCTCCACTTCCTCAAAAAATCTTTGAAAACTTACTTCTTTAGGAAAGCATATCAATTAACCCCTTAGTGACCAGACCATTTTTCAATTTTCTTACTGTTGAAGACCAGGGCTGTTTTTTTAATTTCTGCTGTGTTTGTGTTTAGCTGTAATTTACCTCTTACTCATTTACTGTACCCACACATATTATATACCGTTTTTCTCAACATTAAATGGTATTTCTAAAGATACCATTATTTTCTTCATATTGTATAATCTTTTATAAAAAATTATAAAATATGAAAAAACACACTTTTTCTAACTTTGACCCCTAAAATCTGTTAATCATCTACAACCGCCAAAAAACACCTGTGTTAAATAGTTTCTAAATTGTGTCCTGAGTTTATAAATACCCAATATTAACATGTTCTTAACCTTTTTTTTTTTTGCAAGTTACAGGGCTATAAATACAAGTAGGACATTGCTGTTTCAAAATATATATTTTTAAAATGTATCAATAGTGACATGGTAACACTTTTATCTGTCATAAATCTCAGAATCACACCTCACAGATACATATTTTTTTAAAGTAGACAACACAGGGTATTCAATATGGGGTATGTCCAGTGTTTTTTAGTAGCCACTTAGTCACAAACACTGACCAAAATTAGCATTCATATTTGTTTGTGTGTGGAAAATGCAAAAAACTTATTTGAACGCTAATTTTGGCCAGTGTTTGTGAGTAAGTGGCTACTAAAAAATACTGGACATGTCCCATTTGCAATACATTGGGTTGTCTACCTTTGCAAATGGTATGCCATCATGGGGGTAATTTTCATTCCTGGGCTACCATACAGTCTCAAAGGCAACATTACCAATCAAATTACAATGTGAAAAAAAAGTAAATGCAAGCCTTATATTTGACTCTGTAACTTTTGGAAACACCATAAAACCTGTACATGGGGATTCAGTTTTACTCATGAGAATCCACGGAACACAAATATTAGTGTTTCAAAACAGTAAAAAGTATCACAACAATTATATTGTCAGTCAAAGTGCTGTTTGTGTGTGAAAAATAAAAAAAAATGCACTTTCACTGATGATATGATTGTTGTGATATGTTTTACTGTTTTAAAACACTAATATTTGTGTCCAGCTAAGTCTCCTAAGTAAAACAGTACCCCCGTGTACAGGTTTAATGGTGTCCTGGAAAGTTATAGGGTTAAATGAACCAAATTCTCTGGACTTTCTGCCTGGGTTGTCAAGCAGGTCCCTCAAATTGTAATTCATAAAATTACTTAATGTAAAAATATTATATAAATATATTTGTAGAATTTAAATATATATATTTTAAAAAAAATCTTTAGAAAAAACTTTAAAAAAAACTAATAAAATCTGTCAACATTGAAGTTGCTGTTTAGTAGATAGGAGAGTGCGCTGGATCTTGTGTATTGTTTATTGTATAATATGGTCCCCAGCAGCACCCCATGTAAGCAGGTTCAGTTGAGTGCACCACCCCCCTATGTTTCATATATATATATATATATATTTGGACGTCTAACCAACTCCTTGGTTTTGCACCCCTCCTGTTACAGGTGCCTCATCTCAGGTCCCTATTTAGCCTTGTACTGCAGAGAGCCTCAGATGGAATTTTTCCCCAAGTAAGTTAGTTATTCACATAAGAGTAGACATTAGACTGTGAGAGTAGGACCTGCCAAAGATGGGGTACATTGACGTTGTGGCAGGCTTATGCAATGTATGATCATATAATGTAACTAAATCCCCATTATTTTTTTGCCTAGATTAGGTGTTTTAAAAAAAAAGAAAATCTTTTGAAAAAACGTAAAAAAAACTAATAAAAAAAAAATCTGTCAACATTGAAGTTGCTGTTTAGTAGATAGGAGAGTGCGCTGGATCTTGTGTATTGTTTATTGTATATATATATATATATATATATATATATATATATATATATATATATATATATATATACAATAAACAATACACAAGATCCAGCGCACTCTCATTTAAGCATGTTCAGGTGAGTGCAACCATCCCCCATGTTTCATATATATATATATATATATATATATATATATATATGTAACAGGGTCCTCAATCCCTCTGTTCCTGTGTGTCAAACTTGTCCGGTTACAAATACGTGTCTGTTAGTCCACCCATTGTACAGCGCTACAGAACTTGTTGGTGCTTTATGAATAATAATAATAATAATGATAATAATAATTGTACCAGCTTCCCCTGTACATTATTAGTGACTAGGTTACAGTATTTGCCCAGTCTCTCGTCTTTTATTATAGTGAGCAGGCAGTGGCTGCTCTCTTTGTAGCTGACATTCCCCACTTACTATATGGGGGTGTGCATGATCTCTGTTGTATGACTGCTGAGCCCCACAGGCTTTATTTGGCTAGCTGGCTGCTAGTGTTTCAAGTTGGAATATAGTCAAGGACTGTATCTTTATATATATTGTTCGGCTGTTGTTATGTTCAAGGCCATTTATTGAGGATTATAATTTTGCTGGAAAGTATATGGTACATTTTTGATATTTTTTGAAAATGAATAATATTTGATCTGATATTTATCTGCTCCCGACAAGCCTTTAATGGAAAGTATTAAATCAATCTGAACAAATTAAAAGCTAATAAGGAGCAGTTAAACTGCCGATACACGCAATCGGCTGGTTTGTAATCAAGGCCATTTTTTTTAGATTGAGAGACTTCAATAATTTATTTTACCACTCACCACCTTGGATGGTAAGGGTATCTGGAGGTGGAGTGTGGTGTAGCTGGGGTCCTGGGTATCCTACTAATATAAGTAGTATCTTCACGATTACTTTGCAATACATTTATTTATTGTATAAGCCAATTGTTGTGTTCATTTTTAAAAGAACATATTATTTAAATGACTTTGTTCTTGTCTTAAATATTTTATAACTATTTAATCCTCAAGCTATTTTTCCACGAATTCTGAAAACAAGCTATTTTAAGGACTAATGCTAATTACTGAATCATTATTTTTTTAAATGAACAATAAAAAGAGATTGAGGTTTCTTCTTTCGAAATGAATGCTTTTAGTTGAAATGGTATATTCTGAATGGCGTGTCTGCATATAATCACAATTAGAATACTTTGCAAAATAATAATTAAATAAATACCATCAGTGATTGCACAAGATTGAAAACAAAATATAAAATATAATTAAAGAAAAATGTTCTTACTTTTGTACTTTTATTTGTTACGCATGAATAAATAACATTATCCTTTTCATATAAGCGTTACATATTTTTTTACTGTAATAAATTCATTTTGGCATGTTGCACCTGGTAACCCTATGATTTCATAGAAAATAAACTCAATGCACACCATAGATTATTGCACATAAAAACATTTTACTATTCATAAATTGAGATAATGGACACATAAGACTGAAATTCTAGGGTTTGTATACAATGATGTAGCAATTGATCAACTGTTGTGGGTTACTTTAGTGAAGCATGCAGTTATTAAAGTGTTGGGTGCTGGGGGGGCGGGGCCTAACCAGCATGGCCGACGGACGTGTATGAGAAGAGCTCCTCACACAAAAATAGACACAAACAGTTTAAACTGAGATATCACCCCTAAAAATCAAAACTAACGAGAACCTACATCATAAATAACCGACGGGGAACCCACCCAAGCGAACCCGGAGACTCATCCAGTAGCCTGAAGCCAGAAACAGATTTTGCGGCCTACTCATCTGGCGGATCCCACGAGGGGAGGAAGCGGACAATCCTCCACCTTGGGGCTGCCGGACTACTACAGCAGACCCGTTCCCCGCCCCTGGACCGGCGGGGGATATCCCGGTACCAACTGAAGGTCAGGCAGTTAAAAACACCCCAGCAGTGCACCACGTCTACCCTCACACCGGGGCCGCAACTAAAATGGCTGCCACGGCGGAGATAAGCACTGAGAGAGATTGGGAAGCCAGCTTCAATGCTAAATTCGTCAGGGTGTGCGCAGCGTTCTGGCGCCAGTTGGAAGCCCACGCTCAGCAGGCGCAGCCACCCACAACCCAGGCCTCAAAGCTCCTAACAGAAGCCTGCCAAATAAACAGCTATATCAAACCAACAGACCCAGCCACGCACGTGGACAACGCTGCCGCTTCAACCGCACAGGCCTCTTCTGAGTTAGGCACTCACCTGGAGATACTTCTCCTCTGCCAGCCACACACCCAGGGAGACAACCGGGTACCGAGGGATCCTTGGGCCCGGGGCCCCCCCAAAAGGGATCTATGGCAAGAAGGCACAGAAGGGACACAGAAGGGACACAGAAGGGACACAGACAGCAAAAGCTGGCGCACAGCTGGACACAGCAACCGACAAGGGCACCCAAGGGCACCCAAGCGACCAACCGAATCGGAAGAACGAGCAGAAAGAGTGCAGGAGACCCACACTAACAAAGAGGGCAGAAAACGACCCACTCCACGACCCGAACTACAAGCTCCTCACACACCCAGCAACCAACGGCTCCGACCCAAGCAGCCGCGAATGGCACAATGCACCCCTTTGAGCGGGGCCCAAACCCTTCCATGGACACTTTACCAAGCATCCCCCAGAAGGGCACCCCGAGCCTCACTCACCGACCCTCGCTGCTCTGGAGCTACGGGCGCAACATTGAGAACCCCGGATCGGAGGGTCCCTCTCACAACGCTCTGGCCACTCCGCCCCTGCAGCCTCATACCACGGGGCATCGGCTAAACAGCCCTCGGAGGCACATACAACGTGCAAAGGACACTTGCAGTACCCGCAGCACATGAAGTCCTCCAAGCATCCAGGGACAACTTCAGAAATTATTCCCACACGTTATTTTATGTTTGACATTTGCAATTTACCTTCTGCTTGATATATCTGTTTGTTGACTACTACACCATTATAAGCGTGCCCTCAGCAAGACCTCAGCTGACCATAATGTGCACACCATTGTCTCTTCTGCCCACCTTACTTCCACACCCGACAGGTCGACAGTCACATAACTGCAGGCCACCCAGCGACTACTAATGCAGGTCATGTAGACGGACCCTCACCTTTTCTGCTGAGATAGTTACTTGTAATGCCTTACACTAGCTATGATACAACGGCCTGTCCTCTCATTATCTAACACAACACACACTAATTCACCTGTCTACTCGAATGTTAATATCACAATACTCAATTGTATAAACAAAAGCGCAGACCCACAGTCAAAATGTTCTAGATGTTGTGGTATGACTGTATAGACTATAATAGACCATGTTAGAATAACCTCAGCTTCTAAAGCTTGAATACATCAACCCTATGTAGGCTCATGCAAAAGACCAGCATGTTTAGAATCGTCAAATATGTTCCTTATGTTTATGACGTAATAAAAAACAAAAAAAACAGAAAACAAAGTGCAGACCTAGCTGACATTACAAATTGGAATTGACAGACAAAAGTATGCCTTAACTAAGTTGTGATGTCATGTAACAATCATCACCCACAAGGCTGTTGTGGCCAGGCGCGCTGTTTTGTAATTACCCATGCACGCAAAAATAAAGTGTTGGGTGCTTAATGAGAAGAAACCTGTAACCCTACCAAGTCCACAATAACCATAGAGAATAAACCCAAAGCACATCAAAGATTACTGCATATAAAAACTTTTTATTATTCATATGTTGAGAAAATAGACAAAGACAAAGTGCAAATGTGCAGAACAAGCATGCAAAACATGTAAAACATACACATAACTACATGAACCTTAGTGTAAAGAGCTCACAATATAAACCCACTGACCAATGTTACATCAGGTGTACTGACCTAGAGCTGGAGATAACAAAGATCTAATGTTTTGGCACACCGCCTTACTCAAGGGAGATCCCCTTAGAGGAAGACTGTGAATCATTGGGGCTTTGTCAGCCCCAATGGTCTGTTGGTTTATACTGTGAGCACTTTATACCAAGGTTTGTGTAGTTATGTGTATGTTTTACATGTTTTGCATGCTTGTTCTGCACATTTTCACTTTGTCTTTTTTTTTGTCTATTTTCTCAACATATGAATAAAAAAAAGTTTTTATATGCAGTAATCTTTGATGTGCGTTGGGTTTATTCTCTATGGTTATTGTGGACTTGGTAGGGTTACAGGTTTCTTCTCATTAAGCACCCAACACTTTCATAACTGCATGCAGGGCCGGCCTTAGGGGTGTGCGAGCTGTGCGGCCGCACAGGGCGCCATGTAGCAGGGGGCGCCGTGCGGCCGCACAGCCGGCCGTGATTTAAAAAAAAAAAAAATGTATTTTTTTTTTTTTAAAAAAAAATTTGCAGCGGGGGCGGAGCTTACCGTGCGGCGGGGGCGGAGCTAAAAGCGCCGGAAAACTGCTGCAGGGGAAGCAGGAAGGAGTCCCTGCTTCCCCACCAAACAGTCACCAGGAGCTGCACTGCCTCCACAATGAACTCCACAGGTAACTGTGGGATTGTCAGGTGAGTGTGACTCTCTGCCTGTGTGTATTACTGTCTGTGTGTGTATGACTGTCTGCCTCTGTGTGTCTGTGTGTATCACTGTCTGCCTGTGTGTGTCTGTGTGTGTGTGTATGACTGTCTGCCTGTGTGTGTCTGTGTGTCTGTGTGTATGACTGTCTGCCTGTGTGTCTGTGTGTGTGTGTATGACTGTCTGCCTGTGTGTGTCTGTGTGTGTGTGTGTGTGTGTATGACTGTCTGCCTCTGTGTGTGTCTGTGTGTATGACTGTGTTTGTCTGTGTGTATTACTGTCTGCCTCTGTGTGTATTACTGTCTGTGTCTGTGTGTGTGTATGACTGCCACTGTGTGTCTGTGTGTATTACTGTCTGCCTCTGTGTGTGTGTCTGTGTGTATTACTGTCTGCCTCTGTGTGTGTGTCTGTGTGTATGACTGCCTGTGTGTGTCTGTGTGTATGACTGTCTGCATGTTTGTCTGTGTGTATGACTGTCTGCATGTGTGTGTGTGTGTGTATGACTGTCTGCCTCTGTGTGTGTGTATTACTGTCTGTGTCTGTGTGTATGACTGACTGTCTGCCTGTGTGTGTGTGAGACTGTCTGCCTTTGTGTGTCTGTGTGTGTGTGTATGACTGTCTTCCTGTGTGTGTGTATGGCCGTCTGACTCTGTGTGTGTGTGTGTGTCACATACAACCAATACACGCATATCACACACTGTTAATACACCCATTACAAATATCACACATAGCATACATATCACACACCGTCATCACACCTACTATCACATACACAGACAACACAAACATTACAGCATACATGGATGACGGGGGGGCGCTGTGAAGATTTTTCGCACAGGGCGTCTAAATGCCTAAGGCCGGCCCTGACTGCATGCTTCACTAAAGTAACCCACAGCAGTTGATCAATTACTACATCATTGTATGCAAACCCTATGATTTCGGTCTTATGGTTTAAAATATTATCTCTTGTAGCATTCACACCTCCTGACTACTGACCCTCCCTGGACTGTTAAGGAAGGGAGGACATGATTGCTATCCAAGTTAAGGGTCTGGGCTTAGGGTATACAATGTTACAAATTGGAGGAGCTAATAAAAAGGGGATGAATAGGGAGGGGACATACCAGCTAATGAGAGGAAATGTTAGGATTCTAACTCTTCCCCACTCATCCGTAATTAGGATGGTTTTGGTTGTGGTGTTTTTTGCTGTCTTCTTTTGCCACAGCTGCAATGTTAATGGCCCACAAAGTTAAAGTCAAAGGACAGTGTTGATTCAGCTTGGGGAGTCAAAGTCTGCTCAGAGCTGATGGTGGTAGACAGGCTGTTATACACTCTTTGTTGTGGAGATAACTGTCTCTTGTCACGCCAACAGCTGACAGTTTGAAACATGTTTTTTGTTCAAATAAATAAAGCTGTGACCATTGCCCTAACCCACCATATTCAAGTCTCTTGTGGTTACAATGTGGGGAACAGGTATTTTGAGTAAGCAGTCAAGTGCTTTTAGCTGATTCTATTCTGCAACTTCAGTGTTTTCAGCAGCCTGAATAATCTGTTTACATTTTTTGGTTAGAATTTCTGTTAAATAGTGCTATATCAAGAGTATCTAAGAGCTGCTTATAGCACTAAATAAAGACTTATGCCAATCTTGATGATATAGTTTGTACTAATAACCATCTACTAACTAATTATTATCTATTATGTGGTAAGTTATCCACCATGCACTCTAATAGTCAAAGCATCAAAGAGAATTGCTTTGACAATGTTAATGTACTCTTAATGGGTCCATTCCTTCATAAAAACAGACTGAAGTCCTTTTTGTCCATTTTATTTAAACTTTACCTCAACTATTAAAAGCAGAATATGTATTTATATTGTTTATTACCTGTAAATTGCTCCAGATAAAAAACACAAACATGTATTTACAAGATTACCCATGGGTGAAGTTCCTCTTACGTGAACATATGTATACTTCCAGCCATATAGTAACCCCCAAAATTGTTAACTGCAAACATTTAATATATAGACTTAACAGCATAACATTTACTGGGAACTAAGGCCCATTTTACGTACACACAGAGGTAATCCTAGTATAAACCATCCATCTATTTAAATGATCATCATGTTATCATGTTATTATTTATATAGCGCCAACAAATTCCGCAGCACTTTACAGTGGGTGGACGAACAAAATGATCAACCTGTCTGCATGGACAGAAACAAAAATTATTTACCTCCTAAATGACAGAAAATTGAGCAGTGAGACTTAAATACACCAAAACTGATTCATTAATTAAACGTTGTTTTGATACCTATAGTATCCTTTTAAGTTTTGTTTGGTATTCTCATCTGCATTAGCCTGATTTTTTTAATCATGGGAAACATGCTATATAGGATTGCTTAATTGTCAATGGCAATATAATATTGTTTTCCTGTATTAAAAATGAATTTAAAATAACATATTTAATATTTACTATGTACCAGACCTGCTACCGGTTGGTTAGACCAGGGTACCAACTCCAAGTCTCAATCTTTAGAGTAACCTACAGGACTGAGCAATATGATTGAGTGAATTTTGCAATAGCATATTTGGGTGCTGGGCTGAGCCTGCTTGTTCAATACAGGATTTGTTCCTATGTAGATGTATTAGTATGTGTCTAAGTATGTGTAGAAATGCATACCTATGCAAGAGTGTTAGTGTGTATAGACATTTCTATCCATGTGTTTTGCAATTACTTGTTTATCTCTGGGTATTTAGGTTTAGCTTTCTTGAACATGTGACTTCCACCATCGTATTACTTTTTTTGTTCTTGTTTTTAGATGATACTATTGTTTGTCACTCCTCATATTTAATGTATTCTGTAAACAAATTATTTTTCCATTTTTGTTTGATTTAGTAAAAGCTGAGTTAACCAAAAAAAAAATCCCTATATTATAATTATTTAAACTACGTGGAAACCTTGATAAAAATCTTCATTGTTGCCCAGATTGGCGAGCAGGTGGTACATAAACCTGTTCATTGATATGATCATTGAAATAGTTTGAACTACTGAATGGTATTGCAGAAATTACTTTCTGGAAGAGAAAGGGATGCTCACAGACTAACAAAAGCAAACTCTCAAAAGATTATGATATTGTGAAAGAGCTCGTGAGAAGAGCATATATATTATTTGATTAGTGGTTTTATCTTCTTTTAAATCACATTTTCTAGAGAATCACCAGTAACTTAATGGACTTTAAGATATTTTCTATTATCTAAAGCAATTTATCTAAAGCAATAGTAACATTTTATAGAGTTTTTACTGAAAAGTTATGTACATTAAAGGTTTAATTACATAGCTATTTTAACCATTATGGAAAAGTTCAAACATTGTTATTTTATGTATTTTGTTAGCAATAAATAGGCTTTTTATTTTATGTTTGATAGCACTCATAATTTATTGTGAGTATTTAATATCTTATTATATTTTAATATTATAGGTCATAATGCATTAGTGCATCACAGGGAATAGTCAAGAGGAAAACAAATGCATCTGGGATTTATTTACTAAACAGTAAACTGTACTCAAAGGATTATAGAGATTGCAGTGGCTGACGTAATAACATGATCAATAAATCTGGTAGTATTTCACACAATAAGCCCACTAATATATTTCATATTTAGTTGATTTGACTACTTACATATTAGTTGACCTGTATATTAGTTAGTTGCCCTGAATACATATTACATATGCAATAAATTAAGCAAGTGAAGCCTGCTGGTATCTCACCATATATTATTGAGTTGTAAACTCTGTTATCCGAAGTGAGCTTTTAAGGATAATGGGAAATGCAATTCAATGTATGGCAAGCTAGTTGGTTTCAATTTTTAAACTATGGTCTCTACTTTAATTAAGTGTTCTTGCATAGCAAGACCACTTACTGTTATCTCATATATATTATTATTATTATTATTATTATTATTATTATTATTATTAGTAGTATTAGTATTATTATTATTATTATTATTACTATTATTATAGCCAAATTTACCACCCTAACTCCTCCCATAGTTTTTACACTACTCTAGCCATCTCAAACTTGAAGGGCAATTTCTAAACTGTGACTGTGCCTTCATTTTTAATACTTCAGAGACATACTATACATCAAAATGTAGGTCTAGGTCTTGTGATTCAAAATATAAAGCTCTTCGCTGTAGGATGTATAGTTTTTAAAATATGACCGTTTGAAGATGGCAACCGCCAAAATACTCTGACCTGTGCCAGGCTGGAGCAGCAAGTGATGTCATAGACAGGGCCTTTTGTACACCTGCTAATGTTTTTGTAAATGTATGTTTTAATGTAACTGTGAAGCACTTTGGGCAACAACGTTGCAATTAAATGTGCTATATAAATAAATAAAAGTTGAAATGCATTTCTCACTCTATCAAGCTTGCCATGTGCACTTTTTAAATTTGATCAATCAATTGGTTAGTGTAATGTTTAATATCTTTACTCACTCGAAACACTCCACACAGTTACTCTGTCCAGTCCAACCTTTCCACAGTTACTCCAGCCACACAACAGTTCCTCAAGCCACTCGACCCAGTTACTCCGCCCACTCCAGTTGTAGACTACTGGTTGAGGCAAGAACACTTCACACAATTTCCCCAGAAATTGTAGCTTTTCTAGTTATGATTTAACTACCTAAATAGAAAAAAAAAATAGGAGAGGAACAGCGCTACAGTACTGATCACAGGGGAGAATAGAGCTGCACACCTCAGGGGAAGGGTAACCCTCAAACTCTTCAAAGAATGGAGAGAACAAGATACAACAAATACAGGGTGTGCTAAGTATGAGAATGAGAGATAATAAACAAAAATAATATAAAGAGTCTCTTAAAGTACAGCGAAGACCTGGAGTGTATATTCTTCAGTTCTTGCTTTGAATCCTCAGTGGTAAATATGAAATACAAAAGCAAAAATAGAGACCAATAGTGCAAAACTATTTTAGGAAAGCTGGATAACGAACAACATAGAAGTAGAGAAGTGCCAACTCACAATTTAAAGAGCTATGCCCAGCTCTAGGTAAAACAGCATACAGTGGTATTTAATACTCCACACATGTAGGATATAACTGGACACTTGGAGGTGTATCCTCAAGACTTCTTACAGCATTCCAGATAAGCATCAGCATATAAAATACATAAAAGGGGGAAAAAACCCAATGGTGCAATAACGTAGGTTAACTGCAACTACAGACAACACAGAGGTCCTAAGAGTGCCAACTTACAATTGGGAGATCTATAACCAGCTCTGAGTAAAACTGCATACAGTGGTATTTAAACTCCCCACATGTAGGATATCCTTCTAGCGATGCGTGCAGTGCCGGTTTTATGAAATAAAATCACAAGAGAGGGCCCATAGTGTTTACCGTATAACAAACAGCAGTAAAAGGTAAAATGAAACGTACTTACAGTATTCAGAGCAGCCACACTGCTCTATGAACCAGGCGAAGGTGGAAAAATCCCCACCAGGGATTTCTTTTGTAGTACTGGATCTTTAAATTGATATAAAATCAGCCAGGATAAAACAGCAACAAATAAAAGTAAGTGTGCAAAATACTTTTATTGGATTGTTATAAAAACACAACGCGTTTCACCAAAACAGGCTTTATCAAGCGTAAAAACTTTTTTTTTTTACACTTGATAAAGCCTGTTTTGGCGAAATGCGTTGTGTCTCTTAGGACCTCAGTGTTGTCTGTAGTTGCAGTTTACCTACGTTATTGCACCATTGGGTTTTTCCCCCTTTTATGTATTTTAACCTTGTTAGTGTCCAAAAAATCCATAGCTATCACCATACTGCACAATTGGCCCAAACGTTAATTGCACAAACTGCCCATTGGTGGGGGCAGGTGGCACGTGGGATTAGAAGGGAGGTTACAGATCTTCAATACAGTAACATGCTAGGCTTTTTGTTTTAACAAAACTGCCACATGGTTAGCCTTAGAGGTGATGGAGGCCTGCAAATACAGAGGGTCCATGCACTTAGGGTCACCATAAGAGTATTGCTGAAAGGGGCCCGGTCGGTTGCTGTGGCCCTTTAACCGAAACCCTCTTACATCCGCAGCCTGGGAGTAAGTCAGTGCCAGTCTCTACCTCCAAGCTGCATAGAGAAGGGAAGCAGGAGCATAGGGAAGTAGAGCAGCAGGAGGAGGTGGCTGTGGTGGCACAGCATGGGGGAATGTACAAGGAAAGAGCTGATCCAGATCCCACACTCCCATCAGCCTCAACCACCAGCAGTAGGACCCCCTGGCAAGCCACCCTTCTGCACACAAAATGAATGATAAATGTTTGCTCAAGTTTAGTTATTTTAGACTACATTGTGCCATATACGTGTCATTTCACTATATTGTGGTGTTAATTAGTGGGCCTTGAACAAAGTAGTTTGGCAATCTAAGATAGATCTGAAGAGAACCTACAGGTACAGGAGACATAATAAGAAAAGGTTGGTGAGTGATTGCTATACAGCAAGTGGATAATTGCAAACTGATTATGAATGGGGTAGTTAAAGAAGCTAAAGAGGCTGTGGCACCCCTCTCCCCCCTCCCCACCCCCTAAAAAAAAACCAAGAATGAGAAGTTCATACACATAATATCTTTATGAAATGCATTGATTCTGTTGGAATTTTTTTTTTACACTTGATAAAGCCTGTTTTGGCGAAATGCGTTGTGTCTCTTAGGACCTCAGTGTTGTCTGTAGTTGCAGTTTACCTACGTTATTGCACCATTGGGTTTTTCCCCCTTTTATGTATTTTAACCTTGTTAGTGTCCAAAAAATCCATAGCTATCACCATACTGCACAATTGGCCCAAACGTTAATTGCACAAACTGCCCATTGGTGGGGGCAGGTGGCACGTGGGATTAGAAGGGAGGTTACAGATCTTCAATACAGTAACATGCTAGGCTTTTTGTTTTAACAAAACTGCCACATGGTTAGCCTTAGAGGTGATGGAGGCCTGCAAATACAGAGGGTCCATGCACTTAGGGTCACCATAAGAGTATTGCTGAAAGGGGCCCGGTCGGTTGCTGTGGCCCTTTAACCGAAACCCTCTTACATCCGCAGCCTGGGAGTAAGTCAGTGCCAGTCTCTACCTCCAAGCTGCATAGAGAAGGGAAGCAGGAGCATAGGGAAGTAGAGCAGCAGGAGGAGGTGGCTGTGGTGGCACAGCATGGGGGAATGTACAAGGAAAGAGCTGATCCAGATCCCACACTCCCATCAGCCTCAACCACCAGCAGTAGGACCCCCTGGCAAGCCACCCTTCTGCACACAAAATGAATGATAAATGTTTGCTCAAGTTTAGTTATTTTAGACTACATTGTGCCATATACGTGTCATTTCACTATATTGTGGTGTTAATTAGTGGGCCTTGAACAAAGTAGTTTGGCAATCTAAGATAGATCTGAAGAGAACCTACAGGTACAGGAGACATAATAAGAAAAGGTTGGTGAGTGATTGCTATACAGCAAGTGGATAATTGCAAACTGATTATGAATGGGGTAGTTAAAGAAGCTAAAGAGGCTGTGGCACCCCTCTCCCCCCTCCCCACCCCCTAAAAAAAAACCAAGAATGAGAAGTTCATACACATAATATCTTTATGAAATGCATTGATTCTGTTGGAATTTTTTTTTTACACTTGATAAAGCCTGTTTTGGCGAAATGCGTTGTGTCTCTTAGGACCTCAGTGTTGTCTGTAGTTGCAGTTTACCTACGTTATTGCACCATTGGGTTTTTCCCCCTTTTATGTATTTTAACCTTGTTAGTGTCCAAAAAATCCATAGCTATCACCATACTGCACAATTGGCCCAAACGTTAATTGCACAAACTGCCCATTGGTGGGGGCAGGTGGCACGTGGGATTAGAAGGGAGGTTACAGATCTTCAATATAGTAACATGCTAGGCTTTTTGTTTTAACAAAACTGCCACATGGTTAGCCTTAGAGGTGATGGAGGCCTGCAAATACAGAGGGTCCATGCACTTAGGGTCACCATAAGAGTATTGCTGAAAGGGGCCCGGTCGGTTGCTGTGGCCCTTTAACCGAAACCCTCTTACATCCGCAGCCTGGGAGTAAGTCAGTGCCAGTCTCTACCTCCAAGCTGCATAGAGAAGGGAAGCAGGAGCATAGGGAAGTAGAGCAGCAGGAGGAGGTGGCTGTGGTGGCACAGCATGGGGGAATGTACAAGGAAAGAGCTGATCCAGATCCCACACTCCCATCAGCCTCAACCACCAGCAGTAGGACCCCCTGGCAAGCCACCCTTCTGCACACAAAATGAATGATAAATGTTTGCTCAAGTTTAGTTATTTTAGACTACATTGTGCCATATACGTGTCATTTCACTATATTGTGGTGTTAATTAGTGGGCCTTGAACAAAGTAGTTTGGCAATCTAAGATAGATCTGAAGAGAACCTACAGGTACAGGAGACATAATAAGAAAAGGTTGGTGAGTGATTGCTATACAGCAAGTGGATAATTGCAAACTGATTATGAATGGGGTAGTTAAAGAAGCCCCCTAAAAAAAAACCAAGAATGAGAAGTTCATACACATAATATCTTTATGAAATGCATTGATTCTGTTGGAATTTCATTGAAATTCCAATTCAGTCAAAAGATATCACAAGACAAAGTAGGCTCTGCTTTCTCTCATCCATTTTTCCTGTGCTTGAGCTACTACCAGTAAGTTTTGTTGTTGTCTTGCGGTATCTTCCATAGACTTCTGTGTTATACTCACACATAAGTGCGAATGTATAGCACTGGCGTGGGCTTCTGGCAGATAAAGCTCCAGGAGCTGAAGAGGGTACACTGAATGGTCATGGTGTCAGCCAAGATGGACAGTTTAGGTATGTAAAACTTACCTTCCACTGATGCCCAGGACCACCACTGTCTCCATCGGTGGTGTTGCAAAATATGCCAAGAAGGTGACAGAGCAACTTTAACAATGATTAACACTGCTTGGAGCTTCCTGCTCTCCAGAGGAAAAAGGGTAGATGGGAAGTAGCTCCTTGTGGGAAGGATGTGAGCTAAAAAGTCAGACTGTTGTAAACAGTTTGATTACTTAGAGTGGGAAGGTAGGGTAAAGTGTACTCCTGATACCACTGCCATTATAGTAAGCTTGGAGAATTGTCAAAATTTTGATTTAGCTTTAGCCCAAATCACCTTTAATTAGATTAGCAAATGTTAACAATATCTAACCATTTAAGCCAAAATAGCTTAGTTTGGGGGGAAAAAAACCAACTATTTACCTTTTTGCCTTACACCATGTTTTTCAAAACAACATATCACTGAAATCTGAACATATGCATTAACTTGTCCGGAAAAAGAAATGTATCAGTTGATTCAGGATTTATGCATGTGGTGTTTAAGTTCAGATAAATGTTGCCCCTTACAATCACTTTGATAAAAACAATTGAGACGTACCAAAAGGTGTTAGAATGGGCCAATCAGTGTACTGCAAAATATATACACAGTAGAAATATTCTGGATTTATTTTGCACAACACTGATTTTTCCATTTGGTTCACAGGTCAAGTGAGAAAAAGCAACCAAAATATAGAAAACGAAAGAGAAGCAGTAATACAATCTATACTTGTATATTTAAAATTAGATATTTATTAAATATCTAATGCATAAATATAGATTGTTTTACTGCCTGTCATTTTTCCCCATTAATGATCATTTTTCACTTGATCTGTGAATAAAATCAACATTTAGTGATTGCACCTAATCTATCATCCATTTTTCCAATCAATAAACTATTTTTGGCGCACCACAGATTGAACTCCGAATCAAAAAGCAAACAAAATATTGTCATTTTTTGGTTCTGTATTTCATCTATATAGCATTTTAGACTTACAAAATTTGGAAGAATATTAGAGTTAATCGCAATTAGCATGAAACCGAATCCACATGTCTACTTGAAAAACCATTTACATACTGTCTACTTGCAAATATAGCCCGGAATACTTATATAACCTACCGTAGAAGCAAATCACACGATGTCCTGAATTCTGTAACTGTGAGTTCCACACAGCATGGCCAATTCTGTTAAAAAAATAAGGATAATAATTTTGCCTGTTTGTGAATTCTACCAAAAGGCTCATTCAAATTAAGGTGGATATAGTAGTTATTTTCCTTTAAACAACTCTGCCAAGCAGTTTTGTGATAACAATGGAATAGCTAACGCAACAAGTCATTTAAAAAAAGGATGATGACATTAACTACAATTTAAATTCACATTTCCTTCATAATGTAGACAGGCTCAAAAGGTTACATAGTGTAGCTATTGTACGTCTCATTTTCTTTTTTACTGAATTGTAATTAATAATAGTCTTTGAATATGACATCCGGATGTGATGCCAAATTCTGAAAGTGCCAAGTATTGTCTCCATTAGCAATACTATTATAACACATATTTTTGTTCTTTGCCAGTCGCTTTCTCTTGCTTTTAATATATTATGTGTAACCATATGATATTTTCATTTTAAGTACAAAGAGATGGCTTCTTTGGGGTTTAATTTGCAGTTGATATGAATATGCAACATATTAAAAGAATACTTACTTGAGTAAAGTTCCATGTAACTAAACATAATACAATTTTTGTACCAATTATTGCTTTTTTAAAGCCTGTCTGGCATTTGAGTCCCATTTTAATCTGCAAATCAAAATAAATGGTTACTTTATCCAAAAACAATGTTTTAATAAAACACTGTTTTTGATTGGAGCAACCATTACAGAGAGGAATAGAAAATATATAAAATTTAAAAAAGCTCAAACTTACCTGCAATCAACTACCAAAACCAAGTTCTCCTGGAAGTTTGATCCTCCTACAGTGACATCACTCCCCTTAGAAGGAAGGGGAGGGATGTCAAAGAGGACATATGGAGGGGTAGACTTGGGTGGCACAGAAGGGAGGTTTGTATTGCTATTGGCTGTCTGTCATCAGCATGCTATGTACAGAACTATGTACAGAATTAACATTAGCCAGCCCAGAACTCTTGTACCAGGCTGGCCAATGATGCGCTGATGACACTGCTGGAGGTGGAGTTACACCTAAAGTAGCAAAGTGCATTTTCGCTGTTTACATAAAACCAAGTGTAGATGAAAATTATACTCTGTCAATGTTGTTGACAAAAGTGAGAATTCAAGGTGAATTAAAAGTAAATTTCAAAATAACTAAACTGGAAATATTCTCTAAAAGGGATATTCACTAAAGAGAGAATGCAATGTGAATTTTAAATTTAAGGCCAGAGTACCCACACTGGAAGCAAAGCTGACTTAGAGAAATTTTCCAGTTCAGCTATAATGGCCTTAAATTTTAAATCGATTTTGAATTGATTTTGAATACTCACTTTAGTAAATAACCCTGTTGAGCTTTTCGTTCCTAAATCCAAAGCATTCTGCAAAGACTTTGGTATAATATGACACCATGCATACTTCTACAATGATAAAATGTGAATAAATTAATTTAGCTGTGAAAGGTAATACATGTACAAATTATATGACATATCACACAGGGTGCATGCTATTTTTTTACAGTACCTTATATTTTTAAAGTTTTTTTTTCTGTTCTGTTGACTACACTTTAATTACACACACAGGAGGCTGACTGAGGCTCTAGCAAGCAACTAACATAGCAATAAATAAAACATTCTAAATTAAACACTATGCGCAATAAAGAAAGCTAAACATTTCAGCTCTTTTTCAGGAAGTGTGTAGGGAAGCTGTAGCATCTCACATTTAGGGCTGTGTTGCTAGGTTTGCATAAACAAGCAGATTGAAGTCCTAAATGGCAGATAATTAAGTAGTTAGAAAGCAGGAGCATGATCTATGCACCAAAGCCCATCCATTAAGCTAAATTTGTTTTGGTACTTAGAAAGTCCTAACTTAATTAAGTAGTTTTGGTATATAGATCATGCTCCTGCATTCTAACTGCTCAATTATTTTGCTATTTAGGACTTACTTTGTTTATGTAGCCTTAGTTACACCTTCCCAGCATGTGACCTATCCAGTCGCCCTACACATTTCCTGTAAAGAGAAATTGAACATTTAAACTTATTTTGTTGCACAATCTGTTTAATTTAATTTTGTTAACTCCTGCTCTGTTAATATCCTGCTAGAGCCTACAGGAGACTTCTGTGTGTGATTAAAGTTCAATTAAAAGAGCAAGAGATAAAAACTACCTTAATATAAACAAACTTTACTGTCAAATCTGATTGAAGAGGGTACAATTATTTCTTGCAGGATGTGTGAGTCACAGCCAGGAGAGTTGTGGTTGGGGCTGTATAAATAGGATCAAAAGTAACAAATCCTAAATGGCAGAGAAATGAACAGTGTAAAAAAAAGATTAAAAAAAAAGCATACAAAAAGAGAAAATATCTACTGAACAGCTACCTAATTTGGTACCCTTAACTATGACAATCTGCCAATTTAGGGAGCTAAATTTGCTAAACGACTGCAAGATGCCCCCAAATGAAATTCAGAAACAAAAAGGAATCGCTGAATTTCATCTGAAATCAAATAGGCAAATAGACAAAATGTGGTTCGGACAAAGCAAAATTTTTTTCATCCGCATGTATTCGGACTAAATGGGAATTTCGGCAGCCTGCAAGTCTATTAAATACTGATAATAATGTCTCAAATCTCTTTTTTTTTTGTAAATCTTTTTATTGAGATTTTCATGTTGAGAAAGGCGTTCAATTGGTAAACAGTTAGAAACTCGCAGGTTTCTGTTCTCTGTAAGTAAAGTTAAGACAGTGAAACAAGTAGAAGTCTGCATACATTTCAATAGAGAGACCCGCGGGTCTCCGGGCATGATAAGAATAGCTATCCAACATAATGTTTACAGCGTGGGTATTATATAGTGCGAGACGGTAGCTTTATACAGAATAACATGTATGTATCAAATTGAAAAGTTTCGATCAACAGGATTATATGCAGTAGACAAACATTGGTTGCATACGGGGTAAACCGCTCCCAACACAGAAACATAAGAGTCACCTAGCACTGAATTTCACGAACAGGTGGGTGTGGTGTCAAGGCAGGTATAAGAAAGGTGGGTTCAGACTCCCGGTGGGTTCTGAGTTATGGGTCAGTCATGTTCTCACTAAGTAAACCTAACATGTTGCGTTGGCGGGTGTTGTCGTTATCGTGGTTAGCGTCACTGTAAGGTAAGAATCCGGTCGTATAGGGATACATTATTGAGGTAAGAGTCGCCCTCATGTAAGGTCGACGCGGATTGGTTTCCATAGTTTGGCTACGAATTTCCGCGGGAGGGTGTCCTACAGTCCTTGTCACTAGTGTACCAATCTATGGTTGTTGTTTCTCTTGGCAGAGCCCGCGGTGCGCGTATATCCCAGGATGTGAATAACATAGGTTTGTTGAGTACAACGTAATTGTCAGGCATGAGCTGTGGAACCATGTGATTACAGTGTGTTTCAGCGTTAGCGTGAAGTGAGTTTGGAGTGGGTCTACGTGATACAGGACTGTTAGCTGCGGACGTGTGAGGTCCCAGATATTTACTCGTGTGGTAACGGTGTGTGCGTCTGGGCGCGTCTCGCGCACCCCAGAAACCTAGGCAGGTGAGCGGGTCCCGTGTGGGTCAGGAGCCCTTATTGTGTTAAAGTGAGGCAGATGTGTGTGCGTCAATAACACTTCACGATGATCTCGGCCCTCCTCCCCCAGGTCCTGGGGTTCTGAACCCAGCAATCATAGAGGTGGGAAAGGGGACAGGGGGATGTAGGTGTAGTAGGAAGGGATAGAGGGTGAGGTGCTCTGCGTCAAGCAGAGCTCACGCCAGCCGCCCCCCGGTCCGCGGACCCAAGGGAATCAGTTGTCTGTCTATACTGGGTAATGTATGTGAACCACGGGAGCCACAATTCCATATGTTTCGTTTCACGGCCTGTCAGGGAGGCGTGAATGTCTTCCGCTCCATGTATGTCCTCCACCCTGCGGATCCATTCTTTCTTTGTCGGCGTGTCGCTCGTTTTCCAGTGTGCTGGTATATTGGCTTTGGCTGCGTTAAGCAAGTGGCGTAATATAGATCTTTTATAGGTCCGAATGGATTGCGTTGAGATGTGTAGTAGGGCCAGTTCTGCATTCCATTCCGGGATATCTCCCAAAATGTCAATTATGGCACCTTTAATCATCGCCCAGTATGGGACGATATCCCTACATTCCCACCAAATGTGTATCAGCGTGCCGCGTTCTGCTTGGCATCTCCAGCACAATGGGGTGATCGATGGAAAGATCCGGTGCAGCAAGGTTGGGGTTCTATACCACAATGAGAGCAATTTGTAGTTGACCTCCTGGTAGTATGAACTCATAGAGCTTTTCTGTTGCCATAGCAATGCCGTTTCCCATTGTGCAGGTGTAAATACCTTTCCAAGTTGTTCTTCCCATTGACGGCGAAAAGTGGATGCCTGCGTTTTGTCCCCGATAAGTAAGTATTGATATAAAGCCGAAATTGTGTGGCTAAGTGGGGCGCCCTGGTTGCAGAGGTCTTCAAACCAAGTGAGGTCCCGATGTAAGCGATCTTTATGTGGTATCGAGTTGTAATAATGTTGCATTTGTAGATATCTGAGGACCGTGAGGGGAGTCCTGGGATTTGTTCCCAATAGCGTGGTCAGGTCTAGCATTCCGCCCCCTTCGCGAATTTGGTAGATGGGAATGTATTTCCTAGTGCTCGCGATGGGCCATGCGTCCGATGGTAGTCCGCCCCCCAAAGACGCGTTATGCGTCAGCGGGATCATGGGGCTGGGGGTAGGCGAGATGTGGCCCATGTTCCTCAGCGACCGCCATCCGAGCAGCGTTTGTTGTATCGGGCCTCCGTTGTCTTCGTTGGATATCCGTCCCCGTGTCGTCCCCCATATCTCCGTTTCGAGCGATGGTCCGAGTAGGCCTTTATCCAGCGCTACCCATTGTTTCGACGAGGGGTCTAGGTGCCAGTCCAGTATCCGCTGCAATATCGTGGCTTGGTGATACTTCTTGATGTCCGGGAGTGCCAGTCCCCCGTGGTTCCGCGGCCGGCAAAGTATGTCGTGACGGATTCTGGAACGGCCACCGCGCCACACAAATTTAATTATCGCCGTTTTTAGTGAGGAGAAGAAGGTGCTCGGTATGGCCAGAGGAATTGTTTGCATGAGGTAGAGAACTCTCGGTAAGATATTCATTTTTAGTACAGCTACTCTGCCGTGCCATGTTATGTGCAGGTATGACCATCTATTCAGATCGGCCGCTATTGACTTCAAGAGGGGAACAAAGTTGATTTGATAAGTATCGTCCGGGGCTGTGGCCACCCAGACCCCCAGGTACTTCATTTTGCCGTAGCACCACCGGAATGGGAACTGCGAGTCAAGAGACGTGTAGTCTTCCGTAGGGATCGTGATATTCAAGACCTCGCATTTGGAGAGATTAAGTCTGAAGCCCGAGATCTTACCAAATCTGTCGAATTCCGCGAGTAGGCAAGGTAGCGTTGTCCTCGGGTTCCTAACGAAGAACATGAGGTCATCCGCGTAAGCGGCTACTTTATGGTGTGTGTCTTGCCATTCATATCCATGTATGTTCGGGTTTAAGCGAATCGCCTGGAGAAGCGGTTCCAGTGTCATTGCGAACAGAAGTGGCGAGAGAGGGCAGCCCTGCCGGGTGCCATTGCCAATCCCGAAGGCAGCAGTCGTAGACCCGTTGACTCTTACAGTTGCATGCGGTTTACTATAGAGGGCTGATATCCACGTGAGGAACCTCTGCCCGCATCCCATCTGTTGTAAAGTGGCCATCATGTACGTCCAGTCGACCCTATCAAATGCCTTTTCGGCGTCAGTCGATAAGAGGAGTAGTTGGGCCTTCGTCCTCTTGGCGTGTTGTTGGATGGAGTATAGCCTCAGTGTGCTATCCCTAGCCTCTCGTCCCGGGATGAAGCCTGTTTGGTCTACGTGAATCAGGTCCGGTAGGAGGTGGTTGAGTCTGCTTGCTATGACCTTCGTAAACAATTTGGCATCTGTGTTTAACAAGGAGATGGGACGGTAGCTTCCGCAGAGCAGAGGGTCCTTCCCCGGCTTGAGCAAAACTGTAATGGTCGCCGCTAAGGATTCCGCGCCCAGGTTCCCTCCTTCACCCACCGCATTAATCGCTTTAGTCAGCCATGGCAGCAGGAGGTTGGAGAAGTACTTATAATAGCCAGTCGAGAAGCCGTCCGGGCCCGGGGCTTTGCCTGATTTGGATACTTTTAGGGCCGCCGTCAGCTCTTCCAAGCTAATCGGTGCATCAAGCACGGATGCTGAGTCCTGGTCAATCCTGTTGGTGACTGTGTTGATTAAATAGTCCGATATTTGCGTGCATCGGCTTTCGTCTCGCGTCGTCCGAAGGGGAGGACGCAGGTTGTAAAGGTTTTGGTAGAAAATCCGGAACTCATCAGCTATCTTCTGCGGAAAGGGGGTCACCTCGCCGGAGGCTAGTCTTAGTTTCCGTATTTGCCTGCGGAGCATGGGGCCCTTTAGCAGCCTAGCCAGGTATTTCCCCCCCTTATTAGCGTGGGCGTAGTAGAACCCTTTTGTACGCTGTAAGGTGCGAAGATGTTTTCGTGTGATGAGGTCTCTAAGTTTTCTCCTGAGTTCCATCAGTTCCCCATAGACTTCGTTCAGCTGTGACCGTTTGTGTCGACTTTCCAGTGAAGTTATTTTCCGGTATAAGTCGGTCATCTCGGCCATGGTTGCTTTTCGCTTTTGTGACGCGATGCGGATGAAAGAGCCGCGGATGACACTTTTGTGGGCTTCCCACACAGATATCGGTGACGTTTCAGGTACATCGTTTTCGCGAAAGTAAAGTTCCAACTCCTGGTTTATTTGATCTGTAGTGGCGGGATCCAGAAGTAGAGCCTCATTGAGTCTCCAGGTCCAGGACGATGGGCGGAACAGGGGAGACTCCAATTCCATCCAGACCGAGCTGTGATCCGACCATGTGGCAGGGTCTATGTCTGACCTAAGTAGACGGGAGAGACCTTCTTGTGTTATAAAGAGATAGTCGATGCGCGAGTAGCGATTGTGAAGGGCGGAATAGTAGGTATAATCCTTCACCAAAGGGTTAAGCGTCCTCCAGCAGTCAACCAATCTCAGGTCCTCCAATGATCTGCGTATAGACCGGATACTGCTCTGTGGGATGCAACTGTGTCCCGAAGAGGAATCCAGCACTGGATCTAGGGGGACATTGAAGTCTCCCCCCACAATTAGGATGCCGTCTGTGAAGTCCTCCAGAATGTGTAGAGTATTCCGGAGAAAAGGAGCTTGGCGTCGGTTGGGAGCGTAGATGTTGGCCAGTGTGTAAATCTTATCTGCTATGATCCCCTTTAAAAAGAGGTATCGACCTTGGGAGTCTTGAGTACGTTCGAGTTCCTTAAATTCGAGCTCAGCGGCTAGCATAATGGCCGTTCCAGCTTTGTGGGCCGTCGAATGGTTAGAGAAAAAATTATTCGGATAGTGTCTATTTTTTAGCTGGGGCACTGCGCCCTCCTTAAAGTGGGTTTCCTGAATCATGGCCACTGTTACGTGTTTTTTCTTCAGTTCCCTCAGGAGGTGAGTCCTGCGTTCAGGTATGTTGAGGCCCCTACAATTCTGCGTGAGTACCCTCAGGGGCAGGGGCGTATTAGCCGCGAGGCAAACAAGGCATTTGCCTTGGGCGGCATTTTCCAGGGGGCGGCAAAAAAAGCCGCCCCCAAATGCCCAAGGCAAATGTCTTGTTAGCCTTGCGGCTAACAGACATGCCGGCGGTCGGGCGGCGCTGGCGGGCGGGCGGCGCTGGCGGGCGGGCGGCGCTGGCGGGCGGGCGGCCGGCGAGGGAGCACTTCCCCTGAGCTGTCTGCTCAGCTCCCTCGCCAGCCGCAGAGTGAGGCTGGGAGGCGGAGCCGCAATATGACGTCATATTCCGGCTCCCAGCCTCACTCTGCGGCTGGCGAGGGAGCTGAGCAGACAGCTCAGGGGAAGTGCTCCCTCGCCGGCCGCCCGGCCGCCCGCCCGCCCGCCAGGCAGTGCCCCCCGATCCCCCAGCAGCCACTGGACCACCAGGGAGGAAGAGACACCCCCCACCCCCCCACCATTCCCAAAGGTAAGGAGGCTGGGGGAGGGGGGTGTTAAATTTTAAAAAAATTTGTTAAAAATAAATGTAAAAAAAAACATGTTAATAATAAATTAAAAAAATGTATTAAAATTTTTTTTAAAAAAATGTGTTAAAAATACATTTAAAAAAAAACGTGTTAATAATAAATTAAAAAAAGTGTTAAAAATAAATAAAAAAAATGTGTTAAAAATAAATTTAAAAAAAATGTGTTAAAAATAAATTTAAAAAATGTGTTAATGTGGGTGGGTGAGTGTGTGTCTGTGTCTGTTAGTGTTTGTGTCTGTTAGTGTCTGTGTCTGTTAGTGTCTGTGTCTGTTAGTGTCTGTGTCTGTTAGTGTCTGTGTGTGTCTGTTAGTGTCTGTGTCTGTTAGTGTCTGTGTGTGTGTGTGTGTGTGTGTCTGACTGTGTGTGTCTGTTAGTGTGTGTGTTTGCCTGTGAGTGTGTGTGTATGTTAGTGAGTGTGTGTGTCTGCTAGTGAGTGTGTGTCTGTTAGTGTGTGTCTGTTAGTGAGTGTGTTTGTCTGTTACTGAGTGTGAGTGTGTCTGTTAGTGTGTGTGTGTGTTTCTGTTAGCGAGTGTGTGTTTCTGTTAGCTAGTGTATGCGTATCTGTCAGTGAATGTGTGTGTGTGTATTTAGAATGCGTGGCGGGGGGAAAGGTTGGGTGGGGGTGGCGCGGGGGGGGGAAGGGGGGCGCCTGAGTTTTGTCCTGCCTAGGGCAGCACAAAACCAGGATACACCACTGCTCAGGGGTGTATTTTGGTAAGCCATACCTGTAGCGTGGTATCGGTGCTACCCTAATTCACTAATGTACCTAGAGATTGCCCGCGATCCCAGGGGGCAGCCGACAGAGCAGCCAAGCTCGACACAGATCACCGTAGGAAGGGGAGAGGAGGTAGAGAGGGGAAGAGATAAGTAAAAGGAATGAGAGGTAGGTAGCAAAGGCTCTAGGGTTCAAGATCAGGGTCCAGGTGCCCGGGGAACGGAGCCTGTCAGCGTCCCTCTAGTGTGACAAAAAATGGAGACTTGTGTCTCGGGTGGTCACTCCGGGATTGTAGGTATCTCGAGTGTAACCCCGTATACAGTGATATTAATGGTAGGACTCGTGCTGCAACCAGTGCTAGTGGTGCCTCGCCCTGGTTCCAGCCCTGAAGGCGAGAGCAACCACAGCCCAGTTGCCCAACTCGTAGCACGAGTGTGTGATGTGGGAAATGCGCGTCAGGCTCTGCCCAAGAGAATTGATATACCTAACAGTGGGCCCGTCCGCCCCACCAGACCCCCTAGAGCTAGTTTCAAGCCAGACAGATCGGTCTGTGTGTGAGGGGCGGTCATAGTTTCCCAGGAGCGTCGGGAGTGGTATAAATGGATTGTATATTGGCTATCGTCTACATCTCAGACCCCCAGTGTCCCCCTCGAATCCCCCGGACGGGGGGGTACTTTCCCATTCATCATCTTAACGTCTTCCCGGTCTCTGTATTTAGTCATGTGTCTTCATACTAGTGGGACGGGGTTCAGGGCATCATTCACGGGCAGCGGTGGCTCTACCAGTCTACCCACCCGGAGGGAAAAGTCTGTCCTGTCTCATGGGAGTGCCAGTCGGTGACACAGGTTCAGTGCTTGGGCCATGAAATATGCATTAGGGGGGGGGGTGGAGGGCTCCCCTGGACTAGACATCGTTATCACCTCCCTATAGGCGTGTCTTTGAGTTCCCTCTCAGTCAGCGACAGGGGGCGTAGGCAGGGTGGAGGAGGGGGGGTACCATAAAACTACGTCTCCAGTCAGTGTCATACCCAGCGCATCCCAGTTATGCACCAATCAAGAGGTAGAGACATAGCAACAATTACATTTTAAACCCACATATGTGTCCTCCGCCCCGCTCCCCCCACATATAGGTACATGCTGATTCATGCGTAATTAGGTGATATGAGGTAAAATATAATAGGCGTGTCTTTGAGTTCCCTCCCGGTCAGCGACAGGGGGCGTAGGCAGGGTGGGGGGGGGGGTGGTAGCGGGGTACCATAAAACTACGTCTCCAGTCAGTGTCATACCCAGCGCATCCCAGTTATGCACCAATCAAGAGGAAGAGACATAACAACAATTGCATTTTAAACCCACATATGTGTCCCCCGTCCCGCTCCCCCCACATATAGGTACATGCTGATTCATGCGTAATTAGGTGATATGAGGTAAAATATGATAGGCATGTCTTTGAGTTCCCTCCCAGTCAGCGATAGGGGGCGTAGGCAGGGTGGGGGAGGGGTGGTGGGTGGTAGCGGGGTACCAGAAAACTACGTCTCCAGTCAGCGTCATACCCAGCGCATCCCAGTTATGCACCAATCAAGAGGTAGAGACATAACAACAATTGCATTTTAAACCCACATATGTGTCCCCCGCCCCGCTCCCCCACATATAGGTACATGCTGAGTCTTGCGTAATTAGGTGATATGAGGTAAAATATAATAACAATAAAGGAATAATAATAATATTAATAATTAGAATGAAATAAAGTAGACTAAAATAAACATTCTCCCCTCTCCTTCCCTTTGCCCTTTCGCTTCTCCCTCCTTATAATGTATACATATAAGGTCACATCGACTTGACTGTGCGGAAGCCAGGAATCTCGGTGTGCAGTTCAGGGCAGGAGTCAATGCGGTGGATGTCTGCGCCCTCGCCCAAAGGATCCCCCCCAAGAGAGAAAACAGGCCCACCAGAAATAAACAGGTCAGGCCAAGTTAATGGCAGGTTAGCCTGTTTAACATGCAGGCGAGCCCACTGAGGGCTGGACATACAGGGAGAACAGTTTAAATGCTCCCTGTAGAGCCCAACTGCCCTAAACATAATGAGAGCATGTCTGAACTTGAGCAGTGCATGTTGAAGACAGTTCCCTGGTGTCCTACAAAGTGGGACAACAGGGTACTAAGGCAGGACATGGCCCCAAAATCAGGAGTGTCCTGCCAAACTCAGGGCGGTCACTTTGCAGGTTTTATTTTTGAATTAATCTTTTTATGGCCCTCTGCATTTCATTATTTGCATTGTTTTGATATTCATAGTTATTCATAAGAACATGTAGGGATTACATTTTCTTATGGGTAGTGTTATATTTGGCAATGGATGGAACTTAAAAGCACACTACTGCCCAAACACAAAAAAATAAACAAAAATACACTATTTAGTAGATATATCTCAAATGAAAACATGCATGCATTAAACTATGTTTTCATTCTTGAGTTTAACTCCATTGAGCAACTAGAAAGTAACAGGACCGGATGTCTGATTAACAGCCAGGTGCATACCTCCCAAGTGTCCCTATTTAGGAGGAATAGTCTTTATTTGAACCCAAATCCCTCTGTTCCTCTTTTTTTTTTAGAAACTAAATATTGTGTCTCATTGTGTAACAGAGCTCTACATCAATACAACTCACAGTAATGTATATTTAAACTATAATAAATGTGTTCAGAAATCAGTCTGTGTAAATGAATTTCATTGTTCCTTCTAATTACATTTAAGTTGCCAAAATTATTAGTCACTTAAAATGTTTCAGAACAGCCCTGCCCCTAGCCTTACCCCCACTTGCACTTCTAAAATTAAAGTGTCCCTCCTGAAATTTTCAGAGATATTGCCAAGGTTAATGTATAAAAGTGCCAGTTTCAAATGAGATCTGCACTTTTTGTAAGAGGACACACTTTACACATAAAGCACTTCGGCACTTCGGCAAAATAGGCGTTTGGGGCATTCTTTTAAGCAAACTTCCATTTTTGGACTTGTTTACAATCTTGTTGTTAAGTAGCTGCTATAAGCTATAACTATTAAAAGCAGCCTGTATATTTTAGTTGCTACAGATTATTACAGTTAAAACTGTTAAAATGTTATAGTCAGTAATCAACCACTACTCTCTGACTCCAGAAAAAAAAGCATTTTACTGAGCAGCAGCTGGCTGGTTAAACATAGGGATATGGTTGCAAACAAACTCTTAGTTGTTAACTAGTTTACACTCGATGCACAGGTCAGAATTTCCACACAAGGGCAAACTGCAGACATTGTGGACAAAGGAGAACAAATTATGGCACTCAGGTGCTGAGATCTAGCACAAGAAGAAAAAATAACAAATACAAACAAGATGATAGAATTTTTTTTTTTACATTACATTTTAAGTAAATAAAAATCACCCTATACATAAATAATGCAATAGATGCATAAATAAACCATTTAATATTTTAGATAAAAGTCCTTGAGCAGCCATTTTGGAAATCTTAGACTAAGGTCCATTTCTTTGCGAGCCCCGATGTCATTAATATTGCTTGTAATTTAATGTTTTCCTTTCACTTATGTACTTGTATTTCCTGTAGAGAATTGAAATGCTGTTATGCAGCAGTGCTGTTGTTTTATAATTCACTATTTGTGAGCCACTGAAAACAAAGTTATTCAAAACATATTGTTAAATATACACTAACTGGTGGGGAATTTAATGTTATAAAGAGAAAACAAATTTATTTAGAAATCATTAGGTTTTGCAGGTGAGTTCTTCAAGTCTCTGAGTATTATTGGGTTGTGCAATACACTGCAATAAAAGCATTGATAAACGGCTACTAAATGGTAAATGATAATATGGGAAACACTAATATAAACAAATGAATTGCATTTCAAGCTGACATTTCACATTTAGCGGATGCGATATCATTGTAAGGTGTTCTATGATTTTAGAGAAAGGGATGAAGTGGATGACGCTTACACAGTAGAATAAACAATAAAACACAGTAATGGAGTGAGGAGGTGTTCCCCAACACCCTAGAATCAAAGTAATAAAATAAAAGCACTTGAAAACAACAAGTGCCCAATACACACACCACTCCCTGTGTACCAATAGTACCAATAAAAAACGGCCAAAGAAAATACTTATACATGTACAGATGTGTGTGGAAAATATTCCATGTAGTAGGTACCTATAACAACACAAAATAATGGTACATAGTATAGACTGTATATACAAATAAAAGAATATAAAAGTGATTCACAGATTATGCAGACACGTTTCACCTCAGTCCATGCACTGATGAAAACTTGGACTTAGTTGAAACGCGTCTGCATAACTGTGAATTTGTGTGTCACCATATGGGACCTGCACAGCCATTTTTTAACCTTTATTTGTAATAAATTTGTTTATTTTTATATCATCACTGCTGCTTTTCCTGACTTTGGGGGATATCATCCAGGATTCTCCATATAGCCTTTTGAGCCTTTTGAGGCACCTTTGGGCATTATATACAGAGCCTGGCACGGCTCTGGAATTCGTGAGTGGATTCAATCAATTTTATATTCTTTTATTTACAGTCTATACTATGTACCATTCTTTTGTGTTGTTATAGGTACCAACTACATGGAATATTTTCTACACACATCTGTACATGTATAAGTATTTTTCTTTGGCCATGTTTTATTGGTACTATTGGTACACAGGGAGTGGTGTGCGTATTGGGCACTTGTTGTTTTCAAGTTCTATGATTTTAAACATCTTAGGTTTAATAATGCACCAAGTTCCCTAGTATATAGGTGGTAAAGCCAGATGATAACCAAGCACAAGTTATTATTTTTTTAATCTTGACCAACAACGTTAAATATGTTTGTTTGCATTTGACCAGTCACAAACTAGTTACCTTGAGTGAAAAATAACTCAATTTTGCGACCTACCTGTTTCACGACAGCTCGCACTTACAACCAGCTCTCTCGCGAGTTGGTAACTGCGAGCTGTTGTGGGAATTAAAAGGGATTCCCTGATCTGTTCATCTATGTTTGGGGACATTTCCCCAAACATAGATGAATGCAGCAGAGCAGGGAATCCCTCTAATCTACGTTTGGGGAAATTTCTGAGCATAGATTAGAATAGTGGTTTCCAAAGTTTTTAGGTTTAAGGCGTCCTTAATATATCAGTATTTTTCCAAGGCACCCCAAGTCAAAATTTCTAGGTTGAATATCTGTACAGCGCTGTTGCATTTACTGGTGCCATAGTGTAATGTATAGTATTCGTGTTTGAAGGGATGCTTGTATACATTTATTGTGTTTGTATGTAATGTTTGCATTTGATTGCAGGGGTGTGTCTGAATGTAATGTTTACTTTTAAATGTGGATGTACATTGTTATGTATTGAGGTTTATGCAGTCCACCTTCCAGTAGATGGCAGCATAGTGAAGTTATGCACTTGTTCTGTTGTGTTTAGTCTCTTTGGTGTTATGCCATTATGTGTGTGTACTGAAGTAAAGAGAAGTTCTATTTTACTACAATGTCTGAGAGCCATTTGTGAATATATAACATGCTAATACACTAAACTGGCGACGAGGATGGGATTATAATAAATGGACACTGCAGAATATATATAAAGGAAATTAAATCAGCCTGAGTGAGGAAGTAAAACTTTTTTTTGGAATTCTTTTATCTACAAATATTTCCAGCATGACTTCTCTGGGACACATGGAGGAATTTGATCTGGCTAATCCAGCCTCATGGGACTCATATGCTGACAGGTTAGGGTTTTTCCTGGAAGCTAATAACATGGTGGATGCTATTCAGAAGAGAGCTGTGTTACTGAGTGTTATTGGATCCAAAACATTTGATATTGTCCGCTCACTGATATCTCCTGCTAAACCACAAGACTACTCATTTGAAGAAATACATAACATACATTTATGTGAAGTATTTGTGTTTGAGGGAAGGGGTGTGTTTGTATATATATATTTTTGAATTTGAATGCAGGGGTGTGTTTGTATGTAATATTTGTGTTAGATTGCAAGAGTGTGCTTGTATGTTGTGCTGGTGTTTGACTGATTGGATGTATGCACATACACTACCACATGCATACATACTTACACAGATATTTATGCACATTAACACACAGATGCATATAAATACACCAACACATACACACACATTCCTATAGACACCGAAACACATACACACATATAGATACACACAGCACATACACACACAGATCCACACCGACATACACATATTCACCCTGACACATACTAACATTGATACATGCCCACACCATGACAATTATACACGCACTGACATAAAAAACACACACCCTGACACATAGAGGCACATACACAGATGTGTGCGCACACACAGGCACAGAAGCACACTGACATATATATACACCCACAGATGCACACCCTGACACACACACTTACAAATACCCTGACACACACACACACACACTCATACACATACACACACTCATACACATACAAACACTCATACACATACTCACACTCATACACATACAGTCATACACATACCCACACTCACACACTCAAACACACACACACACACACATACACATACTCACACTCATACATACACTCACACTCATACTAATACACACACTCATACATACACTCACACACACACACACACATACAAACATACAGACACTCATACATATACAGACACTCATACACATACACACACTCCTACTCACACTAATATCTCATAATATCTCAATATCTCACACATTCAAACTCATACAAACACTCACACACAAGTGATTTTTTTTTATATCTCCAGCCACCCTCCTGTTAGCTTACCTTGTGTGTCCAGGAGGGAAGCTTGGAGTCCTGGTCCTGCTGGGGGTAGGGAGTGAAGGGGTCTGAAGCTCTCCATGCTCCTCTCCCCTCATGCTGCGGCTGCCTCCTCTCCATCCCATGCTATCTCCCTGCAGAGTTATCCCTCTAATGCTGCAATCACACAGTACAGAGGGTTTACAAAGCCATCTGTACTGTGTGAGCTAAGAAATCGCTCCACTGTCAGTACTGACATCAGCAGAGGGAATCTCTTGAGAGGTAGGATTAGGTGTAGGATTAGAGTGTTTAGGAATAGGACTGGAATTAGTGGGTGGGATTTGGATTAGGATTATGTTTATGATTCATGTTGAATTTTGGGTAGCATCAGAGTTTGGATTAAAGATTGGATTAAATATTGGACACTGGCAAAAAGTGCCAAAAAGCCTTGGATACAAATGCATCGCATCACAAACAAATCTTGGGTCCTTAAAGGGTTAATACAAATCTATAAATATAGACTTTTTAATGCACCTTTCCCTTCTATTGGTCACTTCTCACTAGATCTGTGAACCAAATGGCAAGAAAATACTCCTATTAACCCCTTAAGGACACAGGACATGTGTGGCATGTCATGATTCCCTTTTATTCCAGAAGTTTGGTCCTTAAGGGGTTAATGTACTGCAAAATATATACATATTTATATTAGATATGTATTTTTTAGTAAGTTTTGACTAATTTTGTGTCCTCTTGGTTTGTCTGATTTGTTTTTCTAAATATGGCACAAGATCTGGACCAGCCAAACTGCAACATGGACGAAATTGTGCCGCAGGTTTGGCTGATCTGAATTTTTCTGTCATGCATAAGTCTATTAAACACTAGTTTTAATTTCTTACATAATATGTGACTTATCCATAATATTTACAAGATAGTATGTGATACTGAATTTTATTCATGTTTAGAAGGGTTGTGTATGCTTAGTAATTGCAAAACCAGGATTGTTTTCACGTATAACAGTATGAGTAAGCAATGGTTATATTAGCATTATTCCAGTAGCTGCCAAGATACTAATAATACTTTTATTCCAAGGTAATGATTTTACTTGGCGACATGAATCTATAAAAGCAAAGCTGTGTTTCTTAATGAGAAGCATAACTGTGCTATTTCTTTATATCTTCAAAACTAGGCTGAATTCACGCCTCTTAAATATAGTTCTATGGTAAATGTCTTTTTGAACAGCATAGCTGCAGTGATTTATAACAGTAGCTAGCGCTGCAATTTCTCATCCATCTGTCTCTGTTCTTCCTTGTGCACTTTGCACATACAGAGAAGACATACCTAAACGGTGAGAAAAGTTATATTAACCCTAAGTAACATAAGTTAATTTACACTCTGAAATATAATTCCTAAAAAGGTTGAAAAAAAATATGTATAAATAGAGCATACAAAAGAGTAAACAAGCAATACCATACAGTATATACACAATGTCGTCATTAATGAACATTCGCAAGCATGGTACGTTCAACCAGAGCTATCTGGTCCTAAGAGAAAGATATTATGAAGTTCCTTTACAAAGTATTTGAATCTGGAGGCTCCACTTTGGGGACCACTTTTTTTTTTAAACAAATATTGTGAACAAGCAATACGATGGTTCTGCATATAAATTGAAGTCAGGGCAACGAAGACCGACACAAGTTTTGGCCATAGACTTAATCTTGCATTATGATCAACAACCCATCTGAGACACTGAATTATTTTGTTGTCCTGATTCCATTCCAATAAGCAGTTTGACTATTTACAAAAATAGGGTGTTCTTTTGTATATAAATTTAATTCTACATTATGAGTGACGTTTTGAGACGCTACAGCTGCAATTGACTCTCGACATCTAGACAAAGTTTAGTGAAACAAGAAACCATATAACTGTTGTATAACTCTTTCACCATATGTTTTTTTAAAAATTTTATTTAAACTAGTTTAAAAATAAATATATAATAAGATAATAAACAACATTATTATTATGAATTGGAATGAAAACATTGGTGGGATAAAAATTAGACTTATTCATCGCAAGAAAATTTGTTTCGGTCATATGTTGGTTCAACACATGCAATTATTGATAATGAAAAATTAATTCAGGAAACAAATCAGATAAACCAAAAGGGTGTGAAAATGGGCCAATCAGTATGCATGGAATGGGCCAATCAGTATATAAAAAGGTATTATTAAATATTTTTTATTATTATATTTTACAGTACACTAGTGGGTGCATTTTCCTGCCAGCTGTGATTGAGTGGAAAAAATATGTTTGATGGCTAGGAGTATCACTAAATGTTGATTTGGTTCACGATTCAAGTAAGAAAATGTAACCAATAAAGAGAAAAACAGCAGAAAAAATAATCAAATATATATATATTTTTTTTAAATCTAGTCTGTGAAACAAATCAACATTTAGCAACTATCATCAAACCATCAATCATCTTTTTTTTCCATCAATTACCTGTTTTATTTTGTTTGATGGGTGGAATTCAGAAAAATTAATTTGAACAATATAATTGTGTGTTTCGTGTTTTGTGATTCAGTTACATTTGGGCTCAGAGTTCAGGAATTTGAACAAAGAAACAAATCTCCAAAGCTAATAAAAAACATATTTACAGAAATTAGACAGTATTCCTCAGTTTGCAATAGTTCACCCAGGAACAGCAATAATAAAATTAATACAGTAAGTGTAAGTGTGAAAAAATAAAGCAATGCGAATAGACAAAAACTTAAAGCAACACTATAGGGTCAGGAACACAAACATGTATTCCTGACCCAGTTGTGTTAAAACCACCATCTAGCCTCCCTGGGCCCCTCATGCCTCCCTAACTATAGCAAAATCTTACTTGTATTCAAGCCTGAAGCTGTAACTCTGTGTGCTGTTTGCCTCAGAATAGCAAGCTGTCTGCTGACATCATCAGAAGTGGTGACCTGATCCAATCACTGTGGTTCCCCATAGGATTGGCTGAGACTGACAAGGAGGCAGATCAGGGGCAGAACCAGCGCAATTCAAACACAGCCCTGGCCAATCAGCATGTCCTCATAGAGATGAATTGAATCAATGAATCTCTATGAGGAAAGTTCAGTGTCTGCATGTAGAGGGAGGAGACACTGAATGTTTGGATGCATTTTAGGAAGCCATGACCCAGGAAGGATCTCTAACAGCCATCTAAGGAGTGGCCAGTGAAGTTACCACTAGGCTGTAATGTAAACACTGCATTTTCTCTGTAAAGACAGTGTTTACAGCAAAAAGCCTGAAGGTAATGATTCTACTCACGATAACAAATACAATAAGCTGTAGTTGTTCTGGTGACTACAGTGCCCCTTTAACTTATTTGATGATTATAAGAAATGCAATGACATTTATAGATAAACAACTTCCTAAAAATGCCACCAGTATGTGCATATTGCATCTATTATATAGAGTACTGAAAGATGATATTGTATCCTGCACAAATCCATCTGGTATTATCATTGAGAAGGCAGATGGATGGAGGTCAGGAAGAGAGATGTGATTTCCTGCAGAGTAAACACCAGTGCCAAAGCAAAAAATAAAATAAGTACAATGTAATGCAAAATGGAAATCAGCACACAGTGTAAATGATGTTTGAGAGGGAAGGAATTAACACATTTTCCTAGCTGCACATACCATGCCTGTGGTCTGTAGTTGGTTGACCGAGGAACATAGGGGATATTAGTGCCATGGCTGTACAAGCAAGAAAAACACATTTCTAACAGCCTAATTTAGATTTCCTCTATAAATCCTTGAATACAATTTATGGTTGCATTTCTGCTCCATATTCCACTGCCCACTTTTCCCCTTTCATATAAATGTGTCTCAAAATGATGTCATTAGAGCTATCTCCTCTCTAATGCAAGACACAAGTTCTAATGCCCTTCTTATACTTCATTAAAAGGATCCTCTTGAAAACGCATATTTTTTTCTCTCTTTTCTACAGTCTTTTAAGACTAACATCCATTACACATGAAGTCTTGTTAGTGAAATACTGAAAAACATTATATTCGTACAGCAAGATAAAAAGCTGTGAACTAAAACATAGAACATCTTTTTAGATATTTTTTAACATCAATATTTTATTTATTCACCTACGCTTGCTGAAATTATTACTGCTATTAAAATGGGGTTATCTTTTTCTGGGGAATGTAGCTTAACACCCCTTTATATGCTTTTGCAACATACTATTTTCTATTTTTATTACACTTGGGACACAAAATATCAAGTATTTATATCATGTAGCAGAAATGTTATAATAAGGCTATTTACTGTTTTCGGTCCCATAAAGGGCCTTAGCAAATCTTTTAACCGACTAGGTTTCCTTAAAAGTAAACAAACAATGAAGATAATTCTGTGAAAAATGTATAAATAAAAAACTGCTAAAAATATTAGTAGTGTTTATTTGGGCAACTTGCTACTTATTATAGTTAGTGATGTCGTGAACACAAAATTTTCGGTTCGCGAACGGCGGACGCGAACTTCCGCAAACGTTTGCGAACCGGCGAACCGGGCGAATCGCCATTGACTTCAATGGGCAGGCAAATTTTAAAACCCACAGGGACTCTTTCTGGCCACAAAAGTGATGGAAAAGTTGTTTCAAGGGGACTAACGCCTGGACTGTGGTATGCCGGAGGGGGATCCATGGCAAAACTCCCATGGAAAATTACACAGTTGATGCAGAGTCTGGTTTTAATCCATAAAGGGCCTAAATCAGAATGGATATGGATTGACACCTGACATATGACATATTAACACCTTGACATATGGATTGACACCTGTCCTCAGAGACCCTGATACACACTGACACAGAGCAGAATAGGAACTGTTCCCCCTACATAGGGTCACTTGGCAGATATGGATTGACACCTATCCTAAGGACCCCTGATACACACTGACACAGAGCAGAATAGGGACTGTTCCCCCTACATAGGGTCACTTGGCAGATATGGATTGACACCTGTCCTCAAAGACCATGATACACACTGACACAGAGCAGAATAGAGACTGTTCCTCCTACATAGGGTCACTTGGCAGATATGGATTGACACCTGTCCTCAGAGATCATGATACACACTGACACAGAGCAGAATAGAGACTGTTCCCCCTACATAGGGTCACTTGGCAGATATGGATTGACACCTGTCCTCAGAGACCATGATACACACTGACACAGAGCAGAATTGAGACTCTTTCCCCTACATAGGGTCACTTGGCAGATATGGATTGACACCTGTCCTCAGAGACCATGATACACACTGACACAGAGAGAATAGAGACTGTTCCCCCTATATAGGGTCACTTGGCAGATATGGATTGACACCTGTCCCCAGAGCCCCTGATACACACTGACACAGAGCAGAATAGGGACTTTTCCCCCTACATAGGGTCACTTGGCAGATATGGATTGACACCTGTCCTCAGAGATCATGATACACACTGACACAGAGCAGAATAGAGACTGTTCCCCCTACATAGGGTCACTTGGCAGATATGGATTGACACCTGTCCTCAGAGATCATGAAACACACTGACACAGAGCAGAATAGAGACTGTTCCCCCTACATAGGGTCACTTGGCAGATATGGATTGACACCTGTCCTCAGAGCCCCTGATACACACTGACACAGAGCAGAATAGGGACTGTTCCCCCTACATAGGGTCACTTGGCAGATATGGATTGACACCTGTCCTCAGAGATCATGATACACACCGACACAGAGCAGAATAGAGACTGCCCCCCCTACATAGGGTCACTTGGCAGATATGGATTGACACCTGTCCTCAGAGACCATGATACACACTGACACAGTGCAGAATAGGGACTGTTCCCCCTACATAGGGTCACTTGGCAGATATGGATTGACACCTGTCCTCAGAGATCATGATACACACTGACACAGAGCAGAATAGAGACTCTTCCCCCTACATAGGGTCACTTGGCAGATATGGATTGACACCTGTCCTCAGAGCCCCTGATACACACTGACACAGAGCAGAATAGGGACTGTTCCCCCTACATAGGGTCACTTGGCAGGCATGGATTGACACCTATCCTAAGGATCCCTGATACACACTGACACAGAGCAGAATAGGGACTGTCCCCCCTACATAGGGTCACTTGGCAGATATGGATTGACACCTGTTCTCAGAGACCTAATTGTGTAATAATGGTAATACTATTACCTATTATATAATATTGGCAGGGGCAAGGAAATTCCCTCTAAATAGATGGGTATAAGCAGAGAGTATGGAAACCGGAGTGATAAAGTGTCAATAAGGTGATATAAAGTTAAATGTATCACAGACACACAGCCACCCTTTCTCTTAGCTAGTTTCCAGAAATGCTGGATAGGTAGAAGGGCTATAAAGACTCAGAGAGGTCTAAGAAGAATCCTCTAAACTAGCCCTAATCTCCTTAAACACCTTCAAGGGTGTTCTAAGCTAAAGCTTAATCTAAACGTTTAGATGACTGCCTGATTTCCCATCACAGATGCTGGCTAGGAATAACAGTGTGCAAGACAAAGAGTGGGTCTAAGTGCCCATATTGCAGTAAAGTGTCCCTAGTGAAGTGAATAAGAGAATAACGAGCTGACTCCCAAGAGAATAACGAGCTGGCGCCCTATCAGGCGCATCGTGTATATGGCATTGATTTTAGGAACCAGGAGATGGAAAAAGATGCTTGGTCGGTCCTCCTACTTCAAATTTGGGGCACTGCGCGTGCAATCTAATGTGCCACCAGATAGGAATGGTGTGTTAAGTAGTACTATTCCTATCAGTTTAATCCATGTTATGTGCCTTTTTTTTGGTTTGGTTTTTCAAGCCACAGTGCAGCACCAGAGACCCGAAAAATTAGGCATGTACACATGCCTGAAAAATTAGGTATTGTTGCAGCCGCTTGAACCCTAGTTGGTGGCGGATAAGTCACGCAAGTCAACCGGCATTCAGAGCTAAAATACAGCAGCGTGTGGACAATTTTTAGCCCAAGGCAGCTCATCTCATCAGGACTTTTTTAGTCGAATGTATCGCCCACTGTCAGTCCCTTCGGGATCCATCCCTCATTCATCTTAATAAAGGTGAGGTAATCTAGACTTTTTTGACCTAGGCGACTTCTCTTCTCAGTGACAATACCTCCTGCTGCACTGAAGGTCCTTTCTGACAGGACACTTGAAGCAGGGCAGGCCAGAAGTTCTATCGCAAATTGCGATAGCTCAGGCCACAGGTCAAGCCTGCACACCCAGTAGTCAAGGGGTTCATCGCTCCTCAGAGTGTCGATATCTGCAGTTACAGCGAAGTAGTCTGCTACCTGTCAGTCGAGTCGTTCTCTGAGAGTGGATCCCGAAGGGCTGTGGCAATGCGTAGGACTTAAAAAGCTTGCATGTCCTCCATCAACAACACATCTTTAAAGCATCCTGTCCTTGCCGGCATGGTCGTGGGAGGAGGAGGATGACTTTCACCTCTTCCCCTGTTAGATTCCCGTTGTGCTGTGACATCACCTTTATACGCTGTGTAAAGCATAATTTTTAATTTATTTTTCAAATGCTGCATCCTTTCCGACTTGTTGTAATTTGGTAACATTTCCGCAACTTTCTGCTTATACTGGGGGTCTAGTAGCGTGGACACCCAGTACAGGTCGTTCTCCTTCAGCCTTTTTATACAAGGGTCCCTCAACAGGCACGACAGCATGAAAGACCTCATTTGCACAAGGTTGGATGCCGAGCTACTCATTTCCCTTTCCTCCTCCTCAGTGATCTCAATGAAGGTATGTTCTTCCCCCCAGCCACGTACAACACCACGGGTACCAGATAGATGACAACGAGCACCCTGGGATGCCTGTTGTGGTTGGTATTCCTCCTCCTTCTCAAAGCCACATTCCTCCTCTGACTCCTCTTCCTCACAATCCTCTTCCAGCAAGCAATTCTGATAAGGCTGTTTCTGGTGGTGATGGTGACCACAACTCTTCCTCTTCACGTTGATCTACGGCCTGATCCAGCACTCTTCGCAGGGCACGCTGCAGGAAGAAAACAAATGGTATGATCGCTGATGGTGCCTTCGGTTCGACTGACTAGGTTTGTCACCTCCTCAAAAGGACGCATGAGCCTACAGGCATTGCGCATGAGCGTCCAGTAACGTGGCAAAAGAATTCCCAGCTCCCCAGAGGCTGTCCTAACACCCCGGTCATACAAATATTCATTAACGGCTTTTTCTTGTTGGAGCAGGCAGTCGAACATTAGGAGTGTTGAATTCCAACGTGTCGGGCTGTCACAAATAAAGCGCCTCAATGGCATGTTGTTTCGCTGCTGGATATCTGCAAAGTGCGCCATGGCCGTGTAGGAATGCCTGAAATGGCCACACACCTTCCTGGCCTGCTTCAGGACGTCCTGTAAGCCTGTGTACTTATGCACAAAGCGTTGTATGATCATATTACACACAGGTGCCATGCACGGCACATGTGTCAACTTGCCCAACTTCAATGCCGCCAACAAATTTTTTCCATTGTCAAAAAACACTTTGCCGATATCCAGTTGCTGCGGAGTCAGCCACTTTTCCACCTGTGCGTTTAGGGCGGACAGGAGTGCTTGTCCGGTGTGACTCTCTGCTTTCAAGCAAGTCAAACCCAAGACGGCGTGACACTGCCGTATCCGGGATGTGAAATAGTACCTGGGGAGCTGGGGGTGTGCCGTTGATGTGGAGCAAGACACAGCAGCAGAAGAGGACTCAGCCGAGGAGGTTATGGAAGAGGATGGAGTAGGAGGAGTAGAGGAGGTAGCAGCAGGCCTACCTGCAAGTCGTGGCGGTGTCACCAACTCCTCTGCAGAGCCACGAATTCCATGCTTGGCAGCCGTCAGCAGGTTTACCCAATGCGCAGTGTAGGTATACCTGCCCTGCCCTGACCCTGACCGGGTATAAGTGGTCAGATGGACCCTTGCCCTAACACTGTGTGCCAGACATGCCATTACTTCCTTTTGCACAATCGAGTACAGGTTGAGGATTGCCTTTTGTGAAAATAAATTTCGTCCGGGTACCTTCCACTGCGGTGTCCCAATAGCTAAAAAATTTTTGAACGCCTCAGACTCCACCAGCTTGTATGGTAAAAGCTGGCGGGCTAATAGTTCAGACAAGCCAGCTTTTAGACGCTGGGCAAGGGGGTGACTTTCTGACATTGGCTTCTTACGCTCAAACATGTCCTTGACAGACACCTGACTGTGGGCAGATGAGCGGGAACTGCTCAAGGCGAGAGACGGAGTGGCGGATGGTTGAGAGGGGGCAAGGAGGACAGCAGTGGTTGACGTGGCTGAAGATGCTGGACCAGGAGGAGGATGGCGGCTTTGAGTTTGTGTGCTGCTTGTACTCATGTGTTGATCCCATAGGCGTTTGTGATGTGCGATCATGTGCCTACGCAAAGCAGTTGTACCTAGGTGGGTGTTGGACTTCCCACGACTCAGTTTCTTTTGGCACAGGTTGCAAATGGCATCGCTGTTGTCAGAGGCAGACACACAAAAAAAATGCCACACTGCTGAGGTCTGCAATGACAGCATTCTGTTGGTGGACACAGCATGCGTTGATTGGCGTGCTGTCGGGCTGACCCCGGGTGCCGATGCACGCTGTCTGACTGTGCCACTAGCTCCTTGCGACGACCTCCCTCTGCTTCCAACTCGTCTCCTCCGCCTCCTCTCTGTCTCCTCATCTGAACTTTCGCCCTGTTCTTCTTCTTGCCGAGCGGGCACCCACGTGACATCCATGGACGCATCGTCATCATCAACCGCTTCACTTGTATCTGACAACTCAGCAAAGGAAGCAGCAGTGGGTACAACATTATCATCATCACAGTACGTCCATGTGTGTAATGCTGCCTGCCTGAGATATATCCCTGTTATATACATCCTCTGGCAATAATGGTTGCGCATCACTCATCTACATCCTCTGGCAATAATGGTTGCGCATCACTAATTTCTTCAAACGGATGTGTAAATAACTCCTCTGACATACCAAGTGAAGCGGCTGTGGTGCTAGTGTTGGTGGTGGCGGCAGGCGGGTGAGTGGTATCTTGAGAGGTGCCCGAAGCTAAGCTGGAGGAGGATGGTGCGTCAAGGTTCTGAGCGGAAGCTGTAGAAGATTGGGTGTCCTGTGTTAGCCAGTCAACTATGTCCTCAGAACTTTTCGAGTTCAGGGTATGTGGCCTCTGAAAACTGGGCATTATTCTAGGGCAAAAGGGAATCACAGCACCACGACCACGATGGCCCCTGCGGGGTGGCCTGCCTCTGCCTGTCATTTTTTTTGGGATTAGTGGTACTATGCATGCAAGCTACTGTGCGATCACTATAACAGTGAAAAAAAAAATTGTTTTTAAATCAACGCTATTGTGACACCAGATATGAGTGGCTTTAAGGACACTGACTGCTATTAGCTTACAGTGAAAAACTTTTTTTCTTTTTAAAGGCACGCTATAGTGACACCAGATATGAGTGGCAAAGTGCACTTGCAGAGGTTGGCAGAGTAACACGCTGAAGGCCTGACACCCGCTTTAAGGACACTGACTGCTATTAGCTTACAGTGAAAAACCTTTTTTTCTTTTTAAAGGCACGCTATAGTGACACCAGATATGAGTGGCAAAGTGCACTTGCAGAGGTTGGCAGAGCAACACGCTGAAGGCCTGACACCCGCTTTAAGGACACTGACTGCTATTAGCTTACAGTGAAAAACCTTTTTTTCTTTTTAAAGGCACGCTATAGTGACACCAGATATGAGTGGCAAAGTGCACTTGCTGAGGTTGGCAGAGCACACGCTGAAGGCCTGACACCCGCTTTAAGGACACTGACTGCTATTAGCTTACAGTGAAAAACGTTTTTTTATTTTTAAAGGCACGCTATAGAGACACCAGATATGAGTGGCAAAGAACACTGGCAGAGGTTGGCAGAGTACACGCTGAAGGCCTGACACCCAGATGCTTGCAGTCAACTAACTGCTATTAGCTTACAGTGAAAAAAGTTTTTTCTTTTTAAAGGCACGCTATAGAGACACCAGATATGAGTGGCAAAGTGCACTTGCAGAGGTTGGCAGAGTACACGCTGAAGGCCTGACACCCGCTTTAAGGACACTGACTGCTATTAGCTTACAGTGAAAAGCTTTATTTTCTTTTAAAAGGCACGCTATAGAGACACCCGATATGAGTGGCAAAGTGCACTTGCAGAGGTTGGCAGAGTACACGCTGAAGGCCTGACACCCAGACGCTTGCAGACAAATAACTGCTATTAGCTTACAGTGAAAAACTTTTTTCTTTTTAAAGGCACGCTATAGTGACACCAGATATGAGTGGCAAAGTGCACTTGCAGAGGTTGGCAGAGCAACACACTGAAGGCCTGACACCCGCTTTAAGGACACTGACTGCTATTAGCTTACAGTGAAAAAAGTTTTTTCTTTTTAAAGGCACGCTATAGTGACACCAGATATGAGTGGCAAAGTGCACTTGCTGAGGTTGGCAGAGCACACGCTGAAGGCCTGACACCCGCTTTAAGGACACTGACTGCTATTAGCTTACAGTGAAAAACGTTTTTTTATTTTTAAAGGCACGCTATGGAGACACCAGATATGAGTAGCAAAGTACACTGGCAGAGGTTGGCAGAGTACACGCTGAAGGCCTGACAACCAGACGCTTGCAGTCAACTAATTGCTATTAGCTTACAGTAAAAAACTTTTTTCTTTTTAAAGGCACGCTATAGAGACAACAGATATGAGTGGCAAAGTGCACTTGCAGAGGTTGGCAGAGTACACGCTGAAGGCCTGACACCCGCTTTAAGGACACTGACTGCTATTAGCTTACAGTGAAAAACTTTATTTACTTTTAAAAGGCACGCTATAGAGACACCAGATATGAGTGGCAAAGTGCACTTGCAGAGGTTGGCAGAGTACACGCTGAAGGCCTGACACCCAGAGGCTTGCAGACAAATAACTGCTATTAGCTTACAGTGAAAAACTTTTTCTTTTTAAAGGCACGCTATAGAGACACCAGATATGAGTGGCAAAGAACACTGGCAGAGGTTGGCAGAGTACACGCTGAAGGCCTGAGACCCAGACGCTTGCAGACAACTAACTGCTATTCAATCTATTACAGTGAAAAAAATTTTTTGTTTTTAAATGCAAGCTTAAGCTATTGTGACACCAGATATGAGTGGTGGCACTGGGCAAGTGGGCACAGTATCCACTGTGAGCCTGATACAGAAGCTGGCAGGCAGGCAACTGCAATTACATTAAAAAAAAAAAAAAGCAGCCTGATGTTCTAGCCCTGAAAAAAGGGCCTTTTGGGGTGCTGTCCTTACAGCAGAGATCAGATGAGTCCTTCAGGACTGTGGTGGACACTGAATACCCTAGCCTAGCTATCAATTTCCCTATCAAATGAGCAGCTTCAGAATGAATCTAAAATGGATGCTGTACAGGAGGTGGGAGGGTCTGGAAGGGAGGGTCTGCTGCTAATTTGCTGGAATGTGTCTGATGACCGTGAGGCACAGGGTCAAAGTTTACTCAATGATGATAAATAGGGGGCGGATCGAACCGCGCATGTGATCGCCCGCCGTGGTGAACTTCAACACGCTATGTTCGCCGGGAACTATTCGCTGGCGAACAGTTCGGTACATCACTAATTATAGTTCATGCTTGCAGTAACTTGCTATAAAAATGTACAAAACTATACTTTTTTGCAGATGTCATGAGTTATGAGTGACAATGGCAAAAAGTAAAAAAATAAAAAAGCCTAGCTTTAATGCACATTGCATAGTACAAACTGTAAAGACTACATTATATAAAACCAAAGTACCAGTCTTATTCTTATTCAGCTCTTTAGGGTTCTCAGAACATTTTGCAATCTAACTGAAGCTTACAATACTTGGAATGGGAAATGCATCAGCTAGTCAAAGAAGGTACATAACCATCAAAAATCATATTGCAAAAATAATGCATCGGTATTAATATGATTTCTAGATGCAGTAGAGAACATCTACAGAAACTATCCCTCTCCTTCAGAAACTAGCCCTCTCCTTCAGGAACTAGCCCTCTCCTTCAGGAACTAGCCCTCTCATTCAGGAACTAGCCCTCTCATTAAATAACAGCATAACTCCTGTAATGGTTACTCCTGTATGCTAGAAGTACCCTGGCACGGCACTCTCCTAATGGGACAAACTGTTTTAGGCTCTAAGTTGAAGAAGTGTGTGGCCAATCTCATCAGTCTGCTCTTAGCCAATGACTAACCCTCGGGGGATGTAATATGTACGGAATTGACATTAGTCAGTCCAGAACCCGTGTCCAAATGGCTATGGATGCCCTAATGAAGCTGCCCATCATCAATCATTTTTTGCAATAAACAATTGACATGGGAGAAAGGTGAAAAAGTGTAGCTTCTGAAGTGAATGGGATGTTGACATTTGTAATTTCATGTATGTTTATATGTATTGCTTTCAAGTAGATATTGTTGACACCAGATATGAAACATTGATCAGATCCCTCCCCCGCAATTTTTGATTTCCCATAATTGTTAAATAAGCCATTTTATCCTGATCCTAAACATGTGATTCTGATCATTGCAGGACCACCATAAAACTTATAACAGACTGAATCACATAAGAATTACAAGTGAGGCGATAAAATATTTTTTTTTTCTCTCTCATGCATAAAGACCTCATGTGACCAATTTCTCACTTTTTTTTGATTAACAAACTTCAGCTCATCTTTTAGAAGCCAGGCTAGATTTTAGTGCATGCGTCACTGTGGACAATTATGTACATTGTTGGGCTACACCGATTTATACAGTTTAATAAAACATATTGTAGAAAAATACCTTAGTAGGAATTTTTATTTTGCATATTTGAAAGGGATTTTTTTTTCATTTGTTTCATGAAGTAATATATGATTCCATTGTTAGAAGTCAATGACTCAAGAGTCCAAGGATGGAACAGTGAGCCAAGAATGTAATTGTTTTAATGGTAATGGTTTATTAAATATATTTTCACTTATTGATAGGACACAATCCTACAACATCTCATTATATTTCTAGATTTAGATTTGGCACACATGTAAAGCTCATTAGAATGTATTTACTAACCAGCTGCTATTTTAAAGGGTGAGATGTTTTTTTTCCTTGTTTATTGTGCTTTATACAATACTTTTTTTTATTATTTATTTTTAAGACATTCTGCAGTAGAGTTACATATATATTTTTTTTGATCTAAGTAACTCTTTCAGGCATGATCCCTTCCTAGAAAAAAACAAGCAAAGAAAATCTTACCTGTGAGCATGTGCAGTTTGATCCTCATATTTTGACCAGCACTCCCTCTCAGGGACAGGGGCAAGGATGTTTTAAAGGATGGGTAGAGGTGATGACTTGGTGAGTACAGAAAGGAAGGCCTTGGGGACATTTTTCATCTGTCCTCTGGATGCTATGAGTGCTTACAATAGATGTCATATATGCACAGAATTAACATTACTTAACCCAAGAACTCTTGTTCTGAGTTGACCATCAACACCACAGGAGGTGTAGTTACACCTCCAGTAGCAATGTGCATGTTTTCTGTATGCACAGTATTTCATACTGAAACACTGCACATACAGACTGTGGGCACCATGGCCACTTAAATTCAGTGAAGAGGTCATGGAGCATAGAGTAACCTTTAATCTGTGAAGTTTAGAAGGAAGGAAAACAGTGTTTATCTATATATAGGAGAGTTTCATGGGGCATTTAAAAGTTTGTAATATGAAGGAGAACATGAGAGTGTGAAACATGGAACCCATGGATAGATGCATCATAGAGAAAGTCCTAAAGGCTGGCGAAATAAGAGAACAAATGAGGCACACTTCAAGGGTACAATGATTTGAGGGAGTGGGAGATTATTTTGAGCCAAGAGCAGGAATACAGTGTTACTTAAATTCTGAACTTTGAATTTTATTCTGAAATTTATGGGGAGTCAATAGTTAGACTGACAGACAGAACGTACATTTGAAGTGGGGACTTCAGCAGTGTTGTATGTAAATAATCTAAAGAAGCTTGTGTTAGAAGGTGCAGGGGTAGATTATGTCTAATTCCTTAATGGATAAAGAGAAAGTAGCCTCAGGGTAAAAACCCAGGGTGCAAAAAAAGGGGAAGCCCCCCCTAAATTTATATGTACGCGATGCCACCCATACAAGCCATTAGCAGCACACTGGCTATATATATATATATATATATATATATATATATATATATATATATATATATATATATATATATATATATTGTTAACGTCCTGGGACGTTGCAACCACCATACCCATTAATATGAGGGGCGAGTGTGTGGGTGGTGGGGAAACCTGTAGACTATAGAGAAATCAAAGAAAAGAAGTTCAATGAATGTTAGAAACAATGTCCATTGTGCGAGGTTGAATGGTATAGTGACAAAAATAAAGTTATAACCATGGAAGGCAAAGGGGATATCAATAGGTATGTTAATGTCTCCCAGTAGGAATATATATGTTGGAAGGAGCAGAAAATAGGGACTTTGCACCACAATGCATTATGGTATCAGCTGGGACTTGTAGGAGTAGTTATGTACATTTGTTGGGGATAAAGAAGAAAGGGTGATTGAGAAAGAAAAGCATGTAGTAATAAGAGTTGAGAAGAGGTGAGATGGTGAGCACTGCTTGAGGGGCATCTTTTAGGAGAGAGTGAGGTTGTAGGAGGGTACAGGTAGAGAGGAAGAAAAAGTGAAAATAATGCATGATTAAAAGTCATTGATAGGTATGTGACTGACCTGTGCAAATAACCAAGGTATTATAATTATTTATTGACATTATTGCCTCTTCAATAACTAGTAAAAAAGCATGTTTCGTTCGTAAACTTGCACTTCATTAGTGTCGATGACTATCTGTGATTAAGTACGGGTTTCCATATGAAACATTACAGTTGCAATTGGTCCAGACATATGTATGAGGGTCTTCCTATACTGTAAAGTATTTTTATACTGGAATACTTGGAGTTTTTTTGCCTGATTGCATGCTTAAGACCATTAAGCTGGTACATATGAGGATTGTTAACATTGTTTCTGCTGACTCTGGTCCAGTGCTTATGAGCCCAGTGGTTTCACTAAACAGTGAGCTGTGTTCTGTAATTTTGCCAGTATGGATGTGAGCATTGTTTCTTTTTTATTATTTATCTTTCTTTCTATTTGTCTGTTGTATCAGTCTTTATTCAATTGGCATAAACTTTTATTTAACCCAGACATACATAAATAAGTGCATCTAGTATATTCAATATACAGCTTAAACTGCCTTCTATTGTATTTAGATAATTTCGCTATTTAGGTTTTTATGCATGTTTACACTTTATTACTGGGATCTGGTTTCAGCTTTTTCCGGTACTAATGAGATGTTGCCTGAAGCCTACAAACTCCTTGTTTTTCCCAATTATCTACTTTTTAGTTTGTATGAGTACTCAATTATTAATAACATGTTAATACTGGTTGTAACTCACCTTGAAATGATTGATTTTGGCTTTCCATTTAGGAGTGTTGTAGTATAATTCTTACTTGGTATTCCTTTATCCCATAAAAGTAAACACTTATGTGAACCATTCTCTCTTTTCTGTTTTACTTGAATATATGTCTATTAGTGAATGCCTGTGTATATTTGAGAGTGTGTGTCTATGAGCATGTACCAATTTTTTTCACAGTTAGTGTGTATAATTTAGTACATGTGTGTGTCTATGAGTGTGAATGTGAATATCTGTGTATATGTTTATGTCTGAAAACATGTGCTTGTGAAGACACAAACAGTGCTTAATGTATGCACAAGGTCATATACTGCATATGACAAATGTAATCAATTCCAGCTGCTTGGACTTGTGACTTTGAATGGAAGACATCCTGAATAGCTGTCAGGTGCACACCTAGATCTTGCTTGATAAAGACCTTGGTACAGGTGAAAACATTGCTGTGCACCTGGATGTTACAACCTCATAGACATACACCTTGTCCGCCACATACTTTGCATCTCACTTCACTGAGAAGATCTCTACAATCAGAGAAGAGATCTCTAATCTCTCTCCTTCCCCTACCAATATTTTATTTATTTATATTTATTTATTTATAAAATATTTTACCAGGAAAGATACATTGAGATTTCTCTCGTTTTCAAGTATGTCCTGGGTCCACAAATCATTGCATTGTTACAGTTGGTGTACAATAAAATACAAAAACAATATTAATACACAATATATACAACATTTAACATAGAACAGGTAGGAAATATATAATCAACCATGACAGGTGCATTCTGTTTTGAGGTATGTAGAGAGGGATCTCTTAAAGGACTTTAAGCTTAGGGAAGATTTTTAATTGTGCAGGAGGTCGTTCCACAATTGCGGTGCTCTGTAGGAGAAGGAGGATCAAGCTGCTTTCTTTTTGTATTGAGGTAGACTTAGTAAAGTGTTGGGGGAAAGCATTGTGTTCAGGTAGGGTGGGAGTTTCCCAGAAAAGCTCTTAAACACAAGGCTGGAAAGATGAAGGGTGCGTCTGGATTCCAGCGACAGCCAGTTTAGTTCTTTTAGCATGTCACAATGGTGGGTCCTGTAATTACATTGTAGCACAAATCAGCAGAACGAGTTATACAATGTGTTGAGTTTATTAATGTGGGATTGCAATGCAGATGCATATACTACATCCCCACAATCAATGATTGGCATCAGCATTTGCTGTACAATCTTTTCCTTTACTGTAGGGCTTAGGCAGGATTTGTGTCTGTATAGGGCACCTAGTTTTGGATAAAGTTTAGATGCAAGCTTTTCTATGTGCAGGCCAAAAGATAGATTGGGGTCTAACATCATACCCAAGTATTTGAAAGAGTGGACTGCGGTCAGTGTGCCATTTGAAATTGTTTTGATGGATAGGTGGGAATTGTGTAATTTGTGTAATTTAGGTACTGTTCCAAAGATCATTGTGACAGTTTTGTCAGTGTTCAGGAAGAGTTTGTTTTTTGAGATCCACTTTTCTACCTCTGTAAACTGGTCTTGGAGCACAGCCTCAAGCTGCGGTAGATCGGAATTGCTTGCATAGATTACCGTGTCATCTGCGTACATGTGTACATTTGAGGATTTGCAGACATTAGGCAGATCATTTATAATTAATGTAAATAGTAGGGGCCGAGAATGGAACCTTGGGGAACACCACACGTGACTGGGAGAGGTAGGGAGTCGCTGTCAGAAATGGACACATATTGTGAGCGATCCGATACATACGATCGAAACCAGTTTAGCAAATGATCACCAATACCTGAGTTTTTGAGTTTGAGCAGTAGAATGTCGTGGTCTACTGTGTCAAATGCCTTAGCAAAATCAAGGAAAATAGCTCCAGTTAGGTCTCCTTGTTCCATGCCAGTTTGGATGTCATTGCAAACTTTTAAGAGGGCAGTTGTAGTGGAGTGATTCTGGCGAAAGCCCGATTGATCAGGGGTCAGATAGTTTGATTGTTGGTAATACTCACATAGTTGCGTATGGACACATTTTTCTAAGATTTTTGACAATACTGGGAGCAATGATATAGGGCGATAGTTAGAAACCAAAGTAGTGTCACCACTTTTATGGATAGGCACTACTCTCGCAGTCTTCCAAAGTTTGGGTATGTATCCAGACACCAAGGATTCGTTAATTAGAGTTGCGACGGGTTTAGCAATTGCCGGCGCACTAAGCTTTAACAGCATTGCTGGGATTTGGTCAGGTCCGGACTGGTTTTTCATTTTTAGATTATTAAGATGTTTTTCAATGACACTAACAGGAACAGGTCTAAAAATTAACTTGTCTATATTGGGACTTTGCAAATTTAGTGAGACCTGATCCACATTTGTAGTTTCAGGATGCATGCCATTTATTAGCTTGGCAATCAGGGCAGTAGAGCATCTGACAAAATAATTGTTAAAGGCATTTGATACATCTAAGGGAAGTTGCAGGGTTTGGTTATCCACTTTGACAGTGGAGGGTTGGGAGTGGATTGGGGGAGTTTTTAGTTTATTTATGACTTTCCAAAAGTTTCTAGGGTTTGAGATGTTATTGTTCAGATTTTCATAGAAATATTGGGCCTTGGCCAATTTTGTTTGTTTTGTGCATATATTTCGCCATTGTCTATACGCACAGTGATCATTCATAGAGCCAGTATGCTTAAACTTTGACCACAAAGAATCCCGAAACTGGTACATTTGGATGAGGTCAGCTGTGATCCAGTTCATATGTGCTCCTTTTACCCTCACCTTACGCAGCGGGGCATGCAAATTCCAAATTTGTAGGAGTTCAGACTGAAAGAATTCAACAGCACAGTCTAGATCTGGGATAATGTTTAATCTGTGCCATGGGAGGTTCTTGATGTCCATTAGAAAGGATTCAAGATGAAATTTTTTGAAGGACCTAGTTATTTTAACCTTGGGAAAGGATTTAATAGCCTTTATTTTGTGCACACAGTACACTAAACAGTGATCACTGAAAGTGTTTGGGAGAACACCGGCCTCCTGGATTCTATCAGGAGAAGTGGAGAGAATCCAATCTAGCAGGGTATGGTTAAGGCTTTTAATGTTTATGTGAGTTGGGGAGGAGATTAATTGCGTTAGCTGCAAAGTCTTAAACAGCGTGCAAGAACTATTATTTTTAGGATTCAGCCAATCAATATTAAAATCTCCAAACAACAGTTCACTTTTAGGGTTTTGAGCTATGGTTTCACTAAGGAGATGGGCTATGTCAGAAAGGGAATGCACAGGGGAGTTAGGTGTACGGTAGATTCCTGCAACAATGATTGATTTACTGCACGGGATCTCAATTGTGCCAGAAAGGAAATCTAAGGTGGCAGGAGGACTAAGGTTTTGTAAAGGGGTAAACTTTATGGAATTGTCAACATAAATAACAATGCCTCCTCCTCTCTTTGCTCTGTCATTTCTAAAACATGAATACCCCTGTATTGCAATGGCGCTGTCTGGTATTTTAGTTGTTAACCAAGATTCTGAGAGCACAATGATTTTTGGTTTGTAATGGGAACACCAGGCTTGCAGTGCATCCAGTTTAGGGAGTAAACTACGGATGTTGCAGTGCACAAAAGAGAGGTCTTTTTTTTAGTGGGTAGATTAGCACTAGAATTTTTGCAAGGGCAAGTAACATAAGGAATAGTAATTTGGACATCATTTTTGTTTGGGCATATAGTGAATGGGATACGTTATAATTTTGTGAGGTGGGGGTAGGAGGGCTATTTTTTAGAACTCTCCACCAGCACTCAGCAGATAAGTTACAGGAGCAGAGCATGACATGGTGTATGATAATTTGTGTTCCTGTTTGAGGTGTGTGCTTATGCTGGTAGTGGTGTGAACAAAATTGGATTGAAAAAAGGGTTATTAAGAATATCAGTATGGTTATATTTGGATTCATGTTAGTGGTATGAGTGGAGTGGGGTATCAACCAACCCCACTCCATCCACCATTCTACACTCATTTGCACTTGCTACAGCAGAAGAGGTTTCTGCTCTGCTCTGGTCCTCCCACCCCACCACCTGTTCCCTCGACCCTTTTCCATCGTATCTCATCCGCGCTTTGTCTCCCTCTCCTGCACTTCCTCTCACTAAATTTTCAATCTCTCCCTTTCCTCCCCCCTTTCTGAAAAACTCCCCATCCAACTACCAATCTTGCTACTGCCATTTGCCTCCAAAATACTCGATAGAGAGTTGTGTACACCAGACTGACTGACTTTCTCGAATCCAACTCTCTGCTTGGATTCCGCGCTGGCCATTCTGTCGAAATGGCTGTGACCAAAGTATCCAACGATTTAATTGCTGCCAAATCTTGTGGACATTACTCTATCCTAATACTCCTTGATCTTTCTGCTGCCTTTGACACTGTTAATCATCAACAGCTTCTCCGCATTCTCCATAATATTGGTCTATGGGATACTGCTCTCTCCTGGTGCTCCTCCTACCTCTCCCCGAGCTCTTTCAGTGTTTCTTTCTCTGACTCAGCCTCATCCTCATAACCACTTTGTCGGCGTCCCCCAAGGTTCTGTCCTTGGTCCCCTATTGTTCTCTATCTATACTACCTCCCTTGGTAAACTCATCAGCTCCTTTGGCTTCCGTTATCATTTCTATGCAGATGACACGCAAATCTACCTGTCCACTCCTGATCTCTCTCCGTCCATCTTGACTCGTGTCTCTGACTGCCTCTCTGCGATTTCCAACTGGATGGCTACTCACTTCCTTAAACTCAACCTGTCCAAAACAGAACTTATGGTCTTTCCTCTCTCAAGTGTTAACACTCCCGTGTCTGTCTCCCTCCAAGTCAACAGTGCTACCATCACCTCTACCTCGCAGGCTCGCTGCCTTGGTGTTCTTTTTGACTCCAACCTCTCCTTCACCCCTCACGTCCAATCAATCGCCAAATCCTGTTGCTTCCGTCTCAAAAACATAGCACGCATCTGCCTCTATTTAACGCCAGATGCGGCTAAGGTGTTGTTCTCTCTTGCCTTGATTACTGCAACCCCCTTCTCAGTGGTCTTAAGTGTTCCCATATTGCACCGCTGCAATCTATAATGAATAGGCTAATTTTCCTGTCCGCTCCCACCTCCCACGCCTCCCCACTCTGTCAGTCCCTGCATTGGTTTCCAGTTAGATATAGGGCTCAATTTAAAATTCTGGTGCTTGCTTACAAGTCCCTACATAATGCTGCTCCAACCTACCTATTCTCCCTAATACACAGGTATGTCCCATCGAGGCCCCTACGCTCTGCCAAAGACCTATGTATATCTTCTGTCTGTACTCCCACCTCTAATGCTCGCCTCCAAGATTTCTCCAGGGCTGCACCTCCTCTGTGGAACTCCCTTCCCTTCTTTCACCCAGTCTCCACTCATTCAAAAACTCACTTCTTCAAGAAAGCATATCAATTCAACTATTAGCAGGTTTTTATCCCCAACCCCCATAACTCCTCTCCTGCAACTGTCAAAATTACCTACTAAGCCCTCAGTGAATACTTTTCTTACAACCTACTTCATACCCCTACTTTTACCCTTTGTGTCACTATACCCTACTCCCATGGGCGTCCGCAGGGGGGGGGGGCAATGGGGGGCAGCCTAAATATTAGGGGAGTGAGGGATGGGGGGGCAGCCTATATATTAGGGGAGTGAGGGATGGGGGGCAGCCTAAATATTAGGGGAGTGAGGGATGGGGGCAGCCTATATATTAGGGGAGTGAGGGGGGGCAGCCTATATATTAGGAGAGTGAGGGATGGGGGCAGCCTAAATATTAGGGGAGTGAGGGGTGGGGGGCAGCCTATATATTAGGGGAGTGAGGGATGGGGTCAGCCTATATATTAGGAGAGTGAGGGATGGGGGGCAGCCTATATATTAGGAGAGTGAGGGATGGGGGGCAGCCTATATATTAGGAGTGAGGGATGGGGGGCAGCCTATATATTGGGCGAGTGAGGGGGGCAGCCTATATATTAGGAGAGTGAGGAATGGGGGGAGCCTATATATTAGGGGAGTGAGGGGGGGCAGCCTTTATATTAGGAGAGTGAGGGATGGGGGGCAGCCTAAATATTAGGGGAGTGAGGGATGGGGTGGCAGCCTATATATTAGGGGAGTGAGGGGGGGCAGCCTATATATTAGGGGAGTGAGGGATGGGGGAAGCCTATATATTAGGGGAGTGAGTGATGGGGGGCAGCCTAAATATTAGGGGAGTGAGGGATGGGGGGGCAGCCTATATATTAGGGGAGTGAGGGATGGGGGGGCAGGCTATATATTAGGGGAGCAGCCTATATATTAGGGGAGTGAGGGATGGGGGGCAGCCTATATATTAGGGGAGTGAGGAATGGGGGGGCAGCCTATATATTAGGGGAGTGAGGGATGGGGGGGGCAGCCTAAATATTAGGGGAGTGAGGGATGGGGGCAGCCTATATATTAGGGGAGTGAGGGATGGGGGGCAGCATATATATTAGGGGAGTGAGGGATAGGGGGGAAGCCTATATATTAGGGGAGTGAGGGATGGGGGCAGCCTATATATTAGGAGAGTGAGGGATGGGGGGCAGCCTATATATTAGGGGAGTGAGGGATGGGGGGGCAGCCTATAGATTAGGGGAGTGAGGGATGGGGGGGCAGCCTATATATTAGGGGAGTGAGGGATGGGGGGCAGCCTATATATTAGGGGAGTGAGGGGGGGCAGCCTTTATATTAGGAGAGTGAGGGATGGGGGGCAGCCTACATATTAGGGGAGTGAGGGATGGGGGGGCAGCCTATATATTAGGGGAGTGAGGGGGGGCAGCCTATATATTAGGGGAGTGAGGGATAGGGGGGAAGCTTATAGATTAGGCAAGTGAGGCATGGGGTGGCAGCCTAAAGATTAGTCAAGTGAGGCATGGAGGGGCAGCCGGAAGATAAGGCAAGTGAGGCATGGGGGGGCAGCCTATAGATTAGGCAAGTGAGGCATGGGGGGGCAGCCTATAGATTAGGCAAGTGAGGCATGGGGCGGGCTAAATGAAGAGTCAGCAAGGAGCAGGGGCAGCAAGGAGTAGGAAGGGTATGCAAGGAGCAGGGGCAGCAAGGGGCAGGAAGGGTCTGCAAGGAGCAGAAAGGGACAGAAGGAGAACAAAGGTAAAGGAGCAGAAAGAATCAGAAGGAGCACAAAGGTAAAGTTGAAGAAGGAGCAGAAAGGGACAGCAAGGAGCACAAAGCTAAAGTAGAAGAAGGAGCAGAAAGGGTCTGCAAGGAGCAGAAAGGAATCTGAATGAGAAAGGAGCAGAAGGGCGCATAATAAGCAGAAAGGAGCAGAAAGGTAAAAGAGCAGAAGGAGCCAAATATAGAAGACAGTGTCAGAAGAAAAAGAAGACTGTCAAATGAAGGAGAAGAAAAGGAGATTGGAGCAGGAAGGACAAATGAACTGAACCCTCCACTTTATTCTGGACACAACATCATAAGGCTTTGGTACCTGGGCCTGGCAGGGAAACTCTGGACTTTCTCATCTCCCCAGGTAAAAAAAAAATATCAGTGGTAATATGTTCACTTTTATTTACTGAGTGTCAGGAAGCACAGAGTGCCGCTGGGTAGGGGTGTTGCTGATTGGCTAGAGCGGTCAGCTGGCACTCTAAGCCAATCAGTAGCTCCCCATTCATAAAAAAGTTTTAAAAAATTATGAACCGGGAACTAGCGATTGGCTTAGAGCGTCAACTGTCAACCCTAGCCAATCAGCGGCACCCATGCCTGACGTCAATCTGCACTTCCTGACACTCCGTTTCAGATGCCGAATACCACTGAGGGACCTGAAACTGGAGGAAGCCTTTGGGGTTAAACCATTTGAGAGCGGTTTAACCCCTTAAAGGAAAGAGCACCCAGGGGCTTCCTGGCATCGTAGCATTTTCATTTAGATGAAGTTGTTATGGTGACCAGAATGTTCCTTTAATTTGCTTAAAGGAACACTATAGTGTCAGGAATACAAACATGTATTCCTGACACCATAGTTGTGAAAACGCTATTCACCCTGGCTTTATGTGATAATCACTATGCTCCTCCCCTTCATGACATTGTCAAAAAGGGGCCAAGCATAGATGTCATTACAATTATGCCACCCCCTGGAAAAATTCCTGCGGACGCCCATGCCTACTCCCTCTAGAATGTAAGCTCATTGAGCAGGGCCCTCCACCTCTCTGTTCCTGTACGTCCAGTTGTCTGGTTACAATTACATATCTGTTAGTCCACCCATTGTACAGCGCTACAGAATATGATGGTGCTATATAAATAATAAAATAATAATAATAAAAAAAAATCTGCTTGAAACTTTAAACAGTGAGTGCCTGAGTATTTTTGTCTTTATATCATACAGATGTGGGAAGTGCAGACCCTAACTCAGTGAGCACCCTGTTTTTTGGTTGATTGCAGCCCTTATTCAGTTTTTTACCACACCTAGACCCTATTCATGCTTGGTCAGCTAGTCACAATGTATGAGTATATGGTTATTAAGAGTAGTCTGGTTAGTACATGGGAGTTCTTGTGCATATTAATGCAAAGTTGAGAAGAAGAATATTTAGACATATTTTAAGTATCATAGTAAGCATATGTCTGTATGTATGTGTTTGGGAAAATGTGTTTAGGAGTGTGTGAAAAACAGAGAGAGAGAAATTATAGACCTTTTTGGAATACAAAATATTTAGCATAGCTAGCCCTGTTAGATGATAAAAGACAGTACAATTGTGAAGCATGATAAGGAAATCATTAACTGACCACAATTGGATGGTTGTAGCAAATGTTAAATTAGTGTGATAATATCTGACAAATCAATATAAGTATTGTCAACATAATGAGAAAACGCATGAATTAGTTTGGAGTGTCTTTAGTGCTGTCCGGGCTACAAGTTAGTGCATGCTCTTGTTTCTAACTTGATGAAATGGCTTAATTTGGTTTACCTAGGTCGGATCTGTGCATAGAAGGAACTAAGGCACTGAAATGCACGGTGGCTTTGCACAAAACCAGCAAAATGCCAAGAGCTCATCCAATAACAAAAAGACCAGCTTAAAACAAGTATACAACAATACAAGGCAGCTTAGGCAATTAAACCAGTCCAAATTAAGGCATTGTATTGATAACCTTTGGCATTTTTGCAATATTATTTTTGGTATTGCCAAAAGTAAACTAATTAGGTCATGCGCAAACATAAGATGTCAATTGCACAAAAATTTAAAGTGTCATATAGCTTTCAGATTGTTTTAAAATCAGGCATGCTGGTTTAAATAGCTTCAGGTCTATTGTATAACAGGGGCTGCTGTATAGTGTTTAGAGTCTTTGATTTAATTGTATTTTCTTTTATTCTATTTTATTTTTACTGTCTTCTGGTTCTCTCGATCCTGGGATCCTGTGACTGGAATATTTTATATGATATGCCTGCTTGCCACTTCATTCTTGTAAGTGTGCCCTATAATTAAAGTGTTTATTTTATCAAGATACTCTGAACTATTACACTTCTTTTCTTCCTTCTATGTACACCATGATGTCCTACAAATCCTGAGGTTTCCACCACCTTTATGATATGCCTGCAATTGATTTTGGTTTGTTAGTGCGAATTACTATTTATATTACCACTCCACTTTTTATTTCAACAGTATTGCGCTATGTTTCTCTCTGTAATTATTTTATTGTAGATTATTCCCTTTCCCCTATTGTATAACAGGTTCTTACTCACAGTCCTATTTGCATTAAAGGAACACTATAGTGTCAGGAATACAAACATGTTTTCTTAACACATTAGTCCTGAAGTTGCTGCTACCAGCCCCCCACCAATCACAGTAAAAAGATGATTTTACTCACCCTTTCCTCCCCACTGAGCTGGTTTTACCACTGATGTCCTCGCCTGGCTCAACCTCCATGGCTAAGATCATCAATATTTCCCACAGGAAAGCACTAGGAGGCTATTGTGCATGCATGGCAAAATGCAGGACTGTGCCAATCAGCATCTTCTCATAGAGATGCATTGAATCAATATATCTCTATTGGGAACATTCAGGGCCTCCATGTAGAGTGTGGATACACTAACTGTAGTTGACTGCCTCAATGAATATGTTTGTTCAGTATTTAAAGATGAAAATGAAGAAAAGGGGCCTCAGTTAGGAAAAAGGACACATGAGTAATTTGTTACATGTGAGTTAACAGAGGAAGAGGCTATATTTCAAACGTGAAAAGTAAAAATAAGTCAATGGGACCTGATGGAATACATCCAAAGTTATTAAAAGAGCTTAGTCGTGTACTAGCAAAACCATTAACAGATTTATTTAACCAATCATTGTTTACAGGATGAGACATATGTGGATATGATAGAAACATTTCAATACATAAAGGGAATCAACACAGTAAAGGAGGAGACTATATTTAAAAGAAGAAAAACTACCACAACAAGAGGACATAGTCTTAAATTAGAGGGACAAAGGTTTAAAAATAATATCAGGAAGTATTACTTTACTGAGAGGGTAGTGGATGCATGGAATAGCCTTCCAGCTGAAGTTGTAGAGGTTACCACAGTGAAGGAGTTTAAGCATGCATGAGATAGGCATAAGGCTATCCTAACTATAAGATAAAGCCAGGGACTTATGAAAGTATTTAGAATATTGGACAGACTAGATGGACCCAATGGTTCTTATCTGCCGTCACATTCTATGTTTCTATAAGTCAGCCCTGGTCCATCAGAATATATATGAACAGCATTTAATTTATAAGGATGCATTAGTTAATTTAAAATTTGCAAGTATTTCCTATCTGAGTGAAAGTTCCAACTTAAAACTCAATATACTAGTTAGTGAAAAAAAACAAAACAGGAATACATTTTACCTTTGAACAATCAACATGTCACTAAAATTATATGCAATTTATCAACTGTGTCAGGGTTTTCAGAAACATATTTTGCAGGTTTACAAAGTTCAGATTTGATGAATATACATTGTACTATGTAATTGTTTCATCCTGAAAATATCTTTTGAAAAAGATAAAAGATAATCAAGTTCCCAAATGAAATAAAAAATGTATTAGAAGAATTATACCTTGCTTCTATACTTTATTGTGTCTCCTCAGAGGAATTGATTTGATCTTGCAATGTTCTTTCTTAATTAATATAAGCCTTATTTCCTAATTGTACTTTTTGATATTTACTTCTATATGTGTACTCCACCAGGCACTTTTCGCCACATAACGCTAACCTCCTCCCCTCATAATGTATGTACAGAAGCTAATTTTCACTTTGCACAGACATTTCTCTAAAGATGGGGTACACAACTGCCACACTCCAAATGTTGTGGATTTCATATTCCCTGATGCTGTGCCAGCAGTATGGCTGCAAGAGCATTAAGGTAGATGTAGTCCAAATATCTCTTGTGCTAGAGGCTAGCAACCAATAGAGGTTGTGCAACCTCTTGTCTTTTGATTAAAAGCAATAGAAGATGTGTTAGAATGTCTGTTGACAAAGCACTGCATGAATGAGACAGCAGTCTGGAATTGCACTGTGTGGGCTGTTGCTTAGGACTGTATCCTGTGATGCCAATGCTCAAGCCCACTGGGATATTTACTGAGATCTGAAATCATAGAGAGAGTCCAGGTGCAAGAATGTTTCTGCCCCCCACCCCCAGCGGAAGTGTGTACAAAAGGTAGATCCCCATCATCGTACAAGTCTCACAATGCTTTGCCAGCTTGAAATGTCCCATCTGCGAACAAGCATGTTTTCATCATAGACACATAGATACAAACACTGACACACATCCAGATAGGCAGGCATACAGAAGTACATTCGCACACACATACAGATACAAATAAGTATATACACACAATGACTCACATGCAGACACAGACATCCAGATACACAGACATACACAAGGACACAAATACAGATACATAGGCACACATAAACACCCAATGGCAACGATACAGATACAGACACACAAATATACACACAGACACACATGCACATACAGACAAACAGATACACACACTGACAAACATGGAGATGCACAGACACACAGATCCACATACTGACACACATACAGATACACAGACACACAGATAAACACACTGACACAAAGACACACAGTAACAAACATATGTTTATGTATGTGTGTATATATATATATATATATATATATATATATATATATATATATATACATATATACAGATACAGACACACACAATGACAAACATACAGACACACATGTTGGTCAAATTTTAGCCACAGTCATGCTGTTAAAGCTCCACAGTGCCCAACCTGGGCCCTGGGGAGAACTACTGCACTAAGTGCACCAGCGGTAGTTCTGCTGCTGTCTTGCATTTGCCCCAATTCTAAAAGTTACCAACCATACCATACTGAAAAGGTCAACTTATCCTCCTCTTTGCTCTATCACAGATTTTTAAACATCAACAAAATGAATTTCAACAACTGGGCTTTCTGCATAGAACTAATGAATGGCAGTCTCAACTCATGCTTACCAATGATTACATTCTAAAAATGGTCCATTCTTTTACTAAATTGGTAGTCCACCTTCATGTTTTCTAGTGCCATAATATCTTTGTTTAGAACAGGTGCCCACAATTGCACAGCATATTCAAGGTGCGGTCTTACCATTGATTTATAAAAATACAAAATTATATTTTTGGCCAGAGAATGAATTCCCCTTTTTATACATGACAATACCTTACTGGCCTTAGCAGCTGCTTATTGGCATTACACATTTTTGCCTAGTTTGTTGTCTATAACAATTGCTAAAGCACATGTTATCTTTAAATGGTTTTATTATCTAAAGTTTCTGTAAATGATTAAATAATAGTTAAAACATTAAAACTGCTTAAATGTATAGAATTTTATTTACAGGTACCCTAAAATATAATTCACCCAAAAATAGCTATTTTATTTTATGTGTAGGCTGCAGATCCTGTGTTTCAAATACATGTTATGATATTTGTTAAACACTGATACATGTGAAATTGTTAAATTTACAGTATAATGTATGACACATTTACACTTGTGTAGAAGATGAGTACAATGTGAGTTACACTTAACACTGCATTAATGATATATATATCTAAACTGGATTTTAAAATCGGGTAAAAAATACGCTGATATTTTTTTCATTTTCAGGTTTGCCTTGGGATTAGACGTTATAAATGCTTAATGTAATGGTTCTCATTATATCAACCACAGGGGGATGAGCAGCTACATTTACACTGCAAGCCATGGCACTTGTGACATTGAGGTTTAAACAGGTTATAAACTAGATGTGTTAACTAATGTAGCTAGTCCCATTGTCTAATCAAAGGGCAAAGGCTTGTGGTTTGCATTCCAATTATTAGGTACTTTTATTACCAGTACCGAATAAGAGAAAATGTATTAAAATTTCCATTTAATGTTCAGAAGAGCAGTGGAATTTCTGTCAGTGACTCGTGAAAGAAGAGGCGCAGGGGAGTTCTAGAATACACTCAAAGGATGTGGAACTCAGGAATTTGACTGGCTTACATTCAACAACACAGACATTCAGTCAATGCATCACACATGCCTCATAACCTTCATTTGCCATTCTGTCATTGTATTTAGTTTCCCTAGAATAATTGCCATGGGGTTAAATATAAAGCTGTGAATATGAAGCAAGAGACAATCGGCAAATTCTATCTCATTCAGGGAATACTGGGTGTGGGCAAAATAACAGAAACACCACACGAAAAGGAATGTTACTTTGAATTAATATGATCAAGCTGTAAAGGTGGGTCATAGTTGGTTACTTGCCAGTTAACAGCATGTGTCGACTATAAAACGTTTGACAATTAATACTTTGATAATGGTATTTTCAAAGCAGTATGTGGCGCCTAACAGTTCTAAAGAGACCTGTGTTGTTTGCAGCGACAAATGAAGCATGCACAATTTATTTTTCCGCGTGTCAAAATCATTATTTGTAAAACATACGTTGATTTACTAACTATTTAAGAACCAAACTGATATAGAAAGTGCTGCTTTTTAATGCATTTTACAGCTGCAATATTTAGCATAATGTTTGTGGTTATTTCTGTTTCCACTTCATTTCAGTTATACAATTAAAGGAACACTATAGTCACCTAAACAACTTTAGCTTAATGAAGCAGTTTTAGTGTATGGATCATGCTTCTCAGGAGACTGCAGGGACATGATCTATATACCAAAACTGCTTCATTAAGCTAAAGTTATTTTGGTGACTATAGCGTCCCTTTAAATTCAACACAAAAACAACACAGATTATTTGTTGCAAATACTTTTGAACAATAGCGGCTGGTTAACCTTAAGAACACGTTTCATAGAATGTTTGAGGAACCATATCTATTACCCAACTTAATACACAAAGATAAAAAAAAAAGAATGGTGAGTGAAAAGCTAAATAGAATAGTGCTGTAGTTTTATATTTTAAGCAGAGTAAATGGTGAGATAGGCACTCAATCCCAACGGCCAAGGGTGCTCCAGAGCAGGACCAGCAATCCCAGGACAATAATCCAAGAAGAAAGACTCACAGGCACTCCAATTTAAAGCCGTAGGCAGTTTTATTGTGGCAGAATGCTACGCAACGTTTCAACCGAAAAGGTATTTTTCAAGCTCAGCTTTTCAAGCTCAGCTTGAAAAAGACCTTTCCGGTCGAAATGTTGCCTTGCATTCTGCCACAATAAAACTGCCCAAGGCTTGAAATTGGAGTGCTTGTGAGTTTTTCTTCTTGTAGTTTTATATTTTGTCTGCAGCTGTCCACTGCTTGGTGTTCAATCTTGATTTAGCTTAAATTATAGCATTATCTAATAAAATCAGAGTCTCAAACAACAGATTCTGCCTGTTCAGCTGAGCTTGCAAAAAGGCTAGGATAGGATTAAATCTATTCTATGTGACAAGGACTGTAGGGTGACATCAAATGATAGATAGAAGCTCACGGTTTATCAGTTTTGTATTTTAAATTGGAATCATTCACTCATCAGCTTGACATGATTTCTGTTGTGTAACATAGCAATTATTAACTTGGATCAATATCCTAAAGCAAATGAAAAAAAAAAAAATATAATACAACTCAATTTAATATAATGCGTTTCACTAATTTTAAGGCTTTGCATCAATAATATTATGCAAGGCTCTATCCACATGCCATATAAATCCCATATCTTTAAGGGGATGGATTGCAAAATAAATTATTTTATCACATTGCTCTCCAATAAATTTTGGCTTTTAATCATTTGCCTCACTAGAATGTCCTTCACCTTTATATTTTGTTACTAACACATTTGTTAAAAAACTATGTGAAATATACTTCTCTCTTTTTTGCCAGTGTTTTCATTAAGACGGATTTCATTAGAGAAACATTATTTTTTTCACAAATTAATCATATAAAGAAACATTCCTTAAACACTGTCACACACTGTAGTGGTTTTGGTGCCTTGATATGTTACGTTAAAGTGAAGTTTTTACGGCTTACATGGCCCTCCGCTCCCCCACATTAATCTCATTAAAGATGTGGGTGATACACTCCTGTCTGTCCGGGCTGCTCCTGGTCTCTTTGTTAATTTGCCCTGCTTGGAGGCACTTCCCCAAAAAGGGCACACTTCCTCCATGTCACAGACATGCTGTCTCTGTTGCCAGCATGCCAGTGTAGGAACGAAGTGATGTCATATAATCCCTAGCCAGCTTTATCAGTGGCAGCTAAACATAGCAACACAATGCATGTGCTGTGGTTGCTATGGGTGGAGAACAGATTATGTCCTGTGGGAGATTTATTCTGCTCTTCCTGGCTCTCAATTCCTCAGCAGTAAGTGTCTGCTGAGGAACTGAGACTCAGATGGAAGTAAAACCTATTTTCCAATAGGTATTTCTCCAAATCAATACATTTCCTAGCAAAATTGCTAACACAATATATAGTTGGAATTTAACATGGGCATGGCAGGTTCCCGTAAATGTATTAAACAAGACAGGAACATGCCTTTGTAGTTTATTATCATCTGTGTTTTTCCAGATCATCAAATAGCATTTGAATAAAGATTTTGATTGCCTGAGAACTCATAGATGCTTCTTAACAAAAGATGCACCCAAAGCGCATGCTCTATTTTGCTAATTTCTGCCCACTTTTATTGATCTTAATTTTACTCATATTACCCCTTATGATCTGTAATTAATGTTAAAATGGGTTATCATTTTTACATGTTATAAGACAAAGTACCCCTACCCCAGCAAAACTCTTATAAAACTCTTCCAATGTGACTCTCTTTTCCATAGAGCATTGGAATATCCTCAATGGTTACAGTACCATAACACAACCAATTAGCAAGCATATGTGTTCAATACAAAGTGTTACACATGGTAGTATCCAAACCACATACAATGTAAGGACCTGTGATGCAAAAAATGTAACAGATGTACATACACCAAAGTAAATACAATAGGGGGCAGCAAAAAATAATAAACCACAGTAAGTGTTTTCATGTCTACCAAAAGATGCTTCTTCAGCAGTTACAATCAAAACACATTAAAATTTAAGGAAAATGAGGATCCCTCTGCTAACATTTACTAAATCTGTAACTATCAATCAATTATTACCTATTAGACAAAAGTGCATCTTAGGCAAAATGTATAGTTCACAATATAGTCTATTCACTAAATAGCAAACTGTTCAGATATACCCACAGGCCATGATAGCAAGACTGCCAAAATACCACCAACTATGTTCATTTAGATTTTTGTAGCAACCTAGCTATGTTGTGTACATTTTGTCTGTGCACAACTCTCTAGAACAGAGGTCCTCAAACTCCGGCCCCCCAGATGTTGCTGAATTACAACTCCCATGATTCTCTGTAATTCAAAGAATCTATGTAATTCAAAGAATCATGGGAGTTGTAGTTCAGCAATATCTGGGGGGGCCGGAGTTTGAGGACCCCTGCTCTAGAACATGCTGTTCAGTGAATGACGCCTAAGTGGGAAAAATGATTTTAGTTACTGAAGTATAACTGTAAAATAATATAATTTGCAAGGCTTGTTTAAATTGTTTCACTGTGATATTAGATCATATAATAGTATTAGTTCAGGTTCAGAGTTTTCATTATATTCAATAATGGAGCATTTTTCATAGTGGAGCAGCAGCTGCTTAAAATAAAATAACTTGACCAACAATATTTTATAACTATTTTCCAGTGAACAAATATGGACACTTGACAGATTCTTTAGTTATCAAGTAATTTGCATAAAATAGCCAACTTTGATTTGATAACTGGTGAAATAAGCAGCTAAGAAAACAAGATTTTCTTAAATTACCTTTTCTTTTTTATAGTTTATTGCATCCACCATGCAAGTTGAAGGAATTTCATCAAGCTTTTTATCACCAGATAACCTGTCGCAAATAAAGATATATATATATATATATTTGCAAAAATTAACTGCACATAAAAAAAAAAAAAAACATTGTTCTCTCTTAGTTTTCATATTTGCACAATAATAAAAAATATTGAATATATTTGTGCTGGGGTGACAAATTGATTAGTAAAAAAAAAAGAACACAGAAAATATCACTTAAAGAAAGACAAAATTTTCATATATATTTTAGTATGGGATCGACTATTACCAATTTATGTAATTTTAAAATGTACTAAGAGCTAACTATTAAATACTGCTACTGACTAAACAACTACTACTAGTATTGATAGCAGGTAAATAGTATTTATTCCCACTATTAGTCATAAATGTATTATTACATTTAAATAACTTGAAGTAGGGTGAGGCAAGGGATAATGTAAAGTTTTATCGTTAGTTGAATTAACGATATACTGTACATATAAATTATATGATGTGTGAGAGAAATGCTCTGCTTAATCTTGTGGGAGACGGGTAGACTGTTAGCGTTTGAGAAAAAAAAAAACATTGTGGCTGACATGATTTCCTGGAGTTATGTGTTTTAAAAAAATTCTTAAAGAGACTTATGGAAAATAGAATGAGGAACAATGTTCTCTAAGAATGAGAAAGCAAGATTAGATCTAAAAGTAAGGATAGCTTTTTAATTTATTGAACAATTCTTATCCAACTTTTACCTGTACGTGAGGTGAAAACTATAAGTTTTACAAAGTAAATTGCATGAAGAATATGGTAGATTCACAGAATTTTGACATACCACTTTAAATGTTTCATTGCATGCATGCTGGGCAGAGGGTGTTTTAAGAAGTAATTTGACAAGGATGAGAGGTCCTCCCTTTCTTTGCATTTTAAAAGCACAGTGTTTTTGTGTTTTGATTCTTGATTGATTGGTCACTGCTGAGGAAGCCAATTTGGTTACCGGTCTTGTCTTTTATAAACACCCATAGTAATACCTCCCAGCTATCATCTAAACCAGTGGTACGCAGCCCAGTCCTCAAGTACCCCCAACAGGACAGGATTAAGGGATTACCCAGTTGTGTCTAAGGTGTTTAGAAAGAAAAATAAACACCTTAGACCAGTGGTTAACAAACCAGTCCTCATGATATATTTGATAAATATATCAAAATGCTACAAAATGATTAAAACATTTATAAGGTTTAATTATATAAGGTTTATTCAAAAATATTAAATTATTGGGAAAGTGTATCCAACAATATTAAATCACGGCCTAAGTCTTCAATTTTTCAAATTGATAAGATTTCCAAATGATTTGATACTGTTGGAAAAGCTTTCCACATGATTTAGCTCCAGAAGTCACCTTTAACCCCTTAAGGACCAAAGTTCTGGAATAAAAGGGAATCATGACATGTCACACATGTCATGTGTCCTTAAGGGGTTAAAGGGACACTATATTTTTAGGAATAGAAACATATATTCCTGACACTTTTGTTTTAAAAGCGCCAATTTGGTTACCGGCCCTCGTCTCCTGCATTTAAAAAGATGATTTCACTCTCTTTTTTTCCAGCGCTGTGTTGATCTTAGTTAAGGATGTGGATATGGGCAGAGACAGCCATTAACAGACCATCAAATTTGACAATCTCAGCCAATGCGCAGCAAATGACGCTGTCTGCCAATCAGCATCTCCACATAGAGATGCATTAAATCAATACATCTCTGTGGGGAGTGTTCTGCGTTTATCTCCAGAAGTCACCTTTAAAGGAACACTATATTTTTTAGGAATAGAAACATATATTCCTGACACTTAGGTCGTGATTTAATATTTTTGGATACACTTTCCCAATAATTTAATATTTTTGAATAAACCTTATACAATTAAACCTTATACATTTTTTTTTATCATTTTGTAGCATTTTGATATATTTATCAAATATATCATGAGGACTGGACTAGACACAACTGGGTAATCCCTTAATCCTGTCCTTTTAGGGGGTACTTGAGGACTGGGCTGGGTACCACTGGTCTAGATGATAGCTGGGAGGTATTACTATGGGTGTTTATAAATGTACTGATATCTCTTGAAGTCAGCACATTTCCTAAGTAAGATAAAGGTGACATGCTCTAAGTCCTAAAAGTACTTTGCTAAGCTGAAATGGTTAGGAATTTGGATTGTTCCTTTAAAAACAAACTCTTTTTAAGAACACATTTTATTAACTTAGGATATTTTTCTTTAACACTGTGCACAGGAGATAGCTATCAGGTAAAAAAAGATTGTGGTTTCATGGCATATGAATAGATATTGATTTCAATGAATACTAAAATGTGGTTTTCTATCTGTATTGTTCTATTGCTTAAATACAGAATGGGAAAATTTCCATCTACAGGTTTCACAAAAAGATATCTGCTAATAACATTAACTCAATTCACTCTAGTGTTGTGAGATCACTTATCAGGCTGCACTTTGTATAACAAAAGGTTGGCATGCTATTATGTACTTATTTTGTTTTTCTAAACTCTGATATGGGTTAAGGCATCTTAATCTGGGTTTATGTTATATCCAAGTCAAGCTCAGATTTGAAAGTGAGATAACCCTCATTGAAACTTGGTGAATTAATGAAAATGTATTTTATTACCTGCTTGTAATTATATTCAGAGAAATTTTGTGATAAGGATGTTCTTTTGTTTTCAACTGGGTGAATGTGCTTCTCACAATGCAATTTAATTGTGCAGCTTTTAGCAAAGTGCTATAGAGATTTATAAACACAATTATCCAAATTTGTATTACTGTTACATAGGCAGTAAAAAGGACAACAGTCTGTGGAAAACAAATACAAAGATACGATTCCACTAATACATTATTTCATTTATATACAAATTTCACGTGTGATGCTGTAACTCTAGTGGTTGTCTTTTAAAGATTTTCTTACAAAAACTAATGTCTTAATTGAAGTCTGTGAATTTTAGCCATCTTGTTTGCCATCACAAATAATTCTGTCCTTCTCTCTCTCTCTCTCTCTCTCTCTCTCTCTTTCTCTCTCTCTCTCTCTCTCTGTGTTTATCTAGCTAAGATTAAGTGTGGTGTTGCTTGAGTATGATTGTGAATGTGGCTGGCTAAATGTGATTGTGTGTGATTGTGTCTGGAGTTTACAAAGTATTATTCAGTGTGAGGTTACCTGAGTGTGACTGTGTGTGGTGATGGATGAGTCTGTTTATAATTCGCTGGTAAGACCACATATTGAATATGCTGTGCAATTTTGGGCACCTGTTCTAAAGACGGATATTATGGCACTAGAAAAAGTGCAGAGGTGGGCTACAAAATTAATAAAAGGAATGGAACATATCAGCTATGGAGAAAGGTTAAGAAATGTAAACATCTTTAGTTTAGAAAAACGTCGCCTGAGAGGGGATATGATAACATTATACAAATATATTCAGGGCCAATACAAACCATTGTGTTGAAATCTGTTCACACACCGGACTTTACATAGGACACAAGGTCATGCGTTTAGACTGGAAGAAAGAAGATTTTGTCAGAGGCAAAGAAAAAGGTTTTTTTACTGTAAGAACAATAAGGATGTGGAAATCTCTGCCTGAATAAGTGGTTTTATCAGAGTCCATACAGATGTTCAAACAGCAAATAGATGCATACTTGCAAAAACAGAATATTCAAGGATATAATTTTTCAATGTAGGGTAATAGCTGCTTGATCCAAGGATACATCTGACTGTCATGAAGGAATTTTTTTCCTAGTTTGCTGCAACATTGGAAGTGCTTCAAACTGTTTTTTTTTTTTGCCTTCTTTTTGATCAAAAGCAAAAAACTAATGTGAGGAAGGCTAAACTTGATGGACACAAGTCTCTTTTCAGCTATGTAACTATGTAACTATGTAATGACACTAACAGGGACAGGTCTAAAATTACATTTCTCTATATGAGGATTTTGAAGATTTGACAGAGACTTATCTTTATTTGTGGTCTGAAAATGAGTGTCATTTGTTATCTTAGCAACTACTGTGAAAGCACATCCAACAAAATAATTATTAAAGGCATTTGCTACATCTAGGGGGTGTTGCAGTGTTTGGTTGTCCATTTTGACAGTGGAGGGTTGGGAGTGGATTGTGGGGGTTTGTATGCTATTTATGATTTTTCAGAAGTTTCTTGGGTTTGATAGGTTCTTATTCAAATTTTCACTGAAATATTGGGCCTTTACCATTTTTGTTTGTTTTGTGCATACATTTCACCATTGTCTGTAAGTACAGTGATCGTTAAGGGAGCCAGTACGCTCGAACTTTGACCACAGTGAATCTCAAAACTGGTATTTGAATGAGGTCAGCTGTAACCCAAGGCAGGTGTGTAAATTTTAGTCGCACTTTACGCAGAGGGGCATGCACATTCCAAACAAGCAAGAGCTCGGACTGAAAAAATGCAATTGCAGAGTCTAGATCTGGTATTAGAGGTAATCTGTGCCATGGTATGTTCTTGAGATCATTTAAAAAGGATTCAAGATTACATTTTTTGAAAGACCTGGTGATTATAATCTTGGGAGGGGATTTAGTGGCCTTTATTGTGCGTATGCAACATACTAGACAGAGGTCACTGAAACTGTTAGGGAGAACACCTTCCTCCTGGATTCTGTCAGGACAACTGGTGAGAATCCACTCGAGCAGGGTATGGTTCTTGCTTTTAATATTAATGCGAGTTGGGGAAGAAATGAATTGTGTTAACTGCAAAGTCTTAAACAGCGTACATGATTTATTATTTCTAGGATTCAGCCAATCAATATTGAAATCTCCAAAAAACAACATTTCACTTTTTTTGGTTTTGAGTTACAGTATCACTTTGTTGTTGGGCTATGTCAGAAAGGGAGTGCACCAGAGAGCTGGTTGGGCGGTAGATTCCAGCAACAATGATAGTTTTAGTGAAAGGGATCTTAATTGTGCCAGAATGGAAATCAAAGGCAGAAGGGTTTGTGTTTTAAAGGAGTCAATTTTGTGGACTTGTAAACATAAATAACAATGCCTCCTCCACTCTTTGCTCTGTCATTTGTAAAACATGAATAACCCTGTATTGCAATGGCAGAGTCTGGTATTTTAGTCTTTAACTATGATTCCCGAGAGCACAATAATATTTTGTTTGTAATGGGAACTCCAGGCTTGCAGTGCATCCAGTTTAGGGAGTAAGCTATGGATGTTGCAGTGCACAAAAGAGGCCTTTTTGAGTGGGGAGATAAGGACTAGAATTAGCTGGGGGACCAGGGTTAGACTCCATATCATTTGCAAGGGCAAGTAACATAAGGAATAATAAGGAAAATTGGTTTGGCCATACAGTGAATGGGATACTATAAAATTTTGTAGGAGGGCTATTTTTTTTTTTAAATATATGATTTTTATTTTCAAAAAAGGTAAATTAGGGTATAGAAAGTAAAAAGGGAGGAGGGGGGGGAGCACAAGTCCTTTTATTAATTTTGTAACATTTCCAGTTGTCTGAGCTTAGCTTCACACATTGAAGCTATGCAAGTATGTTTAACAGTCAATTCTCAGAGGTTTTAGGAACTACATCTAGGCTTTCTATATGTATATTTCTTCACATACACAAAGACCTTTCATTAAGACAATCTCAGATGGGGAGCCCTTACGTTCAATACTATAGTCCCAACAGAGTGGAATATCTGGTTCGTCCCTGTTTCTGGAAGCCCTTGTGGGAGTGCAAGGATCTGTTCCTCATTGATTGGGTTTCTATCTGTGATGACCTCTGGTGCGTTTACTATGGCTACAAGTTGATTCATGTGTCTCCCATGTATGGTATCTTTCTAGTTTGTGTGCTCAGGACGAAAACAAGGGGGGGTGTGTGGGGTGGGGGTCAGTGGGGCAACAACTTGGTATTACTATAGATAGGTCGCTACTCGCCTGGGTGTACGTCAGCTCTTGTTCGTGCTCCTATGGGTTCATCTGTATGGCATCTCCTCTTTAACATGTGTCATTGATAGACTAATTTACACCCTGAGAGGTGTCGGTTAGTGCCCTATCTCTGTTTTTAGTCTTTTATTGATGTGTGTTCTCTAGCCATTGTTTCCATAGTGTCTCTAGTTTCTTCGTCTTATCATGAGAGTCTGAGGAGAGTGTTTCATGTCTGTACTACTGGTACACTTTATCTGTTGGTTGGGCAGTAGGTGGTCTTCCAGTGAAGGGCTAAGAGATTCCTGGCCACTAGGATGATCAGGGTGGCAATTTTCCTGATGTTCAGGCTCCAGGAATTCGGGAATAGCAGCAAAAGGCTAATTGTGGGAGTGAGTTGGTGTGATTCTTCTGTTCCCTGCCGTATCAGTTTCTGTGTTTGTGTCCAGAGTGGCTTGATCGCTTCGCACTCCCATCATATGAGGGTCATATGTCCTTCATTAGCATTGCACCTTCAGCAGTTGTGACTTACTGTGGGATATATTTTGTTCAACCTGTGTGGTATAAGATACCACTGGTAAACCACCTTTTTGTGGGCTTCTACATGTGAGAAGCAAGACGTGATGCCCCAGAGTGCATTTAGCGACTTAAGCCACTGGTCATCTGTGAGCTTGGGCATTCCCTATTTCTCCCATGTGTTACATATTTAAAGGAACGTGGCATGGTTTTATCAAGTAAAGCTTGGTAGGATAGGGATAGGGTTTTAGGTTGTGTTGTGGCAGAGTGGCACCTGTCTAGGAGCATCATTTGGTGTTCATGTCCGGAATTGGAAGTGTGCCCTGAGAACACAACTCTAGTATTGATAATGCTCTTCAGTTGAAGATACGGAAAAATAAAGGAATTCGGCAGATGATACTTCTGCTGTAAGTCAGGTAAGGGTAATAGCGTTGACTGAGAGCATTGGTCCCGAATTTGGTTGATACCCAGGGCTGTCCACACTCTCAATGACAGCCAAGGCGATAATAGTTCTAGTGCTACAAGAGGAGCCTGCAGGCTAAATTTCTTGTTGTCGGGGTGTTTGGCATTTAGGGTATCCCAGACCTTTATCATAAGAGCAGTAGTGGGGTATATCCAGGCCGTGTTCGCCCGATACGTGTTCGGGGTCCATAGTGTGCTTATCAATTTGGGTGTGCTAGCATGGTCCTTTTTCATGTCTACCCACTGGAAGGTGTTCCTGGGAGCATGAAGTCTGACTGCTGACTCGAGTACGACTGCCTTGTAGTAGGTTAGAAGTTTAGGCAGTCCTAAACCTCTCGCTTTCGGAGTTAGTTGGAGGAGGAAGAGAAGTAACCGTGGTTTCATTTTGCCCCATATAAATCTATTCAGCGTTTTTGGATAGTCTTGAACCAAAGTAGCGGGACCTGTAGTGGTAACATCCGAAAGACATACAGGATCTTGGGTAGTACCATCATTTTGATAGTTTGTATTCTTCCCATCCAAGATAGTCGAACATCTCTCCATTTCTGGAAAGCGGAATTGCATATGTTCGTGAGTGGGATATAGTTGAGGGATACCATTCTCTGTCTATATAGAGCCAGTTTGACCCCTATATATGTGAGGCGTTTTTGTCTCCATTCAAACTGGTAGAAGCTGCGTAGTGTTTGTGTTTGCTGTGTCTGTAGGTTAATCGGTAGTACTTGCGTTTTAGATATATTAAGATTTTAATAGGATACATGTCCATAGGTTGTTAGTAGGGCCAAGAGTTGCGGTAATGATGATTCAGGTTTACTCAGGGAGAGCAGGATATCATCTGCGAACATGGCCAAATGGTATTTGGTGATATGAATTTGCATGCCCGTGATCAATGGGTCCTGCCGGAGGGCTATTTTTTATTACTCTCCACCAGCACTCAGCAGATAACTTACAGCAACAGAGCAGGCCATGGTGTATGATAATTTGTTTTCCAGTTTGAGGTGTGTGCTTATAAAGTGATGTGAATACATTTGGAGTAAGAAAAGGGTTGTTAAGAATAACAGTACAGTCATATTTGGATTCATGTTAGTGGTATGAGGTGTGTAGATGAAAATGAGATGCAAATAGTGAAAAACACTTATTAAAAATTAAAACAAAGTATATAATATTGGCGTGTGATATATAGTTATTTGTAGGGAGAAAGGGTATGTAATCTATAGGTTTAAGAGATTGGAAGGGTGTGCTGATCAGTGTTTGCACCTGTCATTTCAGGAGAATGAAAGTTGTGTGGGAGACTATCTATAAATGAGGAAATGACCATGGGGTGGGTGGGCAAGGGGTAGGGTGGGAGGGGGAACAGTCTTCCAGAAGGCTACCTGTTGCAAATGGCAGTGGAACAGCTGATTGAGCTCTGGGTGCTTTGCTGGACTGGGTAAGTTTTAAAATCAGGCCGTGGGAGAGAGATATATATTAGTGTCAGATGGGCTAAGGGATGGGGGAGATGCATCTATGGACATTTGATTTAAAGGTCATTTGAGCAAAAACAAAGGGGAAGATTGAAAATTACAGAGATAAGACAGAGGTATTCATGTAGGGAAATAAAACCATTAAAAAATAACATACAATAACATATTGCATACAATTTATCGTGCTATATTGCCCTATGAGGTTCTTTTATTCTTATTTTACATGTATGCTCTCCCAATGAAATCAACCAATATTCTACAATGATACATATGTAAGTTTGTATGTTACACTGATCCACATTTTTTTCACGAATTGTGGCACTTATATTGCATTGTGTTTGCACCAAAGTACTATTGCACTTTATAATACATGCACCTTAATTGATTATGTTTTAAGGGCATGTTGCAATTTTCACTAATATTGTCTTAAAGACACAGCGCACCTTAACTTTCGTTTTATGTCTAAATAGTGTTTTGTAAGCTTGTACACTGTAAGGTGCAGCTTTTTTTTTTACCTCTAATCTATTTTATTGTATCTGTTTAGTGCCTATTTTACTTGATTTTGCTGTGTTTTTTTTTTTTTTTTTTTTTTAAAGATATATGGGCCTGAGCTGGTTAAACTAACTTTTAACATAATGGACAAGACAAAGGTGATGAAATAAGCAATGTGCCAGGGCTATGCAAAGTATGATTAGCACAGGCTGTAGTTACAAAGACATGGAAATATATACATTGAAAATAATAAAATAAAATAATTACTAAATATAAAAAAACACACAACAAAAATAACAGGGTTATGTAAAAATATAATGAAACGTTGGTCTTCCAGAAGGCTACCTGTTGCAAAGGGCTGATTGAGCTCTGGGTGCTTTGCTGGGCTGGGTAAGTTTTAAAATCAGGCTGTTGCAAAGGGTAGTGGAACAGCTGATTGAGCTCTGGGTGCTTTGCTGGGCTGTGTAAGTTTTAAAATCAGGCTGTTGCACAAAGTTTTTTAGGGTAAAGGAAGGGGTTAAGGTTAAAGAGAAGTTAATGTTAGAGTTAAAAAACATAGGGTACTAAGAGGGGTTATGATGGGATTACATTTAATATTGGCATACATGGTGTGTTTAGTTTTAAGAGGAGTTTTTCAGGTTTAGGTTTTTAATGCTTAGATTTCAAAGATGTCAAAATAAAGGATTTTTTGGAATGGTTTATATTTAGGGTAAGGAAAGGGGGTGTTTAGTCCATGTGGTGTTTCAACGGTTTTTTTTTTTTTCAATATACTTACCCTTCTATGTTTTCTGTCGCCTTTCAACCTCCAATGATTGATAACCGAAATGCATAAGATGTTATACTGTGTGCATCACTCACTGCTGTCCCTGATTCTCCTGCAATGTGTTTCCCATGTTACAGGATGTTAGTGGGCAGACACAGACTGGCATATGTAAGTTGTATGTCCTCTATAACTGTTTCTGCAACTCTGCTATTAAGCATGGGAGGCTGACTGGACTACAAGAGCCTACATGTAATGTCCCAAAAAGGCACATTGTAAGTACTAAAACCAGGCACCTGCTACAGGATATGCAGAGAATCTGACTCTATAGATAAATAGTTAGAGAGATATAGTCACTTTTTAAAATGTCATTAAGACAAAATAAGAAGCCTTACCCAAAGTTGCAAGAGACAACATTGGGGTATGAAATGAATTATACACTGTATTGTTAATTAATTTTTACTATGACAAGGCACACCAGAGCATAATGCCTACTGATCCTAAAGCCTTTTCTAAAAATCAATCATGTTTAAAAAAAAAAAAAAAAAAAGGAAAAGCATAGTGAGGAAGCACAGAGTTATCATTGATAAGAGTTCTTTTAACTTGGGCTACAGTGAGACAATAACATCATAACTTACTGTGTTGGCCAGGCTCATAAAGCATTCGTGTCGAAAGTTTTATAGATGTGTGTGAAACTTAGAAACAAGCAAGCATTATAAATTGAATAATCCAAGAGAATCTTCTTATAAAAAAGTAAGATAAATCATTCTTCATGGCTCCCGATCTTACATTGTTAACAAAAGTGAGCCAGGGGCTCTCTGAATCCCAAACAATATAGCTCATCAGGCGAAAATACGCGATGACCTTGCTCCTTTTTTATTTTGTACTGTGACTCTGTAGCTATACATATTTGTCAAACCATCACAAAAACACTATAAATATCATAGAAAAGACAGTCCAGGGTACCAAAGATCAGGTCTGAGGTGAGGTTAAAAAAAGAATTATATCTTCAAGCAGTTTGCAGGTTGAATGCTTGAATGAATGCAGTAAAATGAATGACATATTTACGTGGCCTGATTTCAGATAGCACTTTTCAAAGTTAGATTACAATAATATGATGCACATGTAATTATGTGTTAAGAAAACGAATTGATTGATTTGGAATTTGACTTATCGCTACGTATAGGTTTAATCGTATTGAATAATGCACTCACAGTTTATAAACAACTCAAATATATACTACCTATACTTTTATTTACTCAAAATCAACAATTATATTAGTAAGTTGTATGTACAAATGCACATTTCTATAAATGATTTTAATATGTTTTCTAAACCAAATGGACTGACGATTAATGCTAAGTATACAATGGATGGCTCATTTGTCAGACCTTGGTCATTTACTGAATTATATTAATGAATATTCAGGGTCAAGATAGCCTGGCAAGTGGAATGGAAAAAAAAAAATATTTAATAGCATCATCATGCAAACAGATGTGTTACGGTACCACCTTGCGAGCTCCAGACACAGTCGTTAGTCACTTGTATTCCCGGTTCCCCCAATAACGAGACCAAGCTCCATTATGAGGGTAAAACATGAACTGAGGACTGGAACAGCCAGCCTGCCTTTTATTTGCATTTCACACACACAGGCCACACCCAAGGGGAGGCATAAAACAACCACTGGCATCGATGGTACATCCCACACATTCCCTCCCCTTGGTGTGACACATAATCTTATTATACAGGCAGTTTAGAATATATTTTTATACAACTTTCATAACTCCAAATCCATCCATCATATTCACATAAAAGGCACATATTCAGATTCAGCATACTTAAATCATAAACAGTCGCAAAAATCACACCAATCCCTTCAGTGAATCCAAAGTTACTCGAAAGTCCGTTTATGACCGACCGCAGATACCGTTTCGTGCCCAAAAGAGTTCCCTGGATTCGGGCTATACGGTCGGTCACTTGTTGGCCTAAAAATGTCTACGTCCTGTTCGAAGTGGACCGGTACTTCGACTTACGTTGTACTGTCGAAGTATCGTCGATAGTACGGGTCGGCGGATTCGAAGCTAAAATGGCCGCCGCCACGTGGCCCTTTGTCCGATGTCGGCCACCACGAGGCTTTGGTAGCTTTAGCGCTTCGTTGGTTTCTGCTGTATTCGAACTGTTAGTTGTGCAAAGTCACAACTCTCCGCAGGATCTCTCAGGGACCACAAGTACTGGGCAAATCAGACGAACCCAATAGGTTTAGTCCAGCGGGATGGGTCTGTCACATGGCTCCCTCCTTGTGGAACACTCCGGCAGACCCGGCTTGACCCTGTGGCGGGTCAACTTGGGGATGACCGGACTTAGAGAGAATAGGGACGTCTATTTGCCGGGATAACCCATCCGCATTCCCATTCTGCTTACCGGGCCGGTAGCTGATAGTGAAATTATAAGGCTGTAAGGCCAAACTCCACCTCAGCAGTCTGCCATTGTCCCCAGAGACCCGGTTAAGCCAGACGAGGGGGTTGTGGTCTGTTACGAGGGAAAATTCTTGTCCATATAGGTAGGGGCTCAGTTTCTTCAGTGCCCAGACCAGGGCTAAACACTCTTTCTCTACTGCCGCATAACTCACTTCTCGAGGTAGTAACTTTCTGCTGAGATATGCGACAGGGTGTTCTCCGCCATCCTCCCCGACCTGGCTCAGCACAGCCCCCAGTCCATACATGGAAGCGTCTGGGTCTCAACAGCAGGTGGGCCGGCCTCAGTGGCACGGGTCTGGGCACGGGTCGTAACAGCGTCCACTGCAGCGGGGCCCATGGGAGCAAAGGCCGAAACCAGGGGGGCCAAGTCGTTGCCAAGAAGAACATCAGCGGGTAAATCCTTAATGACCCCCACATTCACGTGTCTAGCGCCCACTCCCCAATCCAAATGTACCCGGGCCACGGGTAGGCGAAATACTGCACCCCCGGCTACTCGTACTGCCACGGTATCCCCGGTATGTTGAGCTTCGGACACTAGGTGCTTTTGGAGCAAAGTCAGGGTTGCACCAGTGTCTCGTAGCCCACTGGCTTCCTTTCCGTTGACCTTTACACTCTGTCTGTGGTGTTGTCGATTGTCCTGGTGGGCAGCCTGAACAGGGTCCGCCTCATGTAATATGCCCCAGCATTCCTCTTCCTCTACACAGTGGACTGCTGGAAGAGGTGCTGGGGAAGGGGCCCCCGTGGGTTTCCTCCAGGACTGGTTCCTGTTGGCACGGTTCATCGGGCACTCCTGTCGCCTGTGCCCTAGCTGATTGCACAGGAAGCACCGAAGGGGTTCAGAGTACTCTCGGGCGTTAAACCGGGGTGGACGTTGGTACTGGGCAGCCGGAGGGGGTGCGGATGGTCTGTTTATGGGAGGCTGATACGTGGCAGCGGCTGGTTGGTATTCCGCTCTGGCTGTGGCCTTGGTGATGGAATTGTCCAGTCTGCGAGCGTCAGTGTACTCATCGGCCAAGCGAGCCGCCTCGTGTAGAGTGGAAGGCTTACGGTCTCGTACCCACTCTCTGACCCCTGTCGGCAATTTGTCGAAGCAATGTTCCAATAAAAACATCTGCAGCACCTCTTCTCCCGACACCGCCTGGCACCCTGCCATCCAGTGGGCGGCTGTGCGATGTACCTTGCAGGCCCATTCCACGTATGAGTCCCCAGTTGTTTTTGCAGTGTCCCGGAACCTCCTCCGGTATGCCTCGGGTGTAACGGCATACCGGGCAAGTAAAGCTTCCCTGACGGTAACATAATCCCCGATCTCCTCATCCGGAATAGCCCGAAAAGCGTCGTTGGCCCGGCCGGATAACTTGCCGGACAGTATAGCAACCCAGTCTGCCGGGGGTACCTTGTGCAGAGCACATTGCCGCTCAAAATCCGCAAGGTACCCGTCAATCTCTCCTTCGGTCTCACTGAAGGCTTTGAAGGCCGCAAATGGCACTTTCTGTTTGTCCCCCGGGTTTGCTGTGACTGGGGCCGCTGCAGTACCGTTTTGGCGTAGCAGGCTGGCCTCCACAGCGGCTTGAACCTGGGTGACGATCTCCGCGGAGGGGTTGGGGCCATAATGGGCCAGCCGAATTCTTACCGCCCGGTCAAATCTTGCCTCCTCGGGGGTTCTGTCGTCTGGGCTGGGTCCATTGGTTCCCTCTGCCGCTGGTACTCCATCCATTTCCAGCAATAAAGCAATAATGTCCCTCTTCTTGAGGTTACTGGCCTGTCCGCCCCTTTGTTCCAATAAGTCTTTTAAGGTAGCTCTTCTCAGGTTTTGGTATTGTAGTTCCATTTATTCTTGGTCGTAGCGGTTTCTTTGGGCGTTGAAGATCATCCCGTCGCTTGCCACCAGTTGTTACGGTACCACCTTGCGAGCTCCAGACACAGTCGTTAGTCACTTGTATTCCCGGTTCCCCCAATAACGAGACCAAGCTCCATTATGAGGGTAAAACATGAACTGAGGACTGGAACAGCCAGCCTGCCTTTTATTTGCATTTCACACACACAGGCCACACCCAAGGGGAGGCATAAAACAACCACTGGCATCGATGGTACATCCCACACATTCCCTCCCCTTGGTGTGACACATAATCTTATTATACAGGCAGTTTAGAATATATTTTTATACAACTTTCATAACTCCAAATCCATCCATCATATTCACATAAAAGGCACATATTCAGATTCAGCATACTTAAATCATAAACAGTCTCAAAAATCACACCAATCCCTTCAGTGAATCCAAAGTTACTCGAAAGTCCGTTTATGACCGACCGCAGATACCGTTTCGTGCCCAAAAGAGTTCCCTGGATTCGGGCTATACGGTCGGTCACTTGTTGGCCTAAAAATGTCTACGTCCTGTTCGAAGTGGACCGGTACTTCGACTTACGTTGTACTGTCGAAGTATCGTCGATAGTACGGGTCGGCGGATTCGAAGCTAAAATGGCCGCCGCCACGTGGCCCTTTGTCCGATGTCGGCCACCACGAGGCTTTGGTAGCTTTAGCGCTTCGTTGGTTTCTGCTGTATTCGAACTGTTAGTTGTGCAAAGTCACAACTCTCCGCAGGATCTCTCAGGGACCACAAGTACTGGGCAAATCAGACGAACCCAATAGGTTTAGTCCAGCGGGATGGGTCTGTCACAAGATGCAAATATGGAGATGCTTCTGAAACTGTGGATAATCAAGAAACGTTGATGAAACCTTTTACGTAATCTAGTAAGAATAAAACAGCCATTTATATATACCATCAATATGATCATGAAATGCAAAATCAGACCTCTTTTCACCAGTTTTTTTGAACAGTTCCCATCAGAAAGAAAGAAACACGGACTAAGTTTCCTTTTGGTATCACTATAGGCACCCATATCACTTTATATCATTCAAGTGGTCTGGATGCACTCTCCCTGTCCCCTTAATCCCGCAGTGTTATGTCTTTGCTCTGCATGAGAACATCCATTGTCTTCTAAATCCTCATAGGAAAGCATTGATTTAATGTTTTCCCATGGGGAAGTCCTAAAGCGCCTTAGGTTCCCCTTTGCAATGATGTTGCAGGTGTTGCTTTAACACTTTACCCTCCATTCCCCTGCCTCCATTCTAGTTAATAAAATTTGTGTTAATGTTTAGTTACAAAACATATATTTGTCATCTTGCAAGCATATATTTCAACTTAAAGGGACTCTCAATTAACCCTGTAGATCAAAACATTTCTGTTCTGCAATGTGTCGCTTCTAGTGTCTCTCATATTGACAGCCACTATAGGCACTTAATCATGGCAGCAGAGGCCCTGTCACCTAAATGATGACTAGAGCACTATAGCGTTAGGAATACACATTAGTATTCTTGACACTATAGTGTTGCTTTAATAAATAGGGTAAAGCTAATGCAGCTTGCATTTACCTAGAAATTTTATTGCTGCGCTATTTCTGCATTTCATTCCTGCTATCAAAGGAACACTATAGCATTAGCAATCCATACATGATTTGTATTTACTACATAGTGTTACCCTACTCAATTGAACTATTGCCCCCCACTGAACTACAAATAAAACAAGCTTAGAAAGTTTGACTTACTGTTACTCCCCCAGTGTGCCAGTCAGAATCTCCTCATAGAAAATGCATTTGAATTTTCCAGGACCAAACTCAGGAAACCCCCTCTTGTGGCACAATGAAGTTATGTAATCATTGCCTTTTATCAAAAAATTTTGCGTTTACACTGCTGAGACTGCATAGACCAGGGGTCCTCAAACTCTGGCCCCCCAGATGTTGCTGAACTACATAGATAGCCAGAGAATCATGGGAGTTGTAGTTCAGCAACATCTGGGGGGCCGGAGTTTGAGGACCCCTGGCATAGGAAGTTTCTCTGGCCCAAAACACTACAATAAGCTGTGGTGGTCATGATGCCTTTAGTTTGCTTTTAATAAAAAAAAAACAACAACTATGATTTCATGGCTACTGCCAGACCCACTGCAGACCAGACCCACTTTATTAAGTTTATTGCATTTTAAAATGAACCGTAAGTACAGTGTTTGATGTAAAATATAAAAAAGCAACAAGAAAACACTTTGTAAAACAAAGTCTGTAAATGTGTTAATGCTTTCTGTATCCTAGCTACATTACACATAATATAAAAGCAATTTCTTTCAAAATGAAAATGCTGATGTCAGCTAATTGTTTATTTCTGTAGAGGGTGTTTAGGCAGGAAGAATAGATTGATGTTTTTCTTGTTTCACGTAGATCCTGGAGATTCTAATGGATAGTACCCTTTTAATGCCACTGGAAAAAAATCAAATCTAATTGAACATGAGACCAAAGCATTGCAAAACATCAATAGCATCCTGTTGACATACAATTGCTTTTCTTATTTTCATAATGAATTCACTGAATGCCTTGTTTCTATGGTTTTGTTACCCCATTCTTTTTCTACATTACATTCTAATTTTGTTCTGCCCAAGAGAACCACTGGAGATAAATAAAAGGTAGATGGCCTTTGATTGGCTTATTCCCTTTCCCATCACTTCGTAAAACAAGGACATTACGCACAAAACTTCTATGCACTTGGATGACAAATTGTCTCCAATAAACAGTTGCTATGACAACAGAATTACTAGCAGCAAAAAATTCCCTTTAAAATCTTCTTGGTGTATAGCAATACAAATGTAGTGGATGTTGCTGACAATGCTTTTTGATGCATAATATATATAAAAAAAAAACATAAATACACAAAATTTTATAATTATACAAATATAACATATATATTTAAAATTAAAAAAATGCATCCAAAATTTCAGATTTTGCTACAAACTTCCAGGAACTCTACTCACACTAGGAAATATTATTTTTTTTTAGGTGGTGTTGATGCATCTCTTACAATGAAAAAGCTGGATATGTCCTATAAAATGCCTGTCCTTCTAATACCTGCAGATATGCACAACTAGGTACAGGGGAAAAGGAAGAGCGGACCTTGCACCACAATCAAAGATAAAGAATGACATTATGTGACTGTTATTTTGTGAACTGATGTCCTTTCCAAGCAGCAAAAAACACTGAACTATAAAACATCACAGAAAGTTCTTGTACTGGACTGTTTTTTCTCAGGGGAAAGTACTGTAGAGTTAACACTTCTCACCATGTTAAGTGTATACATTCTGTGAATGCAGTGTAAAATAGATAAGGATGCTAGCCTTTCTCTTTAATTTGTAAAAGAATGAAAAGCTTCTACTACCCTGACATATCTGTCTCTCACTTCACACTCATTCCACATCTGAAAGGGTTATGTCGTGAAATAAATTACCTCCGTTTTGGAATGATTCTATCTTTACAAGTTATGGAATGTGTGGCTAGCAAATGTATGGATACAAAGTTATTTTACATTATGTGCCTCACTCAACCAGAGCTAAGATCCATGGCCTCAGGAAAATTACAAATTTAAGAACCAGAAAGTGATGCTAGTGGTTGTATTCATGTTTAATTTTGCCTGTCAGTTGTTCCCAGACTGGGGAAGTTACACATTACAACCTCCAGTTTGTCTGTTGTCACACAGGTGTAGCATTGGCCCTGATGTCACAATGTTCTTGCTTATTCATTTTGTGAAGTCACATGGATACTCGGACTTTGTTATTAATTTGAAATAGTTTCCTAATATGGCATGGCACATATGCGTGTTGCAAAGAGAAGCTGGCAAAATTGCAGTTATACATATTGCCTCTGTAAACATTGACAAGCGTATCATGTGACCCTGACGTCTTGCCAGCATTAAGTCAGAATTTAAAGTCAAGGTGGTAGGTTCAGGACTTGGCAAAATCCCCCTGAATCTATGGATAAAGACCACCTTCTCTCGATTATAGAATTTAAAGTTTGTTAGGGGAATAATATTGGCAATATTGTTCTGAAGCACATTAGGCCAATTAATAATAGTTTAGCAAATGTGAATGTTATACAGTACATATGCACAATACAGACATTACAACTTTAATTACTAGTTTCCATCATTCACCAGTCATGGTCAATCTTGACACTGCTTAATGAGTTTATTGTTATCACTATGCCTTAGCACATCATTAATATCACACAATGCCAAAATGTACCCGGGTGACAAGAACTACCGGTGTAATATTTAATTCTCTTTATAATATTGTGATTTATTATATTTTACAATACATGTATTTTACCTTAGAATTAGTAAAACAGGATTTGGTTTATAAAATATAGAGATGCAATATATTTCTGTCACCAAGTCAACAAGGAAAAACATATGTATTAATAAAAAAAACAAAAAACAATATAAATTTCTGTTATGTAGATTTCCAATACACAGATACCTGGTGATGCATCAACATCCATGAAAATCATAGAGTTAAATTTCACATCACATTTTTTAACTTGAAATTCCTTAGACATGATCTGACTGTCATGGCCTATACGATAACTGTAATGTATGGGGTTGGCTAGGGCTGTGAGATGTAAGCTACGTTAAAAGTGAGAAAAAAATCTTTCATCTGCTTTCAGGGTCTAGGTTACGGATAGGTTTCCAGATTCAATAGTTTTACTATGCTGTCAAAATGTTACTTGTCCTTGCATCTGTGAATCAAGTTATGAAATGCCAAGTTCATCCACCTTGATAACCTCAAGAAATATGACAGTATAGTTAGATAATTCTTCTTATATTCTCCAAGCATTATTTTTTACCAGTCCTTATGCTATTTTGAACTGAAAAACTAAATATTTAATAGCAGTTTGTCATTGGTCATTTTGAGTATTTCTTATATATGTAATATATTTCCTAAAGTTGTCAGGGGTGCATGGGGATTTCAACTAACTATATTCCATTTCAAGGTGTATAAAACAGTTGAAAAATAGCTCTATCTGAATTCATAATATTACTTAAAAAATATCTATGTCACCTGAATTGTTTTCAGTGTAGATGTGGACATTTCCTAAAGCTGCTGGATTATCTGCCAGAATTTAGAATTTATTTTGTTAAAAAGATTATTTATCAACATTACACTGACTATGGAAGAAGATGCAACATTAAAACTGATGTAAAACTCTTACTGTGGCTCAACAGATTTAGAGATGATGGAAGGTTTTGGCAGTGTTTATTTTAAACATTGGATGATGACAATGAGAAGTGCTGATCAAAGAGTGGCTTTAATTGCTAACTTAACGGAAAAATAAGCAAAAATTAAAACATGCCCAAGATAATAGCCAACCATTATGTTTTCCCGTTAGTACAGAGTACCTTAAAGGGACACTATAATCACCAAAACAGTGTTCCAAAACAGTGTTCGCTTAGTGAAGCAGTTTTTGTATAGATCATGCCTCTGAAGTCTCACTGCTCAATTATCTACAATTTAAGAGTTAAACCCGTTTTGTTTCTGATTGGTGACTACAGTGCCCCATTAAGTCATTAATTGATAATCTTTTGTTTGTCATACTAAAACAGAATAGGACCGAACATGTACTCTGAAACCTATCTAGATCCATCTATATAAAAAGACCCCAATCCAGATCGTTTTTTTTGTATGCTGCAATGTGTCAATTACCATGCCATAACTGTATCTGTTTCTATGACATGTAGGATACTTTTTTTTTCCTCACAATATCATATTGATTTATGAACACATGAACATGGTTTGAATATGGATCATATTGCAGTTATGACAAGAGATCAAATAAAACATGGAATGTCCGACTGAAACATGATTAGTCTTTTTTTTTATTTTGTTTGCTTTTTGGTGTCTTTGAGAGGTGGAAGAGATAAAGATTTAGCAAGACATTCTAGTTGGTGCTTATTTAAATTAAGGATTTATTTGCAGTGACCGGGAGGCTGTGACTAATTTCGGTACTGCTATAGTTTTGGTAGAGCTTAAAGAGCAGGATGGAGACCTAGAACCAGATTTACAAGAGATCATAATCAAGCAATGAGAAAGCTTTCCAAGAAACAATTACTCTCAGGAGCCCACCGTTTTGTCTTTTGCTGTCTGACTATCATAAAGAAGTGGAAGAAACAATGAAACGGTTTACACATCTTTCCAATTTGAAGACTTTAAAAGGGTTTCTACTTTAGTCCCACATTCTGCTCTAAAAATCTCACAATCTGCTATGTATAGGAAAATACCAGCAGAGGTTTTGCCAAGGGACCCATTAATACGGAAGACAGCTCTAAGTAAGCTCTAAGTAAGCCTTTTTCTTTGAGGTGTCTGAAACAGGATTTGTTGGCATAAACCTATCAATCTCATTGAACATCAGCTGAATTCAGCAATGAATTCACATATTAAATCTATGCACTCAGAAATGGAGACAGCATTGTAGTGGTTAAAAAAAAAATCTTTATTTGAATATAAACAAATGACTAAAATACAAAACAAAATATTGCCAGGCAGTAAAAATATTGTGCAAAAATTACTCCGAGGGTCATACAGGACAGAGATATTGTCGTGTGAGCTGGAATACAACATTTCACAAGTATCTAAGCATTGCTTCTGCCCACTTTGCTGATATCTTGGTTATAATAATAATAATAATTTAAAATTGATACTTCCAGCTGTATAATGCACAGTAGTGCAAAGTGCACAGCTTCTCAACATTGCTCCACAAATGTGGAAAAAAAAGTGGCCTAAATTAACTCTATTAGTCTGCACGGTATCTAAGGATCTTAATCAAACAAATTGGTTTAAGTATGACTTGAGTATATTTGTGTCTGTCGGCTCATCCATCTGTCTGCCCATATACTTGTCTACCTGCCTGTCTGCCATCATTACTTCCATCCATCCACATATATATATATATATATATATATATATATATATAAATATATACATATATACAAATCTAAATTCTCAAATATATAAACTCAGTAGTCTTGCTAACATTATGTATTCTTTGGCAATGTTACAGATTTATATGTACCTAATATGCTCTTTTTTTCTTTTTTTTTGTAATGATAGGTCTCCAGATTCTATAACCCTGTGCGGGCATGAACGCAGGAACAATATGCTAGATCCTCTCTGCATAGCAGTGCATCCATGAATGTGGATCTATATATGTATAATAACTGCAGGCTGAATATGCGTGAAAGTGAGTTGGAAACTGGTGGCTATATCAGATATCTTGGGCAGCTCCTTTTTAATTTAGATCAGTAAACAAGGACAGTAGGCAAAGCTTTTTTTTCTCTCCTTCCTCTCACTTTGTAAGCGAGTAATTTATTTTTCTCTGAAAACTAAAATTGATTTGCCTAGTTTTATTGTGTTCAGATCCAGATGTCCCTTAACTGATTACCCTTGGGCATAGCATCAACAGCTGAGGACATAAAGAATGCTGCTTTAAAGACATTACCGGGATAATCAAATGGACCAGCATGAGCTCTGGTCCTATGGAAACAACCCGTTACTGTTGAATAAATGCTAATAAAGCCAAACTGTTTCTGCATATTTAAATAGGTCTGTTGAAATAATTCAGTTTTATCCCTTCACAAATATGAGAAGTAAATGCAATGAGTTACTGTACATGCGCTTTCGCGTGAATGTGTTGCCTTGCTAGAAAATTTGAACACGACTGGCTCAAAAACAACTTATGTTTATTTATTTTTGCCTTGGGTTGCTCGGGAGAAATTCTTTAATGCGAATAATAAAAGTGCAATAAAATGAACTTCAATTTGTACAAATAAAAAAATAAAAAACGTAAAGGCAGACAGAAGAGATAATTTAGTGTTCAGTGGTTTGATTGCTGTCATTTTTGCTGCTATCCTAAAATCAATGGATGAGGAATGCATTGGCAATATTCCATTAAATTTTAGCGCTTGTTAATTGATGGACTGGAATAATTGCATGTCTGAATTACCTTGTACATGCCACCCGAGAGTATATGTAATGACCTGCAGGGTAAAGCAAACGTACAGCTTGTGGATACTAACACTGCATCAGCCATACAAGCACATTGCTGCACATTGCTTTCTGGTAGAATGTAGGTCACAAAAGCTAAAACATAACTTGAATAAACCAGACTGCTCTTTCTGGGGGTTTTTTTCCCACTATCTTTGGAAATTGTTTATTAAAACATTAATCACAACATTATCAGGTTGTTACAGTGATTATATTCAATTTCCACCCGAAGAAGAAATAAGATATGTTATTAAAATATAAAAATTGTATTGCACTGCAATATACTGTTAATTTAATAAACACAATTTCTTCAAGCAAGCATAAACATGAGTCAAAATAAAGATGTTTTTTTTTTTTTTTGCCTTGTTTTCATTTATGCTGTGCTGTTAGTTTGGTTCGGCATCTAAACCTTTGAGCACTGTTTATAAGAGAGGATTGGAACCCATTTGAAGGCAGTACTCTTCCCTCTCGCACGAGCTGTTAAGTAATTAATGAGAATGTAAACCAGCTGTTCTGGATAGCATGTATGTGTGAAAATGGAAAATAATGACAATAATTACATGCATTTATCAATTAACCTTTTAGTGACTGAGGCTTTTTTAAGATTCTTCATGATCACGTTTTAAAGCATTTTTACTAGTGTATTTGTTCTAATGTACAAGGAACCCTTAAAGCACCATTGCCACTTCATCTTAATGAAATGGTTATGTTGCCTAGAATCTCCTAGCACCATCTTATCTTTCAGTGACAATATTCAATATGTGCCCCCAGGAGTCTGTCTGGTACTCCTATGCTTGGGCTTCTCCTCCTATACTCAGGTTAAAGTAGCAAAGTGGCAGCAGTGGTAGGTTGAGATCTACAGCTAATGCCATTTGTGTGGATGTCCATTGTGATATTCATCTGCAAAGGCTGGCCAGTAAAAAAAAGCTGGGAGGGTCAACCTATCACTGCTGTTCCTTATCTGTTTGTGAAAAAAACGTCTGCATTATCCTGAGCATGCAGGAGAGGCAGCAGATTGGAGCCCAAGGACACATTGATAGTGTTAAACCAATTGAAAATTATTTAATATGAAGGTTAAGATGGAAACAGAGAAGTGTCAAAGTAGTCATATGAAGTGGTTATGGTGCCCAGAGTGTCACTTTAATGAGTTTAGTGCACTTTAATATACTAACATGGTTCTTTATTAAAGGCCAAGTTAAATTCAAAGTGAATCTAAAGTGAATTTCAAATTTAAGGCCAGAGTAGCTGAATTGAAAGCATAGCTGACTTAGACATTTCCAGTTGGGCTATTTTGAAATTTGAAATTCACTTTGAACTCACCATGAATTCTTACTTTAGTGAAAAACCCTGTTAGTATTAGTTGTATCTATTAAATAGTTCATATGTCTAGGAATTAGGTTAATTTTGGCAGTATTAGGTCAAGTATTGCAAAGTATAAATTATGGTTTTAAACACTTTTCAAAATTTGTGTTTAGCTGTCACAGAATCCAAACCTGCAACACATATACTTGTGTTAAGTATACCATCAGGGAATTAAGCATATATATTTTTTTACATAGATACTGAATTTTAATGGTGAGTTTTAAAAGCTATGTAACCTCTACTACTTCAAAGATACCAGATTTGTAATCTTTGCCTCTTTCAAGTAGAGAAATACTCCACATACATACTTTTGCCAAATTGTGGGAAATTATTATCAGATAATAGACAAGCCCTAATTTTGACATAACTTGCTTCCCCAAAATGTCAGAGTCACCATTCGGACCAGTGCCCACTATTTCAACCCAAGCTAACCCTAGCTTGCCCAATCTCAACCTAACTCTAGTTAACCTGAAACCCTAGCTAATTCTAACATTAACTAACACTAATCCTAGCTAACCACATGATTTACTCAAGCTAACTCTAACTAGCCCTAACTAAATCTAGCCCTTACAAAAAGCCCAACCTAACAAACCATATAATAACCTTACACCTACACCTACATTTATATTATTAATCATCTTAATGATAACCAAACACCAACATTACCTCTACACTAACCCTAACTGTAAACAAACTCGAATCCTAATCCTAACCCAAATGCACAGAAGTAAAATGTTTAAAATTGTATTTGAACTGTGTGCAAAATGATAACAGATTCAATATTGAAAATAAGATGTACAATGACACAAAGTAAAAAACTACAGTGCTGCAGTGGGAGGGAAGTACAGTATCAGAATGTTGTGTGTCTAACCACTGACTTCTATAAATAACATTATCCAGATCACAATGATGTCTTAACAAAGCTGATGAAATTACGTGTCCAGCGGCATAAGGGTCAAAATCCAAATGTGTAGCATTACATAGAGAAACATTGGACATACTGACTTCGAGCACCATGACTACTACATATTAATGAGCTAATGCCACTGCTCTCATTGCCTACTTGAAATATGTTTTCAAACATACTAAATATTAATACAATGTTAAAAAAGGGAGGGGGAGGAATCGCATTTTTGCTTATAATTAGTTTTACAAATCAATGGCAACTAAAGAAAAATAACTCAAAACAGATTAATGTATCAGTCCTTATTAATTCCTCATATTAAATGCCTAATTTCTAAGATCTAAATACATTTTTGGTAGCTAATGCTAATCATATACCAATTCCTTCCAATCCTATATGAACTCTTCCCCTAACCCTATAAATACACTAACTCTAACCGCACACCTACACTAACATCGACCCTACACTATCCCTAACCCTAACATGTCATTAAACCTAGCTCAGCATTAACCCTTACTTCTAGCGCTTCAGTAATGCTTGACAAGGTATATGTGAAGAGAACCAGAGAAGGAATAATAGTGTAGTAAAACACTTTTGATAAAGCCTATCCAAGGAGAAACGCGTTCAGTGTATTGTTTATAACTTTTTTATCTCTATTTTATATATATATTGTATTTCTTTTATTATATTTTTTTAACATTAAAGTACTTTTTTAATTGGACCATACTTTGCTGCTGTCAGATTGTTTGGAGCTATATTCCTGGTGGGGATCATACCACCCAAGTGCATTGGATTGAGCAAACCGGAACTTGCTCATTAGCATGTGAGTAGGCTTAAATTATTTATTTCTGCTTACACTCCTTTTTTGCGGTGTACACTATTGTGGCTATGTTTGTTTATCTCCACATATACACGGAGGGAAGAATTTGCTTGTACACCTGTATCCGTGAGTGGGGATCATACCACTTCAAGCGCTATCAGAGGAGCCAGGTTTTATGGCTCCATTACACGTGAGTGCACATTTTATAGTTTTTACCTAACCTTGCTTCATAGCTCTACATACTTTACCATATACAATTTTTATTTGTTTGTTTTTTATGAGGATACCCCCTACCACATCTATAACTTGAAGAATTGCCTCTAAACTTGATCCATAGGAGGGGATTATTCCGCCCAGGCGCATACACTGGAGCTTAATGAGAAAGAGAAATTGGGTTCAAGAAGAAGGGGAATTAGAAGTGGAAGACCCTTTAAAGGAGAGGAAGAGAGGAAAGACAAACACTTAGGTGTAATTAACTTATCCAACAAAACTTTTACTGAAGATCAACTCAGAGTATTAAGTAAGGGATTGAAATTTGCCCCTACGTGTTCTAATGATGCTTTTAACTCATTTATAGATTTACAGAAGTTTAATCGTAAGCTGTGTTTAAAGAAATTTTTTTTTAAACACCCTCAAAAAGATTTTAAAGATAACCAAGATGTGAATGATGATATGGTACATACTAAACTAAAGAATAAATCTAAATTTTTTCCTAAGTACCATTCCAGTGGTGCTATGGAGGTCTTCGAGAGATTAGTCATAGAGGACATTAAAAAAATCCCCAAAAATAAATATGGAAGACGTGAGAACAACCTTCGACCGATAGAGAAAAGAGCCCTTAGGGAATTAAGCAAAGATGACCAAATTATTATAAAACCTGCCGATAAGGGGGGGGCTGTGGTTATTCAAAATAGGGAAGACTACGTTAAAGAGATCTATAGACAACTGGGGGACTCGAACACTTATTTAAAGTTGCCGGGTAACCCTATGGAGTCTATTAAGGATAAATATTTTAAACTAATAGAGAAAGGACGTACACAAAAAATTCTAAATAAAGATGAATATGATTACTTGAATGTTAAAACTTCTAAAATCCCTGTTTTTTATACCCTCCCCAAAATCCATAAAGATAAGGTTAACCCACCATGCAGACCGATAGTGGCTGGGGTTAATTCCCTATTGAGTCGACTGTCTGAATACATAGACAGATTGTTACAACCTATAGTCACTTCACGTCCTACCTATCTTAAGGACTCCTCCCATCTCATCAGAGAGTTACAAAATATAACATGGGAGGAGGGTCACATATTAGTAACTTGCGATGTTAATAGTTTGTATACTATTATTAAACATGACCTAGGATGTGACTCAGTTAGACACTTTTTATCAGATAGTTTAGTTCCAGAAACCCAAAGAGATTTTATTATAGAGGGCATTTTACTCATTTTACAGAATAATTTCTTTTGGTTTGAGGGTTCTTATTTTTTACAACTGATTGGGACTGCGATGGGGACCAAGTTCGCACTGGGTTATGCAAATTTGTTTATGTCCTTCTGGGAGGAATCTTTCCTCTCAGAGGATGTACCTTGGAGTGCGAACTTGGTCCTCTATCGCAGGTACATAGATGATATTTTTTTTATTTGGAGTGGGGGAGAACAGCACCTTACTTCATTTTTTCAATTTTTAAATAACAATTCTAGAAATATCACTCTCACCAGTGAATATAGTGCCTCCCATGTAAATTTTTTAGACCTGGTTATCTATATAGAGGATTCTTGTATTAAAACCAAAACGTTTTTTAAACTGGTTGACGTCAATAGTTACATTGACACAACCAGTTGCCATTATGCCCCTTGGATCAACAACATGCCAAAAGGACAATATATAAGAATGCTGAGGAACTGTACAGATCCCCATCAATTTGATAACCAAGCAAACACATTGACGTCATTTTTTAAAGAGAAACATTATGATCCTACAGTCCTGAAAGAACAGATTCAACAAGTGAAGAACATGGATAGAGTTGAGGTATTAAAACCTAAACCAAAGAAAGATACAATAAGTAGGGATAAAGAGTATGTACCTTTAATTTTGGATTATAATATCAACTCTAAACAAATTAAACACATAGTGAATAAACACTGGCATATTTTAAAAACGGATGGGATCTTAAAGATATCATAGGTGAGAAACCGAAGGTTATTTTTAAAGGGGCTAAAAATATTAAAGATCACTTGGTTAAAAGCTTTATTAATTGCAAACAGGGAGACAAGAATGTTTTTAACCAAAGACCAGGTTTTTATCCATGTAAAATGTGCTTACCGTGCAAGAATACTACTTTTAAGAAAGATACACAGAGCACGTTTAAATCCAATGTTACAGGAACTAGTTTTAAAATACGTGATGTTGTCACATGCCACTCCACTAATGTGGTGTATCTCCTCTGGTGTCCCTGTGGGCTCCAGTATGTCGGCATGACCACTCGAAGCCTAAAAACTCGCATTATGGAGCACATGGGGAACATACGGAGGGGATACACTAAACATAGTGTGTCAGCACATTTTATTGAACTTCATAATGGTGACACTTCTCTCTTAAGTTTTATGGTTATTGGGAAGAAGCGGATGAATTGGAGAGGAGAGGATAATGTCCGAGAACTTAGTAAGTTAGAGGGTAAATGGATTTTCACTTTGGACACTATGTGCCCTAAAGGTCTCAACATAGATTTTGAGTTAAAGCAAAAAATATATAGTATATATATATAAAGTGGATAGCGCACTGAAAACCCAAGAAGATATATCAGGGTATTTAACACAATATGAAAGATATACAATACATATACCCATAAAGCAGATCTTTGTCTTGATGTCTCTGAAAAGAGTAAAGCTTACATAGGGCAATATTGTACTGATAGGTATCCAGGTATCATATGTATATGTTTAAATAGTAGAAATTCCTACTCACATTTAAATGAGCCTGTATTCAAACTGGCTCAGGTATATAGACTTGAGTAGGATATGTGGGTAATATCCTTTAGTGGATATGTTCCTCCCCAGTATGATAGAAATCAGAGAATAATGTTAGGAAAAAGTATTCAACATTTATTTTAAACTGAATAATAAAATCTTACATTTAAGAAGTACAGATTCAACACAACGCGTTTCGGCTAAATGCCTTCATCAGGTGCATAAAAGACATATCCCCCTTGCCCCTTCTTTTAAAGCCCACTTTCGTGGTAAAAATCCGTTAAGCCCCGCCCACATTCACTCCGTCGCGTCACTTCCGGTCATACGAACTTCCGGTTTCGGCTGTTCCGTCCTTATTATCCTTCCCTCCTTCTGGTATCCCAGGAAGTGTCCCACTTGATGAAAAAAGGTTCCCTCTTCATGTTTACTCATTTAGTCAATGCTCTGCAATTATAATACCGGAAGTGCTCCGGCGGCCATTTTTAAAGTGGTATACACATATAATGTGTATTGGCAAGGGAGACAGAGAAAGATATGTATAAAAAATTAAGTTTTCCAATAACAAATAAAATATAAACGTGATATATTAATACATATATTTAAGACTTATATTAAAAGGGTGTATTAAAAAAGGTGTGCATATCCTCCACCATTATTTAAAAGGAGAAGACACAATCAAATATAGTTAAAAATCTCAAAGTCAATATTCATACCAAGAGGGGATAAAGTGTCTAGCTCAAATATCCACCTCATTTCTGTTTTATTAAAAAGTTTTATAAAATCTCCCCCCCTCCATGGTTTCTTAACTTTCTGTATGCCAATAAAATATAAATGCTTAGGATCCCCATTATGTTTTTCTGCAAAGTGTGCAGAAACAGAATGATTTAAAATTTTATTTTTAATATTTCTAATGTGCTCCCCTATTCTTGTTTTCAGTGGTCTGGTTGTTCTACCAACATACTGCAGTCCGCAACTGCATGAAAGGAGATAAATAACATTATTTATATTACATGTAATAAAATAATCAATTTTATACGTTTTTTTAGTAGTATAAGATGTGAAACTGTCTGTCTTTTTGTTCTTAACTATGGTTTCTCTGCACGCTTGGCAAGTTCCACAGTTAAAAAAGCCTTTTAATTTAGAGCATTGACTAAATGAGTAAACATGAAGAGGGAACCTTTTTTCATCAAGTGGGACACTTCCTGGGATACCAGAAGGAGGGAAGGATAATAAGGACGGAACAGCCGAAACCGGAAGTTCGTATGACCGGAAGTGACGCGACGGAGTGAATGTGGGCGGGGCTTAACGGATTTTTACCGCGAAAGTGGGCTTTAAAAGAAGGGGCAAGGGGGATATGTCTTTTATGCACCTGATGAAGGCATTTAGCCGAAACGCGTTGTGTTGAATCTGTACTTCTTAAATGTAAGATTTTATTATTCAGTTTAAAATAAATGTTGAATACTTTTTCCTAACATTATTCTCTGATTTCTATCATACTGGGGAGGAACATATCCACTAAAGGATTTGACCCACATATCCTACTCAAGTCTATATACCTGAGCCAGTTTGAATACAGGCTCATTTAAATGTGAGTAGGAATTTCTACTATTTAAACATATACATATGATACCTGGATACCTATCAGTACAATATTGCCCTATGTAAGCTTTACTCTTTTCAGAGACATCAAGACAAAGATCTGCTTTATGGGTATATGTATTGTATATCTTTCATATTGTGTTAAATACCCTGATATATCTTCTTGGGTTTTCAGTGCGCTATCCACTTTATATATATATACTATATATTTTTTGCTTTGTGTTTTTCTGTGAAACTGTGTGGTTGATTTCACTGTGGTTTTAGCAGCACATCATAGCGCCACCTTACCACCACCCCTTTTTTTCTGTATAGATTTTGAGTTAGTCCATTTTTTATAATATAATATGTTATATATTTTTTAAATATTTTTTAAATATTATATTTACATTTTTATATTAATATATTTTCTCCCTTCCACATCCCCCTGAGTTACATTTCTTCTATTTTATATATGATGTTTTATATGTACCTATATTAACAAATATTTTGTATTTTATATTTCTATTCCGATTTATTTATTCACAGCTTACTCAATTTGTTTATTTATTCTACTATATTATTGTATTATTTGTTTGGGCAAATGCCCTCTTTCAATATGAACATTTTCTGTAGTCAATTCCACCATGCCCGAGTGTGGAACGCATGGTGGAACACAAATACATCACATGACCGCATCCAACCGGAAGTCACATGTTTTTTAAATAAAAAAATAAAAATAAAAATTTTTTTTTTTTTTTTCCAAAACCGTAAGTGATATGGCTGGCGGGATTTCTGAAGCACAGCTGGATGCAGTTGGACTTATCAAGGGGGCTACTTAAGCCCTGAAGGTTCTCCAGGAATTTAGCACTGAGGAAGGCCCTATCTAGGGCTGAAACGCGTTTGCACTTTACTGGACTTCTTACTGGGACTTTCATTTGGCGGTATTGTTATTTTGTGTATATGCTGTGGTGCTTTGCTGCTTTTAATTTTGGCCATTATTGCAGTACCATACCACGCTGTATTTTATACATATATCTGCCTATTTTTGTCCTATATTATTAATATTTTAATATAATATTTTATCAATTAATAAACCCTTATTTACTCTTGAATTCGTGGAGTCTGGGTCTTCAACTGAAAATTATCGAAAGCCTGAATAGGCACCCGAGAGCGAAGTACATAGAGCCTAAGAGGCTCCATCCTTGTGAGTTCAATCCTCATATGATACAATTGTTTGTTTTTACCTATATGGAAAACACTATGTATGTCTCATTTGTTTTACAGATGTAACCACCATATCTATATCTGCAATAGGTGGTATATCCTTTTTACTCTGTATATTTTTCTAAGTGGGTGTGAATTATTTTAATTGCATACACTGGAGCTGTATTGAAGCTCCAGGAAAGTGTGAGTGCACATCTTTTATTTTATTTATCACCACTACAGTTTTAAATACTACACTGTTATTCCTTCTCTGGTTCTCTTCACATATACCTTGTCAAGGATTACTGAAGCGCTGCACCTATCCCCCTGTTTTTATCCAATTTTCTGATCGGAAAAGGGAGACTCCGTATTAGTGTTCCAGCAGCTTTTTGACTATTATCACTTTGCTTCCAGTCTGAATTTATTTTTGTGTGATTGTGAACCCTTACTTCTACCCTGAATTTACTAAAACACAACTGAACTGACATCAAGAGAACCATTTCTTAGTAAAAACTGTAGAGAGCAGCCTCTGAGCACCATCTACTGGATGATTGCAGCATTGAATGGAGATTTTCCTCAAATGCTGCAGCTCTGGCAAACTGTCCCTGCTGATCCCACTGTCATCTCTGCTGGGCAGCTGGCAATGCCCAGCACTAATTATAATCAGCAGGGGTGCATTGTCATAGCCTGGGGGTCTCCCTCTCTTGGTGGGCAGAGTCAGAACCACCATAGTTGTATGTGATCGCCTAGCCATGGGATTTAAATCGCATTTAACCCCTTAAGGACCAAACTTCTGGAATAAAAGGGAATCATGACATGTCACACGTCATGTGTCCTTAAGGGGTTAAAGGGTTATATGTAGTATTCACTGTGAATATGGCCCTAGACTGACAGAGAGGAGCCCAGGGAATCAGTTCAATAATATCCTAACATTGTTAAGGGATTAAATAATATTGTGTTCATTTTGTATTTCAGATAGAATTATAAACATAATTATTTTGATACCTTTGTATTCAGAAGGACAAAGAATTAGGGATTTCCAGAATCTTGTGCCAGTTAGCATATTTTACTAAATGAGATGCAATGACCCTCATTAATATAAAACACCTGCAAGCTTAAAATAAATCCTTTAGTTCAAACAAGTAATTGGCTTGTTGGTTTTAACTTGTTATTTTTTATTTTAGTTTCAGTAGATGCAGATTTTGCTTTTCTGTAGCCAGCTACTGTGTAAAGAAATATTGTTAAAAGTTTAACCATTTGAGTGGCACAGCTTCCATTGTCTTTTACTTAATTTATGTAATTTTGGCGTTTTTACTATGTGTGTTAACTTTATTTAATGCACCACCTGGACGGTGATTACCTCACACTTCAGGCCACCCGATGGGCATCTCTACAATGGTAGTGCTGGAAAGAAGGATTGCTGCACGAGCTTGGTGTCAGCAGAGATAGGAAAAGGGAGAGCAGACAGAGACCCTGGACAATTCCCAGACTCCCATAAGGCATAGCCAGTAGCCAGATCTCACTGGACCGCAGGGAAGCCAAACTGCTGCACTCAAAGGGTTTGGAAACAGGGGACGGCTAAAAATATGTCAATTATGACTTATATATACAGTATCTCACAAAAGTGAGTACACCCCTCACATTTAGGTAAATATTTTATCTTTTCATGTGACAACACTGAAGAAATGTACACTCTGCTAAAATGTAAAGTAGTAAGTGTACAGCCTGTATAACAGTGTAAATTTGCTGTCCCCTCAAAATAACTCACCACACAGCCATTAATGTCTAAACCGTTGGTAACAAAAGTGAGTACACCCCTAAGTGGAAATGTCCAAATTGGGCCTAAAGTGTCAATATTTTTGTGCCCACCATTATTTTCCAGCACTGCCTTAACCCTCATGGGCATGGGGTTCACCAGAGCTTCACAGGTTGCCACTGGAGTCCTCTTCCACTCCTCCATGACAACATCACGGAGCTGATAGATGTTAGAAACCTTGCGCTCCCCCACCTTCAATTTGAGGATGCCCTACAGATGCTCAATAGGGCTTAGGTCTGGTGACATGCTTGGCCAGTACATCACCTTTACCTTCAGCTTCATTAGCAAGGCAGTGGTCGTTTTGGAGGTGTATTTGGGGTCGTTATCAAGTTGGAATACTGCCCTGCGGCCCAGTCTCCACAGAGAAGAGGGGATCATGCTCTTTTTCAGTATGTCACAGTACATGTTGGCATTCATGGTTCCTCAATTAACTGTAGCTCCCTAGTGCCGGCAGCACTCATGCAGGCCCGACCATGACACTCCCACCGCCATGCTTGACTGTAGGCAAGACACACTTGTATTTGTACTCCTCACCCGGTTGCCGCCACACACGCTTGACACCATCTGAACCAAATACGTTTATCTTGGTCTCAAAGGACCATAGGACATGGTTCAGTAATCCATGTCCTTAGTCTGCTTGTCTTCAGCAAACTGTTTGCAGGCTTTCTTGTGCATCATCTTTAGAAGAGGCTTCCTTCTGGGACGACAGTCACGCAGTGTCAGGATTACTGTTTGATCCAGCACGTAGAACTGTATAGCACGGATGACAAATAAGTACCGAATTACCGGTCCTTAGAATGGCCGGATTTAACATACATAGAATAGTCAAAATACTAGCCGAGGTCAGGGAACACAGAAAGGGACGCAGCAATGAGAAAAGCCAGGAGTCAGGATACCATAATATAGAGAAGTCAATAAACAAAGCCAAAGTCAAAATCCAGGTAGAAAACTAATAACAGGAACGCGCTCTCGGACAACCACAAGGGAAACCACGACAGGGCACTGAGCAGGATGAGAACTGGGCCTAAATACCCCTCCTTTAGTTCTGATAGGCTGTAACCGGCCTTTGACCCCAAAGTCAGTTACCAGGTTTTTATTTGCATAATTGCTGCTCAGCATTAACCCTAGCATTTCAGCATTAAGCGTGAAAAGCGCGGATCTTACGGCCGAAACCCAAGAATGATCAGCAGGACCGTAACCTTTCCAAACAACCAAGTACTGTAAAGTGCCCCGAGAATCCACGATAGAAGATACCTCATACTCCTCCTGACCACCCACCACCACCGGAGGGGGAGGAACACAAGGAACAGTATATCTATTGCAGACAAGAGGTTTGAGTAAGGACACATGAAAAGTGTTGGGAATCCCTAAAGATGCAGGAAGAGCCAGAGAGTAAGACACTGGATTGATCCTACGAAGCACTTTATAGGGACCAAGGAATCTGGGGGCAAACTTCATGCTATGGACCTTAAGCTTGATGTTGCGAGATGACAACCAAACCCGGTCCCCCACTTGGTACACCGGGTTGGCACTCCTACGCTTATCAGCAAAATGTTTGAAGCATTCAGCAGCAGTCCCTAGAGCAGTTTGAACCTTAACCCAGGTATCCCGAATGGAGGCCAGACGCTCATCCAGAGCAGGAATGGCAGTATCAGAAAATACCGCAGGGAGAACCGTAGGATGCCTACCATTATTGACAAAAAATGGACTGTGCCCAGAGGAGTCATGAACAGCATTGTTTCTAGCGAAGTCGGCCCACGGGAGTAGTTCGGACCAATTGTCCTGTGTGCTATTAATAAAACAACGCAAATAAACTTCTAATGACTGGTTAGCCCTCTCAGCTGTACCATTGGTCTGTGGATAGTAGGAGGAGGAGAAGGAGAGATCAATCCCCAATTGTTTACTGAACGCCCTCCAGAACCTAGACACAAACTGAGAACCCCTATCAGACACAATATTGTGAGGGATGCCATGCAAACGGACAATTTCACGTATGAAAATTAGGACCAATTTTTGCGAAGATGGCAACTTCTTGAGAGGAATGAAGTAAGCCATCTTAGAAAATCGGTCTACAATCATGAGAATAGTAGTGAACCCAGCAGAGCTAGGAAGCTCAACAATAAAGTCCATGGATAAGTGGGACCATGGAATCTCAGGAACAGGAAGAGGCTGCAACAGGCCACAAGGAAGTGCATGAGTCACCTTAGAAACTGCACACACAGAACATGCCTGCACATACTCCTTTACATCTTTCCTGAGTGAATCCCACCAAAATGATCTAGTGATCGCGGCAGTGGACTTATTGATGCCCGGGTGTCAGTGGCGTACATACCAGGGTCGCACCGCCCCTGCGACCCGGTATGTACGCTCTGGGCCAGCCTCTTCTCCTGGGGGCCCTGGAGCCGGCCACCTCCGGGCCCCCCGAGGCTGGCCCTGCTTACACCCGGCGGGCAGGCAGGCTGGCCGGTGCGCGAGGGAGCACTTTCCCCTGAGTGCTTCCTCTTCAGCTCCCTCGCGCACCGCACTGATACCGGAGCCGGAAGATGACATCATCTTCCGGCGCCGGTATCAGTACGTGGTGCGCGAGGGAGCTGAAGAGGAAGCACTCAGGGGAGAGTGCTCCCTCGCGCGCCACCAGCCTGCCTGCCCGCCGGGTGAACGCCCCCCCCAGGAGCCCAGCAGCACCACTGGACCCCAGGGAATCCCCTCAGCACTCCAAAAGGTAAGGAGGCTGGGGGGTTTAAATAAATAAAAAAAAATGTGTTAGTGTGTGTGTGTGTGTGTGTTACTCTGAGTGTTAGTGTGTGTGTGTGTTACTGTGAGTGTTAGTGTGTGTGTGTGTGTTACTCTGAGTGTTAGTGTGTGTGTTAGTGTTACTGTGAGTGTTAGTGTGTGTGTGTGTGTTAGTGTTACTCTGAGTGTTAGTGTGTGTGTTAGTGTTACTGTGAGTGTTAGTGTGTGTGTTAGTGCTACTGTGAGTGTTAGTGTGTGTGTGTGTGTGTGTTAGTGTTACTGTGAGTGTTAGTGTTACTGTGAGTGTTAGTGTGTGTGTTAGTGTTACTGTGAGTGTTAGTGTGTGTGTTAGTGTTACTGTGAGTGTGTTACTGTGTGTGTTAGTGTTACTGTGAGTGTTAGCGTGTGTGTTAGTGTTAGTGTCAGTGAGTGTGTGTCTTCTAGTGAGTGTGTTACTGTGTGTGTCTGTTACTGAGTGTGTTTGTGTTAGTGAGTCTGTTTGATGTCTGTTAGTGAGTGTGTGTTTGTCAGTGAGAGTGTATGTTTTGTAAGTGAGTGTGTATGTCTGTCTGTCGCTGAGTGTGTCTCTGTCAGTAAATGTGTGTCTGTTAGCTAGTGTGTATGCGTCTGTTCATGAGAGTGTGTGTGTGTCTTCAGCACTTACCTTTCTCCAGCGCCGGACTCCCTTGGCGCTGGGGATCCCTCCGCCGCTCAGCTCCGAATGTGCATGCACGGCAAGAGCCGTGCGCGCATTCAAACCGCCCATAGGAAAGCATTGCTCAATGCTTTCCTATGGACGTTGTGTCTTAGAATCGCGGAAGCTCCTCTAGCGGCTGTCAGTGAGACAGCCGCTAGAGGCTGGATTAACCCTCAGTGAAACATAGCAGTTTCTCTGAAACTGCTATGCTTTTAGCTGCAGGGTTAAAACTAGAGGGACCTGACACCCAGACCACTTAATTGAGCTGATGTGATCTGGGTGTCTGTAGTGGTCTTTTAACCCCTTAAGGACACATGACATGTGTGACATGTCATGATTCCCTTTTATTACAGAAATTTGGTCCTTAAGGGGTTAAGTGTGTGTGCATCTGCATGCACTGGTGTACATACCGCGGTCGCAGGGGTCGCAACCCTGCAACACCTGCGACCAGGTGCCCGCCGCCATGTGTTGCGGCCCCGGCCTGCGCAGAGTAAGCGTGCGGGGGGGGGCCCACGGATCAATTTTCGCACCGGGGCCCCATAGGTCATGTGTACGCCACTGCCGGGTGTCCAGCAGTTATATTGTCATGGAACACTTTCATGATATTAACCCTTTCACATAAGGGAATGAACAGTTTAGCACACAGTTTACGACTGGGCGCCTGAGGCTGGGCCTCCAGTATGCCAAGCAGTGGAGAGGACATTGAGAGGACAGTAGTAGCAATAATACACTCTGGTGGAATAATAGGAGATGTCACCTGTTCCGGAGCTGACTCATTATCAAATTGCCTGGACAAGGCATCAGCCTTGGTATTTTTAGAACCAGGTCTATAAGTAATGAGGAAGTTAAAACGTGAAAGGAACAGTGACCATCTAGCCTGTCTGGAAGACAAACGTTTGGCATACCCTATATGTGCCAGGTTTTTATGATCAACAGGGGGTCCTTGGAACCCTCCGAAAGATGTTGACACTCCTTGAGGGCAAGAATAATGGCCAACAGTTCTCTATTGCCAATATCGTAGTTGCGCTCAGCAGGAGACATCTTTCTGGAGAAGTAGTCACAAGGATGCAATGGTGTTCCCTGGCTTTCTCTCTGAGCGAGAACAGCCCCTACCCCTGTCTCGGATGCATCAACCTCCAACATAAAAGGTTTACCGGTGTCGGGATGTTTTAGTATGTCCGCAGAGGCAAATCTTTGTTTAAGAGTCTCAAAAGCATTCACAGCCTCTTTGGACCATACCGTGCTACTAACCCCTTTGCGAGTCATGTTAGTGATTGGGGCTATTACAGAAGAAAATCCCTTGAAGAATCTTCTGTAAGAGTTGGCAAAACCAATAAACCTTTGAATGGCTTTTAAACCAGAGGGTAATGGCCAGTGTAGTACAGCCTCTAGTTTTTTAGGATCCATTTGAAATCCCGATGCAGAGATGTTGTAACCCAAAAAGTGGACTTCAGGCTGGTCAAATATGTACTTTTCTAATTTACAATAAAGTTTATTTTTCAACAACGTCTGCAGAATCTGTTTCACATGGGAGTGGTGAGTTTGAAGATCAGGGGAATACACCAAAATATTGTCCAAATAAACCAAGACAAATGAGTACATGAATTCCCTGAGTACATCAGTTATAAAGTCTTGGAATACGGCCGGGGCGTTGCATAACCCAAATGGCATTACCAGATATTCATAGTGTCCACTACGGGTATTAAATACCGTCTTCCACTCATGATTCTCTTTAATTCTAACCAAATTGTAAGCGCTCCTAAGGTCAAGCTTAGTAAATACTTTAGCTCCCTGAAGTCTATCGAACAATTCGGAAATGAGTGGGATAGGGTATGCATTTTGTACAGTGATTTTATTAAGTGCCCTGTAGTCTATGCAAGGGCGTAACTCACCACCCTTTTTCTCAACAAAAAAGATTCCTGCACCAGCTGGTGAGGATGACCTTCTTATGTGCCCTTTGCTCAAGGATTCTTTGATGTATTCCTCCATTATTTTACTCTCCTGGGGAGATAAGGCATAAACTGCCCCCTTAGGTGGCATAGCGCCTGGAAACAGGTTAATGGCACAGTCATATGCTCTGTGGGGAGGCAATACATCGGATTGAGCCTTGTTAAACACCTCCTGAAGTTCTCGGTATTGTATGGGAACTCCAGGAGTTTGGGGAGTGGTAGTGGGAAGGTCAATAGTATCCAATCTCTTTAGTACTGGTTTTATACATCTCCCCATACCCTCTTTACCCCATTCTAATATCTCCCCGTTAGCCCAGTCAATATAGGGATTGTGCTTACTCAGCCACGGAAACCCTAATATGATAGGACATGATGGAGAAGTAATAACCTGAAACGTCATCTCCTCCCTATAGGAGGCCCCAATGGAGATCGTAATAGGGACAGTTTCGTGGGTTATAAGCGGCTGTGTGAGTGGTCTACCATCAATAGCCTCTACAGCTAGTGGCGTAGGTCTCTCCCTGACCAGTATCTCATTACCCCTAATAAACTGGACATCAATAAACTTTCCAGCAGCACCTGAGTCCATTAGGGCACTGCAAGAACGCTTCTTGTTATCAAGGGAAATAGATACCTCAAGGAGGAATCTACTTTTGTTTTTGTTAGAGGACAACTCCATCACACCTAAGATCTGTATTCTTAAGGTTCTTAGGTGCGGAAGTTTTCCGGACGCACTGGACAATTAGTTATCATATGTCCCTTTCTACCGCAATATAGGCATAACCCCATCCCTTCTCCTATACTGTTTTTCGGCCTCCGATAGTCTAGTGACCCCCAACTGCATAGGTTCAGGTTCGGACTGTACAGGGAGGTTAGAAAAAACAGGTTTAGAGAATTAAGGTGCTTGGGACATAGCCGTACGTCTGGTCTTGCTTCTGGTGACTTCTCTGAGTCTTAACCTATTATCAATATGCATGACAAACGTAATAAATTTGTTAAGACTCTTAGGTAATTCTTTAGCGGCTATCTCATCTAGTATAGTCTCTGAGAGACCCTTTTTGAATGCTGAGATTAACCCATTGTTAGTCCAGTCTATCTCGGAAGCTAAGGTACGGAATTCAATAGCATAATCCGAGATAGACCGGTTACCTTGTCTGATGTGCATTAGGGCAGTGGAGGCGTCATCCTCTCTACCCAAAGGCTCAAACGTGAGCTTGAATTCGGCAAGGAATTCCTGGTAATTATGAGCTATGCTCCGATTACTCTCTCACAATGGATTAGCCCAGGCAAGGGCCTTGCCCTTTAATTGATTCATTAGATAACCAATTTTTGCTCTGTCCGTGGGGAACGACCCCAGGTCTCAAAATGGTACTCCATCTGATTAAGAAAACCCCTGCATTCCTGGATATTGCCATCAAACTGTAGGGATGGCGATAAGGAGATGCTAGGAGTCCTACTAACAGTGGGTGGAGGTACACAGGGTAGAGGTGCTATAGGAGGAGACGCTGCAGCTGCAGATGCACCGTTCTAGCGAGAAGCATACTGAAAGCCTGAGAGAATTGATCCATGCGGTGATCATTCTCCTCTAATTTCCTCTCGCAAGCAGCTATGTGCTGACACAGGATCTGTGGCCATGTCGTAATGTCAGGATTACTGTTTGATCCAGCACGTAGAACTGTATAGCACGTATGACAAATAAGTAACGTACTACCGGTCCTTAGAATGGCCGGATTTAACGTACATAGAATAGTCAAAATACTAGCCGAGGTCAGGGAACACAGAAAGGGATGCAGCAATGAGGAAAGCCAGGAGTCAGGATACCAGAATATAGAGAAGTCAATAAACAAAGCCAAAGTCAAAAACCAGGTAGAAAACTAATAACAGGAACGCGCTCTCGGACAACCACAAGGGAAATCACAACAGGGCACTGAGCAGGATGAGAACTGGGCCTAAATACCCCTCCTTTAGTACTGATAGGCTGTAACCGGCCTTTGACCCCAAAGTCAGTTACAAGGTTTCATTTGCATAATTGCTGCTCAGCATTAACCCTTCTGTGGATTAGGTTGCTGCTCGGCACAACTTTTCCTGTGTGGACAGTAAATGTCATTAACCACATTTCTATAAGCGGATGAATACGTGACACGCAGACCAATTTGATGCAGTGTGACAGGATGACCCCCCGCCACCCCCTTTATACTCTGCAGCAATGCTGGCAGCACTCATACGTCTATTTCCTAAAGACAACCTCTGGATATGACGCTGAGCATGTACACTCAACTTCTTTGCTGCAGCTCAGTTTCAGGGTCTTGGCAATCTTCTTATAGCCTAGGCCATCTTTATGTAGAGCAACATTTCCTTTTTTCAGATCCCCAGAGAGTTTGTTTCCATGAGGTGCCATGGTGAACTTCCAGTGACCAGTATGAGAGAGTGTGAGAGCGATAACACCAAATTTAACACACCTGCTCCCCATTGACACCTGAGACCTTGTAACACTAACGAGTCACATGACAACGGGGAGGAAAAAATGGTTAATTGGGCACAATTTGTACATTTCCACTTGGGGGTGTACTCACTTTTGTTGCCAACGATTTATATATTAATGGCTGTGTCTTGAGTTATTTTGAGGGGACAGCATATTTACACTGTTATACAGGTTTACACTTAATACTTTACATTATAGCAGAGTGTCATTTCTTCAGTGTTGTCACATAAACAGATATAATAAAATATTTACAAAAAAGTGAAGGGTGTACTCATTTTTGTGAGATACTGCATGTGTGTGCAAGTGTGTGTATCTCTGTGTAAGTGTGTATTTGTATATGTATATAAGTTTGTGTATGTGTATATCTGTGTATGTCAGTATGTGGGTTTTATCTATGCTTGTGTGGCAGTGTATATTTGTTTGTATGTGTGTGTGTATATCTGTGTTTGTCGTTATGTGGGTGTATCGGTGTTTGTGTGGCAGTTATAAGTGTCAGTGTGTGTATATTTGTATCAGTTTGTGTGTGAATATCTGTGTATGCATTGCAGTGTATGTGTATACACTGTGTATATGTACATCTGAGCATTAAAACACCAACACTACACTCTGACAAACCACTGCATTCAAACACCAACACTGCATACAAATATACCCTGGGAATCAAACAGCAACACCACTTAAAAACATGTCCCAACAATCAAATGGAAACACTTCACACTAACACAACCCTTGTATTCAAATATCAACATTATATATATATATATATATATATATATATATATATATATATATATATATATATATTTGTGTGAAGGGCTCATGATGGCAAAGAGAAATAAGACCTAATAAGTGTAGGATGGTATAAAAGTAGCAAGTCGGTTGTGGTGTGCCGAAACCGACGATGAGGTAGGCCTGAAAATAAAGAGGGCCCACCAAGAAGAAATGTAAGAAAAAGGAGTTGATAAAGAGGTGTGGGTGGGAGGGTGATGCAACGCTGACCTCGAAGGTATGGAGCCAGGTAAGGGGTGTCCCTTAAGTAGGGAAGGGGTGTGTCATACGCCCCTCCCACAAACACAGGCCAAAAGGCCTTACTACTTGTGTGAAGGGCTCATGATGGCAAAGAGAAATAAGACCTAATAAGTGTAGGATGGTATAAAAGTAGCAAGTCGGTTGTGGTGTGCCGAAACCGACGATGAGGTAGGCCTGAAAATAAAGAGGGCAAAAATAGAAATTTCAATATTTAATACAAACTACCAATATACATACTTTTAACAAGACATGTTCTGAAACACAAAAATGCACCCTGATATTCAAATACCAACACTTATAATTGCTGTATACAAACATCAACAATACACACCTACATTCACACACCTACACTATTCAGAAACATGCTTACATTCAAACACACTGACTCTGCTCACAAACACAGCCCTGCAAGGATGGGCATTTTTTACATCTCCAGCTGGCAAAGTATCTTAGAAGTAGTAGAACAGTTGGGGATATATATATATATGTGTGTGTGTGTGTGTTTGCCTGTACACACCACCAATTTTTATATATATATGTTTTGACCCCCCTTGTGCTAGAGGGGAGCTCTAAAAGTTATTTGGTTCTTTGTGCTGGTATCTGTGGTGAACCTATATTAGTTCCAATACTGGCACTAGCACAAATTATAGACAGTTATTAGAGGACAAAAGAGATTTAATTTGATGTGGCATATATAAATTGGTTATTAAATCTTAAAATTAGAATTACAATTATTAATACTATTAATTAATTAAAAAAAGGGAAATAAAATATTGTCCTTAGTTTTGGTGATAATAATGTGTAGATAGTTAGTACAGTTTAACAAAAGTGATTAAAAATAAATGATTAATTACACATCATATGTGTAGGATTTCAGTAATTTTTTTTGACAGTCACAGCAGGGTCCTATTTCCCATTAAGCAGATTAGGCATCTACCTACAGTAGAGGGTGCCTGTTTTCCGCACTATAATGTATAAATATATATAAATGTATAAATTAAGAAAGTTTCTTGGTTGTATATGGGTTGCATATTTTCAAGTTAAATTGAAAATTGAATACAGTGTTTCTTGCAGAAGCAGTTTTTTATTTTTTATTAATTTCAGCAAAACAGCAATTTGTTCAAATTCGGGTGATCAGACAAAATCCTTATATCTGAGCACATGCCAGAATCACGGGGAGATATTCAGTCCTTGATTTAGAGTGCCATTCCTGACAATGGAACAAGAGGGAGATGGAAAGTAGAAGAGGCTGTTTAGTTTTCCTTGATGGTCAAGTGGTTGTCCTAATCATTGAGGTGGATGTCCTGTCCAATTAAGGGGTAGCAAAAAAAAGATGAATGATGGTTAGGGGACAGACAATAATTTTATTCACTGATCAAGTGACAACAGACCCATAGAGGAAAAAAGGAAGATCAGTAAAACTGTCTATACTTCCGAATTGGATTTTCCAGACACTTTAACTGCCCAAATTGAGGGAGACAAACCAACAGAAATACAGTTTTTACCCTTGCTTTGCCTTTGTTTTGAGTAAATCCTGCAATTACCGGCCCATTTTGCAACCAAAACACCTTTTACACATATACCAAATATATTGTAATGAGAAAAACAAACTTACCAACATCAGTGTCACATACTAATACTATGAAAAAAATTAGAGAAATTGGGGGAAGAGGTTCTCTTCCCCAATCTCCCATCAGCAGGAGTACCATGGCTTCTAAAACTTGGAACACCTCAACCATGAGGACACTACCATCGTTGCTGAAATTAACCACTATTAGTAGTATTCAGCCTCAGGACCATGATTAGCAGCATTACATCCACTTCACCACCTACAGGACAATTGTTTTATTGTCAGTATTTTTATGTTGAAACAAATTGCGCTGCCACTTCAACTGGCACTGCATCCATATCTATCACAGCTAGTTCAAGCGTTATACCTTTTTGGTGCCCCCCAAGAAGTAACTTAAGGAGATTGCAGCACAGCCTACTTTGAGGGGTCATCAGAGTCACTCTTTAGTTAGGACTTAGCACAGTGTACAAAAGCAGTTTCTCCATTGTCTGTTGGTAGTGTTGATAGTGACAAATTAGAAGATGAGAATGATAATTTCTGCATTACTGACAAAATAGCACCTCTGGCAAAAAAACTACTCAACTATGAGTATAACAAACCAAAGGAGTTATAATATGATAGTATAGAGTGCACAGACATCAGCACAGCACAGATAGTGTGAACTAACCACCTGCATCTTCTCGTCCATCTCCAGGTCCATTTTTGTCTACTATATAATCTCCTCACTCACAGGGACAGTTGTAACATTAGCTGCCCCTGCAACCAATGGCACAAACAGCTCACCTACTGTCAATGTTACCATCACCGCCACCACTGCAACTACCACCACCAGCAACAACATCCCCATTAACATTTCCATTAGCATTATTCAACCAAATTCATGGTGTGGACTTATTATTCATGCTACAAAAACAAAGTTTGGGACCACTGTGGCTCTCTCCAAAAGCAGAACATGAACTTATTTTTCCTGACCACCTAAGAATTGCCAAAGTGGTTTGGAAGAAACACATTTTTTCACCCTGCACAAGTCTAATTTTTCCCTTTTAAGAGCTTCGTAGAGCTGCACCAACACATACCATAATATAGAAAAAACTGTTTCCATATTCATTCTGTAATCATAGAAGAGCAGATTTTGTTAATGATACAATATCGGTCCCAAGTGATAGATATTTGTTTGAGCAAGCTTATGAATGTTTGCAAGTATGTTATTGCATTTGCTCTATCCATACTTAAATTATGAAATTCATATGTTGAACACTAAACAGAACCAAGTAAACATTTAATTAAAAACAAAGTAATTACATTTTCCCAGAAGACTTGATGTTCGATTCAGTTTTATTTATTACATTTTGACAACAATGATGTCCAATTTTACTTATGACAATAATGAAGCATTCAGTTACCTACAGCTAAAATATTACAATGTCTCTTATATCATAAAGATTTAATTCAGCATGTGAGGGCAGAAAAGACATAGTTTGTGGATATCTCTAATTAACATGTTATTAAGTAATTAACTTTATGTATCACTGAGAAATGTGCTAATTATTAATCTGACAACCTGGTGTGTTTATGGCACGCCTTGATGAGAGATCAACACACCTGTCGTAAATGATAAAGTGATAAAGAGATTTCAATTTTAGCAGTTTAATTACAACTAAATATTGCCTTAAATTGCATTCTTTATGTTCCTTAATTTTGAAATTTCAGAATTCTTATTTCACCAAAAAAACTAACAACAAACAAATCAAAACTTATGTTACTGTAAAAATATTTCTGATGAATATATCACTAATTAGTGTTGTTAATTAACATGCTGTTATCGAATTGATCTTGCTCTGTGAATCTCTAGTATATTAAATGGAATGGGTATCATCAGGATATCATGTATATGGGGGACCTGCCAATTTGCTCATGGGCAAAATGGGTTCTACACACAGAAAAGCATGATCAATAGAACATTGAAAAGAATAAGCATGGCACTTAGATTCACTGCATTTCGCTGAACTATATGACACCATCATATATCAAAAAGGATGTGATAACATAATTGAACAATATATTTTGGGTTTCAGACCAGAGACATGCTCAAGCACAGATTAATCTGCCTTAAAATAATACAGATGCAATTTATTTATATGTTTACATGAAAAGATTTTATTATGGCACTAGTTCAAAGCTTCATATGTTCCTCTTCTACCACTTCTTTTTTTTTTACATATCATTTCATTTTCTTCTTATGTCACTACATGTTTCACAATAACAAAATAGAAGGAAAGTCGAGGCACTCCAAGGTACAAATCAGGCAATTTTATTGAACCCACTCCATCGCAACGTTTCGACCTACACGGTCTTTGTCAAGCTTGACAAAGACCGTGTAGGTCGAAACGTTGCGATGGAGTGGGTTCAATAAAATTGCCTGATTTGTACCTTGGAGTGCCTCGACTTTCCTTCTATTTTGTTATTCAGCATTTTGGTCTCTGGTACTGAGACTGTCTGAGTTGCACCCAGCTACATACTGCTTAAAGGGATAGAGTGCAGTTCCACACCCTACCATAACTACATGTTTCACAGTCAATACTTAAGTTTATATACATTGTATTATTTTAAATAACTATTACTGCATATTCACACAAATAAATATATACATACAATGACATTAACACATATTTCTAGATCAGTGATAGTTTGTTCAACACACACAAACCGTGTGTGTGTGTGTATAAGTGTGTATGTTTGTGTGTGTTGTACAAAATACCACATTGATCTAGAAATATGTGTGTATGTCACTGTATGTATGTATATATATATACATATATATATGTTTATTTGTGTGAATATACAGTGATAGTTATTTAGAAAAATACAATGTATACAAACTTGAGTATTGATTGTGAAACGTAGTGAGATAAGAAGAAAATAAGTTCACAAATAGAATTCCCAGGGAATCTATAGAAGAAAGCAACTTGATTTTATGCAGACAATACAAAATTGTCTGCAATACTGTACAGCTAGTGGTAGTGGTTATGGTGTAAGTAACCTATTGTGTAATAGTTGCTATGCATTTGTTTCGCGTTCCACTTTTTGGAGGTTTAGTTGTTGTCTAATCTGTAGACAGTTCTCTATCTTGCGGCAGGAGATTGTATTTTTGAAGTCTGAGATTTGTAAACTATCTGGTAAACAAACTCAGGCTGGAACTGCTGCAAAGCCACTGTCACAGAGACATACTAGGAATGGCAGATGGATTACTGTAGGATCTGGTAGACTTAGAATTGTGGATAAAAGGCATATTGCACAGTCTGTTGTTCTACATAATTCATTTTCTGCACTTTCAGAGTGTAATGGTGTCATGGAGACAGGCACTGAGGCTAGTGGTGTTGTGCAGAGAGGCACTGAGGCTAGTGGTGTTGTGCAGAGAGGCACTGAGGCTAGTGGTGTTGTGCAGAGAGGCACTGAGGCTAGTGGTGTTGTGCAGAGAGGCACTGAGGCTAGTGGTGTTGTGCAGAGAGGCACTGAGGCTAGTGGTGTTGTGCAGAGAGGCACTGAGGCTAGTGGTGTTGTGCAGAGAGGCACTGAGGCTAGTGGTGTTGTGCAGAGAGGCACTGAGGCTAGTGGTGTTGTGCAGAGAGGCACTGAGGCTAGTGGTGTTGTGCAGAGAGGCTTGAAGACTATGATGAGGCCTAATAGAAAGCAGTTGTTGTTGGGGGATTCCATCATAAGAGGTGTGGAGATGGACAATGGTGGTCTTGTGAGGTGTCTTCCCGGAGCTACTGCGCACAGAGACAGGAGACGTATCTGTAATATTGTTAAGCAAGCAAAGCAGGAAGGTGAATTGGATGTACTTGTCCATTTAGGGACAAATGACTTGACTTGCAATGAGGTTTCAGAGGTTAAGGAAGTTTTTAGTGTTTTTGCCAATGATATACGGCAGGTTGCTTCCTCACTGTCATTCTCTGAAGTTCTGCCTGTGCATAACACTCAGAATGACAGGCGGATGCGTATTAGGGACTTTAACTTGTGGCTTGGTGAATGGTGTCGGGAGCAAGGATTTGGCTTTATTGCTCATGGTAGCTCTGTTTGGAATGGAAATAAACTGTACAAAAAAGATGGTTTGCATCTTTCTCAAAAGGGAACAAATGTTCTCAGTGAGCAGTTCAGAGGTTTTGCTAAGATGTATTTAAACTAGGAGGGGGGGCAAAAGGGTGATAAAACATCAATCCAATTGTCCCCCAAAACAAGGACAGAAGGTGCCTGTAGCAAGTGTGTTAAAAAATGATAAGCTTAGAGTCATGTCTACAAATGCTCGCAGTTTAGGGAATAAGATCCATGAACTTGTGGCAATAATGGCAACTGATAGTGTAGATTTAGTCGCTGTTACTGAGACATGGTATAATGAAAAAAAATGACTGGGACATAGCAATACCAGGGTACTCTTTATATAGAAAAGACAGGGAAGGCAAGAAAGGGGGAGGGGTGGCCCTGTATGTGAAGGATAGCATAAAATCTAGCCTAATAAAGGTTAGTGAGACGAACATAGAGTCCATTTGGGTTACGTTAGAATTTGGTAATCACACAGTAGTTCGTGTAGGTGTGATTTATAGGCCCCCAGGACAAATTGAAGAGTTAGATAATCTACTAGTTGAAGAAATAGCTAAAATGACAATGAAGGGGGAAGTTATCACCATGGGTGACTTTAATCTTCCTGATGTGAATTGGAAAACAAAAATAGCTACTTGTGCCAGAAGCACACATATTCTAAACTCCCTACTGGGATTGTCTCTAAAACAAGTCGTTGAGGAGCCAACTCGTAAAGAGGTCATACTAGATTTAGTGTTAACAAATGGAGATTTGGTATCAGATATTACTGTAGGTGAAAGTTTAGGATCCAGTGATCATCAGTCAGTGTGGTTTAATATAAGAACAGTGACTGAGTCACACCACACAAAAACAAAAGTTTTAGACTTTAGAAAAACAGACTTTTCTAAAATTAGAATAAGTGTAAAGGAGTCATTATCAGACTGGAGCAACTTAAATGGAGTCCAAAATAAATGGGATTATTTAAAAGCTGCACTACTGAAGGCAACAGAAAATTGCATTAGGCTTGTCAGTAAAAGCAAAAAATTCAAGAAACCACTGTGGTACTCCGCAGATGTGGCCAAAATAGTAAAAAACTAAAAGTTAGCATTTAGTAATTATAAAAAAACCCAGAGTGAGGAAGACAGAATGACCTATAAGATTAGGCAGAAAGAGGCTAAGCAAGTTATAAGAGCTTCCAAATCACACACAGAAGAGAAAATAGCACAGTCAGTAAAAAAGGGGGACAAAACTTTTTTTAGATACATAAATGAGAAAAGAAAAGTAAAACAAGGATTAGTTAGATTAAAAACAAAAGAAGGAAGGTATGTAGATGAGGATAAAGGTCTAGCTGACTGCCTCAATGAATATTTTTGTTCGGTATTTACAGCTGAAAATGAAGGAAAGGGACCTCTGTTAAAAAAAAGGATAAATGAGTCATTTATTACACGTGAGTTTACAGAGGAAGAGGTTCTATTTCAGCTGTCAAAAGTAAAGACAAATAAGTCAATGGGACCTGATGGAATACACCCTGATGGAATACACCCAAGAGCTTAGTGGTGTACTGGCAAAACCATTAACAGATTTATTTAACCAATCATTGTTAACAGGAGTAGTCCCAGAAGATTGGAAGTTAGTGAATGTTGTGCCCATTCACAAGAAAGGTAATAGGGAGGAGTCGGGCAACTATAGGCCAGTAAGCCTTACTTCAGTAGTGGGGAAAGTGATGGAAACCATGTTAAAGGATAGGATTGTTGAACATCTAAAAACACATGGATTTCAAGATCAGAGACAACATGGGTTTACTTCAGGGAGATCATGCCAAACTAATCTTATTGATTTTTTTGATTGGGTAACTAAAATTATAGATAAGGGTGGTGCAGTAGACATTGCTTACCTAGATTTCAGTAAGGCTTTTGACACTGTTGCACATAGAAGGCTTATCAATAAACTGCAATCTTTGAGTTTGGATTCCAATATTGTTGAATGGGTAAGGCAGTGGCTGAGTGACAGGCAACAGAGGGTTGTAGTCAATGGAGTATATTCGAAGCTTGGGCTTGTCACCAGTGGGGTACCTCAGGGATCTGTACTTGGACCCATTCTCTTTAATATTTTTATTAGTGATATTGCAGAAGGTCTTGATGGTAAGGTGTGTCTTTTTGCGGATGATACTAAGATATGTAACAGGGTTGATGTTCCAGGAGGGATAAGCCAAATGGCAAATGATTTAGGTAAACTAGAAAAATGGTCAGACTTGTGGCAACTGACATTTAATGTGGATAAGTGCAAGATAATGCATCTTGGACGTAAAAACCCAAGGGCAGAGTACCGAATATTTGATAGAGTCCTAACCTCAACATCTGAGGAAAGGGATTTAGGGATGATTATTTCTGAGGACTTAAAGGTAGGCAGACAATGTAATAGAGCAGCAGGAAATGCTAGCAGAATGCTTGGTTGTATAGGGAGAGGTATTAGCAGTAGAAAGAGGGAAGTGCTCATGCCATTGTACAGAACACTGGTGAGACCTCACTTGGAGTACTGTACACAGTACTGGAGACCATATCTTCAGAAGGATATTGATACCTTAGAGAGAGTTCAAAGAAGGGCTACTAAACTTGTTCATGGATTGCAGGATAAAACTTACCAGGAAAGGTTAAAGGATCTTAACATGTATAGCTTGGAGGAAAGACGAGACAGGGGGGATATGATAGAAACATTTAAATACATAAAGGGAATCAACACAGTAAAGGAGGAGACTATATTTAAAAGAAGAAAAACTACCACAACCAGAGGACATAGTCTAAAATTAGAAGGACAAAGGTTTAAAAATAATATCAGGAAGTATTACTTTACTGAGAGGGTAGTGGATGCATGGAATAGCCTTCCAGCTGAAGTGGTAGAGGTTAACACAGTAAAGGAGTTTAAGCATGCGTGGGATAGGCATAAGGCTATCCTAACTATAAGATAATGCCAGGGACTAATGAAAGTATTTAGAAAACTGGGCAGACTAGATGGGCCGAATGGTTCTTATCTGCCGTCACATTCTATGTTTCTATGTTTCTATGTTTCTATGTTTCATTTGTCTAAGCATCTGGACAAAAAAAGGAAGAACCCCCACCACCACCAAAAAATAGAAACTGAATAGGGATGTACTGATTGGCTTAGAGAGTCAGCTGACCAATCATAGTCTAGCCAATCAGCTGCGCCCCTGCCCAGCGGAACTCTGCGCTCCTGTAGCTAAGATTCAGAAGCCAGATGCTGCCTGAGTGACCTGGAGATCAGCGCTGGAAGCAACCTTTGGGGTTGAACTGTTTGAGAATAGTTGTGCCCATAAGGTAAGAGTGTGCCCAGGGTTTATAAAAAGGAGGATAAAACTTGGAGTTTAGGATGAGAATACTTTTGTTTTATTATTAAAGAAGTTGATACAGGATGTGGGCCATGGGGCCTCAACAGCTCTTTGCCTGCTCTGTGTTATAAGTTATGCTCCAATTCCATGTTGTTAAGAAGAAGGGGTGGACCATGCTCCCTTTCTAGAATTACCCTCTCAGCACATTACAAACACTATGAAGAAATAGGGGGGACCATACATCAGAACCTCCTTATTTTGGATTTATTGTCACAGTGACTCATAATTGATGTGAAATAATAATCTATGTGCAGAAAAAAATAATGGTTACTGCTGGTTTTAGTCAAAAACTATATGTTTACTGTGAAAAGATGACAGTCAACTTGAAAAGTTATGACCAAAACAAGCTAGTTATATTCCAGCTACTTTTGCCCTTCACATGTTAAGGCAAAACCTTTACCTATCACAGTAGTAAACAATATATTAATATGAATAACCAAATGGCACTCATTTTGAGTACATGCTTGAAAGTCACAGTTTTAAATAAAAAAAAATCATCTGTAAAAAGTGGTTTTAAAAAACTATAATCATCATCTATAATTTTACCTGCACAGTTAAATGTGTAATGTTTCAATTAATATACTATATACCCATAAAAAAATGAAATGTACAATATTGTCTTTAAAGCTGAATTGTTTCATACAATGTAAACATTTTAAAAGTATTTGATTTGCTATTGAAAACTTCCACAAAAACACCAAAAGAGATATTTTATTGTGTTACCTACCGTGCTAGTTTTATACGTCCTGTCCTTCTTTTCGATAATAGAAAGCTCTTGGCCACTGAGTAAAATCAAAGCACAGTACTTGATCATGATAACCCCAGCTTGTCAAGGACAGATACATCGCTCATGGCTCCTCTCTCAAACAGTGGGAAATGAATCTGGAACAAAAACACATTAATTCATTTTAATTGAAAAATAGTCAACTTTATACCTTTTTATACATTACTACTTAATCAGTGGTCTCCTTGTCGTCAAATACATTGTGAATGACGAATGGATGTCTCTTGTGGTGTTGTCAAACACAAAAGGTCAGCGAGGAAAGTTACAATAGTTATTAGGTTAAATATACCCCTCAGAGCAATGGTGGTACGGCTATTAGAGGAGAACTAAAGTAAGCTGCTATATAAGAGTAGAGAAAATACTAGAATCAGGGATAAGCAACCTTCGGCACACCAGATGTTGTGGACTACATCCCCCATAATGCTCTTACAGTCATTATGCTGGCAAAGCATCGTGGGAGGTGTAGTCCAACACATCTGCAGTGCCGAAGGTTGCCTATGCCTGGACTAGATGATGCTTAGAGATGGAGCATGGTATAATATAGAATTGTAAGGTAAGACTAGAATTAATTGTATCCTTTCATTTTTGGTGCACTTAACATATAAGAATTCAAATGAGGCTGTAAATCAACACAATAAGATATTATGGATCTATTACAATAAAAATTTGCAAATGCACAGACATTTCATGTTTTAAAACTAAAAAATATAGCTTCCCCTCAGTACATTGTTACAATAAATTTAAAAGGAACTGCATTTAATGAAAACAGTGTCTAATTTTCATTACTGAATTTACAACAGATGTGTAATCTGTACAATGGAATACAGGCACTAGAACATTTTTCCTATATACTACTGAATATATGCATTCAGAGCTATTAAAATGTCTATTTCTATTGCATTATAATAACTGTGTGTTCCTAATTAAGTGGATAAAGTAAACTATATGTGCTTTGGGAAGGTAGGAGAGATTTATTAAAGTTAATATGTGCTATTGCTAAATGTAATGTGCTAAATGTTGAGAGATATTCTCTTGGTTTCATTTGTGGTTGGTACTATTTATTACGGCCTCATAGTATCTGTTTTCTTTTAACTTTTTCTTTCTTTTTTTAACAAGAAAAAGTGGAATTTTAAACATCCTGTGCAAAAATAACAGGATATATTTCTCCTTGCATTTTAGCTCCCTTCAGAATGTATGCTCCAGAAAAACAACCTCCACAAGTATTGTTAACAAAAAGGGGCACACAGATTAAACTAATTTCGCTGCACATCTTCTCACAGATTTTGTCAAATATGTTCAGGTTGACTTTTGCAAGGGTATATTTTGGACTAATAGTTCTGGTATTTATAAGGATAGTGCTTCTTTTTATTATTATTTATTATCCTTAATAATATGGAGTAAATCCTTATTCTCTAATAAACAGTTAGCTTTGTTGCACATGCGTTGATCATGAATTCCACAGTGGTACGCATCTTTCATTAATCAGCTGCTCCCCTTTCACCTGTGCTCCAAACCTGCACCCAACACTGGAAGTGGACTCATTCAGTAAGAATGTGCTTCACTATGGAAAGCAAGATCATTACAAAGACAAATATCTCAGCTTTTGTTGGGATAAAAAAATGGACTAGATATAAATGCAATAACCTGTGTCTCAAGTGTTAACATTATGTTAAAAACAAACAAACAAAAAAACACAGAAACATAACATAATATACAAATATCAAATGTGTTAAATATTCTATGAAAGTTAAACATGATCTTGAAAAAAGTAAATGATAAAAAGGAAACTGTTTATTACATGTACATGTAATGGAAGAAGGGCTATATTTAAATTATCAATGATCTTTTGTAGAAAAAAACAATCAAACTGAACCCTTGAGAAAGTCCACCATGTTATTGGGTGAAATACAGTTTTCTAGGAGGTTTCCTTTGTGAGTGTCTTTTTGTATTCATATGTTATAATACATTATTGATACATTTTACACTATGAAGATATTTTTCTCTCTTCTGTATATGCTATCACAGGATTGATCTACTAAGTAAAATTTGCCCTGTAGTAAAACACCCACAATATGATTTTATTTTCCAATGATCTGCAGCAGTGGCGGAACTACTGTAGGTTGCAGCCGGTGTAATGCACCGGGGCTGCATGGTGGGGGGGGACCATCAGGTGGCCTATGCACTTAGGGCCACCAGATGGGTTTTGCTAAACAGACTCGTTAAGGTGATGCAACCCTTTTAGTGCACGACCGGCAATATTGCCCAGCTGGAAGGAATTGACAGCTGGTCATTTCCTCCCATAAAGAGAGGGAGAGTGCCATGTATGTATGTATGTATGTGCATATATCTCAGCAATTAAAAAACAACACAACATTACAAAAACACACCTCCTGCAAACTCAAACATTACATGCAAACATAACCCTGAATTCAAACTCCAAAATTATATACAAATCCACCCCTTCACTTAAAAACTAATACTACACACAAATGTGCATACACATTTCAAAGCCAACATTACATCCAAATACACCCCTGCAATCAAACGAAAACATTACATTGCATACAAACACACCCCTGTATTAAAATACAAAAAAATATATACAAACAGCCCTTCATTCAGACACCAACAATACACACAAAAGCACACTTGCATTTAAAACCAACACTACAAACACACCTGCATTCAAATGCACTTCACACCACTGCAGTACACCACTGCATTCCAGTAACAACAGTACATACAAATACACCACTACATGCACACACATACTCTATATAAAAAAACATGTTTACATTCAAATGTACAAACACTGCTCACAAATACAACCATGCAAAGGTGGGAAAATGGTAAATCCTCAACTAGCATAGTATGGTGAAAGTTGTACGACAGATGGGGATCTATCTTTTCACCATTATTGTGCTGGAGAGGGGTCCAAAAATGTTTCTTGCAATGGGGCCCTCTCATCTGCAGTGATTTTAGTTCAAAATGGGCACCCTTTCTTAGTGACAATTGTAGCACCTGTTTATGTTGCATGTTTCCTGCAATTCCATGGATGGTGATTAAACAATCTGCCCACTTCCTAAATGCACCCTGCAAACATGACATTAATTAAAAAAAAAGAGGAAACGGATGCAATTTCCAGACAACCCTTCTTACTGTCCTCTATTATGCTTTAAATGTTATGATACTGTATGTGTTCTGCCATTTTAGGTAGAAACTATTTAATTGAGGTTTTTATCGGTAGTTGTGAATGCCTCATACTTTTTTTAAAATAAACATCCCACAACCTGCACACCCCAAACCTCTCCACCATAGCTTGCTCTTAAGTTTAAATATAGTGTTATATTAGCCTATTACTCAAACCCTATAATTTATGTGTTTTATTCCCCATCTAAAGAATTGATATAGACCTGCCCTGTTGTTTATCCATTTTAATATGTATTTTCTGTCTTCATACACATTTGGCTGATTTGTGTTTATATAACTGATTATATGTTTTTTTTAATGTTTTATATTCTCACTTTTTCGAATTAATTAAGAAAATGTTGTATGGGCCCTGCATTATAAAATTAACATTATCAAAATTGCATTAACATGCATCAAAGCATGACCGTTTAGTACTTTTGCGATGAAGGCTGCAATGATTGAATAATAAAATGAACTGTATGAGTGTATTTATGTCTTAATTATTGCTGTTAATAGTCTTTGTACATACTGTTCTTTGATATGCATTAATTAAAAAAAAAAGGCTAATTGAGAAGCCTTTTTTCTATATTAAACATTTGTATGCATGGCTCATGTGCCATAAACATCCTTTTTGTCAAGTACTTGTTAAGAATTTTTAAACACATTTGCTACAGAAAAATGTATAGAGGCAGACTAATTACTGTACTTTAAACATATAACATTGTACATTGAAGAAAACACAAATGCTTCCAACATTTTAATAGTCTGTAGTTCAAAGAAGGTTCAAAGAATTAAGGCATTAAAGTGACAACAGGGAGTGCTTTAACTGGCCATTATTACATGCCTTTGGTATATGGGGAGGCAGTAGGCCAAATGCTTAATTGAGAAGACTTTCATGACCATTAAAAACAAAATTGTAGAGACTATTAATGTACCTCTAATTATATTGTTCTTTTATCGGGACAATAACTTGGAGATTTCTGAGAACATATTTTAAATAGAAATATGAACTGATGAAGTGAAATGCATAAAATGAAAGGGCAACTAAAGGTTTGATTTTACCCTCTTGTTTTAATACTGGTATATTATATCGATAATATGCTAACCCAGTTTTTCCCAGGCTCCACTGATTAGTAAATGGGAACATTTTTGAACTTTTGTCATGCATTTGTTTTATCATAATTTCACACTTTCCATGTTAGTTCATCCAAACATAGATTAGAGCAGGCATGGGCAACCTTCGGCACTGCAGATGTTTTGGACTACATCTCCCATGATGCTCTGCCACCATTATGGGTGTACGAGCATTATGGGGGATGTAGTCCACAACATCTAGAGTGCCAAAGGTTGCCTATCCCTGGATTAGAGGTTTGTCGTGGATTCTGCTTAAAACTATTTCTATACATCTAGTGAAGGTATAATACATTTCAAAATAAGTCTAGGATTCTCACCAATATTTACAGTTATAGATTACATAATATAACGAGAATATACTGTTTTCATTCTTAACATGTTGCATACTAGCACAGTAATTTTAACAGTGGCCACCAAATCCAAAATGTCTTCACTAAAGTACACATTTGCAGAAACTAGATTCCACAAACTAATTACTATTTCACACTATATAAATAAGCATTTTTTATCATCGATCACTGCCAATAATTCTGGTTTTATTTTTATTTTTAGTGTTTTTCACATGCACCTATACCAGTAGAGTTTCACTGTGTATATGGTAATCCTGATAATGGCTAGTGCTGAAAAGACATTAGGGGTTCAGTTACATTTGCTGAATATAGAAATACCCATAATCACAGTTTTCCATTTTTGGATGCATGAAGCTGTATGTTCAGATTATAGATAGTTGTCTAACACAATTCAGACTTGCAATCATGGCAGACTGTCATATTTATATCAGTTGTAAGGATTTAAAGGTAAAAGGCGATGGAATGCACTGTAGGATTACCAAAATTCTGGATTACCAGAATTCTACACCAAGATTTTATGTTCATTTTGATACAGACCTCAGAACTGCTCGCCAACCAACCTTTCTTAAATCTTAAATCAGACTGACATTTTGTCACTTGACCACATACATGATTATTACTATCTGCTTCTCCCTCTATTAAATTTAATTAGTCTTTTGGTATAAGAAATGGGACTGTATACTTGATGATGTGTACTCCTAACAATAATAGTAACTTTAACCCCTTAAGGACCGGACTTTTTTTGCGATGTTGTACATTTGCGACCAGGCATCTTTTTGACACTTTTGTGGTGTTTGTGTTTAGCTGTAATTTTCCGCTCTCTCATTTACTGTTCCCATACAAATTATATATTGTTTTTTTCAGGACAAAAGGGGCTTTCTTTACATACCATTATTTATATAATCTCATGTAATTTAATTTAAAAAAAGAAAAAATATGATGAAAAATTGAAAAAAATACAAGTTTTTTCAATTTTTATGTGAAAAATCTTTTACTCATCTACAAAAGCGAATGAAAAAACTGCTAAATAGATTCAAAATGTTGTCCTGAGTTCAAAAATACCCAGTGTTTACATGCTTTTTGCTATTTTTTTGCATGTTATAGGGCTATAAGTACAAGTAGGATATTGCGGTTTCAAAAGATACATTTTTAAAATGTATCAATAGTGACATTGTAACACTATTATCTGTCATAAATTGCTAAATAACACCCCACATGTACATATTTTTTTAAAAGTAGACAACCCAGGGTATTCAATATGGGCTATGTCCAGACTTGTTTAGTAGCCACTTAGTCGCAAACACTGGCCAAAGTTAGCGTTCATATTTGTTTGTGTGTGAAAAAAGTAAAAAACTAAATTGAACGCTAATTTTGGCCAGTGTTTGTGACTAAGTGGTTACTAAAAAAGACTGGACATACCCCATTTGCAATACCTTGGGTTGTCTTCTTTTGCAAATGGTATGCCATCATGGGGGTAATTATCATTCCTGGGCTACCATACGCTCTCAAAGGCAACGTAACCAACCTGGCCATTTTCAATGTAAAAATATTTGACCCATATATATGACCCTGTAACTTTCAAAAACGCTATAAAACCTGTACATGGGGGGTCCTGTTCTACTCAGGAGACTTTGCTGAACACAAATATTAGTGTTTCAAAACTGGAAAATGTATCACAACAATTATATCATCAGTAAAAGTGCTGTTTGTGCGTGAAAAATGCAAAAAAAGTCACTTTCACTGACAATATCATTGCTGTGATATGTTTTACTGTTTTGAATCACTAATATTTGTGTTCAGCGAAGTCTCCCGAGTAACAGTACCCCCCATGTACAGGTTTTAGGGTGTCGTAGAACGTTACAGGGTAAAATACAGTGATAGCAAATTAAATTCTCTGGACTTTCGGCCTGGGTTGGCAGGCAGGTCCCTTAAAATGCAATCAATAAAATAACTTAATTATGTAAAAATATTACATAAATATGCACGTAGAATTTAAATATATATGCATATTTATATATTTGAAGTCTACGTGTATATTTATATAATTATTTATGTAATTTTGTATATGGACATATGAATAGTTTGCATTCTTTTTATTTATTTATATATACATAGATATATATACAATTTCATTTTAAGTGTATTTTGATATAAATATATATATATATTAATATCAAAATACAGGTAGAATAAAATTTCGTATAGATATATATATTTTTTTAATTTTTATTATTATTTTTAATTTTTTTAATTTAATTTAAATTATTTATTATTCGTATTTTATAATAATATATATATATAATATATATAGTTATTATATATATTATATATATACACGTGTGTAAATTAATTATAAGTGTATTTTTATATTAATATATGTACATATTAATATAAAAATACACTTAGCATGACATTATATATATGATATATAGACATATATTATATAGGTATAATATATGTCTATATATCATATATATATATACACATATATAATAATCTTTTTTTTTTATTAACTATAACTTACATTTTTTTCTGATTTTACACTGATTTTACAGTTGCAGGGAGACTGCCTGTCAGCACAGACAGTCCCCCTGCAGGCAGACACATGGACACCTATTGTGACCATGTGGTCGCCCTGTTGGGCGATCACATGGCCACAGGGGTCCTAAACCGCCATTGGGAGACTGTCTGGGCTGCAGGCAGTCTCCCCACACCGGGAGCACCACCGATCGCCGCCGGGGGAACGACGGCGATCGGGTAAGTACATTGGACGGTTAGGACGGTTCAGGACCGTCATCGGTCGGCAACGCAAAAATGGCGATGACGGTCCTGAACCGTCCTCCGTCCTTAAGGGGATAATACTAACCCTAACAAGACTATGTTCTTGCTCAAAACCTAGCCCTAACCCTACCTTTAAAGGGACACTATAAACAGCCAGACCACTTCAGCTCATTGAAGTGATCTGGGTGTATAGTCCCAGGATTCTTAACCCTGCAAACGTAATAAACTGCAATAATTACTCAATAATTTGAGGGTTAACTCCACCTCTAGTGGCTGTCGCCTAACTGACGCTGTATGTCCTCACGCTATGCATGCGGACATTAAGCGTCATGTAAAGCCCCATAGGAAAGCGTTATACATCTTTTCCTATGGGGGTGGGGGGAATACTAATGCCAGTGCAGTGGAAGAGGAGCGGAGGGGGAGCCTGAACCAGCGTCAAGGTACATCAACCCCTTCTGCACCACAGGGAGGAGAAGGGGGCACTTTTGGGAGTTATAGTGCCAGGAAAACAACTTTGTTTTCCTGGCATTATGGTTCCCCTTTAAGGTTCCCCTCTGTGCTTCAATCGTCGCTTTAGGTGCCGGGATATCCCTCTCTGGCGGGGGGGGGGGGGGGGGGAAGACGTATTCCGGGGAGACTTCCAGGTGAGAGGCTGCTGTCCCTCGCTTTATCTGGGTAGGCCTCTGGTAGGCCTCAGGTCTATCCCCGGGTAGGAGCCTCCGATTACGGTCGGGATGCTTGGCTCTTTGCTCTATAATGCTAGGTCTCCCTTCTCCGGGTCTCCCAGCTTTGGTCAGATTTTGTGCTGATTTTGGTGATTTAAAGGACCACTCTAGTGCCAGGAAAGCATACTCGTTTTCCTGGCACTAGAGTGCCCTGAGGGTGCCCCCACCCTCAGGGACCCCCTCCCGCCCGGCTCTGGAAAGGGGAAAAGGGTTAAAACTTACCTTTTTCCAGCGCTGGGCGGGGAGCTCTCCTCCTCCTCTCCGCCTCCGTTCCTCCCCGTCGGCTGAATGCGCACGCGCGGCAAGAGCTGCGCGCGCATTCAGCCGGTCACATAGGAAAGCATTCATAATGCTTTCCTATGGACGCTTGCGTGCTCTCACTGTGATTTTCACAGTGAGAATCACGCAAGCGCCTCTAGCGGCTGTCAGTGAGACAGCCACTAGAGGAAACAGGGGAAGGCTTAACTAATTGATAAACATAGCAGTTTCTCTGAAACTGCTATGTTTATAAAAAAATTAGTTAACCCTAGCTGGACCTGGCACCCAGACCACTTCATTAAGCTGAAGTGGTCTGGGTGCCTAGAGTGGTCCTTTAAGAGCGATTTTGCACGGAGCTCATGTCCAGTGCGACTGCTCGGCATGGCCGCTTAGCTCCGCCCCCTGAAAACAACATTTTAAAGCTTATATTTGATTGGAAAAAACTGGTCTACATTGGGAGTGTTGTGTTAACACAAATGACAAGCAAGCCCCGCCCCCTCAAAGTGAGCATGTTGCCTCAGTGCTCTTCCCGGGCAGCCCATTTGCAAAGCCTTGCTGAAGAGATCTTGCATTAGAAAAAGGAACTGTATTTGTTTTGCGCAGCACAAGCGATTTTAATGACACGGTTGCAGTGCATGTACTGGTTGCTTGTCTCTGGTGTCTCAATAAGATAACAAAGGACAAAATGGGCAGTAACAAGTATTGCGCATGTGTATGGAGCCTGCTTGTGGGATTACATGTGTGTACAGTGAGTTGGTTGATTGTGGTATGGTCTCAGTTGTGTGGTGTTTGTGATGCAATATGTTTTCCTAGGGGCTGTAGAGAGTGTGTGTGTAGATGTGTTGGTATGATATGCCATGGATTACAACCTAGCAGAGAAATTTGATTCTCGTGTTATCAAATATAAATGTACCTTAGTACATTTTATTTACATTTCACATTAGAAAAATTACATTATTTTATAAAAAAAAATGGCTTTGAGAAACCAAAAGAAAAGAGAATTAGAATGCAACATTTTAATATACCTATCAACAGTGCCCTAACTTTGGTAACTTTACTATATTGCTATGTTGCGCTTTTAATTAAATGTATATTTCTCCTTTAAGTAAAATAAGGTACAGTATTTCGGCCATCTGTTACTTATTTGTGTGTATGAGATAGAAAGATAACATGATATGTTGCAGGTGGACCTTGTTTCATAAAGCCTGTAAATGAGGAGAGATTTGTAAAGCTTAGTGTTGGAGATAGTCTCTGGAGCTCTACTGACAGCATGTCAGTTATGTCATCCACACTGTGAACCATGTATGAGACGGGCAGCGTTTAAATGTTGTGCTGTGTGGGCTAGAATGTTGTCTTTCAACATGTCATTGAGATAATTAATGTTTCTTCTGAGCATCAAGTGGTTCCTGCAGAGCATCTGAAAACCTGTTAGTATTTGACCTACATAGGGGCACAATATCTGAATATCCTTACTTAACTTAAGGAAACAAACTAAAGTCTTTCAGAAATTTTCTATAGTATTGCTCTTGTCTGTAACACAGGCAATATAATGCTTAAACATTTATGATATTTGATAACTATATGTGAATGTAATAGATCTATAAAACATAATTTTCTATAATTTATTGCTGAACAGAATATTACATAAAGTGGCACAAGCCAATCAGGGAAATGTCATATTTATAAATAAATTTGGAATAATATCAATTAACCTGATTAGGAATTCACTCATATTGCATTTTCAGGATGGAATTATTTTTTTTCATACTTATAACACTTATATCACTCTGTTTGTATTAGGACCAATATAAGTTAGAATTTGGTTTACAAAGAGTGAATCACAATGATATGAGACCAAATAATATGTAAAATATTAGTTAAAGAATCCTGTTACAGAAAAAAGGTTTGCTGGATTTACCTCTTGGATATGGTGTCACCTCGTGGTCTTAATGAGAAGCTTGAGTGGCACTGATTCCTCTAGGTACTCCAGTGAACACCCATTGGAAGGCTGGAGTATCGTGGAGCGGGGTATGTATAAAATATATACTTCTATGTCTTATGCCTTATTCTAGAGACCAATACCTTTCTATGTCTTTTGCCTTACTTAGGATATTAATACTCTTGCATTTTGTTACTCTAAGCTGTATGCACAGTTTTAGGCACCCTGTACACCCTTGTACATAATGGGTAAAGGGTGTTTTTTATTTATTTATTACATATATTGTATATATGGGTATAACATTATACACTATAATATTATTCACTATACTCACACAGCTTTTTTCTTCACACACTCGGGATTGTATTCACTTTCACTTTTATCTTTTCATTCCAATTCTATCATGTGTTCTCCTGTGTCGCAATGTCATGCCTATGTTGCCTGTTTCTGATATATTTCATATTTTAGCTATATCTCTTTCAACGTTTTTCTTATGTAGATTTATTTATTGCGATCTGTATAATGAACGTCTGTACTGTATACTCGTTTCATTTTTTTCCAAGTTTATTTGGTTTACACTGCTGGAACTACAGAGAAACAATTTGTATTTTCAGTCCTGTGCCTCTACCTCTTTTTTCTATGTTGGTCAAATACAAGTTAAAATTAGGAATCTCAAACTTTGGCCCTTCAAATGTTGATGGCCTACAACTCCCAAAATTTGAATGCAATAGATGGCCGCCATATTATGGAACATTTGAGAGCAAAATTTGATTTTCAAACTCAGTCCCTCCTCCAAAACTAACAGCAAGTAAATTTCAAATTCAAGGTAAAATAGCTAAACTGGAACACATTCTCCAAGCTATTCTTTAAGTTCAGCAACTATAGTTCCAGAATTTGAAATTCATTTTGAAATCACCTTGAATTCTAACTTTAGCAACTAACCCTGACAATGTGATTCTCTGTCGCCAGCTCTTCTACCAGACATTAATAAAGAGAGATGGCATGAATCAGCAACAATTTACAGTAACAGCTTCTGGCTGGCTGGTCCCACCAATCTAGGGTAGACCATGGCATATATGTTTTGGCCCTGACTTAAGATTTAAGGCACTCTAGCTCAAACCAAAAAACATGTAATATAATCATTCCTACATAACATTCCATTAGACTATATATATATATATATATATATATATATACAAAGTTATATAATAAAAGTACTGTTATATGCTATCTAGCTTACAAACTATATTTAGTGATGCCTGGTGTAATGGATCTCCACTGGATTGTCAGAAACAAGTATAGGGAGAGGTATTAGCAGTAGAAAGAGGGAAGTGCTCATGCCATTGTACAGAACACTGGTGAGACCTCACTTGGAGAATTGTATGCAGTACTGGAGACCGTATCTTCAGAAGGATATTGATACCTTAGAGAGAGTTCAGAGAAGGACTACTAAACTGGTTCATGGATTGCAGGATAAAACTTACCAGGAAAGGTTAAAGGATCTTAACATGTATAGTTTGGAGGAACGACGAGACAGGGGGGATATGATAGAAACATTTAAATACATAAAGGGAATAAACACAGTAAAGGAAGAGACTATATTTAAAAGAAGAAAAACTACCACAACAAGAGGACATAGTCTTAAATTATAGGGACAAAGGTTTAAAAATAATATCCGGAAGTATTACTTTACTGAGAGGGTAGTGGGTGCATGGAATAGCCTTCCAGCTGAAGTGGTAGAGGTTAACACAGTAAAGGAGTTTAAGCATGCGTGGGATAGGCATAAGGCTATCCTAACTATAAGATAAGGCCAGGGACTAATGAAAGTATTTAGAAAATTGGGCAGACTAGATGGGCCGAATGGTTCTTATCTGCCGTCACATTCTTTGTTTCTATGTTTCTATGTAACCTGAAACAACTATTGTAATGTACACTGTATATCCTGATCTGTTTCAAAGTTCCTAAAGTTGGCTAAAGAGCCATTACTAACATTCAATTCCAATTTCAAGGTAAATTAAAGCCAAACATACCAAATGTTTCCATTTCTATATGAGATATCAGATTCAGAGTTATTAGCAATGAAGCCATGGCTACACCACTAGATTTCACCATAAATTACTACTGCAGATATTTACTAAAATTCGTCAAAATTCATCAGTGATTCAAACATCCAAAAGCTGTAGGCACAATATATAAGATGTAATATCAAAATAACTACACCACAGTTAGACCAGTGTCAATACTGTAGAGCTAATAAAATAGCCTTCTATTTTCATAAGTATATTTTTGAACAATATATATCCTGCTTCGCAATGTGTGTCATCAGCACATAGTTTACTATACTTCAAAGTGACCTTGCCGTTCTATAATCCTTTTATCAGAAATACCTTCTGACATCCCATTATTGCTGCCAGGCTGAATTATCTACTTTTTTCTGCAAATAAACTATTTTTTTTCCAACAAAACTAATTTTAGAATCAATAACTATGTTTGAGCATTCATTCTGAGATGTTTCATATTTTGTCAAGAAATACAATAAACAATAAAAATAGTGTATCCCAGAATTAAGGTATTTACACATATTTACAGTTGTAACATCATGTTAGAGTGCACATAGTTGTATGTTATCCAACATATGACATTGCAACACAGGAGAACACATAATAGAATTGGAATGAAAAGATAAAAGTGAAAGTGAATACAATCCCGAGTGTGTGAAGAAAAAAGCTGTATGAGTATAGTGTATAATATTATAGTGTATGATGTTATACCCATATATACAAGATATGTAATAAATATATGTATATATATTGTGACACAAATCTTTTCTATTGGTCCACCACCAGACCAAGGGATTCCAGTACTCATTTACAAAGACAAAGCAAACAGAATGTGGGTCTGTTCTGGATAAAATTAAACTTTTATTAATAATACAATATGTAAAATTAAAAAAAATTAATAAGGTAAGCATTAATAAGTAAATAGGATAGAATAATAGGAGGAGGGGCATTCTCTTCCTAAAAGCCAGGGAGAGCATTTGTCGATGTTCACACAGGAATTCACGAAAGTGGACCTGCCGCTGCCCCCCTTTTCTCTGGAACTATGTTGGGCCATTACCTCGTTGCCGGCCGGTCAGAACTAATGGCGATTTAATTCTACCAAATGGATCTGAGCGCTATTTGGACAACTTGGGTGATCAGATCTGGGCTGTTTGGTGATATAAGAATTGTGGGGTTCCCATGGATTATGAGTAAGTTTTTAGGGTGTTTTATGCATTTTTCATATAGTTTCCTGTATCTGAGATAATTGAGTTCTAAGTTTTTACTCAATTATCTTCCAGACACAGGGACGCCTGAGAGGGGCTTGTGTTGTGTACTTGGGAGGGATAGAGCTATTCACTTCACAGTGCCTTGTTCTACAGTTCCTGTCTTCACAGATACAGCGGAGGAAAAGTCCTTGTCAGGACTGGAGCTTCACTACATGACTTGACCTTGACAAGACCACAGTGACGGCAGCAGCACTTTGGAGATGTTTTGTCACTATCATTATCTCCAAGCTATCTTCCAGTGTTCTAAAAATGCCATGCAGCAATAAAGGGAGTTCTGCAGCTGTTACAGCTTGATCCCCTATCATAGGCTATTGCCTTGATTTCATATCGTTGGATAAGCTTTTCAAATGATTTTATATTTGTGGATATATTTTGTTATGATGAAAACTATTATAATTTTGTAATGTTTAAAAATTGTTTGATATATTGATTTTTTTATATATGATATTGTTTATATTTTAATATATAGAAAAAAATAAATAACAATGTTTATCCAACAATAGTTAATCAAGGCCTATATTAGTATAATGTAAGTCATGACATATATTTGGAGAATAAACTAATTTGGTATCACTGCCAAGGACCAATAAACCAGCAAAATGTAGATCTGCTTCCAGAATTTCATGTGATATAGTATTACAAAGAAATTGGGGTTTATGAATCAGATTCAGTTCTGGAGCAAAGTTTTAAAACTTAAGAGATCAATGAGAACATTCCAGGATTATGCATTGTGGTTGTTACAGTTAGGAATTGCTATCTATAATTTTATTTATATATATATATATATATATATATACACACACCCAATTTTGAAAGGAGATCTTTCTGAGAAATATACATTCATTTTATCAAAAATAAATCTCACTGACATGTGTAGATCACCACACCTTTACCTTAAAATATTAACATTTAGATCTTTTCCTTTCGAGATCAGGTGATTTATCTGAAGGTCTTCTGTATGTTCTTTGAAAATCCTTCAGTTCAATTTTATATTTTAGGTATCTTGTTTTAATATTTAACATTTTATCATTATTATTAATATCAAGAGACTAAAGTTATTGCTTGTCACTGTCTTTGTTGACTCTATCGAGTAAAAGATTGCCAGTTTATTCAGCAACTGCGACCAGATGAATGGTTATGCTGACATTTCGAAATGAGACAAAAGTGACTTTTAATTAAAATAATGCTATCACAATGCTAAAATAGAAAACAGACAAGATGATATATGTGTTATAAATTCAAAAAATGCTCACTATATATATATAAACGCTGCATGTTCTGGATAGCTAGGATAGGAATTTTTAAAGAAAAATAAAAAGCATATTGTAAAAGGAAGTTCTTTTCAACAATGCATGGCCACTCTTTGCACTGGCACACATAATCAGTATTATTAGGCAACATTTTCTGATCGTGTGCTAATACAAAATCAAGAATATTGATTTAATTATGTTTCAGAATTGCAAGTTTGTTATATTGCCATATATATTTTCATTCATTTGTACATTTATATAAAACAAAACTTTACTATCACTTAACTGTTTGGTATATTTGATGAATGATCTTGAATCACAGTAGGGGTAGCGTAATGATATTGAATCTTTACCTCTTCTAATGGAACCATTTGTTCATCTAGCATGCTAGAGCAATTTTCCTCTGCCTAATCTCTCTCATTCTAAAATCATTTATTTCTCATCTTTTTATTTTATATTCAATTTCCAAACATCTGTTTCTAAATTCCACCTCCAGATTGTGGTGACCCCTGACAATTCATAAGAAATGAGACATCATTGTGGTATCACGTGTTATGAAAACCATATCAATTTTAAGACTTTTATTCACAATTTTATCCTAATATACTTTTAATTGTTTCTGTGTTTGAACTTTTTGAATTCCAATTTGCTAATAATTTTTAAAATATATATATATCAACTAAAACACCCACTGCACATGATTGGTATTTAAATTAGGAGATTTCAATCACTACTTGGGTCAATCCTTAAAATTGATATAGGTGTCTGCGCTATAATACTTTATCTATCTGGAACATTTTCTCGATGTGTTATGTATTTTCTCAGTTTAGGTCCATAGACAGTTTGGACATCTCTTGAGGATTTATATGATGTCATATGACCCCATCTCTATATCTGGCCTTCTCTCCTTTTGATGTAATGAAGCTCAAACCTGACTAGATGCAGCTATGAATCATGTAACCAATGCTTTAAAAGAAGGCCTATTAATTAGAGTTAAACAGGTCATACCAGACTTGCAGTCTTTTACTGTTAAAAGGTTTCGCATGAGCTTATCAGAAACACAGAGCTTGCGGGTAATGATAGCAGAAGCTGCAGAATATCTTTGTACAAGACAGGGTACCATTCATTCTCCCCTACCATGCCTATAAGGCTTAGAGAAGGATACGGAGATCATAAAGATACAGAACATTTACAATTGATATGAATAATTATGTTAGTATAACTATTATTAGCATTTATATAGAGCCAACATAGCCTGCAACACTTTTCCGTTATAGAAAAGGGATATAAAGAGCTTACAACCTATGTCGGTATCAGGTAGGTGGTCATATCATTAGGTATGTTTCCCAAGGACACTTACCAGTGAGGTGGTTTGGAAGAAGAACCACAGTTTCGCAGTTTTATTGCATTACCACTGCTGTAACTAGCCAACAAAGTCTTGCATTAAACTTCTGGGTGCATTAAGCTACATTCTGACGTATTAACCGTAATTATTATCCTTATATCCTTCTCTGTCTGTTTAATAACTACCTGTGATTGTGATCCCGTATTGTGTGTTAAACCTTCAGCTATATATGGCAATGCATTGGCAATAAATTACATATTGAATCAATGATAAAACAGATAAATCATGGTTAGACCATACATAGCAAGTCAATGTTTGATGAAGTCTTACATTAAAAACTACCTACTTTTTCTAGTGACCATGTTAATTCATTTTACTTGTTCAGAGACATATCTTTGCCTTTTGAAATGTGGAATTATGATTAAGCTAACAAGCTGTATTGAAGAAGAATTAATAATAATAATTATAATACTACTACTACTACCAATAATAATAATAATTATTATTATTTTTGCATTTGAGCTGTTCTAGTAATTCTTAGGTTGCTCATCATTTTATTCACTCAATTAGGAATCCTTTGAGAATTACAGCTTTTTTTGCAAGTGACTAGAATGGGGCCTGGGAGAATTATGGTGTGATTGTAAAGTGACTGCCTTTCACCTGAGAAGAAACATTGTATAAAATGCTAAGTGAAGGGAATACCCTAGACAACCAAGTGAAAAACAGATGGCTATTTGGTGATAAAAGACCAAGAGGTAAAATGTTAAATGCTTTTTGTAAGTATCTACACTAACATCTGTTTGTTTACCTTCAAGATAATTTCTTTGGTAGATACATGTTTGTCCAGAGAGGCGTTGGGTCAGAAGCTATTTAGGTCATAGAAATAAATAGTTACTATATATATATATATATATTTTTTTTTTTGCTAAATGCCTAGTTAACAACAGTGTAGTATTTTTTTGGCTTTATATTGTCTTTGACGTATATTAATAGTTATATATTTGAAGGCTTAATTTTAAACATCTGGCAAGGTTTATTTTATCTCTCCTAAATAAATATTCCCTACTGAGTTTATTTCTACAAAGCTAGTATACATCAACATACAGTAACCATATAATGTTTGCTCAGTACATAAGATTGTAAACTGTTGATATACTTTTTTGCATTTAACATTTAAACAGCTATAATAATATTAAATAGCTTCCTCTGTTGTGTTTAATATATAAATAATAATACAGCAATAAAATATCAGAGTAAGAAAGAGAGAGATTGGTTAAACGATGTGGATTTGCATTAATCATGATGCTTTCATGAACTAAAATGAATCATTTTTATCAAGTGATTCATAAAAAAAGCAATTTCAAGTATCTGTAAAGCAATCATTGCGCTTTATTAAAATTGTGAAACCTAGCACACACTTTCAAATTATTGGCATGTAACTATATGTCCACTTGGTCTGGGTCTTGGTAAACATAACCGTTTTTTAAACATCATACATACAGATAGCTCTGAAAAAGGTGATGTTCTGGAAACAATGCTGTTTTAATGCTGAACATATATAGTTTCTGCCCTTAAAGTTGGTGGAAAACCAGTTATGTGAATACAGATGTAACCGTTGTTTTCTCTCCCGTATTTGTAGGCACTCACCAACCCACTTAAATGGTATATGGATTTGTAGATGAAAGCTAGTGCTGGCTATCAGTTGTACAGAAGACATCAGCTATTATGACAGCACAACACTTGCAAGTGCCTTCACTGATCTTTCTACAAAATCATCAGAACAAAAATCACAAAAGATGTCTAGTAAATGGACTTGACTGTTATTAATACAGTGTGGAATATTGCTAACCTATGTTTTTTTTTTTTTTTTTAAATGACCACTTGTATCCAGCACTAGACAAGCACCTATGTCCAGTGTTTACTTAATTAGCAGTTTTGTCTCTGATCCTGTGTGTTTATCTTCACTTACATCCATATTTATGAATTTTCTAAATTCTAACAACTCCTCAACCACCATAGGCATTGCTACGACTCCCCCCCACCCTGTGTACCCCACCACCAATCCGTGTGCCCCCCCCCCCCCCCTTGCCGAATTTGTGATTGTGCACTTGTATATCTTTGGGTCTGTTTGGGTTACTAGGCCACCCAGGCAGACCCAGTGATGATCAGTAAAAATCTCACAGACACAGTTGTGCTGTATTCTGTTACATGGGTAATTTCCATCACTTGGCTTCATGAGGGCGCAGCGTCCATCTCCCCTGACTTGTGCATGGAGATGTCACAGAGCCAGGGCATGTGGGTATTGTTGGATGATGTGGGAATAATGAAATGGAGGTAGACTAAAGAATATGTGGCATGCGGGGAATGTGGCATGATGTGGTCATAACAAAAATAATGCATACTGAAATAAATGTAGGCAATCTGGCATGATGTGGGCACAATAACATAGAGTACAAATGAAAAAAGTGTAGCATGTGGGCAATGTGGCATGATGTGGGCATAATATAATGGAGGAAATCTGAAATACTGCATACTACAAGCAATGTGTCATGTTAAAAAGAATGGAAACTGAAATAAATGTAGGCAACGTGGCATGATGCAGGCATAATATAATGGAGGCAAACTGAAATATGTTTAAGCCATGAGGTAAGTGGGCATTAAAAAAAGGATGCAAACTAAATTAAATGTAGGCAAGGTCGCATGATGAGAATTATAAAATAGAGGCAGACTGCAATAATGGAAGTGGCATGTGGGCAAAGTAGCATGATGTGGGCATAATAAAAGAAGGTAAACTGAAATAAATGTAGGCAATGTGACATGTGGGCATTATAAAAATAATTGAAACTGAATTTAATGTGGGCATAATAAAATTGAGGGTTACTGAAAAATATGTGGCATATGTGCAAGATAGCATGATGTGAGCATAATAAAAAATAGGTAAATTAAATAATTTTAGACTGTGTGGCATCTGGGTAGTGTGTCGTGTTGTGGGCATACTAAAAGGAGGCAACCTAAATTAAATGTATACAATGTGCTATGATGTGGGGCCTCGGCACCTCTGATTATGTTTGTGTGTATATTTATATTTATTTAGATTTTTCAGTGGTCTTATTTAGTGGTGCAAATTATTACCCCCTTCCCCCCTCCTGTACCCCCAGTTTTGACTATGGTATCTTTTTGCTTCCTCTATATCTTGTTCCTAAAGTCACCATTCTTAACAACATTTGTTTTCTCCAGAGTGCTTCTAGGTAGTTGTGTGTCATGGCAATTGATTGGCAAGTTTCTTGTAATGCTGTCCTAGAACCTTGATAAAATACAATAAAAAAAATAGGGAAATTGCTTTGTTAATGTTTTCCATGTGTCACTGCACCGCTGTTATTTTGATTTTTTTTTAATTGAGATGAAATTAGCATGATAGAATTAGGGATGCAAATGAAATGACAGGTCCCCATGACCTGTGTTCCACAATTAATGCAGTATATGAATAGGACACATCACATGAAACAAGGCATTGCACTGTAAGGACTTATTAAATTATTCATTTGTGTACTCCTATCAGCATTACTCTCGATGAGTCATAAGAAACATGATGCCAGTGGGAGAAGTGCGATCATTATCTTTCTCAAGGTTAATATTTATCCAAAAATTATCTGTCTTTATTATTGACATTTCTGTCAATACTGGAAAAATAAATAGTCATGCAAGTTGCATAAAGACAAGGAGGTTATGTATTCCTTGGGAATGGGACAAGCTTTAATGAATACAATTTAAACTCTTATCCACTATTACAAGTTACATTGCATAATATCAACGTGAAAAATGACTTCTTATTCTATTAACTGTATCAATAGCTATAAATATAAAAAAAAAAGGGCTAAAAGCTTAAATAAAATGGGATGGGCCCGTTTAATCCATTTATATTACTTGAAGACATCATCATATATTAAAATAGTAATATACAGTGTTATTCCTTAACCACGAAAATTCGGAACCGAATGCATCAGGCCAGATGTACTTCCGCAAATTAACGTTCACTTGCTTTTATACAAGCAAATGATAATTTTAAGTACTATTTGCCAGCTTGCAGCATTAGTAGCCATTACGCAATTGTTCAAAACTTTTAACAGTGCAAGGGTTAATTTTGTGGCAACTGGCCAGCGCTTGCTAGCCAGCTGCCACATTAAAAAAGTTAAATAAATTGAAGAAACTGTAAGCATCCATATTTCAATAAGGGAGGTTTAGTATATCTGTTAAATGTTTAAAACTAGCGACTACTGCTGCCCAGCCTCAAGAAAGGCACCATTGCATGGGATGTGGCCGGTAAAATAACGGGGTTGGAGGCATAGTTATTTGCCCTATGTTCTCATCAGCAGACATTGGTTGGGGGACCTTAAAAATTAATAAGGGAGGATGGACAGTTCTCTATGCTATGCTATGCTATGTTATGCAATGCAATATCAGAAAGAGTACTCTGATTGCCTGGTTTGTAAGCCAAGCAATCAGAATGTTCTGGCAGGCATGTCTCATTTATTATTCAGTAGGAAAATAGTTTTTTTTAATGAAGCATCAAGTTTTGAAGCCTCTGGGTCTAGAATGTTGCGATTCTGTTGCATTCAGTCCGACTGAAATACAAACCAAATCAAGGCCAATTAGGGCCTAAATTGCAAAATTTAGACAGTGTTGAATAGTGTGAACAATGTCCATTTTTTGGCAGTCTGAAAAACCTCATATACAGCCAGACTTTAGTGAATAACCCCATATCATCTTTCTTCATATAGGGCCACCGTCAATTATTGTGTTTATAATACATTTAATGTAGATGTAATGATGATTGCATATAACTAGTGATGTCCCGAACTGTTCACTGGCGAATAGTTCCTGGCGAACAAAGCTTGTTCGCGTTCGCCACGAATGGCGAACACATGCGCTGTTCGGTCCGCCCCTATTCATCATCATTGAGTAAACTTTGACCCTGCCTGTACGTCACAGTCAGCAGACACATTCAAGCCAATCAGCAGCAGACCCTCCCTCACAGACCCTCCCACCTCCTGGACAGCATCGATTTTACATTCATTGTGAAGCTGCATTCTTAGTGAGAGTAGGGACAGTGTAGCTGCTGCTGATTTGATAGGGAAATTGATAGCTAGGCTAGTGTATTCAGTGTCCACTACAGTCCTGAAGGACTCATCTGATCTCTGCTGTAAGGACAGCACCCCAAAAAGCCCTTTTTAGGGCTAGAACATCTGTGTAATGTAATTGCAGTTGCCTGCCTGCCAGCCTGTGTGTCAGGCTCACAGCATATACTGTGCCCACTTGCCCAGTGTCACCACTCACTCACTGGTGTCACAATAGCTGGCATTTAAAAAAAAAACTTTTTAGACTGTAATATGATAGCAGTCAGTTTCCTTCACTAGTGTGCGTTTCAGGGCCTGCCCAGTGCCACCACTCACTTACTGGTGTCACAATAGCTTGCATTTAAAAAAAACAAAACTTTTTGGACTGTAATATAATAGCAGTCAGTTTCCTTCACGAGTGTGCGTTTCAGGGCCTGCCAGGGCACAGTGTCACACCAGTGCCACTCATATCTGTTGTCACAGTAGCTTACACGCATAGTACCACTAATCGAAAAAAAAATGACAGGCAGAGGCAGGCCACCCCGCAGGGGCCGTCATGGTCATGGTGCTGTGATTCCCTTTGGCCCTAGAATAATGCCCAGTGTTCAGAGGCCACGTACCCTAAACTTGAAAAGTTCTGAGGACATAGTTGACTGGCTAACACAGGACACCCAATCTTCTACAGCTTCCGCTTGTAACCTTGGCGCACCATCCTCCTCCAGCTTAGCTTCGGGCACCTCTCAAGTTACCACTCGCCCGCCTGCCGCCACCACCAACACTAGCACCACAGCTGCTTCACTTGATCTGTCAGAGGAGTTATTTACACATCAGTTGGAAGAAATGAGTGATGCACAACCTTTATTGCCAGAGAATGTAGATAACAGGGATAAATAACAAGAAAAAGGAAACTCAAAAGGCTGGAAAGTGTGTGGGGGGGGGGGGGGGGGGAAGACACTCCCGTATCCCACTGCCGAGCCTCCAGAGTATAGAGGTCACCTGGACTGGTTAAAAGGGGGTAACCCTGGAAATTGTAGAAAAAAGGAAGAAAAAAAACCCAAAAAGTGATGTCTTATATAAAGACCGCCCAGAGGGTAAATACCCAGTCCAATCTCAACAGTAGTGTAGTTGCCAAAAAAAAAAAAAAAAGCCTTTATTGAAATCTATTAAAAACCTGGGTTATCAGTGATGGACAGAATAATATAGGGAGAAATATGTATGGTAGGAACAGGGCTAGTCAGGAGCCTAATAGCCAAAAGGAACCCTCACAAAAAACGGAGAGGGGATAGAAGGCAATATGTACCCCCATACATAACTCAGGTAACAAAGCAGTAGGAGAGAACAGGGAAAGGGAGAAACACACACTCCCAACCAAACAGTAGTGCTATGCTAATACCCAATCTCCTATAAAACACCTTCGTGGGTGTTCTAATCTAAATGCTGTCATAACATATGAAGCCCCAGGTTACACACACATGCTAGAAAAACATAAATGAAAAAGGTGCTCAGAGCAAAGTGCTCAAAGAGTATTAAAAACACAGAAGAACCCGACGTACGTTTCGGCATGACCACACGCCGTCCTCAGGGGTATCAGCAGTGAGCAGAAACTGTCCGGGTGGTAAATTTATACCTTAAGCTCATAAGCTTTATTGTAATCACCTGTGATTGTGTCTAAGCTGCTCTGGTCCTCCTGCGAATGGGGCTGTAGGGGTGTGGTGTAACACACCATAGTGTCAGCCCACATTTCTATGTCAGAGGTGGCCAGAACAGAAAGCTGAACATAATCAGGTGGAAGGTAATTAACCCTTTGAGTGCCCTGCCCGGAACAGATATAAATGGATACTTACTATGTCTAAAGGGCAGTATCCATAGCTTAACAATTAACCATTGGAATGTCCAAATTGTGTCATATAGGTCAAGTATGTGGATTGATTCTTATGGCTGTATTGTGTAGCTTTAGTACATTTAAAGAAACAACTTATAACCGTTGTAAACCAGTAAGGGGTAAGTACAATGGCTATATGGGCAATCATACACAGAAGCCGACAATTATTTTTGTTTTGTAACCCATTAGTTTTGCAAACACAAAACAGACCCCTAAACTCTTAGACCTATAATACAAGTAAAGTGAATGGACATATGATTACCAAATATTAATAGAAATAAATAAAGAATATATATATATATATATATATATATATACAGGCATAACTTAAGATACCATTTATTATCAGAATTATTGCAGTACTTTAAATAAACGGGGAATATGAAAACCCTTCATTTAACCCCAGGGGAGATAGCGTTTTGAGATGGTAAATCCAAAACGCCTCTCTTTGTCTTAGTTTTAGGTCCCAGTTTCCTTTCCTAGGAGGCTGTGGTACATGTTCAAGACCCATGAACCGGATGCCTGCCGAGGAGTGATTGTGATGTAGATGTAAATGCCTTGAGACGGGTGTTTCCAAACGTCTCTTGACAGAATTTACATGTTCACGTATCCTTAGCCTAAAGTGGCGAAAAGTCTTGCCTACATATTTTAGGCCACAGGAGCAAGACAGTAGGTAAACTACTCCTGTTGTGTTACAATTAAAGAAGGAACGTGGTTTGACATTCATTAAGCCCTTGCTGTCAGAGGCCCTCTTGGTAATAAACGGGCATGCACTGCAGTGACCACATTGGAAAGAACCCATTGGTAGGTATTTTTGAAAATAACCTGACGGGGACGTAGTTGAGAGGTGACTAGGTGCTAGGATATCTCTCAAGTTTTTGCCCCTCCGTGCTGTAATTGAAGGGAGTGATGGCACAATTTCCTTCAGATGCTTATCTGATTGGAGGATAGGCCAAAATGTTTGAAAGACATTCAGCATAGTGTCCCATCCTGCATCATATGTACCGATGCAGCGTATTTTATTTTCCTCAGTCTTACGACCCCCATCTGTAATTAGGGTTTCCCGTTCAGTGTGGATTGCCCTCAGATAGGCTCTTTTCAGAACCCTATTTGGGTAACCTTTGGCCTTAAACATGTGACGCAGCTCATTTGCTTTTAATTTGAACTCCTCCATCGTGGAGCAGTTTCGTCGAAGTCTCAAATATTGGCCAATGGGATACCGGATTTGAGTGATATGGGGTGATGACTAGACCAGCATAGCAGGTTATTTGAGGCTGTCTTCTTTCTGTACAAGGTTGTTTCAATTTTGTCTTCTTTAGATACCTGTAGTGCTAGATCTAGAAAGCAAAGGTTTTGACCCCCTACTTCACTAGTGAATCGTAAGTTAAAATCATTGCTGTTCAGCAGACATACAAATTCTTTGAATCTCTCTGATGTATCAAGCCAAATAAAAAACACATCATCGATGTATCTTTTCCAATAGAAGATCTGATTAGTGTATGATTTCAGCTTGGGATCTGCCCTAATACACCTCTCCCACCAGCCTAGATGGAGATTGGCATATGAGGGCGCACAAGACGTCCCCATAGCTGTACCAGTGGTCTGGTGGAAGATTTTGCCATTGAACAGAAAGATATTACGAGTCAAAATGAATTCAAGTAATTCCATCACAAAATTCACATAATGTTCAGGTAGGTCAGTTTCAAGATTTAATAGTTCACGGGTATATAGATAACAGGGATATGTCTCAGTCGGGCAGCATTACACACGTACGGTGTGATGATGATGATGATGTTGTACCCGCTGCTGCTTCCTTTGCTGAGTTGTCAGATACAAGTGAAGCGGTTGATGATGACGATGCATCCGTGGATGTCACGTGGGTGCCCGTTAGAAGAGAAGAAGAACAGGGGGAAAGTTCAGATGGGGAGACAGAGAGGAGGAGAAGGAGACGAGTTGGAAGCAGGGGGAGGTCGTCGTGTATAAAAGGCATAGATTTTAGGAAGCGGGAGATGGAAAAAGATGCTTGGTCGGTCCTCCTACTTCAAATTTGGGGCACTGCACGTGCAATCTAATGTGCCACCAGATTGGAGTGGTGTGTTAAGTAGTCCCCCTCATCAGGCCTTTTTTAGCTGAATTTTTTCGCCCCCTGTCAGTCCCTTCGGCATCCATCCCTCATTCATCTTAATAAAGATGAGGTAATCTAGACTTTTTTGACCTAGGCGACTTCTCTTCTCAGTGACAATAACAGGGATTAAACTGATAGGAATAGTACTACTTAACACACCACTCCTATCTGGTGGCACATTAGATTGCACGTGCAGTGCCCCAAATTTGAAGTAGGAGGACCGACCAAGCATCTTTTTCCATCTCCCGCTTCCTGGGTGGAGGAAGAGAGACCTTCAATTACATCAGTGAGGACATGGCTAGCTTGGTATCTTGTGCAAATGGGGAGTTTGCGATTGTGCAAATGGACTGTTTGCGGTTGTTTGCGGTGCCTTAAACTGGGAGTTTGGTCTGTCACTGTGAAGCGGGCATAACCCTTACACTACCTGATCGATACAACATCATACCTGATGTTTTAACCCCTTAAGGACCAAACTTCTGGAATAAAATGGAATCATGACATGTCAGGCACGTCATGTGTCCTTAAGGGGTTAAAGCACGTTATTCCAAACAATTTAGGAATGTTAGGTGATTTATGCCCTTTATGGATTAAAACCAGACTCTGCATCAACTATGTAATTTTCCATGGGAGTTTTGCCATGGATCCCCCTCCGGTATGCCACAGTCCAGGTGTTAGTCCCCTTGAAACAACGTTTCCATCACTATTGTGGCCAGAAAGTCTCTGTGGGTTTTAAAATTTGCCTGCCCATTGAAGTCTATGGCGGTTTGCCCGGTTCGCCCGTTCGTAAACATTTGCGGAAGTTTGCGTTCGCCGTTCCCGAACCGAAAATTTTATGTTCGCAACATCACTACACATAACAAGTAAAGGGCAAACAAAATTGTGTTAGGCTCACAAATTCTACTTTTCCTTTACAATTTTCTGTTGACTAGCCTAAATATAAACATAGGCTTTGTGATGTTAATTAGTACAATTTGGTTTTTTGCACCTAGACTAAGTGTACACAATTGTTCCTGCATATGTTATGTCATTTGTTTCAGCAATACATTACATTTTCAGTCTACATAAAAAACATGCACATTCAAAGAAGCCCTAGTTAAATATATAAACATTAATGGAAAATACTTCTTTTTAGTTTTATTACTACTTGAAGACCTGCATTTTACAGCAGTCTCTGGGCTTAATCTGGTCTCCCCCATTCACTCTAGGTCACTTACCATGGTTTAAATTATAGCTAGATTTTAACTGGCTAAAATCAACAATTTCCATTAAGTTCACATTACCTGCTTTATCTGAAATACAGAGCTTTTTGCAGCCGTGAAAGTGCCTAACTGTGCTATTCTATATAAAAGCAATTTATAATCTCTCTATATTTTTTAATTACATTTTTAACTCAACACACCCCATCTACAGTGAACATGACTCGTTCTGAAAAGACTATATTTACTGATCCCTTTAAAAAAATAGTGCATATGAATTATATCAAATTAACCTCATACATTAAAAAATAAGTTCAAAAACCTCTAGCAAATAGAATCTATAAAACAGACTTACACATGACAAATATATTAATATAACCTGGTCTTATTATAATAATTTTTTTTTAGGTATTTACATTCTTTGAAAAATATAATTCTTATACTTTATGTAAGGATAACTGTGCTGATAAGATGGTTTGTAATCTCAGCTACAATGGTACCAGAAATGACATTGGTGATACATATCGAAGATTAATACATGAGTTCCATCATAGTTTCACTGAGTCAGTGAGTGATGGTACTGCGATGATGCATGTTCAAATTATATTGACACAGGCAGTGAAAAAGGACTTCAAAAAGGGCACAGTCAGAATATAATCTTTACATTGGGTTTTAAATTAAACCAGGAGGAAGCCTGCTTCAGCAGTAGCTGTGACTTAAAAACTTAGAATTATAAGTAACTTAAAAACACACATATATATATATAATACACAAGATCCAGCACACTCACTTATCTACTAAACAGCAACTTCAATGTTGACAGATTTTAGTTTTTTAAAAAGACATTAAGCTGTTAGAGTAGGTCAGTAGGACCTGGCAAAGACCTGCCAAAGATGGGGTACATTGAGGTTGTGGCAGGCTTATGCAATGTATGATCATATAATGTAACAAAAACACCATTAGTGTTGCCTAAATTAGGTGTTTTTTTCAAAAACGAATAAATCTGTCAACATTGAAGTTGCTGTTTAGTAGATAAGTGAGTGAGCTGGATCTTGTGTATTGTATAAATTGGCCCCCAGCAGCACCCCATTTATGCATGTTCAGGTGAGTGCAGCCCCCTGGTTTCATATATATTTTTCCTCTTCCCATACTTTACATGGTACATTTCAGTTGTAAGTCTTGTTTTCAATATGTCTCTACTAAATTTAAATTTTCACAAGAAACTGCAAATTATGCTGGTTTTTCCAACTGTAACACAAACTTGTGAATTACATGGCATGAACTTGCTCTCTATTCAGCTGCCTTGATCCTAAATGTAATGCTCCAGTTCTATTTCAGAACAGATATAGGGGTGGTGATTTTTTTTCCATCTCTATATTTCCTGCACCCACCCATACACACCACAGATGACCAATTGGTGCCTTAAGGAGGCCCTTTTAGCTGAACCTCCTTCTGACTCAAATAAAAAATAAATCCCCGGTCATTTCTTTCCTTGTTACCTGGGAAGTGCAGAAAGTGTTTTTCAGTTTTGAGATAAGTGTAAGAGGAGGTCTGTCCCTAGATGAAGATTAAAAAGTTAAATCTTTATTCTTGATATACTTAAAAAAGAAGTAAACAGCACACGTGAAAATAATAAGATGAACCTAGGTCTAATGGTAAAAGAGGAGAAAAGAAAAACAGAAAAACAGTTGCCACAGAGTGACTGCTCATACTCTTGACACTGGAGAAAGCCTTTATATTTATGCCACATTAGGGATGTAGGTTAAGACTCCCACTTATATGAGTGGATTCATTCCCTTTATGCTACCCTGTATGCCAGGCGCAGTATTAATGGGGTTTTTTATGGACCTACAATTTATTCACAATGGAAATTGACAAGTTGTCACTTGTCAAAGAAGAGAAACACAGGCATCACTCCAGGATATAGAAGGTAAATTTATTTGTGGGTTCACCACCTCACCAGAATAAGTGCGACGTTTCGGCTCCTCAGAGCCTTAATCATGCTCCTGAGGAGCCGAAACATCACATTTATTTTGGTGAGGTGGTGAACCCACAAATAAATTTACCTTCTATATCCTGGAGTGCTGCCTGTGTTTCTCTTCTTTGATACTACATTGGTGGATTCAGCGGTGTCCATCCTACACACAGAGCGCCCCTTGGTGGAAGGCTGGTGCATATATGTGGAACGTGAGTGCAGGGTATACTGTTTTTGCTAAGTTGTCACTTGTCATCCCTTCTCTTTTTCCTTGCCCTTTCAGGAAGTAATCTGACAGAATCCTTATTATTTGATTTAATATTTTTTATGTCCCCAGAGACCAAGTTACCCTGTTTTCTGGTATCGTTCAAATGCTATGTGTGGCTTTCCAACCTTATAATTCACTTTTCCAAGTCCATCTCCTAAATGTCAGCTTCCTTGAACATAGGTCTAAGTCGATAAGACAGCGTTTTCCCTTTAAGTGGTCAGACAGGGAGATCAAGTATCTCTGGGTTTGGCTGAATATCAATTTATCTCAACTCTATCAATCCAATTTTTTCTCCATTCTCCCCTCCTTTCATAAGAACCTGAAAGACTGGGCTGTGCTTGGATGGTTCAAATAGTACAAGTTAAAATGTACTTATCACGAAGGCTCTTCCAGGCTCTTCTCATAGCCCTAGCTTCTGCATGTTCTGCTATTCTGCATCACTGTGCACCAAGTTCACTTAATATATTTGGAAGGTTTATAAACGCAGGCAAAACTTTTCCCTCCTTACACTCCCAAAGAGAGGCTTGATGTTGCTGGATTTCCACCTTCATTATTATGTTACCATCTATTATGCACTGTAGAGTGTGCCAAAGCTAAGGTCCATAAATTATGGACGGACAATGAAGGCGCTCTGAAAGGTAGGCTTCTCCAGGTTCACGAAAGTTCAATCCCATCCATCATTAGCTCTCCAGCCTTTCATCTGCTCCATGATGTGTGTATGGCACTCATTAGCATACAAGTTCAATCTCTTATCATTTTCATCTCATTTGTATCCATTAGCCTAAAACCCAGACTTCCCTCCTGGTCTGGAATGTTGGCAAATTCTCTCCTCTACCATCACATCTGCTCCACACCTGGGGCAAGATTACACCCTTATGGACACTGCTACATTCATGATGCACATGAGATACAAACAAATGCTGGGGTTTGTTTCCAAGGTTCCCTCTTGGCCAAACCTCCACAGACCCTCATGTCTTTTAAACAATTATGCACTGCATCAGACCTGTGGCCTTATGGCATCTCCTTCCTTTATGCTACCTTACAAACCCAGGAAAATATAGCCTGGCATCCTGGTATTTTGGCAAATGGGAGCTAACTATAGGTAAATCTTTCACACCCAACCAGTGGTACAAATGTGTAACATGGTGCATCGTCACTCTCTTTCTAGCAACTAATAAAATGTGTATAAAGTACTGACTGTGTGATACAAAAACATCCCAAATGAAGAACAAAAATCAACCTGCACAAAATGGGCTTTGCTGAAGATGGTTCCTTTCTTCACTTATCTCACTCATTGCCATCATTTAAAGCAATCCAAGGGGGGGCATTTCTGGCAATAATTCACAGGTTTTTAGATAATCCCCTCCCCTTAATTCAGCAGTCTTCCTACTTAACAAAACCACCCTGTCTCCAGGTACAAAAAGTCCCTTTCATCCTTATCCTTAAAGTTAATTCAAAGTGAATCCCAAACTGAAGGTAAAAATAGCCAAACTGGAAATTTTCTTTAAGTCAGCTATGCTTCCAGTTTGGCTACGTTGGCTGTAAATTTGAAGTTCACTTTGAATTCTCACTTTAGTAAATAACCCTGTAAGAGGAATTATGAGTGTGGAAAAGTAAATTTTGTCAGAGAAGGGCAAGATTCATGTGTACCCAACGGTTGACTACTACATTTACCTTAGATTTTTAACACTTTCTGACTTACACTTAGCTGTCCAGATATAACTATATGTCATATGTTCTTTTGCCCAGGCATGAGATCTGTGACTATGAACTTATCTCTGCTGGTTGCAACTCCTGATTTTCTTCCTGCAAATTTATATTTTGGGGCTACCCATCCTGATAATCTTTGTAGCTTTCTTTGAACCTTTAGCATTTGTACAAATATTGCTTATTTGATATAAAGTTCTTGTGTTTTTCTTGCCTGTGTAGATGCCTGCATCTTAACTAGAGATGTCACAAACATAAAATTTTCCGTTCGCAAATTTCCGCAAATGTTCGCGAACGGGCGAACCGGGCAAACCGCCATAGACTTCAATGGGCAGGCGAATTTTAAAACCCACAGGGACTCTTTCTGGCCACAATAGTGATGGAAAAGCTGTTTCAAGGGGAATAACACCTGGACTGTGGCATGCCGGAGGGGGATCCATGGCAAAACTCCCATGGAAAATTACATAGTTGATGCAGAGTCTGGTTTTAATCCATAATGGGCATAAATCACCTAACATTCCTAAATTGTTTGGAATAACGTGCTTTAAAACATCAGGTATGATGTTGTATCAATCAGGTAAGGGTTACGCCCGCTTCACAGTGACAGACCAAACTCCCCGTTTAACGCACCGCAAACACTGCAAACTGTTGTCAGAGGCAGACACACCAAAAAAATGCCACACTGCTGAGCTCTGCAATGACGGCATTCTGGTGGTGGCAACAGCATGCGTTGATTGGCGTGCTGTCTGGCTGACCCCAGGTGCCGATGCATGCTGTCTGACTGTGCCACTAGCTCCTTGCGACGAACTCCCCATGCTTCCAACTCGTCTCCTCCTCCTCTCTGTCTCCCCATCTGAACGTTCCCCCTGTTCTTCTTCTCTTCTAGTGGGCAACCACGTGACATCCACGGATGCATCGTCATCATCAACCGTTTCACTTGAATCTGACAACTCAGCAAAGGAAGCAACAGCGTACGTCCGTGTGTGTAATGCTGCCTGACTGAGACATATCCCTGTTATCTACATCCTCTGGCAATAATGGTTGTGCATCACTATTTTCTTCCAACTGATGTGTAAATAACTCCTCTGACAGATCAAGTGAAGCGGCTGTGGTGCTAGTGTTGGTGGTGGCGGCAGGCAGGCGAGTGGTAACTTGAAAGGTGCCCCTAAGCTAAGCTGGAGGAGGATGGTGCGTCAAGGTTCTGAGCGGAAGCTGTAGAAGATTGGGTGTCCTGTGTAAGCCGGTCAACTATGTCCTCAGAACTTTTTGAGTTCAGGGTACGTGGCCTCTGAACACTGGGCATTATTCTAGGGCCAAAGGAAATCACAGCACCACGACCACGACGGCCCCTGCGGGGTGGCCTGCCTCTGCCTGTCATTTATTTTTTTTTGATTAGTGGTACTATGCGTGCAAGCTACTGTGACAACAGATATGAGTGGCACTGTGCACTGGCAGAAGTTGGCAGAGTAGACGCTGTAGGCCTGACACACACGCTTGCAGACAACTAACTGCTATTCAATCTATTACAGTCAATTTTTTTATTTATTTTTTTTTAAATGTACACTACTGTTACAACAGATATGAGTTGCACTGGTGTGACACTGTGCCCTGGCAGGCCCTGAAACGCACACGTGTGAAGGAAACTGACTGCTATTATTTCACAGTCAAAAAAGTGTTTTTTTTTTTTTAATGTACACTACTGTTACACCAGATATGAGTTGCACTGGTGTGACACTGTGCCTTGGCAGGCCCTGAAACGCACACGTGTGAAGGAAACTGACTGCTATTATTTCACAGTCAAATTTCTAGTTTTTTTTTTTTAATGTACACTACTGTTACACCAGATATGAGTTGCACTGGTGTGACACTGTGCCCTGGCAGGCCCTGAAACGCACATGTGTGAAGGAAACTGACTGCTATTATTTCACAGTCAAATTTCTAGTTTTTTTTTTTAATGTACACTACTGTTACACCAGATATGAGTTGCACTGGTGTGACACTGTGCCCTGGCAGGCCCTGAAACGCACACGTGTGAAGGAAACTGACTGCTATTATTTCACAGTCAAAAAAGTGTTTTTTGTTTTTTTTTAATGTACACTACTGTTACACCAGATATGAGTTGCACTGGTGTGACACTGTGCCTTGGCAGGCCCTGAAACGCACACGTGTGAAGGAAACTGACTGCTATTATATTACAGTCAAAAAAGTTTTTTTTTTTTTAAATGCAAGCTATTGTGACACAAGATATGAGTGGTGGCACTGGGAAAGTGGGCACAGTATACGCTGTGAGCCTGACACACATGCTGGCAGGCAGGCAACTGCAATTAGATTACACAGGGAAAAAAAAAGCAGACTGATGTTCTAGCCCTAAATTGGGCTCTTTGGGGTGCTGTCCTTACAGCAGAGATCAGATGAGTCCTTCAGGACTGTAGTGGACACTGAATACACTAGCCTAGCTATCGATTTCCCTATGTCCCTCCTCTCACTAAGAATGCAGCTTCCAGGGGGCGGGGCCTAGCTGTCATGGAGGAAAGACGCACTTCGTGTGAGCTCCCTCAATATCTCACTTTAAGCAGCTATCAACAAGCAAATTTCACCCCAGAAGGGGATGACCCAGCAATGTTGCTCCTACCTGACCGACCCGACATGCTTAATAGTGGTCAGCAACTCGACAGAGTCTTACTTACCTCCGCGTGGCAAGTGTGGCCTGGTGCTCACTGGGCGGGAGAGGCGGCCGATCTCCCAATCCTGGGATGCCCAGGAGCAGCTACTTCCCGGCAGGAGCTCCGTTATCCCCCCCTCGGACCAGTGGGGGTTATCCCGGTCCACCCCTGAGAGGCTGTCTGGAGCTAATGGACGCACAGAGCAGAGCTGCCAAGGCAGACATACTCATCTGCGACTCTCCCAATATGGCGGCAGCCGCTTGTCATCCTGGTACCAGCAAAGCATGGCAGGATATTGAGTCTAAACTGGACAGACTCTTTAATCAATTTTGGAAGCAAATAACAAGCAGGAAGCCCCAACAAGCTCCACCACAGCCCTAACAAGCTCCACCACAGCTAAGCGAAGCAGTCCCCATTAAAATCCACCAACGCAAAAGGCGTCAAAGACGGGACCGGAGGCACAAACAGAAATGCAGAGCCTGCCCCACGTCAAGCACTCGCCTCCACCTTAAGCCACCACAATCCCGCACTGGACGTGAAGCACCACTGGGACAGATCCGACCACCCGACAAAACAAGCTTCCACCACCTCAAGCCGCGAACCCGGCACTCAGCCAGAGACTTGCCTTTGTTGTTCCAGGTATCAGGGACTCCCAGGGTCTGCACCTTGCTCCCAAAAGGGATCGGATGAGCACAAGCAGTAAACAGCATCCTGCCAAGCATGTCCCACTATAGCCGATTGTCCACACCATGCCTTTGATCACATGAACTGCTCTCTGCACATTAACTAATCGTAAAGTAGCAAGCGTTTAAACATGTCATTATTTCACCTCCTAAAGAGTTTATTGTCGTAGTTCCTTACATGCCTTTACCTTAACCGTTCATGTATTATGTTATTCACTAGTCTCATCTCATGGGGCGACTCACACTTGATTTATAACTAGTGGTGGAGCTGCTGATATAAATACACAGTTGATAACGTGCAAGCTACACCCTAAACATGACAGCCATCTATGTACTGCTATATACTCATACCCTCAGTGCAACTAGCCATGATATACGCACGTTCAGCCTAGCATGCTCAAATATAACACACTTCTGTCTAAAAAAAAAAAAAAAAAAAAGAATGCAGCTTCCGAATGAATCTAAAATGGATGCTGTCCAGGAGGTGGGAGGGTCTGGGAAGGAGGGTCTGCTGCTGATTGGCTGGAATGTGTCTGCTTACTGTGAGGTACAGGGTCAAAGTTTACTCAATGATGACGAATAGGGGGCGGACCGAACATCGCATATGTTCGCCATCCGTGGCGAACGCGAACAAGCTACGTTCGCCAGGAACTATTCGCCAGCGAACTATTCGGGACATCTCTAAACTTAACAGAATAAAAACGTATTTACAAAAAATGTACACTTAAACGTTAAATCTTGTACAAAAGAACAAGTAGAGAAAAAAACATAGGCCCAAGGCAGAAATTGCAGCATATTCATTTTCATTTAGGGAAAAAGACATAATGATACAGGTTCTGTGTATTTATATTTCTAATATGAAGACATATTGTGTAATCACGGAGAAAATTTTAAATCATTACAAATGCTATGTGCCGCCACACAGACCCAGAGGAATGGAAAAGAATTCTAAACTAAGTATTAGACTCATTATATAGTAGTCATGCTTGCCAAAGTTGGACATGTTCTTAGATATCATTTTCATGAAGATAAAATAAAATGAAACTATACAATTTGAAAGCAAAATTGGCAATTAAAAGTTCATTTTGGCATGTTTTAGACTGTATTATATTTCCTACAGGTGAGATTCTTTCACTACAGCTCATTCAGCAAAATTTCTACTGAATCGGATTGTCATTGCATAATAGCCTAAAATTCATCACATCTTTCTACCTTATATAGAAAATATACTGCATAAAAATGTTGGTTTCAGGCATGTTGGAATAGCAACATCAGTCATCATATTGCACTCCATTTATTTATTTCATCCAAAACAGTTGATCGGATATCAAATATCAACTGTTATCACATACTTAATTTTCCCAATTTTAGCAGCTGAACCTAATAAATGTGTCCACTGTTTCAAACAATACCACCTATAAATGTGATTAATAAGAACATTTATTGTCCTTTTTTAAGTCTAAAATTAAGAAATTAAAGACGGGGTCAATACGACTCTGTATTAGTATAAGTAAGATTTCTCACCCGGAATGAGCACACAGCAAAGGGTGCAATAGCGGAACACACATAAACAGCAGGATTAAGTGCCTTGCTCAATGAGCTTACATGCTAGAGGGAGTAGGGTATAGTGACACAAAAGGAAAGAGTAGGGTAGAAACGTAGGTTGCTAGGTGAGTATTCACTGAGAGTTTAGTGTTTTGTTTTGATGACAGTTGCAGGAGAGAATCAGGGTGCTGGAGGGGAAAGCTGTTGACAGTTTAGCTGATATGCTTTGCTGAAGAAGTAAAGTTTTCAAAGTTTTTTTGAAGGTGATGGTGCAGCCCTAGAGAAGTGTTTAAGATGATCATCAGAAGTAGGAGTACAAACTGAGGTTAGACCTAGGTCTTTGGCAGAGTGTAGGGGCCTAGACAGGACATATTTGTGTATTAGTGAGGATAGGTAGTGTGGAGCAGCATTGTGCACAGATGTGTAAACAAGTGCCAGGATTTTAAATTAAACCCTATATCTTATGGGAAGCCAACGTAGGGACTGACAGAGTGGAGAGGCGTGGGGCAGACAGACAGGAAGATGAGCCTCATGCCGCATTCATTATAGACTGAAACGGGGCAATTTGGGAACATTTAAGACCACTGAGAAGTGGATTACAGTAGTTAAGGTGAGAGAGGACAGCGGCATGGACAAGCATCTTAGCCGTATCAGGACTTAAATAGAGGTGGATGCGCGCAATGTTTTTGAGGTAGAAATGGCAGGATTTGGCAATCGATTGGACATGAGGGGTGAAGGAGAGGTCAGATTCAAGGAGAACGCCTAGGCAGCAAGCCTGCCAGGTTGAGCTGATGGTAGCGCCATTGACTTGGAGGGAAAAAGACAAGGGAGTAGCAACACTTAAGAGAGGGAAGACCAGACTTCCTGTTTTGGACAGGTTAGTAGCCATCCAGTTGGAAATAGCAGAGAGACAGTCAGAGACATGAGTCTCATGAGGGTTGATGGGAAATCAGGGAAGGACAGGTAAATGTGCATGCCGTCCGCATAGAAATGATACTGGAAGTCAAAGGAGTTTACCAAGGGAGTCAGTATAGATTCAGAACAATAGGGGACCAAGGACAGACATTTTGGGGACACCAACAGAAAGGGATTGAGGAGAAAAGGCAGAGACAGAGAAAAAACACTAAACGAGCACTGGGAGAGGTAGGAAGAGCATCAGGAGAGAGCAGGAACTCATAGACCAAGATTGCGGAGGATGAGAAGAAGATATTGATGATCAACAGTGTCGAAAGCAGCAGTGATAAGTGTGCAGAAAGTATTGTTGTTTTGTTGTCCATGTTATATATTTTTTCTACAATCTATCTCTAGGGAGTAGAACAATATATTACTGCCCATTGTATGTATTTGTGATAATACATTAAAAATACCAATACCACAACAATAACACAGTAAAGACCACATTAGCATTAATGTTTTAAATAAAGAAAAAAATAATTTCGAAATGACTAAAGAACCAGGGGCAATTAGAGATGGCCCATGGCCACATGGCATTTGGTAAAGTTATTCTAAATTTGAAATACCGTATATACTCGAGTATAAGCCGCGGCTCTCGCGAGATTTACACTGTGAGCTGACAGAAGAGCTGAACGGACCGGCGGAGGAGGAGAGAGCTGACAGGAGCTGCAGGAAAGGTAAGTAACATCTCTCTGCAGCCCCCACAGCCCCCTCCTACACAGTGCCCATCCACTGGACCACCAGGGAAGGAGAGCCCCCCTCCCTGGCCAGCTAGCAAGCAGGGAGGGGGGACGAAAACATTTATATATATTAATAATAATTAAAAAAAAAAATAATAAAATAAAAATAATAATAAAATTAAACATAATAATAAAATAAAAAAATTATAATAATAAAAAAATGTAATGAAACAAAAAAATATTAAAATAATAATTAAAAAATAAAAATGCCCACCCCCCCACCAAGGCTCTGCATCACACTCTGCATTACACACACACATACACACACTGCACTCATACACACACACACTGCACTCATACACACACACACTGCACTCATACACACACACTGCATTCATACACACACACTGCATTCATACACACACACTGCATTCATACACACACACACAGCATTCATACACACACACAGCATTCATACACACACACAGCATTCATACACGCACACTGCATTCATACACGCACACTGCACTCATACACACGCACACTGCATTCATACACACACACTGCATTCATGCACACACACACTGCATTCATGCACACAGCATTCATGCATGCACACTGCATTCATACACACACACTGCACTCATACACACACACACTGCACTCATACACACACACACACTGCACTCATACACACACACACTGCATTCATGCACACACACTGCATTCATGCACACACTGCATTCATACACACACACTGCATTCATACACACACACTGCACTCATACACACAGCATTCATACACACACTGCATTCATACACGCACACTGCATTCATACACACACACTGCATTCATATACACACACACTGCACTCATACACACAGCATTCTCATACTCACACACTGCACTCACACACACACACTGCACTCATACACACACACTGCATTCATACACACACACTGCATTCATACACACACTGCACTCATACACAGCATTCTCATACACACACTGCACTCATACACACAGCATTCTCATACACACACACTGCATTCATATACACACACTGCATTCATATACACACTGCACTCATGTACACACTGCACTCATATACACACTGCACTCATATACACACTGCACTCATACACACACACTGCACTCATACACACACACTGCACTCTCATACACACACACTGCATTCATTATATACACACACTGCATTCATTATATACACACACTGCAAAAATAAAAATTCAATTAATATAATTTTTTTAGGATCTAATTTTATTTAGAAATTTACCAGCAGCTGCTGCATTTCCCACCCTAGTCTTATACTCGAGTCAATAAGTTTTCCCAGTTTTTTGGGGTAAAATTAGGGGCCTCGGCTTATATTCGGGTCGGCTTATACTCGAGTATATACGGTACTTATGGGCTATGGTGTTTTGTTCTCTTTTGTTATAGCTTTCTAAAATACAACATGGAAGAAAAATAACTCACAACCACCAATACCGCAAAATAATCAATATGCATACTTTTCGTACGTGGTGAATAAATATATAATATAAATGTATTTAAATAAACAGGTCCATTGACATTCACCTGAGAACTGTAATTGTGATGTCATGAATCTTGTGGCTGCTGATATTGTGATCAATGCCTCTGATACTCTACACTCTGACACTCTCTCTCACACAGGGATCAGAAGAAGGTAGATCCCCAAAGTTTGTTGGACTATATCTGCTTTGATTCTTTGCCATTCTTTATATGCTTTGGCAAAACATTATGGAAGATATTTTCTATTGGCTGTGTAAAAACAAAAAAAATAGAGTGACAGAGATGGGTTAATCCCATTGTACAGCGCTACGGAATCTGATGGTGCTATATAAATAACAGTGGCGTCACTAGGGTTGGTGTCACCTGGTGCGGTATCTCACGGTGTTGCCCCAATCACTTTAATAATGTGTTTCTTGTTTTGTTTTTTACTAATGTACCTCGTAAATTATAACTCCCATCAGGGCCGGTGCAAGGATTTTTGAATTTGCCACCCCCTCATATGTTCTGCCCACCATGTGACATCACAATGCCCCACCCATATGGTCTACCATTTGAGTTAACACCAGTGCTGCATATGAGTTAACACCAGTGCTTTACATTAAAAAGCCTGCGGGAACAGGCTATTGACAACAGATCCACTACAATAAGCAGTAGTGTTTATGGTGACTATAGTGTCCCTTTAATGTAAATTAGAGATTAGTGAGACTATCTACCAGATGAGGACATGATATTGATGATGGGCTTAGGCTGCAATCTGGCTCCACTGGTCAAGTGTAGAACAGGCTCTGTGGAGGCTGTTTGTAACTCTGCTCACAAAAATCAACAAACAGGAAGCAGCTCCATTTTTGTAGTCCCCTTACACAGCTCAAGGTCTGGGCCCCCAGGGCCTGACTGTGAGTATGCCTATAAGGCCCGCTCATAAGTCCACCTACATGGCCCACTCCTTATTTCGCTCCCAGGGAGTGGAGTGTATGTGTGTAGGGGATATGTTATGTGTTATTGTAGAGGATGTAATGTGTGTGTGTTCTTATGAAATGTAGTGTATAGGAATGCCAGTTTGTGTACAGGATGTAGTGTGTGTGTGTGTGTATAGGGGGTGCAGTGTGTTTTGTGTGTAAGTGATATAAAGCAGTGTGTGTTTGTGTATAAGGAATGCATTGTGTGTGTGTGTGTGTGTGTGTGTGTGTGTGTGTGTGTGTGTGTGTGTGTTTAAGGGATGCATTATGTGAATCTAGGGATGCAAGGTGTGTTTCTGTGTATGTAAATGTCAGGATTACTAGTTGATTCAGCACGTAGAACTGTGTCGCAACTAGGACTAATAGGTAACGTCTTACCGGGCCTTAGAATGGCCGGACTTCTCGTACCAATGAATAGTCAGAATACTTGCCGAGGCCAGGAACACAGAAAGGGACACAACGATGAGGGAAAGTCAAAAGTCAAGGATACCAGAATACAGGGAAGTCAAACAAAGCCAAAGTCAATAACCAGAAACAAACTATCAGGAACACACTCTCGGACAACCACTAAGGGAAACCATGACAGGGCAATGAGCTGAACAATTAGACAAACTTAAATACCCCTCCTGTGGATCTGATTGGCCGTAACCAGCCTTTGACCCCAGAACATGCATGTGCGTCCTTTGCCTGACATCACGTACACATCGTCCATGCCATGGGCGGATGTGGTGCTACAATTGATTAACATGCTCCAGGGGTCAGACATATCAATGCATGGCCGCTGAACGGCACTACTGCACTTTTTGGCAAGGCAATCGTTATTGATGTAGAAAGGTGAGGATGAATATGTTACATTATCCCCCACCTGAAGGCCACCGACCGGGCAGGCAGGACCAGGTTTGAGAGGAAATGTGGTGTGAAAAGAGCGTACCTTGCGGCTAGCATGAATGTCAGAAGCAGGAACCCAAGAAGGCCCATACACCCTCCAATCTACCAAATACTGCAATGGACCATGAGAAAATCTGGAATCGATTATGGAAGAGATCTCATACTCCTCCTGTCCAGAAACAACCACCAGAGGAGGGGGAACACTTTAGGTAGTATATCTATTGCAAATAAGTGGTTTGAGTAAGGATACATGAAAGATGTTGGGAATACGTGAAGAGGCAGGAAATGCCAGAGAATAGGAGACAGGATTAATCCTAATGATATGGAATGGACCAAGGAATCATACTAGGAACTTTAAATTTTACGTTACATGATGATAACCACACCCTCTCACTCACTTGGTAAACAGGGTTGGCACCCTGTTGTTTATCAGCAAAAATTGTAACCGATCAGCTGCAGTTTTGAGAGCGGAGTGAACCTTGGTCCAAGTATCACCAATAGAATTAAGGTGATCATCCAAAGCAGGAATAGCCATGTCGGAAAAGACAGCCGGCAGAACAGTAGGATGACAAACATAATTTACAAAGAAAGGACTATGTCCAGAAGAGTCACGATTAGTATTGTTCCTAGCAAACTCTGCCCAGGTTAGTAATTCGGACCAATTATCCTGAGTGCTATTAACAAAACAACACAAATACACTTCTAATGACTGATTAGCCCTCTCAGCCTTGCCATTGGTTTGGGGATGCTAAGATGAAGAAAATTACATTTCAATGGCCAACTTTTTATTGAAAGCCCTCCAAAACCGAGACACAAACTGAGAACCTCTGTCAGAAACAGTATTGTGAGGAATGCCATGCAGTCTGTCAATTTCTCGTACAAAAATAAGAACCAGGTGTTGAGAGGAAGGCAGTTTCCTGAGTGGAACAAAATGAGCCATTTTAGAGAAACGGTCAACCACCATAAGGATGGTGGTATACCCATTAGAACTAGGAAGTTCCACGATGAAATCCATGGACAAATGGGACCATGGAACAATAGGTATGGGAAGTGGCTGCAACAACCCACAAGGAAGTTTATGAGGGACCTTGGAAACTGCACAAACAGAACAGGCCTGCACATATTCCTTAACATCACTCCTGAGAGAATCCCACCAAAATGATCTCATAATTGCGGATACGGATTTATTGATGCCTGGGTGTCCAGCAGTCACGTTGTTGTGGAATACCTCATGACATTCTCTTTTTAACCCAATGGAATAAATAATGTATCTGGTGGTTTATTGCATGGTGCCTGAGACTGAGCCTCCATTATAGCACCAAGCAAAGGAGACGACAGTGAAAGAACAGTGGCACAATAGGGGATGTCTCGTGTTCCTGTATAGATTCAGTATCAAACTGTCTAGAAAAAGGCATCTGCCTTCACATTCTTGGGACCAGGTCTGTAAGTTATAAGAAAGTTAAAGCAAGACAGAAATAAAGACCATCTAGCCTGTCTAGAAGACAATCGTTTAGCATCCCCTATATAAGCCAAATTCTTATGGTCAGTGATGATCAAAAGGGGATCCTTGGAACCTTCTAAAAGTTGTTGCCTCTCTTTAAGCGCTAGGAAAATGGCCAACAATTCTCTGTTGCCAATATCATGATTGCATTTCTAGAAAAGTACCCAAATGGATGCAAAGGGATATAATGACTCTCCCTTTGAGAAAGAACAGCCCCTACCCCAGTTTCGGAGGCATCAACCTCCAGTATGAAGGGTTTACTGGTTTCAGGATGTATTAATATGTCGGCAGAAGCAAACCTTTGTTTAAGGCTTATTTGCTTCCTTAGACCATACAATAAAACTAACCCCCTTACTTGTCATATTGGTGATGGGAGCTATTACAGAAGAGAACCCCTTGATAAATCTCCTGTAATAGTTCGCAAACCCAATAAACCTTTGGATGGTCTTTAGTCCGTTAAGCAATGACCAATGTATAACAACCTCTAGTTTCTTAGAATTCATCTGAAAACCAGAGTCAAAAAATGTTATATCCCAAAAACTGTACTTCAGTTTGATCAAAGAAACATTTTTCCCATTTTCAATACAGTTTATTTTCCAGTAAAGCCTGCAAGACCTGTTTGACATTTTTGTGGTGGGTCTGAATGTCAGGGGAATAAATAGGGATATCATCCAGGTAAACTAGGACAAATGAGTAGATATAGTCTCTGAGTACATCATTAATAAAGTCCTGGAATGCGGCCGGGGCATTGCATAGCCTGAAGGCCGGGGCATTGCATAGCCTACATGGGGAGTATTGTTTTACTTGGAAGACTTCGCTAAACACAAATATTAGTGTTTCAAAACAGTAAAACATATCACAGTGGTGATATTTTCAGTGAAAGTGAAATTGTTTGCATTTTTCACACACAAACGGCACTTTCACTGATATCATTGTTGTGATATGTTTTACTGTTTTGAAACACAAATATTTGTGTTCAGCGAAGTCTCCTGAGTATAACAGTACCCCCATGTTCAGGTTTTATATTGTTTTTGTAAGTTACATGGTCAAATATAAGGCTTGATTTTCAATTTTTTCACATTGAAATTTGCTAGATTGGTAATGTTGCCTTTGAGACTGTATGGTAGCCCAGGAATGAGAAATACCCCCATGATGGCATACCATTTGCAAAAGAAGACAACCCAAGGTATTGCAAATATCACAAACACTTTAAAAAACTACATACATGTGAGGCGTGTTTCAGAGATTTATGACAGATAACTGTGTTACAATATCACTATTGATAAATTTTAAAAATATATATTTAGAAACAGCAATGTCCAACTTGTACTTATAGCCCTATAACTTGCAAAAAATAAATAAAAAAAAGCTAAGAACATGTTAACATTCGGTATTTCTAAACTCAGGACAACATTGAGAAACTAACACAAGTGTTTTTGGGAGGTTGTAGATGCAATACAGATTTTGGGGGTCTAAGTTAGAAAAAGTGTGTTTTGTAAAAATATTCATCATATTTTAATTTTTTTTATAGTAAATTATATTATATGATGAAAATAATGGTATTGTTAGAAAGACCAATTAATGGCGAGAAAAACAGTATATAATATGTGTGGGTACAGTAAATGAGTACGAGGAAAATTACAGCTAAACACAAACACCGCAGAAATGTAAAAACAGCCCTGGTCGTTAACAGTAAGAACATTGAAAAAATGGTCTGGTTACTAAGGGGTTAAGAGAACTAGAACTAATATTTAGCTGTAGGTGAGGTAAATAGTCAGCTATGAAACATGTTGGATTTGTGCTCAACAGCTGTGTTGCCATATACCTCAAAAACAAGTAAAATTCAGAACTTCAGCTTCAATATATATTTTTTTAATCACAGCCCTTGTTTTCTCCCTAAATTGTTTCTTATGATACCACCATTTCAATAAATTAACTTGTAACACTAGCACAATCAAACCATGTGCATTTATCAGATCCTTGATTACAGAGCAACCCTGGACTATTAATACTGATACAATCTACACACATCTGTTAGATAATGTTTATGGTATAGTGAATTATACCTATATATTGCTTACTGCAAAAACATTACACCACAACTACTCTATGCCATGAGGTACTCAGTTTTGACTTGCTTTCCCATTCCATAAAAATATGTACAATTATTAATGGTTAATCCCTTTCCAATGTCAAATTAAACAGTTTATAGTCTCATTTTATAATTTTTTATTTACAAGATACATAATAATGCAATTTTATTTTTTAATGCACAGTTATGTACATATGTTGAATACTTGTCTTTAGATTTTCTTATGACTATGACTATAACTAAATGACTTATTGTAATGAGTGGGTCCTTCTTAAATATTGGTCATTATTTTGCTGTTTTATAATTTTATTTTAAAGAAGTACCTTATTATACCTATGAGATCAGTACCCTAACCTGTCTACTACACATAATAAATTGCACCACATACATACATATTCAAATTGTTTCTGCACCCATGCAGAGGAGTACCTAGGTTACATGGCACCCTGTACTGTATAATTTTTTTGTGTGTGTGCCTCACTATGCATCCTGCAACATAGTTTTTTTTAGAAAAGTTGCATACACATACTCACAATCATATACACATACATATTTTTATGCATAGACATTCATATTCATCCATATTTACATTCATATACACACCCGGACACATACATAGACACACACACTAAAGAGAGCAAAACCAACCCCAAAGCATTTTTTAAGAACATAAATTCTAAAAAAATCCAAACATGAGAGTGTAGGTACACTAAAAACTGAAACGGGGGTGTTAGTTAATGAAGACCAGGAAAAGGCAGGAATTTAAAATAACTATTTCTCCTCCGTATATATTAAGGAAGAACCCATGGCAATAGATGTGCAAATAATTGCTACTAAAAAACTCAAGACAAGGTGCTGCAGCAACTAAAGAAAGTTAATATAAACAAAGCTCCAGGTCCTGATGGTATCCATCCACGTGTACTTAAGGAACTAAGTGTAGAAATAAGTGAACCTCTGTTTTTAATCTTTCAAGATTCTTTTCTTTAGTGTTCCGGAGGATTGTAGGAAGGCAGATGTGGTTCCTATATTCAAAAAGGGTTCAAAATCCTTGCCTGGAAATTATAGACCTGTGAGCTTAACTTCTGTTGCTGGTAAAATATTTGAAAGGATAATATTCAAGAATTCCTTGAGAAGAACATGGTTATCAGCAAAAATCAGCATGGTTTTATGAAGCAAAGGTCATGTCAAACTAACTTGATTGCATTCTACGTAGAAGTAAGTAGAAGTATAGATCAGGGTGTTGCAGTGGATGTGATCTATTTGGATTTTGCTAAGACATTTGATACAGTTCCACAAAATAGATTAGTGTTCAAACTCAAGGAAATCGGTCTAGATGAAAATGCTTGTTCTTGGGTAGAACATTGGATTAAAAACAGAGTACAAAGAGTTGTCATTAATGGTAAATTTTCAAGCTGGACAGAGGTGACAAGTGGTGTTCCTCAGGGGTCTGGGACCCCTTCTATTTAACATGTTTATAAATGATCTTGAAGACAGCATTGAAAGTCATGTTTCAGTGTTTGCAGATGACACAAAACTTTGTAAAATAATACAATGTGAGCAGGATATTACTTTGCTGCAGAGGGATTTAGATAGAATGGGGGACTGGGCACTCAAATGGCAGATTAAATTTAGTGTTGAAAAATGCAAAGTTATGCACTTTGGCGTAGAGAATACACAAGCAACGTATACCCTTAATGGAAGCGAATTAGGGATAACAACACATGAAAAGGACTTGGGAATTGTTATAGACAACAAACTATGCAATAATGTGCAATGTCAATCAGCAGTGGCCAAGGCCAGTAAGGTATTGTCAAGCATGAAAAAGGGCATTCATTCTCAGGACGAGAATATCATTTTGGCTCTTTATAAATCACTGGTAAGACCACATATTGAATATGCTGTGCAATTTCCACACCTGTTCTAAAGAAGGATATTATGGCACTAGAAAAATTGCAGAGGTGGGCTGCAAAACTAATTAAAGGAATGGATCATATCAGCTATGAAGAAAGGTTAACAAATTTAAACCTATTTAGTTTAGAAAAACGTCGCCTGAGAGGGGATATGATAACATTGTACCAATATATTCGGGGCCAATACAAACCTTTGTGTGGAAATCTATTCACAAACCGGACTTTACATAGGACACAAGGCCATGCATTTAGACTGGAAGAAAGAAGATTTTGTCTAAGGCAAAGGCAAGGTTTTTTTTACTGTAAGAACAATCAGGATGTGGAATTCTCTGCCTGAAGAGGTGGTTTTATCAGAGTCCATACAGATGTTCAAACAGCTACTGGATGCATATTTGCAAAAACAGAATATTCAAGGATATAATCTTTCAATGTAGGGTAATAACTGCTTGATCCAAGGATAAATCTGACTGCTATTCTGGGGTCAAGAAGGAATTTTTTTCCTAGCTTGTTGCAAAATTGTGCTTCAAATTGTTTTTTTTTGCCTTCTTTTGGATCAACAGCAAAAAACAAATGTGAGGAAGGCTGAACTTGATGGAAGCAAGTCTCTTTTCAGCTATGTAACTATGTAACATTGATGTACAAACACAGAGACTCATGGACACATACTTCACACACAAACTCATATACAAATATAGATACATATACACAAACACACATTTGTATACATACATACATACACATGCACACATTCATACACTCACGCATAGACTTACATACATATTGCACCTGCTATGAAGCCATTAACAAGACAGCGGCAGAGCAGGCACGTGCTGCGCAGCACCGCCACCAGAAATCTGCCAGTAAGGAGGTGCCTACTCTAGAGGAAAGATGGTGCTCTGTGAAATCCAATGCCTGGTCCCCCATTCCCACCCCAACATTTTATTTCTTCAGCACCTGTGAAAAATGGTTTACTACGTTTTTCTTTTTTTCCTCCTACTGTTTTACTCTTTGCTAACTGTTGTAACAGTAGAATAGCTCAGTGCATAACGATGTCACTCTGTTTGTTATAGTTCATCTTTTTTCCTTTCCATGCCCATTTAATTCTCTCAAGTGCATGGCTTCCTTAAAGTTTATAGTATCCTTATTTAGGTTATGCATATTATTTTAAGTCAACTAAGATATTGCTGTAGCTTCTGTCTCTTTCCGCTAAATTAAATCTTTAAAATGTATACAGTTATTTGTTTCACCAGATACTAATTGGCAAAGAATGTAACACATATTGGTAATTATTTATATTATCAGAATATAGTGTATTCTTTTTTTTTTTTTTTTTTTTTTTACAGTGAGTTGTGAATGATTAGGATTCTGCTACTCAGTGGTGTCACACGGGGGTTGCATCATCCTTTAGGGTGCACCGGCTCTGGGAGCACAGGATACGGGTGACCCAGCAGGAGGGAAGCACACCGTTCGCCCGCCTGCCAGTCACTCTGAGCAGCATGGCCGTTCGCGGTCCTTAAGGACCCTTTTTTGTTAAACGTACCTAGTACGTCTGCGGTCTTTAAGGGATTAAAGGGTACCTCAAAGTACTGTGAATACTTCAGTAATTTGAATTGGTCACGGTACATTGAGTCTGTATGTGCAGCATATTATCATGCAACACTTCACATATGGAGATTAACTACTATGCGTCTAGAGATGTAGCACTGCAAAGTAATGTGAACTTTAACGATTTTCTGAGTGGACCAGGATAGGAATGGTTAGTCCAACCAAAACCATTCACAGTTACCCAAGCAAGGAAACATTGATTACTCAGAGAGGAACACTGCAAAGTCCAACATATGCCATACATCATCCATGGCCTGTCTGAAAAACAGAACACAAGTGCTGCAGATGTTTTACTAGTGCTGGGGATCTTAGAGTAAACAATAATCTGCAAAAGATGGTGCCCACAGATGATATAGAGGTATACCTGATGGCATTTGAGCAGAGATTGCCCCCTGTGTCTGGGTGGGCTAGTTTGCCTGGACAGCTTCTATGTGGGGAACCCCAAGAAGCATACTATGATCTAGATCCAGAGCAATGCAAGGGCTATGGCAAACTAAGACTACCATTTCAGCATGTCTGTGGGTAACCAATGCAGTCTGGACTCTGAGATTTCACACCTGGACCTAGAAGATTATTCGGGCCCAAATGGAGTAGTCCTATTGTTTTGGTATAATAAGATTTTGCAATTTTGTTTTGTAATATCTCATGCCGAGAACTGATAAACCAATTGAAAGGCTTGGAAAAGCCCACTATCTCACTACAAAACACTTAACCAGATGATACTGACAGGTGCCATTTTCAGATCAGGCAGAAGAAAGTACTTTTTTTTTTCTAGTCCTGATGGCCTATTCCAATATATATATTCACGGTGCTTTAAAGTGACAAGTGACAATTAAGTATCCTATCAGGGGAGAAAACATCTTGCAACACTGTACAATAATAAAAAAAAATTAGCACAATGTGAAACCGATTTGATTATTACCCTAAAAACATTGCAACCAGGGGGTCTCTATTTAGATATCAATCTGTGTTTTTTTTGGTATTAGTTCCTTATATGTTTAGCACTTATTTTTACTGGACCCTGGTATTGCTCTTCTTTTAGCCTTTGCTTTTAGAGTGTGTTATTTTGGTGCATCTCCTGTTGTTTGTTTGGATTCCCCGTATAACACTTTTAATATGTACCAAGTATACATAGATTTTAGTATACTACATATTTTAGATTTCTTAATTATTTTTGTTAAATATACTATACACATAGATAATATAGATATATTTTAAACATATTTGTACTATATATTTATGCCATTAATAGTCATCTATGTACATATATTCTATGTATATTGGAGTGTCCCATTCAGCAACAAGGATAGTTTTTAAAAAAAAATAAGATCTCTGGGTAAGATGTTGTATAATCTTTTAAATAAGTTTTTGATGTAGATAAAATACTTATATTTTTTGTATATTTCATTTTTTTATATCTTAATAAAGCTTAGTTTTAATGAATGTATTTTCCTTTTCCCTCTTCTGAAGGCTCTTGGTCTTTTCTTAAATTGTGGGTGGCCAATTGGCTCTTATATTAGACCACCACTTTATTGTACAGTGTTGAACTATGTTATACCGTTTTGTCCCCTGACCCCTATGTATATATATATTACAATACATAGTTTTACCTTTGGGCTTACAGTGGGCACCTGCCGCATTCCAAGGAATGATGGACAGAATATTAAAGTCACATGCTCAGTATGCATATTTAAATAATATAATAATACCTAACGAGGGCTGGGAATCTCATCTACCAAAAGTACAGGCTGTACTTAAGTCATTACTAAATGCTGGCTCAACCCCTTAAGGACACATGGCATGTGTGACATGTCATGATTCCCTTTTATTCCAGAAGTTTGGTCCTTAAGGGGTTAAAGACACACACTAGTGGATATACTATTGACTTGAAGAAGACAAATTATTTAGGATATTCCATTGGTAGGGAACTAGTGAATCCTCCTTGAAGCCATACAGAAGCCATACAAGCCAAATTGAAGCCATATAGAATTGGCCAAGAACACATATCGGAAGTATTTGATGCTGTAACATGGTGTATTTGGATCCAGTTCCTCTTGCAAGGTATTTCCACACAGCATATCTTACAAGCATGAAGCTATTTTGAATTAGACCACAAAATGGGAAAAAGTCCTTCAAGAATCGAAAATAGCAATGATGTTTTCGCTTGGATCAAGTAACAGTTGAACGCATAATATTACATTTTATATGAATGTCTCTTAACATTTAGTTCTTTGCAACTAGAATATCGACTGCTTATCCTTGATAAAGTTCCATCCAAAGCAAAAGGAAACAATTCTGCCCATAGAATGACTACATAGCTTCAATAATATTTCGTAAACAACAACATCTCTACAGTGAATTGGTACGAATGGGTTAATTGTTTGTTGTTTTTGTTTTGTTTTTGTGGGTTGGAAAGTTTTTCATCTTTTCCTAATTCTAATGATTTATTTTATAAAATCACAATTATGTTTAAGAAGTATTTTTTGAACTGACAATGTCTCTGAGTTTAGTTCTTGTACCTGCAAGTGGGATTTCCAAGCAATTTAACTTCAAACACATTTGTTTTAGATTGCACATTGGAAGTGAAATCAGAAAAGCAGATGGAGATATCATTTATTGTCTCCAAAAAGGGATATGATTATACTAAGAATATGGATTTTATTGCTGCTGAGAAAATGAGTTGTGAGACAGAAAAAATAAAGATTACTTAATACCACTTATATAGCTCAAATTCACACAGACACACAAACATTTGCACGCACAAACACAAAGTCACACATACATAATCCAAGCATATCATTTATTGTGAATACCATAAAAATATGTGTATATATAGTAGACCAAAACAATACATAGATAAACCGCACCAAACAAATTGGTCTTAAAAAACAACCCTTATGAACACTACTATATAAAGAAATGTACATATATACATTTATATACTATTGCACATAAGGGTTGTTTCTAAAATCTCTTTGGCACGGTTTATCAAATATATTCTTTTGGTCTATTGTGTATTGCCACAAGGTTTTGGGAATCTTTGTATAATTTACTGTTGTCCCTACTGTTGATTGTAGTGAGCACCTATCTATGCCAATTTACTATAATATGTGCAAATATGTTTAAAGGTATATATGTTTGTGTATACATGTATATGCACTCATATATCATTGCATTCAGTACCGACCTTATTTTAAAGGCATGTAGTAACCTGTAGTAACCTTTTAATAAGTCAGTATAGTTTGTGGCAGAAAAAGATTGTGAAATTAGTAGATCATTTTAGTAGATGTTTAATTATCTGGTTACAGCTCTGTTGATTACTAGATCACATGACATTTAATTTGATATTTTCATCCTCACCCTTTATAGAAATATTTAATGATTTGCTTTTCAGTCATTCTTTCCAATCTGTCTTTAAAGAGAGCAAACAAAAAGGCCTTTTCAAGCTAGCTTGCAGCTTACAGTGATCCCATAGTGTAATGAATTCATTCTACCCTCCCAAACATGGAAAGGGTTAAGTAACCCTTTAGTCTCCTTCAGCGCTCCATAGGCCCTCTATCTCCTCCGATGGGGGGAGGAGTGGGGCGGGAGAGGAGGGCTTATGTGCATGTGTGGCCAGCACCACATGCAGAGCATGAGCTCATCCAGTGTCAGCTAGGCGACCAAAAGTCACTTAACCATAAAGAAGTGCCTCTATTGGCCACTAGAGGTGATCTTAGTACTGCAATGTAATCATTGCAAGTTCTCAAAAACTGCAATGATTTACATTGCAGGACTAGATGGGACAGGGATACTGCACTTCAATAAGCTGAAGTATTCTGGGTGCCTACAATGTCTCTTTAAACTGACGAAGAGCATTTTATAGCAACTGCATTTTTAAATAAATTATCAACTAATCTACTTGCTTTGCTACAATCTGGTATAGATAAAACTATATAAAGTTGAAATGGCATGACAAAATACTATGCATAACTAATTATGTTTACAACTCATAAACAAGGTTTTATGACTTTCTAGGGTTCATTGAATTGCTATTTTGTAGATGTACCACACATTTCAAGTATCAAATGCGTACTGTTGCGTAATCTTTAACTTATTTTAGGCTTGGATAAAATTCACATTGCACGAAGTGGTGATAAAGTGCCTTCCAGAGAGCTGAATGAATTTCACGCCTAAAGTGGCACTCACTAATCAGCAATTTCTGTTTAGCTGTCTTAGTGTCAATACATGTTATTGTAAGAGTTTGTGGTTTTAATATTTGTACACATCACAGTCTTTTGATATTTGTCGACTGGAAGCCTATTAGACTATTGCCAATTTACATTCCATTGTTACAATATGCAAGTTACTGGGCTACTGTGAATGCAGAGGATTAAAGCTCACATTCCTTGCAGAAATATTGTTCCACAACCTTAAGCCAGTATGCTGTTTATTATATTTAATTTTTCCTTGGTGGAGAAATCATTATTTATAGAACAGTTATCAAGGGAGGGTGTGAAGTCAATGTTGTTAGTACAGTATAAGCACAAGGCTTGTAATCCGGATATAAGGAATGTACTGAATCAACAAGGCCTTTTCCTGAATTCAATTATCTATTGAAATGCCAAACAAACAAACAAACAAACAATAAACACTATGTGCACTGATGTTTCTGTATGAACTATGCGCAAAGAGAAATAGATTTTTTTTTTTTACAACTCCAATCAATGAGGTCGTTCCTGATGGCATTTATATAGAGTAACTATTTAAGGTGTAGCAAATGATGATCACTCTTTGATAATTCTGATATAGAAAAATGGCACTTGGTTTTAACTGACTTGTGTTTTGCATGACAGAGTGTATTGAAAATAAAATGGGTCCATGGACCCATGATGCCAAAAGTAAATAATCAAGTTTGTTAATTGCTTTTATGCATCCAAACAGTTTGTTATTGCCAAGCAATTAAAGCAACACTGTAGTGTTAGTGATACTGCATTTCTAACACTACAGTTTCCCTCTGTTTCCGTGCTCCCCTCTGCGTCAATGAAAGGGTTTTTCTTACCTGAACCCAGCACCAAGGTCCATTGGCGCTGGATCAATCTCCTCTTGCATGCATTAGTTCTTTCACAGAGGATAACATTGAAACACTGATTTCCGATAGGGATTTGCAAGACACTGCAAAGCGTGAGGGCACCCAGCATCGTTTCACTAGGTTAAATTCAGTGAAACTGTAGAAAACACCACTTGTGGCTGTCTGAAGGGTTAAAGTGACAGCGAAAAAGTACCCAGACCACTTCAATGACATGAAGTGGATTGGGTGTCCCTTTAACCCCTTAAGGACCGAGGATGGTTCAGGACCGTCATCGGCATTTTTGCATTGCCGACCGCTGACGGTCCTGAACCGTCCTAACGGTCTTAGTTACTTACCCGATCGCCGTCGGTCCCCCGGCGGCGATCGGTGGTGGTCCCGGTGTGGGGAGACTGCCTGCAGCCCAGACAGTCTCCCCATGGCAGATTAGGACCCCTGTGGCCATGTGATCGCTCAACAGGGCGACCACATGGTCACAATAGGTGTCCATGTGTCTGCCTGCAGGGGGACTGTCTGTGCTGACAGGCAGTCTCCCTGCTAGTGTAAAATCAAAGAAATAAAATAAAGGTTAAAGTTAATAAATAAAAATAATAATTATATATGTGTATATATATATATATATATATATATATATATATGATATATAGACGTATAATATATATATATATATATATATATATATATATATATATATATATATAATATACGTCTATATATCATATATATATATAATGTCATACTAAGTGTATTTTTATATTGATATGTACATATATTAATATAAAAATACACTTATAATTAAATTACACGCGTGTATATATATAATATATATAATAACTATATATATTGTATATATATATTATTATAAAATACAAATAATAAGTAATTTAAATTAAATAAAAAAATGTAAAAATAATAATAAAAATTAAAAAAAATTATATATCTATATGAAATTTTATTCTAACTGTATTTTGATATTAATATATATATTTATATCAAAATACACTTAGAATGAAATTGTATATATATCTATGTATATATAAATAAATAAAAAGAATACGAACTATACATATGTCCATATACAGAATTATATAAATAATTATATAAATATACACGTAGACTTCAAATATCTAAATATGCATATATATTTAAATTCTACGTGTGTATTTATGTAATATTTTTACATAATTAAGTAATTTTATTGATTGCAATTTAAGGGACCTGCCTGCCAACCCAGGTCGAAAGTCCAGAGAATTTAATTTGTTAGCACTGTATTTTACCCTGTAACGTTCTACGACACCCTAAAACCTGTACATGGGGGGTGCTGGAGACTTCGCTGAACACAAATATTAGTGATTCACAAAAGTAAATCATATCACAGCGATGATATTGTCAGTAAAAGTTTTTTTTAAATTTATCACGAACAAACAGCACTTTTACTGATGATATAATTGTTGTGATACATTTTCCAGTTTTGAAACACTAATATTTGTGTTCAGCAAAGTCTCCTGAGTATAACAGTACCCCCCATGTAGAGGTTTTATAGCGTTTTTGAAAGTTACAGGGTCAAATATATGGGTCAAATATTTTTACATTGAAAAATGGCCAGGTTGGTTACGTTGCCTTTGAGAGCGCATGGTAGCCGAGGAATGAAAATTACCCCCATGATGGCATACCATTTGCAAAAGAAGACAACCCAATGTATTGCAAATGGTGTATGTCCAGTCTTTTTTAGTAACCACTTAGTCACAAACACTGGCCAAAATTAGCGTTCAATTTAGTTTTTTACTTTTTTCACACACAAACAAATATGAACGCTAACTTTGGCCAGTGTTTGCGACTAAGTGGCTACTAAAAAAAGTCTGGACATACCCCATATTGAATACCTTGGGTTGTCTACTTTAAAAAAAATATGTACATGTGGGGTGGTATTCAGAGATTTATGACAGATAATAGTGTTACAATGTCACTATTGATACATTTTAAAAATGTATGTTTTGAAACCGCAATATCCTACTTGTACTTATAGCCCTATAACATGCAAAAAAAATAGCAAAAAGCACGTAAACACTGGGTATTTTTAAACTCAGGACAACATTTTGAATCTATTTAGCAGTTTTTTTCATTCGCTTTTGTAGATGAGTAAAAGATTTTTCACATAAAAGTCAAAAAACATGTATTTTTTTAAATTTTTCATCATATTTTTTCATTTTTTTTTAAATTAAATTACATGAGATTATATAAATAATGGTATGTAAAGAAAGCCCCTTTTGTCCTGAAAAAAAACAATATATAATTTGTATGGAAACAGTAAATGAGAGAGCGGAAAATTACAGCTAAACACAAACACCACAAAAGTGTCAAAAAGATGCCTGGTCGCAAATGTACAACATCGCAAAAACAGTCCGGTCCTTAAGGGGTTAAATACTTGAATGGATAGAGGGCTGGCTTATAGACATAGTCATATTGTACATGGTAAGATTATCTCCACCCTACATTTTACAATAATGCAATGTTGCCATAGCACCTAAGCTTATCCTTTAACAGTTTCACAATGATTACAGTGGTTATGAAGGCATAAATAAAACTTGTCTCTGTTTGATAGGTATACCTGATAAATGGACTACCAGGTGGATGCATATATCTTGCTCTAACAATATCAGATCATCACCACTACATCCCTAAACTCTGTACTATAGTTTCCCATCAACAATCAAAATTAGAACATAATGTTACTGTAGTTAAATCTAGATTAACATTTTTTTTTTTTACATTGTAGTACTTGTTTGGTAACCAGCTGCAACTTCTTCAGTCCTTCTATGACGTAAATGCTTGGATGAAGGCAATATGCCTTAATCATAATGTTTTCCTTCCTAAAGAGTCTCCAATCTCTTTTTTTTTTACTCTTCTCTGATTTCTATGGGCTACCACTGTGCTTTAGGTATGTGTGTGCCTCTGCAATCACAGCATGAATATGAACTTGATTATTTACACATCAAAGCTTTGTCTAAGCAGAGGTTTTGATCACTCTTGTGGCAAACAGTGTGTGCTATTTTGTTCTCATGGTTATATTTATGACAACTTCAAATACACCATGGACATATGCTTTTTCAATAAGTACTTAAACTTTATTATTTTTACGTTATCATTTATTTATTTTTAGGAAGTGCCATCTTTTTATCTATAAGTAGCACAAGGACTTCACAATATTTGGGGATAACTAAAAATTATATTCACATTGTGTAAAAAGTAGGTGATATAGCATTTACATTTCTTTTCAGAATTGTTGTTATATATAATATGTAAACCAACAATAAATTTGACAATTACAAATGAAGCCATCAGAACCCAAGGCATTGATTAACCCCTTAAGGACCAAACTTCTGGAATAAGACATAGTCATATTGTACATGGTAAGATTATCTCCACCCTACATTTTACAATAATGCAATGTTGCCATAGCACCTAAGCTTATCCTTTAACAGTTTTCACAATGATTACAGTGGTTATGAAGGCATAAATAAAACTTGTCTCTGTTTGATAGGTATACCTGATAAATGGACTACCAGGTGGATGCATATATCTTGCTCTAACAATATCAGATCATCACCACTACATCCCTAAACTCTGTACTATAGTTTCCCATCAACAATCAAAATTAGAACATAATGTTACTGTAGTTAAATCTAGATTAACATTTTTTTTTTTTACATTGTAGTACTTGTTTGGTAACCAGCTGCAACTTCTTCAGTCCTTCTATGACGTAAATGCTTGGATGAAGGCAATATGCCTTAATCATAATGTTTTCCTTCCTAAAGAGTCTCCAATCTCTTTTTTTTTTACTCTTCTCTGATTTCTATGGGCTACCACTGTGCTTTAGGTATGTGTGTGCCTCTGCAATCACAGCATGAATATGAACTTGATTATTTACACATCAAAGCTTTGTCTAAGCAGAGGTTTTGATCACTCTTGTGGCAAACAGTGTGTGCTATTTTGTTCTCATGGTTATATTTATGACAACTTCAAATACACCATGGACATATGCTTTTTCAATAAGTACTTAAACTTTATTATTTTTACGTTATCATTTATTTATTTTTAGGAAGTGCCATCTTTTTATCTATAAGTAGCACAAGGACTTCACAATATTTGGGGATAACTAAAAATTATATTCACATTGTGTAAAAAGTAGGTGATATAGCATTTACATTTCTTTTCAGAATTGTTGTTATATATAATATGTAAACCAACAATAAATTTGACAATTACAAATGAAGCCATCAGAACCCAAGGCATTGATTAACCCCTTAAGGACCAAACTTCTGGAATAAAAGGGAATCATGACATGTCACACATGTCATGTGTCCTTAAGGGGTTAAAGAGACACTATATGCACCCAGACCATTCAGCTAATTGAAGTGGTCTGGGTGCACTGTCCCATGTCCCTTAACCCTGAACAGAAAATGATTGCAGTTTTTAAGAAACTGCAATAATTAACTGCTAGAGTTAACTCCACCTCTAGTGGCTGTCTATCAGACAGCCACTAGAGGCACTTCCGGGCTGTTAACTGACTTTTGTCCAGCATCCCCTAAAACCTCATAGGAAGCATTGAATAATAATAATAATAAAAATAATAGCATAATAATATTGCTTTCCTATGGGGAAACCGTAATGCGAGCATGACCATGCACATTAGGACTCCTTTGCTGGCTGACTTCAGCGGAAGAGGTAAAAAGGCAGACCCGAGCCAGTGCCGAGGGACATTGGCGTTGAATCCAGGTTTTTATCCCCTTCTGCACCGAGGGGGGGTGGGGGGGGGGGGCAGGGGCGAGTGGGGGGGGGGGGAGGGGGGCTTGACAGAGGGGGAAGCTATGGTGACAGGAAAACAAGTTTCTTTTCCTGGTACTATAGCTTCGCTTTTAAGGAGCTAATGGAAACCAGTGCAGAAAACACCTAAAGATGCTTTTTTTTTTTTAACAAATTCAATTGTCAAGTTAGTAGCTGCTGATTCATTTTATTTTTTAAATTGAAGTATTGATAAATATATGTAAACATATATGTGTAATAATACAATTAGTCCAATTTTTTGATCACATGCTACAGGAGAAATCCTAAAATGTTGTAAAATATTCAGGCCATTGAGTTATAACAGTAACACCCTAACACATCTGATTGTAACTTGGAGTAAGAAGTCAGTAAACTCTAATGGAGTGCATAAATGCTGAATTACATAGAGCAGTTTCATAATCGCAGATGTATGAAAGGTGTTTATTAATCATCCAGTAACATTCATGGAGTGCTATATATTTAACATGAATCTATTTAACCATCTCTGACTGGATGTCGTCACGCTTTCTCAAACTTAACCTCTCTAAAACTGAACTCCTTGTCTTTCCTCCTCCTAATACTGATCCTCCTCTCTCACTCTCCCTTCAAGTCAGTGATATCCACATAAGTCAATCCCTACAAGCGCGCTGTCTTGGCGTCATATTTGACTCTGGTCTCACCTTTGAGTCTCACATCCAGTTTGTTGCCAAGTCCTGTAGGTTCCAACTCAAAAACATAGCCCGCATCCGCCCCTTTCTTACGCAAGATGCTACCAAGGAGCTTGTCCATGCTCTAGTAATTTCCCGCATGGATTACTGTAACCCTCTCCTGATTGGTCTCCCCAAAAGCCGTACTGCCCCGCTACAGTCTGTAATGAATGCTGCAGCTAGACTGATTTTCCTATCCAGTCGGTCCTCTCACACCTCGCCCCTCTGCCAGTCCTTACATTGGCTCCCTGTATCCTATAGGAGTCAATTCAAAGTGCTAACCCATACATTTAAAGCACTGAACAATTCCAACCCCTCTTATATCTCTTCACTGATCCAGAGGTATGCCCCTCCTTGTACCCTCCGCTCTGCCCGCGACCACCTCCTGACCGCTGCTCGCACCCGTACGGCCAACTCACGCTTGCAGGACTTCTCACGGGCGGCTCCTCTCCTATGGAATAACTTGCCTACTGCCATCAGACTCTCCCCTAGTCTTCAATCATTTAAGAAGGGCCTTAAATCCCATCTCTTCAGGAAAGCGTATGGCCTCCCAGAGTAATCTCTCCCTTACATACCTGTCTCTTGCTCTCCTATGGGATAGTGCTTTGCTCTCTCCTCCAGCTCTGCTTCACTCCTACTTGATATTTCCTATCCTAATGTTTCTAATACCCCACCTCCTATAGACTGTAAGCTCATTTGAGCAGGGTCCTCTTCAACCTATTATTCCTGTAAGTTTTCTTGTAATTGTCTTATTTATTGTTGCATCCCCCCCTCTCAAAATATTGTAAAGCGCTACGGAATCTGTTGGCGCTATATAAATGGCAATAATAATAATAATAATAATAATAATAATAATAATCTGAGAAGAAAGCTTCATATCAAACTTCCGTTTTTTTATCTTGATTTGTGTGATATTGTATTTATTAACCCCTTAAGGACTGAGCCAAATGTACACGTTGTGAACAGAACAAAACGTAAACAAAACCTGGCATTTGCGCTATATGTCTGTCCAACCGTAATTCACCTCTTTCTTATTAAATGCATCCCCCCTTATTATATATCATTTTATTCAGGGGAAACAGGGCTTTCATTTAATATCAAATATTTACCTATGAAACATAATTTAATATGAAAAATATGGGAGAAAATAATAAATGTTGTTATTTTGTTAGTTCTACATGACATTTTAACTGTCAATGTCATAATACTGTTTGCTTTTACTGCAATAAAATACACATATTTGTATTCAGCAAAGTCTCACGTGTAAAACAGTACCCCCTATGTACAGGTTTTATGGTGTTTTGGAAAGTTACAGGATCAAATATAGCGTGTTACATTTGAAATTGAAATTCGCCAGATTGGTTACGTTGCCTTTGAGACTGTATAGTAGCCCAGGAAATAAATTTACACCCATAATGGCATACCATTTGCAATAATAGACAACCCAAGGTATTGCAAATGGGGTATGTCCAGTCTTTTTAGTACCCATTTGGTCACAAACACTGGCCAAAGTTAGCGCTAGTATTTGTTTGTGTGTGAAAAATGCAAAAAACGCCAATTTTGGCCAGTGTTTGTGACTAAGTGGCTACTATAAAAGACTGGACATACCCCATTTGCAATACCTTGGATTGTCTACTATTGCAAATGGTATGCCATCATAGGGGTAATTTTCATTCTTGGGCTACCATAGGGTCATAAAGGCAACGTAAGCAATCTGGCGAATTTTAATGTGAAAAAAATTAAACACAAGCCTTATATTTGACGCTGTAACTTTTGAAAACACCATAAAACCTGTACATGAGGGGTACTGTTGTACTCGGGAGACATCGCTGAACACAAATATTTGTGTTTCAAAACAGTAAAAAGTATCACAGCAATAATATCGTCCGTGTAAGTGCTGTTTGTGCGTGAAAAATGCAAAAAACATCACTTTTACTGGCGATATCATCGTTGTAATACATTTTACTGTTTTGAAACACTAATATTTGTGTTCAGCGAAGTCTCCCAAGTAAAACAGTACCCATGTACAGGTTTTATGGTGTCTTGGAAAGTTATAGGGTTAAATATAGTGCTAGCAAACTAAATTCCATATTCTTTCGGCATGGGTTGTCAGGCAGGTCCCGCTAATTGTAATTAATTAAGATACCTAATTATGTAAAAATATTACATAAATATATGTGTAGAATTAATATATGTATATATATACATATGTGTATATATACGTATATATATATATAATTTTTTACAAATATTTTTATTAATATATAGGTATATATATTTATATAGTGATATATACGTATATATTTATGTATATAGATATATATATATATATATATATATTATTTCGTTCTACGTGTATTTTGATATAAATATATATATACTAATATCACAATACAGTTAGAACGAAATAACACACATCTATATATTTTTAAATTATTTAAATTATTTTTTTAATTTTATTTTTTAACGTATTAACGTATTTTTTATATATATTATATATAAATATATATAACAATAATTATATATATATATATATATATATTTAATCAGTATCAGTCTACGTGTAATTTGATATTAATATATATATATATATATATAATTATATATATATTAATAGTAAAATACACCTAGACAGTGTATGTGTGTGTATGTATATGTGTATACATATACTTAGATCATATTTATATAGTATATATGATCTAAGTATATATATATATATATATATATATATATAAATATATATTTACACTTATTTAACCTTTTTTTAATCTTTTATTTGATTTCCAGCCAGCAGGGGGACTAACTGTCATTACAGTTAGTCCCCCTGCTGGCAATGCCTGAGCCAGCTAACCCGGCCATGTGATTGTGAGGTCCTCGCAAGAACCTCACTCTCACATGGCCGGGGGGCCCCCCAGGACATCGGATGTGCCACGGGGGGGCTCCCTGGGAGTCCCCCCAACCGCGATCGCCGGTTAAGTAAGAAAAGACCGGAGGGCGTACAATTACGCCCGACGGCATTTAGAGCCGCTTAAAATAGGGCGTAATTGTACGCCCTCCGGTCTTAAAGGGTTAAATAGATGACATCTATGAAAGCATACACACTCATGGACTCTTTTCCCAAATCTTGGATCACCTTTCTCCAATCTTGACCTTCACTCTATGACTGATATTCCTGCAGAACATGTCCTTCACAATTCTTCAAAATCCCTAGATATAATCTTTCAATATAGGGTAATAACTGCTTGATCCAAGGATAAATCTGACTGCCATTCTGGGGTCAAGAAGGATTTTTTTTCCTAGCTTGTTGCAAAATTGGAAGTGCTTCAAACTGGTTTTTTTTGCCTTCTTTTGGATCAACAGCGAAAAACATGTGAGGAAGGCTGAACTTGATGGACGCAAGTCTCTTTTCAGCTATGTAACTATGTAACATCTCTTCCATGTCCATAACGAAAACCTGGACAACCCATAGTTACTGCAACACGTGTGCCCTTTTAGCATTATGTTTCTTCTTTTCCAATAATTACCAATTTTCTACATATGGAGGCAGGTTGTTTTTTTCATATTTTCAGCCAGGACTCAAACCTTCAAACCATCATTATTTTAATGTTCTTGTCATTTTTTCCATTGCCAAAATGTAGTTGAATCACAAACCAATAGCCAAACATTTTGATATATGATATATGAATTCTGCCCATTGCCCCCAACAAAGAGATTGTTTAATTCGGAAAAAGCTGATTGAAGGCTGGAGAAGAGTCACTAAATGTGGATTTTATTCAAAGATCAAGTGACCAATAGAGGGAAAATAACTATATTGGTACACACAGGCACAAACATACATACATAAACAATTGTTTTTTTTTCTGTTAATCCTGTTTTTTTCCTCTATTGGTTACTTTTTTCAGTGTGTACCAAATGACTGGAAAAATTCTCAGTGTACCACAAAATATATACATAAAACTACCAAAGAAGAAAAAAGTGGTATTTAAGTACAATATTTAAAAGATAACCTTAGATTTATATTATGTATGTACACTGAGTGAAATGAAAATGCTGTTTCCTGGATCAATAATTCTGTTATGGATATTCTACAGAGCCAAACCAACATATAGCTGGAATTTGGACACCATGAATTTATTTTTCAGAAAAAAAATGGTTCAACATAACCATATTTTCTCATTGTATAAAAGTCTAAAGATCTCCAAAAAGTGTGAAAGCTACTATATTAATGTGCAAACTACTAAAGTAAACTCTTTATAGAAGGATTCATCCTATAATATAAACACCACATTCAATATAAAAATCACAGAAAGTGTACATTTCCACACCGGACAGTCAAATTACTTTTCTTTCCTCAATGTACATTTATCTTGAGCCGCTTGCAGTTTCAAACATACAATGTAAAAAAAAAAGAAAATAAATAAAATAGTGCTCTTCCCTTAAATTGAAAATTCACACTCCAATGTCAAACACTGAACACTCACATTACTTAGAGCACTTAATCCCTGCTCTGGTATGTAGCCACTATTAGAATAATCTGAATGTAATCGAGCAGCAGGAAATGCTTACAGAATACATGGTTGTATTGGGAGAGGTATTAGTAGTAGAAAGAGGGAAGTGCTCATGCCATTGTACAGAGCACTAGTGAGACCTCACTTGAAGTATTGTGCACAGTACTGGAGACCATATCTCCAGAAGGATATTGATACTTTGGAGCGGGCTACTAACCTGTTTCATGTATAGCTTTGAAGAAAGACAAGATGGTGGGATATGATAGAAACACAGTAAAGGAGGAGTGGATATTTAAAAGAAGAATAACTACCACAACAAGAGGACATAGTCTTAAATAAGGAAGGTCAAATGTTTAAAAACAATATCAGGAAGTTTTACTTCACAGTAATAACTGTATTTGTTCTTTTAAAAAAAGATGTCTGAAATATAAACAGGTTCAGTACAAAATGCTATGTACTAGCACGTTCATTAGTAGGAATATACAACAGACAAGAGTTCACTCATTGAGACTAGAAGAAAGGCGCTATTCACTTTCAGCAGAAGCAAGTGAAGCAAGTGTTCTTTACAGTAAAATAATAACCCAAAGAGTTTGCCTTATTCGATTCTTTTGATATTAAAAAAAAAAAAAAAGGACTGAATGTTTTTTGGGGAAAAACTTGATATTCATGGATATAGTTAATGTTTAAGCAAAGAGGTTGTTGATTCTTGAAGAAATCTGATTGCCTTTATGGAGTCAAATATGTATTTTCCCTCTTTTTATGGCATAAAATTGGAAATCACTTTAAATTGCTGTTTTGCACAAAAGATGGGTTTTAAAGTTTGAAGTTGATGAACATCAGTATTTTTTCAACCTAGCTTACTATGTAACAAAGTAGAAAAAAAAATCCATCTTTTTCTTCCTAAAATATATCTGCCTTCATTGCTTTCTCCCATTACTGCATCACAAATTGCATCAACTTTCTCAAGTAAATATGTCAAGTTGTCAACATTTGTGAATGCCTTCTCAGTACCATAACTATGAAGATGTTATTTACATTTATGAAGCCTTTTCAATAAGAATAGTGGGAACTTCATGGAAACAGAAAATAAAGCCATGTAACTATCTCATTAAAAAACATATATGTTATATTCTTAATGATTGTTGATGTGGACTTTGACCTGCTTTTACAATAATGGCAAACATTTATAAACATACAATTTATAATAATGATTTTTCTAAATTGCTTAAGACATAAAATAATAAATAATAAGAGAATACATATTTTGTTATATGAAACTAATGAAACCTCATAGAAAGCATATATATATATATATATATATATATATATATATATATATATATATATATATATATATATATATATATATTTGTGGTCAGGGAAATAAGCCGTATTGACGTTAGACCTTATAATGAACTAAAGTCGGTTGTGGTGTGTCAAAACCGATGTTCGGGCGGGCCTGTAAATAAAGAGGGCCCACCAAGATGTAATTGAATAGAGGGAGTGGTGGGTGGGGTGACAAGCCGACAACAGCCCAGTATAGAGGTAGGTTTGAGTATATATAGGCTGGTCAATGCCTTCCCATTTGTGGTCAGGGAAATAAGCCGTATTGACGTTAGATCTTATAATGAACTAAAGTCGGTTGTGGTGTGCCGAAACCAATGTTTGGGCGGGCCTGTAAATAAAGAGGGCAAAAAGGATATTTAACTATGTCACTTTAATACGTGACAGATTGTTACGATATAAGTACAAACGTGATTGTAACTTAATTAGCTAATTCTAGAAAGGCTTGTCTTAGCTCTTTCTCTGGTTGTGGTATATATTGATTGTAAGGCGATGATTTTCCTCATCCCAGTCTTTTAATTATGCGTACTGTAACGTTTTGGCTTGAGGCAGCCGTTGTTGTCCGTATGCGAAACGAACGGCCCGTGAAGGCTGATGGATCGCTTCCTATTTTGTGATTAGGGTTTTATGTCTAACATGAATTTAGACGTTGTCACACATTGTATTGGGGCATGAAATAGCATGAAAATAGCACCGAGGCAAAAACAGGACAGGCAGGTAAGTGCCAAGCCCATGTTGGATATATATATATATATATATATGTATTAAGGCAATTTGCCTGGATTTGTGGGAGGGGTTGGTTTGCTACCTCTTCGAGGTCAGAGTTGAATGATTATCCACTTCCGGGTTCTCTCAGACGCCATCTTGGTTTTCTTACCCGCAAGTTTTTCTGCAGTAAGCTGTGTCCAAGAATCCTCTTGCAGGCCTTTTCCGTCCGTCCAGCTTCTTACCCGGGTCTTCGTCGTAGATCGCGTCCCAGGGACTCCTAAACCGTAAGTCAGACCTACCTGTCACACCTGGATTGGTTCCCACGGCGCACGGTACAGCATGGATCCTCGCTTTACGGTTTTCTCTGCACAGTCGCATTTCAAAGCCTTTTTCGCGGCTTCATTTCTTACAAATTGTTCGGCTAAATTATGCGTATTAGAGAAGCGATCAATTCGTACAAACTGTTTTGCCCTTGCTTCATTTAAACGATTGTCATTTCGGTTTGTGTTTTCTGGTTGGCATTTATTCATAGTATATTCTATGCACGATTGCTGTTCGCATTAAAATGCATACGGTTAAGCTATTCATGCTAACTTCTGTTTCCCTTCATACTAAGATTCGGTTATTCTGCTATGTATTCACATAGATCTTTTTCGTGAGTTACATTTCATCATTTCATGTATTTACATTTGGTTAAAAAGTTGCTTGGTTAAATAGACAGACCATTTTCATGCTATTTTTAAGGTATCACTTTGCTGCAGAGGGATTTAGATAGACTGGAGGACTGGGCACTCAAATGGCAGATGGAATTTAATGTTGAAAAATGCAAAGTTATGCACTTCGGCGTAAAGAATACACAAGCAACGTATACCCTTAATGGAAGCGAATTAGGGATAACAACACATGAAAAGGACTTGGGAATTGTTATAGACAACAAACTATGCAACAATGTGCAATGTCAATCAGCAGTGGCCAAGGCCAGTAGGGTATTGTCATGCATGAAAAAGGGCATTTATTCTCGGGACGAGAATATCATTTTGCCTCTTTATAAATCACTGGTAAGACCACACATTGAATATGCTGTGCAATTTTGGGCACCTGTTCTAAAGAAGGATATTATGGCACTAGAAAAAGTTTAGAGGCGGGCTACAAAATTAATAAAAGGAATGGAACATATCAGCTATGAAGAAAGGTTAACAAATTTAAACCTATTTAGTTTAGAAAAACGTCGCCTGAGAGGGGATATGATAACATTATACAAATATATTCGAGGCCAATACAAACCATTGTGTGGAAATCTATTCACTAACCGGACTTTACATAGGACACAAGGCCATGCATTTAGACTAGAAGAAAGAAGATTTCGTCTAAGGCAAAGGAAAGGTTTTTTTACTGTAAGAACAATCAGGATGTGGAATTCTCTGCCTGAAAAAGTGGTTTTATCAGAGTCCATACAGATGTTCAAACAGCAAATAGATGCATACTTGCAAAAACAGAATATTCAAGGATATATTCTTTCAATGTAGGGTACTAACTGCTTGATCCAAGGATAAATCTGACTGCCATTCTGGGGTCAAGAAGGAATTTTTTTCCTAGCTTGTTGCAAAATTGGAAGTGCTTCAAACTTTTTTTTTGCCTTCTTTTGGATCAACAGCAAAAAACAAATGTGAGGAAGGCTGAACTTGATGGATGCAAGTCTCTTTTCAGCTATGTAACTATGTAACTATGTAACTTATTACATCAAGGGTATGAAACCAGCTAACATTTCTGTATAAACCATTGGACTCCCACGCTTACTGGAGTTTTTTTTTTTTTTAAATTATCCATTTCATTACAATTAAATCAGCCTACGTTACAGGCCTCATTTCTATGTTGTTAACCATGACACATAAGGATTTAATTCCTTTTCATGCATACTCGGGTTGAATCACACGTACTGATCCAACCAATCATACGTTTCCTGCACAGTAATATCATATATATATATATATATATATATATGTAACTTACATTTTATGTTCCCCTTACACACCATTATTATATAACACATATGTTGTTGGTACATAGGCCACGGCCTCCCTCAGATATCTTATTAAAGCCTTGCCAACATTTCTGAGTAACACATCTCTATTGCATAGTATCAACATTTTATTTGCAATCATACGCAAGCAAACCTTAAAACATTGCTGCTACAGGCTATAAGTCTGTTTTCTTTCCAACAATCCACACTCATCATACTACTTTCTTTTACCCATTTCAGGCTGTCAAGCTTATATATATTTGCTCCACACTGGTTTTTCCTGTGAATTTGTCATACCAGGTACGTACACCTGCTCATATGGTATTTCTACCATACATTTAATTTTATCCCCCTAGGTTAGAGTGCTGGCAATAGGGTCACAGGCATCCCAATAGGTATTTACCCCTTCTTGGCAATCACCATCAGTTTGTGGTCCCGCGAGGCCAACACCCCGCCTCAAACGTTTCAGAGGCCACACGTTAGCTAGCCGCCTTGCATGTTGCATAGAGAGGGCCTCACCTGTCACTCCCTTCCCCTGTTTTCTGTCTTACAGTCACCGAGAGGCCTAAAACTCCTGCCACTACGACGAGTGGCCTCAATAACCCCTCACGCCAACCAATAGATAGAGCCTCTCAAGCCGCTTGGCAATTAGCATCGCCTCATCTGTCACCAAACAAGTATAATGTTTTCGCCATCCGGCCTAGCTAGCCTGCCAGTACAATTTGGTGGTTTCCTATACTAATTAATTGTTTTAAAAATAAATAAAAATGAGACAGCGCTAGGTAACTAAAAAGCAGCAACCTATTAAAAGGGGATCCCTCAAACCCTTTAGAGCTAGATAAGTAAAAAATAATAAAAAGGCTGCGCTTACGATAAAAACAGACACAGTGTAAAGTCCAAAGGGAGGAAAAGTCCAACTGGTGTGTCCTTACAGGAGGTCTTTGCTGGTGGTGTCCTCTACCAATGTAGTAGTTCCTCTCATATGAAAGACAAAAGGGAAGAGATGGACAACCAATAGTGTAGTTTGCACAATACTGATGTGGATAGAAATAATAATAATAGTTGAGAACTCACATTTACCAGAGCTACTGTCCTAGCTCTGGAATAAAGCGCATACAGCGGTATAATCCCCGCTTATGGGATTTAAATGGGTTCCTCTCTGTGTTCTTGGTGTCCAATTCTCAAAAAGATAAAAAGAAACATCCGATAGTGCTCACTGTTTGGCAAAGTGGATAAAATAATAAAAGGGTATACTCACAAACCAAGAGCAGACCGACTGCTCTGTGTAGACAGCTTTGGTGGATTGATCCCCACCTAGGATTTCTTTAAAATGCAGGAAACTTCCAGGGTTTTTGAAAAAACCCTGGAAGTTTCCTGCATTTTAAAGAAATCCTAGGTGGGGATCAATCCACCAAAGCTGTCTACACAGAGCAGTCGGTCTGCTCTTGGTTTGTGAGTATACCCTTTTATTATTTTATCCACTTTGCCAAACAGTGAGCACTATCGGATGTTTCTTTTTATCTTTTTGAGAATTGGACACCAAGAACACAGAGAGGAACCCATTTAAATCCCATAAGCGGGGATTATACCGCTGTATGCGCTTTATTCCAGAGCTAGGACAGTAGCTCTGGTAAATGTGAGTTCTCAACTATTATTATTATTTCTATCCACATCAGTATTGTGCAAACTACACTATTGGTTGTCCATCTCTTCCCTTTTGTCTTTCATATGAGAGGAACTACTACATTGGTAGAGGACACCACCAGCAAAGACCTCCTGTAAGGACACACCAGTTGGACTTTTCCTCCCTTTGGACTTTACACTGTGTCTGTTTTTATCGTAAGCGCAGCCTTTTTATTATTATTTTTTAATTAATTGTTTTGTTTATAGTATGTCTCAGGAAGGGGTAGATGATTTCTCCCTGCCTAGCACCCCGGCTAGAGCTGTCACTCCCACACAAGGAGGAGAGCTAGTCAGTCCAGCATCGATCAGATCCTGGACGATCCCATGTATAACCACGGAATTGAGGAGATGACAAATCCCCTACCCCGCTACAGTAAGGAAAGCACAACTTTTCAAACTGCTACGCACATCTACAAATAACATGGATGCTGGGGAAGGACCTAGCTAGTCCAACCCAGGAGATATACATGCCATGTTATCCTCACTCATGGCGTCCATGAGCAAGGTCAACTCCAGGCTGGAGAAACTTGAGTCGGTCACCACGGCCCTTATTCTAGCAGGGCCACCCGCTGCTGCTTCACAAGCAGCAGCTGACTTGCCATTAGTTGCTCCAGCCATCACCCTGGATGACCAGGAAGTTAGCCCGGCTCATATGATACCTGAGCATATAAAAAGGGATATCCTGGAAGGTAAAGACGTCAACCTGGCTTCCCTGTTGATTGCCTCCCAGGATATTGTTGAGAATAAAACGTATGCTTAGGATGATGTATCTGTTGTTGTCAGGTCTAGGGATGCCCGCCTAAACAGGAAACTGACTATCCCTGAATTTGTACTAGCTTTTGGTATTTACAGGGATGTCATCTGTGCGTTCTATCCCAACAGAAGAGAGGAGTTTGATCTCTATATGCACAAGCTGGTAGACCTGGGCATCAAATATGGTGGTTCAGCCTTCTATGACTACCATAGGTCTTTTTCTGCAAAAGTGTCTGGAGCCTTCTCCCAGTACAGAACACGATCCAACTGGGGAAGGATTGATACCGTCATTTTTTGCAGACACTTTGCAGGTCTAAGAACACTGGCTTGTGCATACTGCTCCTCCACAGCCCATACTACAAACTTTTGTCCCAACACGGTGGACGAACATGCCTCCACGCAAGGAGCTAGTTCCTCTGGGGTTCCTGAGAAGTTGTCACGAGACAAACTGGGACGCCCAATCAAGTTTCTGGGCAAGTCCTAGATATGTAATAATTTTAATGTTGGGTCTTGTAATTACAGTGGATGTAGACTATTGCATGTCTGTTCAAAATGTTTTAGGGCACATGCAAAGACCATGTGTCTAAATAAAATGTATTCCAAGCCTTACCTAATGTCCATTAATATGCCAGTATTCACTGCATTTATGTCTCAGCACCCATCTAGACACCTAATAGACTTTCTTATCTCTGGTTTAACAGAAGGCTTTCATACAGGTATCCTACACTTACCAGTCGGAACTCTAGAATGCCCTAATCTACAATCCACCCAACACAACCCCACAGCGGTTGACACCCTCATAGCTCAAGAAGTGGCTGAAGGCTTTGTATTGGGGCCTTTCAAAACTCCCCCATTCACAGAATGGCGCACTAACCAGATTGGTATTGTCACAGGGAAATCTTCCCAAAAACAGAGACTCATCATTGACTTATCGGCACCCCACTCATCGGCCAACCCCAGTCTTAATTCCCTCATCCCCTCTGAGGAATTCTCCCTGCAATACACCACCATAGATCACGCCATTACCGCTATCATACAAGCAGGGGTTGGAGCCTGGCTCAGTAAGAACGACATTACCAACGCCTTTAAATTACTACCAATGGCACCTGTATGGCATCAAGTGGTCCAGAAACTACTATTTTTTCTCCCGTTTAACCTTTGGGTCCAAAAGTAGCCCAGCTATTTTTGACACATTTGCCGAAGCATTATACTGGTTACTATTAAACATAGCCAGATGCCCTACGGTATTACATTACCTGGACGATTTCCTACTGGTCGAGGAGAACACTTCCCCTCCTACTAGTCTCAAAGCTACCACTAAGCTATTTGAGCAACTAGGTGTACCTATCTCCCCTAAGAAAACAGAGGGGCCAGACACGGTTATCACTTTTCTGGGTATCCAATTAGACTCCGCCACAATGCAAGCGAGCCTACCACACGATAAGATAGTGAATATTCTCACTTACATAAACAGCTACCTTTAGCTCGGTACTTGCAACCGCAAAGAGCTACAGTCTCTGCTGGGATCACTAAATTTTGCTATGCGCATCATACCTCAAGGCCGCTCCTTTATATCACGACTATTGCATCTTTTTCCACTTTTCCTACATGACACGCACAGGTTGTCCTTAGATACCCAAGCTACGGCAGATCTAAACATGTGGAAGAGATTTTTATCCACTTGGAATGGTAAAAGTATGTTCCTCCCTCAATTGACTGACTCATCTCCCACCATTTGGTCAGATGCGGCATCTACCACTGGTTTTGCATCAATTTTTGGGAACGAATGGCTTTGGGGCAGATTTGGAAGGTTTTTCCACTACCTCAGCTCTTTTTGAGATCTATCCCATCGTGGCGGCTGCCGTAGCATGGGGTCATTTATGGGCAAACATGCCAGTTCGTTGCTACTCAGATAACCAGGCAACCTGTCACATCATCAACAAAGGTCGTTCCAAATCCCTTACGATCATGAGATTTCTGAGGAAACTCACTTGGTTGGCAGCTTGTCATAATTTTTTCCTATGTTGTTTCCATGTTCCAGGTGTATGTAACACAGCTGCTGACAATTTGTCTCGCTTTAAATTTCAGGCGTTTCATCAAGCACTCCCGTCAGCGGCGCCCACAGCCACCATCACTCCAACATTTCAACAACTCATACTGGACTAGAAACCATCATGCAGCATAGCATGACATTGTCCCAACTGGCACTTTCAAACAATACACACAAAACATACAACAGAGCTTTCACACTATTTCACACTATTCAAAAGATTCCTTCTGGAACATAACATCATGCAACCATTTGTTATGACATCTTTTTTGGGATTTGCTTCCTTTTGCCACCTTAAACTTAAAATGTCATATAACACCATCAAACTCTATCTCACTGGCATTCAACACCACATGCTAATCTTACACCCAAATAACAACAGTTTCATGGCCTCTCACCAAACTCAGGTATTCAGAAATCAGAACCCACAAATACAGCCCAGAGGCTACCCATAGATAACCATATCTTTAAAGCATTATCTAACCTGCTTGACTTAAAACTGTTTGACACCAATACAAACTCCATCATCAAAACAGCAATATACATAGCTTTCTATGGATTTCTAAGACCGAGAGAATTCACTACAACCTCCACCACCCAAACTACTCCATTCCTCCTCTATTCCCACTTGACAAAACATATGGATCATTACATCCTGACTTTACCTCACTCCAAAACCAGTCAGCACATACCCGTAAACATTCCGTACTATCCCATGCACAACAGATGGTGTCCAGTCAGGGTTCTTGATGCCTACATACAGCATCATAACTTACTACCCTCACAACCATTACTACAGATGCAAGGTTCCGTACTCACCACTACAACCTTCATGACCTACGTCAGGTCTTTGCTCACACAACTGGGCCTCAACGCAGCCAACTACTCAGGGCACTCCTTTCGTATAGGAGCCGCGTCCACAGCCTCCAGTGTAAACATCCCAACTCATGTTATCAAAACTCTGGGGCGCTGGAAGTCATCCACTTACTCACGGTACATACCTAAGCCAGTACAAGAATTAAGGGATGCTTTCAAAAACATGTCTGGTTGATAAAATGTATATGTATTGGTTGTCTGTAAAAAATAATTGTTTACTTCAATTTTGCCCTCTTCTTTCTCAGGCCTACCTCATCGTCGGTTCCGGCACACCACAACCGACTTGCTCTTTTATTATCCTACATTTATCTATGGTATTTCACACTGTACTATCATAAGCACCTAACACAAGTATTAAGGCAATTTGCCTGGATTTGTGGGAGGGGCTGGTTTGCTACCTCTAGCCTACTTAAGGCACTCCCCTTACCTTGCTCATTACCATTCGAGGTCAGAGCTGAATGACCCTCCCACCACTCCACATTTTAACATTTATTTCCTTTCTATTTATTTTCCTGGGTAGGCCCTCTTCTTTCTCAGGCCTACCTCATCGTCGGTTCCGGCACACCACAACCGACTTCCTCTTTTATTATCCTACATTTATCTATGGTATTTCACACTGTACTATCATAAGCACCTAACACGAATATATATATATATATATATATATATATATATATATATATATATATATATATATATGTATATAGATATATGTATATATATATATATATATATTCACAAAAGTCCCTTGAACTCACGCTTAGAGGGTTTCAAGTGCCGGGTGCACAAACATACAATTAATTCTATGTTTTGATCCTGAGGAAAGTCCCAGGAGGGACTGAAATGTTGATCATTTTTATTTCTTTGATTCAATAAATATTTAAAATTTATAAGACCGGAGTGCAGCTGTAACGGAACTTCCTGTACCCCGGTTGGGTACCTCCGCCGACAGATGCTCCTAGTGCTCACCAAGGACTCCAAGCACTTCACCAGACACCATCAGCACTGCAGTCCCCACGTCCAGCGTTACAGCGTTACAGCATTCCTACCCACCCTGGACCTACGACAAGGCTCCAGGCTCCAGTGGGTGAACCTCTCTTCCTCCAGAGAGACAAGCAGGAACAGCTCTTAAAAGAGCTATGTGATTATAATCCCAGGGGAGTATAGTGATATAGCAATCCCCTGGGTAGCTGAAGCCTTTCTGCCCACACATGAGACAGAGACTCTATGTTAAGGGTAAAACAGGAACTATTTAATGCAAAGCAAACACTTACAATTTATACATACATTTAAACCCCCAATTTACATACATATAGGTTACATAGAGCACTATAGTACAAGGAAGGGTGGTGTCAGACAATAGCAAGGGCTGATGGGAGATTGAGAAGGGACAAAGCAGCCAGTTTAAACTGGTCTGGCAGTGTTCCTGAGCCAACACCCTGCTGGGGAAACAATAGGACAGGGAAAAGGGGAAGGGGAAGAGGCACAATTTCCCATGGAAGTCACTTTTTAACATGTCTTTTTACAGGGCACATGGTCTTTTTGCAGGGCCCATAGTCTATGTCAATTTTTTTTTTTTTAAATGGGAAGCTCTAGTGTTTGAGAAAGCAAAAAACTAATTGCACATGAAGCTATAGTAATACAGAAAGCCATGAGCATGACAAAACTTTTAATTTATCCAAAATGCAGGAACTATAAGTCTTCAAGGCATCCCAGGGAATCCCTACAACAACAGGAGAGGTCAATTAGTAGACTCTGCTTGAGAGGGATTGGGGAAGAATTTACAAACCATAAGAGATATACTTACCTATGCATAATACCGTTATATGCTCAGCACTGGTACTGTTATAGGAAGGGGAACTGGACATTTCCCTGGACGTGTATCTATGAAGTGGGTGTTGAAATGTTACTACCAGTGAAACTAGCATTCATACCACGAGCTCATGGGTCTTCTTACATAATACCTTGCAGGAGGGTAGAGTCCACGGCGCAAGGCTCTAGTCTCCTTTTGTTTCACTGTGTATACTTATCTATCCCCAGTTTGTATAATTAATAATATTCTTTAAGCATAAACTGTAAAGTGCTCTGAATAAAAACACTATATAAGAACCGGTAAATAAATACATAATCTGGCAAGCTGAATAAAGTGAAGCATTAGTAGTAGAATTAGCTGACAGTCGGAATGGACACATTTAAACATATAACAATTACATGAACGGAGCATTCTAGGCAACATAATCACTTTATCCTAATTAAGTGATTATTGTGCTTGGAGTTCCCAAGTGTCTTTTTTTTTTTGTAAATCAATATTTATTAAGCATACAATTATATGTGTAACAGTACTCTTACCAAATTGTTGACATAAATAACCAACTCCTTTAAAAACCAAGCAAACAAACAAAAAAAAATGCCTGTGTCTTTCCCCACAAAAATCTTCAACAGACATCCCAAGACTCACTTCACCCCTCTAACTGTACTGGTATAAGAGTGAATTCAGCATAAAATTCAACTGGATCAATGGACACCAGCCAGTAAGTCCAGATTGCTAAATAGGATTGCTGACATCCTTTTACACTAAACATAATCTCCTCAATGGAACAAAGATCTTCCATAAGTTGGATCCCAAACACTGAAGTGGTGGAACAGGCTTCTTCCAGAACATGGGGACAACACTCTTGGGGACAACTAAATTTAATATGTGAATAGTCATGGATTTTTTGTATATTGAGTTTTTTTTTGCCTAATTACCATATGTGTAAGAGAATGCCCACCACTGCATGACACTTCCAACATTTGCCATCATTTGCTGGGTCTATAGCAAAATAAATAAAACATATATAATATGTTACATAACAATAATATATAAGTTTGAGATCCTATACCAATGAACAAGCAGTTTGTATTGCGATTCTTGTATCTTACTCAATATTGTACAGTGCTTCTTGAAATATCACTGTCTTTTTTTAAGAAAAAACTATGAAAGTAATTATGTATAAAACAAAATTAAAAAGTAATGAATTAAACCAAATTGATATAGCCTAGATATCACCAGTTTCCATATTTCTCTAATTATGTGTAAATATTTAAGTGAATTATATTTTATTAATTGAGATATAGTTCTTAGCCTATTGCATATTACAGAGGAGCTCTAAAAAAACACCTCTCTAGAGAGCAATTAACAAATAAGTGTCTCCAGTCCTACATCCCTAATTGTGTGATAACTATATAGATATTTCATTTAATTAAAATATAGGACACATTATATGCTGTATAGGAAATTGTTTAAGATTGAAATTCTCATTAAGCCTTTTTTGATTTAATGAATTCTTAGTATTAATCCAAAACTGTTTAAGTACATAACAAATGAAGATTTTAGAAATAACTTTTCATTCAACCTTTATGAGTTGTGATAAAAGAGCGGATAAAAGGGCATTTACAACTGTAATAGAATTCAATAAATAATTGCTAATATCATGCAAATTAAAAATACTGGAATTCTGTTTATAATCTCTAAACATTTATTACATTCTATATTCATAAATCAAAGTACGTTATGATCAACAAAGGACAACATTGACCTTTAAATAATTTTATTGAGGTCTGAATTTCACTGTTCCTTATGACTGTCTTTCTGATCTTTTATGTTATTTAGCTTCTTAGATTAAGGTAAATATAACCCAATTAAAGGAAATCCTTCTAGTAATATATAGTACCTTCCTTTAAAGGTGTAGTAGTGTTACCTGATTCTGATTTATAGTTGGTATAAATGTCAAAACTCTTGTAATTTTATTAGTGAAAGCACAAAATGTTATTATGAAAAGTGAAATCACTTATCACTTCTAGTTTCACCTAGAGGCTCGGAATCTTTTTCAATCTGGTTTCAGAATTGGGAGACAAGATGAGTCATAGGTGACATAACATAGAATGTTATCAAGAAAATAAAAGAGTGACCCATTGTCTACAGATCCACTATGTCTTTATTTAACATTTAACAACATCTACTATGATGTCCTGAGCCATTGGCTAGAATCAGTTAGCAAGGTCAGAAAACTGACCAAAGGTTGGCAGATGTTATCACTTCTGAGTTATGGAATAGAAATTGTGAAATTGTTCACAGAATGTCATATCTTCTATGTCATATTTATGCTAAAGCTTTGACGGACATTGTGTCGATTGTGTTATTAACTGTTTCCTATGTATTAATGCACACATCTGACCGTTCTCAATTTTTATATGGAAAGTCGAATTCCTTACAGTATCCATTTTCTTGTATAGAGACATGTCTATGCAGGGTCACAATGTGTACCTCTGTGTTAACTTTACATCTGATTTGTTTTTAGTACATAAAAGGTATGTTGCTTGGTTTGTTTGCTTAGTTCAGATCCATGGGAAAGAGGAATATCAATAAAACAAGTCCTGTTACTTCCTGGATTGGCTAGCTCCGTGGAACTAAACTTAAAAGGCAGCAATTGTCCAGAGATTACTCATTGAGCCGCATTGGGAAGTCTGTGATTGGACAACCACTGAAAGTCTGGGTGTGGTTAGAAGGTGTAGGGATAGCAGTTGCTTTGGACAATAGATCAGCAGCTTTTACAAGCTGTTTTAGATATACCGCAAAAGAAAAAAATGCATACATTAATGCATGCATGTTTTTTTATTGGGGTATATCTTTTAAAACGTGATATTCACATTTGGGTTTTTTGGGGGGGCAGTGGAGTGTCCCTTTAAATTTCTTTATTTGTCTCTGATTGTGCGCTCAGTGTTTTATTTAGCATTTTTAGTATTAAATGCATACCTCTCAACATTTCAAGAGGAAAATGTGGGGTATCTTAATTTTAGGGGTGTAGGTGAGGGTGTGGCCAGGGGTGAGGCTGAGAAAGGTTATGTGACTAACTAATAACAATTTATGCATCTAAAATGTAATTTAGAACAAGAACAATGTATCTTATAAACACATATATTATAATTTAAAAACACATTACTGGAGTATCATTGCTGTAGCTTTGTTATACACTCAGATGCTCAAACAATATGGAGCTCCTAAAAAACAGGGACATTGGGATAGAAAAGAAGGACAGAGAGATTTGAACACAAAATAGGGACTGTCGCTCTTCTAGAGATATTTGGGAGGTACGTTAAAGAATGTAATTCATTTTTAAAGGACATCTAGCTGCAGAGTTGACCATCAGTTACTATTCTAGCATTTCTGGTTTACTCTTCCTCCCTTGATTGCCTCATTGTGCTTGTACACTGTAAGATAACCAGCACTACTAGTAAGTTGATGTTTCAGCTGTAGTTTAGTCTTTATTATAGGATTTTGGGTGCATTTACTTTCCTTTTTATTGTAAACTTGTAAAATGCATTAAGGAATTTTACATTTTGATTTGCCAGGGACTAATGAAAGTATTTTGAAAATTGGGCAGACTAGATGGGCCGAATGGTTCTTATCTGTCGTCACATTGTATGTTTCTATGTTTCTATGTTAAATGTCCCATTTGGCTTAGACCAAGGCATAAAAACTATTTAAACTGGCTCAATAAGCTCTGCTTTCTTTATCAAATTAATTTGTTTGCTTCCAGTTTATTTCTTAAATGTTAGGTTTACATCATTTTAAAATGGTATTTCCAGTTGCTAAATATTTATCTTGAGAATGTGGAAATTCTGAAGAATGTATGGATATATTAAAACAAAAATTGACACCAACAAAAATATAATACAAGGAAAAGTTTGACAGTGCAAGCGTTTTTTTTACAATTTTGGGGCTTAGCAAACTTGGTATAGCAAGGAAATGTAGAGATTAAAAATAAAATGGAGGATGTATTAGACCAAAGAGATTGTTTTAAGGTAGCATCTCTAAGGACAGCTGCAATTACTGAGGTAGCATCTCTAAGGACAGCTGCAATTACTGAGGAGCTATGGTTGCCACAACGTGGTAAAAGTTCTTGGCATTTATTAATATCTCAATTATTTACCACTCACCCAGTCAAGATATATATGACACAAGATAAGTTTGTCCACTATTCTTAACATGTGTTTGGAAATGTCACATAGCATACTAAACAGATGTATAAACAAATGGAGAGAAAAAACGGGTCGCGAGAGTATTCTGAGAACGGACAGCAACTGAAATAGCCTTCCCTTCGGTAGGTCCCCGCTCAGAACTCAAGCTGGTTTTAGCTCATCTTGTGCCATTACAGAGAGAACATATCTGAAGCATATCAGACTGGTCCCACCCATACAGGTAGTCCAGATCCGAAATGCCAGCAAGTTCTCTATGCACGAGAGATACAGCAACCCCAGACGATCGTTTCAGCCTTGTTAGGCATCATCAGTGAGGCATAGCTAATATCTCTCTAGGCACCGTGAGCAAGGGGTCCACGTCTGGGTTACCCTTTAAACTTATGGAGAGAAAAAACGGGTCGCGAGAGTATTCTGAGAACGGACAACAACTGAAATAGCCTGCCCTTCGGTAGGTCCCCGCTCAGAACTCAAGCTGGTTTTAGCTCATCTTGTGCCATTACAGAGAGAACATATCTGAAGCATATCAGACTGGTCCCACCCATACGGGTAGTCCAGATCCGAAATGCCAGCAAGTTCTCTCTGCACGAGAGATACAGCAACCCCAGACGATCGTTTCAGCCTTGTTAGGCATCATCAGTGAGGCATAGCTAATATCTCTCTAGGCACTGTGAGCAAGGGGTCCACGTCTGGGTTACCCTTTAAACTTATGGAGAGAAAAAACGGGTCGCGAGAGTATTCTGAGAACGTACAGCAACTGAAATAGCCTGCCCTTCGGTAGGTCCCCGCTCAGAACTCAAGCTGGTTTTAGCTCATCTTGTGCCATTACAGAGAGAACATATCTGAAGCATATCAGACTGGTCCCACCCATACGGGTAGTCCAGATCCGAAATGCCAGCAAGTTCTCTCTGCACGAGAGATACAGCAACCCCAGACGATCGTTTCAGCCTTGTTAGGCATCATCAGTGAGGCATAGCTAATATCTCTCTAGGCACCGTGAGCAAGGGGTCCACGTCTGGGTTACCCTTTAAACTTATGGAGAGAAAAAACGGGTCGCAAGAGTATTCTGAGAACGGACTGCAACTGAAATAGCCTGCCCTTCGGTAGGTCCCCGCTCAGAACTCAAGCTGGTTTTAGCTCATCTTGTGCCATTACAGAGAGAACATATCTGAAGCATATCAGACTGGTCCCACCCATACAGGTAGTCCAGATCCGAAATGCCAGCAAGTTCTCTCTGCACAAGAGATACAGCAACCCCAGACGATCGTTTCAGCCTTGTTAGGCATCATCAGTGAGGCATAGCTAATATCTCTCTAGGCACCGTCCGCCTGTCCGTTCTCAGAATACTCTTGCGACCCGTTTTTTTCTCTCCAGATGTATAAACAATATTTACATTACATACAAGCAGCCCCTCTTACTTACTGAGGCAACACTAAATTGAATAGCAACCATCCACCTTTATTTACAGGGTATTCTTATTTTCAATAACTGAATAGTATACCAAACAACATTTCAGATGGGCAAAGAAGGACACTTCAATGTTAGATGTTGCCAGGGGTGTGGCAAAGATGTTCTGAGAAATTATAGGTGACATCCTAATACCAAATGACTCCATGAGTAGTCTTTGCAAAGCATATGCTCTGGGCAATTGCTGCCTTTTAAGTTTAGTTCCACGGAGCTATCCAAACCAGGAAGTAACAGGACTTGTTTTATTGATATTCCTTTTTCCCATGTATCTGAACTAAGCAAACAAACCAAGCAACATACCTTTTATGTACTAAAAACAAATCGGATGTAAAGTTAACACAGAGGTACACATTGTGACCCTGCGTAGACATGTCTCTATACAAGAAAATAGATACTGTAAGGAATTCGACTTTCCATATATAAATTGAGAACGGTCAGATATGTGTGCATTAATACATAGGAAAGAGTCAACTAAAAGAACAATGTATTTTATTTACACAGACTGATGTATAAAAACATGTATTGTAGTTTAAAGACACATTATTCTGAGTACACGCCAACAGAAAAGAAGGACATTGAGATAGAAAAGAGGGACAAAAGGCTTTGGGTCCAAAAAAGGGCATTTTATCCCCACAATTAAGGACACTTGGGTTGTATGAAACATGGCTAGTAGTCCCCAGTATATACTCTTCAACACAGCCTTTGCGTCAAGATAGGGAGGTTAAATATAGGGTTAACAGCAATGTCTGTGGTTGAGATTTAAAAGCTATAGAGATGACATATCTTTCAACATAGCAGGATCTGCCACATATTGTAACCGTCCATAATTGCTTAGAGAAACTCTTGAATTGAATGCAAAAATGACTGCAGCTAAATTATTACAAATAATTATTTTGATAGTACAAATGTAACCAGGTCAATTATATATTTATCATTATAGAGGATATAGTACCCTTTATTTCCACATTAGCAAGTTATTCAGACAGACTGCTTTAAAGGGACAATATAGTCACCAAAACAACTTTAGCTTAATGAAGCAGTTTTGGTGTATGGATCATGTCCCTGCAGTCTCACTGCTCAATTCTCTGCCATTTAGGAGTTAAATCCCTTTGTTTATGAACCCTAGTCACACCTCCCTGCATGTGACTTGCACAGCCTTCCTAAACACTTCCTGTAAAGAGTCATCTACAGTTTATCCTTCTCTTATTGAGAGTTCTGTTTGATTTAGATTTTCTTATCCCCTGCTATGTTAATAGCTTGCTAGACCCCAGAAGAGCCTTCTGTATGTGATTAAAGTTCAATTTAATTATTTAAGGTAAATTACATCTGATTGAAAGTGAAACCAGTTTTTAACTCCTAAATGGCAGTGAATTGAGCAGTGAAACATGAGAAGCATGATCTACACACTAAAACAGCTTAATTAAGCTAAAGTTGTTTAGGTGACTGTAGTGTTCCTTTAAGGAATACTAGCCTGAGAGGTGAAATTGATAAAATGACGAAGAACTTATCCCACCCACAAGAGTGATCAGACAGCCGGCTCTTTCATTTACAGAGATAACACGAAAACCTGTATTTCCCAAGACTTTGCAATACATGTTTTAACCCAAATAATATATTGCAGAAACTTCCTGCCCACTTGCAAAATATTGTTTGATGGTATCACATGCTGGCCCGGTGTTTCTGCCATAGACTTACGTATTTCCTTTATTTGCAGTGACACATCCAACTCTTACCTTCAAGACTTATCTTGGGAAGTACTGTCTTGATAGAATACCCTTTCATTTTTAAACAGACTTGCTTCTAGTCTCCAGTTCTTGAAGGAATCTTTAAAAACGAATTAGCAATCTATTTTTAAACTAATAAGTTATCTTCTTTCTCCTGTCTTGTCACCTGTTTGTTTTCACAAGCCCAGCTTCTCCTTTACCTCAATTTGCAAAGAGAAAAAAAAATAAACTCTACAACAAGCATGTCAAACTCAAAGTGTGGCATGGGCCACATAAACAAGGTTTAAGTTTATGTGGGCAACACACACACACACATACTCACTGAAAGACAGACACACACACACACACACATTGACAGACACACACACACACACTGACAGACACACACACACATACACTGACAGACACACAGACTGACAGACACACACACATACAGACACACTGACAGACACAAACACATACTCACAGGCAGACAGACACATACAGACACACACACATACTCACTGACAGACACACACACACAGACACACACACACACTCACGGACAGACATACACATACACTGACAGACAGACAGACACACACTGACAGACAGACACACACATACAGACACACTGACACACACACACACACACACACAGGCACACACACACACACACATACTCACTGACAGACAGACAGACACATACAGACACACACACACATACTCACTGACAGACACACACACATACTCACTGACAGACACACACATACTTGCTGACAGACACACATACACACTGACAGGCACACATACTTGCTGACAGACACACATACTCACTGACAGACAGACACACACTTGCTGACAGACGCGCACACACACTGACACAGACACACACACCCGCACTGACAGACAGACACACACACAGACACACACACACTGACACAGACAGACACAAACTTGCTGACAGACACACACACACTGACACACTCACTCACACACACATACTTTTCTTTATTGCTCCCTACCTTATGGAGCAAATGGGGGGCATCTCCCTAGGGTCCTTGTTGCTCCTCACTGCTCCCTCCCTCGCACGGTTTAGTGATGCCGGGTACCGGAATATGACGTCATATTCCGGCGCCAGGCTTCACTTCAGTCAGCGCGCAGAAGGGAGCAGTGACGAGCTGGAACATTGAGCTCCCTCGCTGCCCTCCTCCCTGGCCGAGTAATTGTGAGCAGAGTAGGCACCTGCAATATGGGGAAAGCAGGTGCCTACTCTGCTATAACACTGAGCATGCACTCGCGGCTCGCTGGGCCGCAAAGATGGTCCTTGTGGGCTGCATGCGGCCTGTGGGCCGCGAGTTTGACATGCTTGCTCTACAACACCAAGAATTAGCAGTGACTGCTGGTTTATTTTATCCACCAAGTGGATCCAGTAATGTTTCAACCTATGATGTCTTGACAAAGATTGTTACAGGTCAGAATATTGCCGAGTCCAGTTTATGGATAAAATAAAGGAGCAATCATGGCAATTTCTTGGTGTTGTTGGGCTTCTTTTTTTGTTTACACACACAAAAACAACTATCCCTTTACGGAGATAGTGAGTGATACTACACCTAAGGTTTTTTTCTCTTATGCCCATTTTCAAAATGGAGTTCCAAAATGAAGCTTCACAATACTCATAGGAGGAGTTCAGTTAGACCACTCCTCCTTTTTTAATGATTATTATGTTTAAACATATTCTTTTTTATAACCAATTTTATTCATAATGTTTTTATTTCTTTTCTGGATAGTGGGTTCCTGATGGTCACTTTATTTTGCGCTGATCCATACATGCACTTTATTCCGGCGGTGGGGGGCGGTCCTGGTGAGCGGGTGAGCCCGTTACGCCACTTCCGCCGTTCCCCGACCGGATGGAGAGCACACTATTGGTGCACCGCTGTTATCCCCCCCCCCCCCCCACAGAAATTGACATCCAACAAGGGTTCCGTTTGAGTTTAACGTGCCGAGGGGGGACTTTTAATTTGACGCACGATATGTGATGTCGGTGAGGTTCACTTCCCCCCGGCCGGTCACCTGACCACAGTATGGAAATCACTTCGACCCGTCTTTTTTCAAATAGGTTGTATGACGCTTGGCTATGCTAAGCGTGTCGTCTATACACATTTAGATTATTTATTTATAAAAAAAAGGGTGTTTTTCGGCCGGCAGGGGAGGGCGGAAGTGGCGGTCGGCATTTTGAGTACCTGCCACTTCCGCCAACCACCACCCTGATTGGATTGTCTTTACAATGACATCATTGAATAATTAATGCATTTTTTTCCAATTAAGCCTCTCCTTTGAGTGAAAGGAGATCTAGCCAATAGGAACTCCTTTAGCACAGATGTTTTGGTAAAACAAACTGTTTGAATTTCTTGTTTGGACAATTACATACTTAATGACCTTAAAGGGAAGTCCCATATGATGTTTGGGTAATTTATAAAGCAGAAGACTCCTGAGGCTACTCTACAACTACTGAGGAAGCTCATACAAGAGTGAAACGCGTTTAGCTGGATTTTTGGACTTTTATACTTGGACTTTTTCATTTTATTCATGTGTTTTTTAAAATTCTAGCATTGCTTTTATTTTTATTTTCAATAAATTAATATTTTGCTATACCTACACATAGCAGTCCAATGAGTCCTTTCTAGCCTTCAGGAATTTTATGTGGGGAATGCTATCCCGTTTAAACTAGCATACCGCCAATCAACCTCAGAGCCGGGAATCTAAGGCTATGTTTAAGGTGAGCACAATCTTTATCATTTGTATTACATCTACCCTCCATACAATACTACCCATTTGGCCTATCTTTTTCTGCTCTATATCCATGGAGGAATACTGTTTGGGATCAAGGGGTGTGTTGTTGCCTTAAAAGCAAGAAGGAGTTATCTACGGAGCCAATGTTATATAGGCTCCAACCCATGTGAGTGGTTTAAGCTATTTTTTTTACCAACATTCACTGTTTTTTGTTACCATCTGCACTATAATCTGTATTTGTTATTTTGTTTTGTATGTATTTTTGGACATATATTTCCAAGACTGTCATTGCACTGGAGGGGTGAGTGTACCCCCACATTAGTCAAATCAACTATAGCGCTCCACTTGTTGGTATATAGTCTATACCTCCTTTTTTGAATATTCTTTTTTTGTTTGATTACATTATATTGTTAATACACCAGGAAATCAATTTTTTATTTTTATTTTTAATAGAATATCCTTGAACTTTCATTCAAGAATAATTCTACCTCACTTATTTTAGTTGCTAAGCTAGGTTTGAGCAGAACCTGCTCTCGTGTAATTATGTGTATACTTTACCCACTTTTTGTACAGCAATAAGGGATATGTCGGTGCCTTATAAATATCAATAATAATATTAATTATGATTATAGGGCATGAATAATACATAATTAAGTGGATATGTCGACAGGGACAAAGCATCTCAGAACATCAAGCTACAGGTCGCTTAGGACAAGTTGCTTTTTAATGTTGACTCTTTGTACAGCAATAGTTTCATTATAACAGCACATTGTGAGTACACAGAACCCTTACTTTTTTGATGAAAACATCTACTCATGTCAAATGAACACTATAGTATTAGCAATACAAAATTGAATACAAAACTGTAGCACGTCCCCCACTATCAAATACATGGTTAAATAACCCTTTTGACATTGACCTGATTCCAGCGCCAACTGCGCATTAGGCCTTCCCCATAGCAAAGCATTGACTCAGTATTTTCCTATGGAGGATTTGAAGATGCTGGGACAAAGCATCCAGCATTGTTTAAACTCTTTGAAAGGCCAGAAAATGCCTCTAGTTAATGTCTATGAGACAGCCACAAGAGGTAGCCTTGGCCATGCAAAGTCAACATTTCAGTTTCTCTGAAGCTGCAATATTTCACATTGCAGGCTTAAGGGAACAGGGACACTGCATCAAGACAACTACAATGAGATTGAGTGGTCTGGGTGCCTATAGTGTCCCTTTAGTAAAGACAAAAAGGAATTGGGGGCACATCGAAATCTGCATTCGGCATGAATGGTGCTTCTGTAGTGAACAAAATTATAGTGTCCCTTTAAGCATGTTAATGTCAAGATCAAATTACAATTGTCTGGCTCTTGACCTCTAGAGAATCATTATAAATTATGTGATACAATTATATTTTTCATATTGATGAATACTTACATATCTTGAATCTTTTATTATTATTTACACCAGACATAGAAAGCGATGTCAGGAGTAAAAAATAGTTTGAGCTACATCCATAATTTCATATCAATATATCATTTAAAGAAATTGCCAAGTAGCGGGGCTATAAATTAATTTGCTTATCAGCCAACGTTTGTGTACATAAATGTGTTCATTCTTCTGGCTAGATAAAGTTTAGAATTGCTCTCTCTATTTAATAACACAAAATGGATTTTCAAAAATCTTTTTCAAATACTTTAGCAAATTATCGTATTTTTACAACAAAAATATACAGAAGATAGGCTATTCTTCATCATTTCCATAGAAAAAAAGTAATTTGTGAATCAATAATATTTCACATTCTTGAAGGAAAATATGCTATTATATGCTATTAAGCTATTTCTTCTCCCAAGCACTGGTATACGTTTTTTTTTTTTTTTTTAATATATATTTGTGTGTATGTGTTTGAAGTGGTTGCCTGTAGCATATTCACAGTTCTTTTATTAATACCCATTGAGTAAGAATCATTTTACTTTAACCCCTTAAGGACACATGACAGGTGTGACATGTCATGATTCCCTTTTATTCCAGAAGTTTGGTCCTTAAGGGGTTAATGGAAAAACAATATACAGCAAAATAATTTATGTTGTTTTGCAACTTAAATTGAATATACCCACTCATGTTATAAAGTAAGAAAAGAAGGTGATTAATATATAGAGAGAGTATACATAATTAATATAAAATCATATAGTTCACTATCATCAAAGCAGAACTGTCACTTCTTTTGAAACTACACATTTGAATAAAACATTGAAAATCACCTTTAACATGTGTTGAACTTTTTTCATGAGATGCTCTTTCTTAAAAACAAATATTAAAGCAAATTACATTATAATTCAGTTCAGACAAATCAAATCCAAGGAAATATGCAGTAACAATGTTAATTTCTCCTCTTCGGCACATTCTCTCAATATGCTAACTGCAAGGAGCAAAGGACAAAGATTATAACAATTATTGACAGGGAGCAGTTGATGGTAAGTATCAAATGCAAAAAGGAAATAAGCGCTCTCTTCTCAAGGGTGAGCAGCAGTTCACCAACAAGGTGTTCCCTCTACCTTGTGATAAATGGACAGATAAAATAGAAAGGTGAACAGCGCTAAAGATCAGAAAATGTACATACGTTTAGTAGAAATACTCTCCAGCGGAGTAACTTAAAAAAAGAGAAACAAAAATACAAATAATGGTACAGTATGTATGAACGATATAATTCCACAAGAACAAAGGTGTTATATTCACACTCACACTTTGAGGAGCTATATCAGCTCGGTGTTAAGAGCTTGGACGGAATAATCCCTGTCTATGGATTTCTTGAGGTTCAAGATCGTTGGTGAATTTATAGGTGTAAGTATTCGTTATATGAAAAACAAGAGTAAAATACACCACATGGTATAGTACGTAAATATAAAATATTGTAGTAAAAGTAGATGATCCTACTTACATATACTAGAGCAACGACCTGCTCTAGTTTGGAGAATTTCAGGTGGAATAATACCCACCTCGGGATATAGTGGACCCAGGTATAGCAGCAAAGCAGTATTAAGTAGGAAGGAGGACAAGAGAAATGACTGGATAGTTTAAAAAATATATATACTTTAATACAATAAGTAAAAAGTGAATAATACACTATAAAACTAGTCCTGTATAAAAGTCCAAAATTCTTCCTCACTTGACGCGTTTCGCCGAAGCTTTCTCAAAAGCTTTTGAGAAAGTGGGGATTATTCCGTCCAAGCTCTTAACACCGAGCTGATATAGCTCCTCAAAGTGTGAGTGTGAATATAACACCTTTGTTCTTGTGGAATTATATCGTTCATTCATACTGTACCATTATTTGTATTTTTGTTTCTCTTTTTTTAAGTTACTCCGCTGGAAAGTATTTCTACTAAACGTATGTACATTTTCTGATCTTTAGCGCTGTTCACCTTGCTATTTTATCAGTTGATGGTAAGTATAGTGTTTTTGACATAGCTATAAACTTCAGTAAACAGACTCACAGACGTGCCCTTTATGCAATTATTCTCACTAGCCTTAATTCCCTCTGACATAGAGGGGTAACCTCCATTTCAGAATATAAAACCTTTGTAAGTCGCTCGTAAGGTTGTGTCAAGAAGTAGTGTCAGATCTGAGGTCATTCTTATGAACCCTGTGTTCCATTATCTGCACTTTGCCTCTTTAACTCTGCTTGTTGTTGGCTGAGTGTGCCAGGTTGAGCTCCCCTCTTAAGAAGAGAGCATTCTAATCGAATGGGATCAGGAGGAGGGATGGAAATAGGAAAGCCAGAGAAGTGGGAGGGTGGGGTGGTTGCGAAGAGAAATGAGGAGAGTGGAATACCAACCAACTGTGTACACATTAGTTCCTATGTTGCGTTGCGCCCCATAAGTAGGCTTTAGGTTTGGAGAGTGGACATGGTGCAGGCTCTACTTGCAAGTGCACCCCAGGGTAGAGCGGCATTCTTCCGACCCAAAGGAGCTAATCCTAATCTCTCAGTGAAATGGGCTGTCTCGGTTATCACCCTCCGATGGAGTCTCCTTGTGTGTGTTATGCTGTGTTTATTTTGTTAGATTTTTTTTATATAAATTCATTACTTGTCTCTATTTCCCACTGTTGTCTCCAAATGTCCCCTGCCTGTATAGTGGTGCTTCCTGATCTGATCTGTGTACATACCATAATCTCGTAGTCCCAGTTATTTGGCTCAACAGAGCTTCCCTTGAGTGGGCTGTTGTAGATTTCCATTCTCTAGCAATCAGTGTATTGGCAGCGATAAGCATTTGAAATAAAAGTTTACCGTCTAGTGGCATGTACTGTTTGAGTCCCATGAGTAACAGACCCAATACAGGTTACAAGGTACATCGTCAGGATTTGGTCGTGTTAATTATGTCTTGTACTGTTTGCCTGTAATTTCTAATATCCGGGCATGTCCACCAGATATGAAACATTGTGCCTGCAGCCCCTTTGCATCTCCAGCTCCAGTTATTAGAGGTACCTGGGAACATGCGCGCTAGTTTTTCTGGCACATTGTACCATCGATATTAGATTTTTCATATTAATTCTATATGTGACATACAGGCTGTGTTGCCCTAATGGGCTCAAAAAGCCTCCTGCCACTGGTCCTTGGAAAATGTGGTGTTTAGATCTCTGTGCCATTCCACTATACATTTATGTGGTGTCGCTTGTTGTTGGAATATGAAGATGTTGTAGATCCCTGAACGTGCTTTTTTCTGGGTACTGTCGTGAAGGCACATTTTCTCGAATATCGACAAGTTAGGATGTGTCAGTGTACTTGAGGTTTACTGCAGTGTGGATTTTAGCTGGAGGTATGCAAACAGGGCAAGTTGGAGGTAGTCCAAATTTGGTTTGCAGGTCGGGGAATGACTGTAGTATGGTGTCGTTATACAAGTGATGTATGTGGGTACAGACGTGATTTGTCCACGTAATATAGTCAAAGGTGGGATTGGCAATGTGTAGACTTTGAATTGGTGTGGCTAATGAATATGAATCCCTCTCGTTCAAAAGGCCATAGTGTGCATCCCATATGGTCAGTGATAGTTTAGTACTGTCAAGGTGTGGCAGGTTTCTTGGTCTCTGTTGCTCAGGTAGTCACAAGCCCCTGTTTTGTGTGACCATAAAGATTTTATGTCAACCCATTGAGGGTTGTTTTGTGGGTTGTTATTGAGGAGGCCAGAACGGCTGCTCTCTGGTAGGTTTTTAGATTTGGTAAGCTTAACCCTTCTGAGAATCAGAGTTGTAAGATAGATGACGTGATTCTCACTCGTTTACCCGCCCAGACAATCCAGTCATGATTTTCTGCATTTTGTATAAGTAGTGTTTAGGGAGGGGTATTTGCAGTGTCTGAATAAGGTATTGACATTTTGGGAGTTAGGTCATCTATTCTGGGATTCCAAAATTCCAAAGGATGGCGGTAAGAAAGCCCCAATGTAACCGTCAAAGGCTCTCTCCACCTCTAATGACAGGAGAAGCCACTTTTGTTTGAGCCAGCTCATACTCTGCATTATGTTGAGAATGTTTCTCATATTGTCTGATCCTTGTCTCACTTTAATGCAGTCTAATTGGTTATTGGAAATAATGCTTGGTAGAATGGGTTGTAATCTTAATGCAAAAATTTTTGCAAAGATTTTTGCATCTGAATTTAATGGGGAGATGAGTCTGAAATTTTGGGCGCAATGTGTGCTAATAAAATATCTGATGGGAGCGATCCTGTCGTGACTGCTTCGGTAAATAAATTAGCTTGTTTTGGCACCAACATAGGTCCAAATCTCCTATAGTAAGAGTTTGAGAATGCTTTGCCTTTCGGGAGGATTTTTATCATGCAGAGGACTTTTCTCTGTGACGGGGTCTGCTGCTCGTCTGTGAGCTGGGGCAACGTTATGCATTCTAGATATGTGTGAATGGATGGGTCTAGGGGCTGTGAAATTTCCCCATCCTGCTTTAGGTTGTAAAGTTGAGAATAATATCTGGATAATTCATTACAAATGTCAGTCGGTGATATCAGTTTAGTTTCATTGTGTGATATAAGATGTCCAATTTTTTTTATTAATTTGACGTTTTTTTAATCTGTTCACTAACAGACAACCTGCCCTAATCCCCTGAGCGCAGTGGGACTCTTTCATATTTCTGAGGTGGTGACCTACTTTAGTTAGGGCTTGTTGGTGGATTTTTTTTGTGATATCAGTGATCTGGGCTTTCACCTCTTGTGTAGGGTTTTGTTGATGTCGGGTGTTCATGTGGTAAAGTTCCTTTTGCCACTCAAGCAGTTGTGATCTGGAGCATTTGTGTAAGTACGATGCACACCGGATTAACAGTCTACGCATGACTGATTTGTAAGCCTGCCATATATTATGTTATACTGAGTCAGAAGTTTCACTTAGTGTAAAGTAATGTTGTAATTCTTCAGTAAGGGTCTCCATAAATTTGGGGTCATGTAAGAGGGATTCATTTAATCATCATGGACTTTGTTTTTTATAGTCATACAGGTCTTTTAATTCCAGGATAACTGGAGCGTGATTAGACCATAACATAGGCTGCCAATAGAAAAAGAGAGGGAATTAGGTAGTGGAAAAATCCACCACCATTACCCAAAAGGGTTACAGGAGGTATACGGGGCTTGACCCCAAATATAATAATCAAAAGAAAGAAGTGGAGTAGAGGATCCACCAGCATAAAGCAAGTGGGAACTCAAATCCACTGAGCTATGCCTCCTAAAATAAACGTCACATAAATAGGGTAAATAAACCTTTATAATAAACAGTAATAGAGAATTGTGTACACCAAAATATTGTGTAGAGAAAGTAAAAGCCAACACCAAGTAAAAAACTTGGGTGAGACCTACAAATTACCTTGAACTAAGTATAAGGTGGGGGCCAGTGATAGTATAAAGTATATAGTATGGAACTTGAGAAAATCACTGTAGAGAGCCCCTAAAGAAACAGTATTGGTATAGAAGTAACCAAATCGTAGAGTCTCTAGGAAAAAAGCATGAACTGGATAATGGATGTCTAGCAGTAGTTATGGTACCATAAGTAGAAAAAATACAGTAAGGTAAGAAAATTAGGGATAAGTAAGTATACTGGGTCCTAATAATCCTAAACAGGCAAGAAGGGGGCTATCCTATGGTGTAAAAAACACCAAAATACAAAATAGTAATAAAGTAACCCTATAAATAAGGATGAAAAAATCCCTTAAAACATGAAATATAGAACCAAAAAGGAGTATAAATAAGTGGTAAGGGAAATACACCTCCAAAACCAGGACCTAATCAGCCCTAAACTAACTATCTAGAGAAACCACTGTTGACTGCTGCTTCAGGGCAGCCTAACAAAATCCCTCCAAGCTTAAGTAGTAAGACACATGGATAGCGTCATAAAAGCCCAAGTTAAATAAGATAGAAACGAGTAAATTTAGTAGAGAATCATAGCGTCGGCTATTGGTAGCTCGACGCTCGTTTCGGCGTGTTCAAACGCCTTTGTCAAGAGCAAACCGGCAAGTGTAATAAGGGCCGCTTATAAAGGGGTAAGTACCCGCCCCTCATCGTGAAGCCTCCAATAAAGTGACGAGATTACCAGAGATTGACACATTGGTCGTCCGGAGACCGGACCAATCCCGAGCGGTGGGCGGGATAATGCCGCGTCCGTGATCGTAACTGACAGAGGACGAATACGGGCATAAGAGAGGAACAAACTTAGTGACTGCAAAGCAGACTAATGATTACTGAAGATCGAAAGTGGAAAAGAAACAAAGTAGTTAATCAAAATAGTGTCTTTGTATGGAAAGAATGTAATACACTTTAGAATGGTTCATAATCCATTTGAGGATAAAGTATGGTAAAGTAAAATGACAATGTATCTTAGAAGTAATAGTAACAGAATAAGGAAATAAAGCATAGGTGATCCATAAGGAAAACCAAAAAAATTAACAGTAATAAGTCTTAAGTAGAAATTCATACCATGCAGTCACCAAGAAAATTAATAAAGAGAAAGGACCTTATATATAAATGCCAAAATAAAGGTAAATTACCATGAGATGTATACTGAGAGTGATCACCACAGTAGAGAAAGGCCAATTAAAGAGACAGATACAAAAGTAAATAATGAAAAATAAATATAAAGTATAAGAGATAAAATTGGTGTAAAGATATGTTGATAAAAAGGAGAGATGGAGAAGATTATAGTTATTATCATTATCATTGATAACATTAACAATGACAGTAAAAACGTCTGAGAATCAGATATAGGGGGAGAAAGAGAAACCTTCATTTAAACCTCTTGGGTTCAGTGTGTTTAATTTGTAAATCCATCTACATTCTCTTTGACGTAGAATTTTGTCAAAGTCCCCACGTCGTTGTTCTCGTCTGACAAGTTCCAGGCCACGGAAGCGAATGTCTTTAGAAGACCTCCCATGCTGTTCATAAGGTGTCTGGAGATGGGAGTATCAAGACGATTTTTGGGGGATCTAACATGTTCTTTAATACGCTCCTTAAAGGGACAGAATGTTTTACCAACGTACATTAACTTGCAACTACAGGTAAGTAGATACACTACCCCTGTAGAGTTGCAATTAAAGAACTGAGTAATTTTGAAAAGTTTGTTTGCCTTCGCTGTCGCTTACTGTTTTAGAGTCTCTAAGGATGTACCTACCGGCTACGCATCTGCCACAGGTGAAGGAGCCTGTAGGGATATTACGTCCAAGCCACGTGGTATTGGAAGGATGTTTGGTAACAAAGTGACTAGGTACCAGTATGTCACGAAGATTCTTACCCCGCCGGGCCGTGATAGTAACATGTGGACCTAGGACTTTGTTAAGGTGAACATCCTTCAAAAGTATCTGCCTGAATTTTTGAATAGAATATTTCACTTCATCCCAACCGGTGTCAAACGTGCCAATCATCCTAATGGTTTTGTTGGCACTTTGATGTGACGCCGGGGGGTCTGCCAGAAGATCAGACCTATCAGTTGTCAAAGCTCTGAGGTAAGCCCTATTGAGACACCTATTCGGGTAGCCTTTCTCTTTGAATTGTTGTCTCAAGATCTTAGCTTTAATTTGGAAGTCTTTGACATCAGTGCAATTACGATGCAATCTGAGGTACTGTCCAGTAGGGTTTTAGAGATCTTGGATGAAAACTGTCCCATTTAAGAAGGGAATTTGTTGCAGAGGGTTTCCTAAATAAAGTTATTTTGAGACAACCATCTTGAGAGATTGAGATTGTAAGATCCAAAAAATTCAAAGGAGGTCCGCCAAATTCTGCAGTGAACCTAAGATTATCCTCCTTAGTATTGAGGAATGTCACAAAGCTATCAAACTCATCCTTATTACCCTGCCACACTAGTATAACGTCATCTATATATCTGTACCAAAAGAGGATCTTGGACAGAAAGGGTGACAATTGGGTGGATGTCTTAATACTCTCTTCCCACCAGCCTAAATGAAGATTAGCATAGGAAGGTGCACAAGCAGTGCCCATTGCTGTACCTTGTATCTGGTGGTAGTACTTATTGTGGAACAGAAAATAGTTGTGGGAAAGGATGAAATTTAACAGTTTGAGAGTAAAAGCAGTATGTGCCTATAATTCAGGACCTCTTTTATCCAGGAAATGTTTAACATGTTCAATGCCCCTATGGTGTGGAATAGAGGAATATAGAGCCTCCACATCAAGGCTACACAAGTTAGCCGTAGGGTCAATATGAAGGTTTGAAAGGAGGGAGAGTGCCTGTTTAGTGTCTCTAATATAGGAAGGCTACCATTTTGGGTTAAATTATCGACTATGCTGCCAGTAGTCCTTGGCTGCACCTCATTACCTGGTTAATTGCGGATCCCGCCATGAGAAACGCATCTATTCTGGTGTTGTGTACTGCAGAGAAATGGGTATAATCCCTTTCCCCTGTGTGAATTACTCTCCAGCCATGATAGAGATGGTGTACCGAAAGCAGCCCATGGATGTCGCTGCAGTGTCTTTTGAGCGAGCGGTAAATGGCTCCAGTAGGAGTCGAGAAGGTTTCAAGATCGGGGCCCATTATGTGGTTAAAGTCCCCATATAATACTAAGATACCCTTTGTGTTTTAGATACTATGTGTAACAATTTGTAAAAGAAGTTTTGTTGTTCTGAGTTTGGTGCACAGAAATCAACAATCGTATATTGAATGGTATTAAGCTTTCCCACTAATATTATGTATCTTCCTTCTTTGTGTTGTGATTATAACTCAAGAGTTACATTTTTACTAATAAGTATGGAGACTCCCTCATACTTTGTGTTTGAGGTAGATTGAAATTGTTGGGGATAGTCCTGATTTCTTAGCGTTAGGTGATTGTTAGATTTAAAATGGGTTTCCTGCAAACAGACGATGACTGCCACATGAGTACGAAGGTCTCTATACAAGTGGTGCCTCTGTACCAGAAGATTTAGTCCTTGAACATTTTGGCTGAGTATTTTCATACTTGTTTTTGTGGAAGGAACCAGTATAAGATGATATTAAATTGATTCCTCAATAAAGAAGCCACCTTTCCCAGCTATATCAAGCCAGGCAACTCCCCACAGAAAAACACTCTCCCCTCGGAGCACAATCAACTTGATATTGTAGCCTCCATGAGTCACTTAGATAGGCATTGAGTAGATTAACACCCCCAGAGAAGTGGGTAACTCGAGGGCCACCCATAAGGCTCAGAAGTGGTAAGACAGAGAAGAGTAGTGAAGTTTTGCATGCACTGCAGAAAAGCAACATGAGAACCAGTGTGTAGTGGAGGAGGGAAACATAACTATTTGCAGGTGCCAAAACAAAGGCATAGCACATGGGGGTAGAAGCTTAACACTTCATTTCCGGATATGGGTCGAGAGCATCAGCACTAGTTTGATGCTAGAAAGGTGAATTGAATGGCCTGGTGTTGGGTAAAGATTTGCTGGCTCTTTGTGGTGGGTAACTCGGCATAGTGGTGTCTCAGTGGTGTCTGTACTTCAGTGTATGTTGTTGCATGTGTTGGTGCTCTGTCCTGTATCTGTCCTGCATCGGTCACACATATCTCGAATTTCCATAATCTTCATCCATGCCCAGTTCCACCCAGAAGTCAAGATCTAGTATGTCAGGATATCTAAGATCATGGTATGATGGTATCGTAACCTTGGAGGTTTCTATCCGGATATTCCATGTGACTTGTGGCTAACTCAGCATAAGACTGACAGTGTCAGCTTCGCAACGTGAGTGGGGGACAGACATATGAACATATACATAAATCTTGTTAGTAAGCTGTCATCCTAAACTCTTTTGTACCAGAATAGGTCTACCACTTAGGTGCATTCCCGAGAGGTGAGACTTAGGTCTGTATAGTTATCACTGTGAAAAATAATGTCATATCAGTGTACTGTGTTCCATTTGATAGTGTAAGGTGCAAAATGGCTGTGTGTTTTTTATTGCCCCTCCAGCCATGTATTCAGGCTCACATTCAACGTGTAACCTGATTTTGAGTGTCAACCAGAGCTGGATATATTATCTATAATTAGTGCAACCTGTGTTAACTAGGTTATGGTCAGGTTATAATTAGATGAATGAGTGGGGAAGTGTAACAGATTCATCCACGCATAGAAACGTTTATAATGGTATTTACCGTCCTGACTAGAATAGTTGTGCCCATCTTCAACCATGCACTCTAATACCTGATAAACCCAGCATGTCTACGGCCGCTGGCCGCTGCGGGTCTATGCCACTTTATAGCCCCATGGCTGCCCACGCTGATGATGATGTCGGCGTGCGTGTGATGTCACGTGTGCCCATGTTTTAGGGTCAAAGCCAGTTACAACCAAGATGAATAACTGGAGGGTTATTTAAACTACTTTTTACATTCTCTCATTGCCCTATCATGGTTTCTACCTGATGGTAATCCGAGAGTGCATTCCTGATCTTGATTTTTTGGTATTCGACTTTGGCTTCGTTCTGAGTTCCCTGATTTCTGGTATCTTTGACTTTTGGCTTTTTCTCATTGCTGTTTCTGATTCTCTATCCCTGACCTCAGCAAATATTCTGACTATTCTTGGATACGTTAAGTCCGGCCATTCTATGGTCCGGTTAAACATGATCCTTAGTCCTAGGTGTGATACAATTCTATGTGCTGGGTCAGATAGTAATCCTGACAGGAAGTAAATCAATCATAAAGGCAGTTTGCGGCCTTATTTACAGTCAATGTTGGCACAATTCTCCTATCACTGCCATGCTCTTCTCCATTCAGGAGATATACCTGTGGAGCGGGTTCGTGTGTCTGATGGTTCAGGCACTTCAATGCCCCAGCTGCGCAGGGTCCGAACACCATCTTTAGGTGATGTTATTGTTGTGAGTGTCCCATTTCTTTCGACCAACAATTTTGTCGGGTAACCCATCTATACAGCAGGCACTAATCAGTCAGTGTGCTGGTAAATTGTGCAAATTGGTTTCCCCTTTGAAGACTGGGTGAACAGATGTCAGCAAATATATAGAGTTGTAGGTCGCTGGAAGGTTCTTGGCTAAGCGGCTTACTTTAAGGATGATTTCTTTGGCAAGTAAGTAATTTTTGGGTTTTTTAGGTATTACTTCTCTGGGTACCTCTCGGTCCAGGAAAGCAGGCTTGGCTATTCTGTGTATTCTATCCAGAAGCAAGAGATCCTGGGGTAGGTCCAGAGCCAAGGATTTAAAAAGAGCGGACACATAAGCTGTGAGATCCGGGGCTGTAACCACGGCAGGGATTCCCCTGATTCTAAGGTTACTGCGTTGTGCCCTGTTCTCTATATCAGCCATGTTGGCCTTCATACATGTCAATCCAGGCCTTGCGTTCTTTCATCTGTTTCGCCATGTTGTTGTGGGTCTCCACATGCTCAGACAGTTTGATCTTGAGTGTGTTAGTGCGGGTCACCAGTTCCTGGAGGTCTGTGTGGAGAGAGAGTTGATAGATCTCTGCATTGATGTCTCAAATTTGACAGTCATGCCGTCTAGCATTGTTTGTAGCAGGCTTTGAGTCAACGATGTATCAGGCAAGGTGGACTCTAGGGCCACCCTGGTCTGTGTCGCTACCATCTTGGCTGTCCTCAGTGAGCAGGAGGTGTTTGCTCACCCCCTATTTTGCTCCAAAGAAGTTTAATTTCTCGCTTTTTTCCACTTGCCGTTGTCCCTTCTGTTGTGACATTGCAGTAGAACCATTTGAATGGTTTTGATCGGGCCGTTTTCAGTGTATAAGAACCGATGTGGCACAGAGCTAGGCTTTTATGCGGCCTCTCTCTATCAGGTCCAGGACACATCACCAATATATTTTTTGACATGGATTAACACATACGAAACTAAACTTATTATCGCTTGCATGTTCACTCCACAGACGGTCATTACGTGAAATTAATGTAGTTTGTCCAATTTCAATAAACATATTCACCAAATATATTAAGATAATTGAAATTTGATGACAAGGTTACACATGACAAAATTAAAATGAGCAGAAAAAGAATTACAGTGAAGGGCTTAAAATCACAGCCCCTCCATCAGAATGAGAATTACATGCTCAGTACAGAAAAAAGCAGTACAATCTGTGGCGCTAAGAAAAAGCAGCTAGAACACACTTAATGGGAATAATCACAAAATCCCACAACAAGAAGTGAATGCATACAACAAAAGTAGTGTGCAGCGCAAATATGTGATACCACAAATAAGATGCAATACATGCACAGTGGAGGTGTATATACCCAATATAAAACACACAAATATACCCTAAGTATAAACAGGATCAGATGGTAGCCAAAAGCCGAATGCTGGAAAGTTCAGTAATACATTTCATTTCTGAGAGCCTGTTTCGGGTAATAGCGTTTGTAGAAAATGATCCAAAGGGTATGAAGCTTGTTCCTCAAAGTAAATGATGCAGAACAGGCTCACATTTATTTATAAAGAATATAAAAGTCTTACATAAAAGTTGAAGTAATGCCGTTCACAGGTAGATACCATAAGCACAACGCGTTTTGACGAAATCACTCGTCTTCCTCAGGTGCAGTAGTTGACAACAAGCTTCAAACACATTTAAATACAAAGATTGGTGTGGGAAACGGGTGCTTCCAACCAACCCCCTTCGCCTGATAGCCAATCAACGATGAAGTATCTCATCATTCTTTGATCCTGTGGGGTTGCTATAGCCGCGGCCATTTTCTTCCGGTTTCAGAGCTTCATGCTTTACTTCCGGGTTCCATGGTTTCCATGGGTAGCCAATCGTAATGTTCATGCGTTCCAAAGATCACGCATACTATCCCCAGGTGTTAATACTGTGAGAATCACAGCTTATAGTCCATTAGTGTCCATAACGGAATCCATTCATAAATAGAGATGTCCCGAACGGTTTGCTGGCGAATAGTTCCTGGTGAACATAGCTTGTTCGCGTTCGCCACGGATGGCGAACATATGCGATGTTCGGTCCGCCCCCTATTCGTCATCATTGAGTAAACTTTGACCCTGTACCTCACAGTCAGCAGACACATTCCAGCCAATCAGCAGCAGACCCTCCCTCCCAGACCCTCCCACCTCCTGGACAGCATCCATTTTAGATTCATTCGGAAGCTGCATTCTTTTTTTTTGTATTCTTTTTTTTAATATTTGTTATATTTGAGCATGCTGGTCTGAACGTGCATATATCATGGCTAGTTGCACTGAGGGTATGAGTATATAGCAGTACATTGTTGTGAAAGATGGCTGTAAGGACAGCACCCCAAAAAGCCTTTTTTAGGGCTAGAACATCAGTCTGCTTTATTTTATTTTTTTTCTGTGTAATGTAATTGCAGTTGCCTGCCTGCCAGCCAGCCTTTGTGTAAGACTAACAGCATATACTGTGCCCACTTGCCCAGTGCCACCACTCATATCTGGTGTCACAATAGCTTGCATTTAAAAAAAAAACAACTTTTTGGACTGTAATATGATAGCAGTCAGTTTCCTTCACACGTGTGCGTTTCAGGGCCTGCCAGGGCACAGTGTTACACCAGTGCAACTCATATCTGGAGTAACAGTAGTGTACATAAAAAAAAAAAAATAGAAATTTGACTGTGAAATAATAGCAGTCAGTTTCCTTCACTCGTGTGCGTTTCAGGGCCTGCCAGGGCACAGTGTCACACCAGTGCAACTCATATCTGGTGTAACAGTAGTGTATATTTAAAAAAAAAAAAAAACACTTTTTTGACTGTGAAATAATAGCAGTCAGTTTCCTTCACGCGTGTGCGTTTCAGGGCCTGCCAGGGCACAGTGTCACACCAGTGCAACTCATATCTGGTGTAACAGTAGTGTACATTTAAAAAAAAATAACACATTTTGACTGTAATAGATTGAATAGCAGTTAGTTGTCTGCAAGCATGTGTGTCAGGCCTACAGCATCTACTCTGCCAACTTCTGCCAGTGCACAGTGCCACTCATATATGTTGTCACAGTAGCTTGCACGCATAGTACCACTAATCTAAAAAAAAATTACAGGCAGAGGCAGGCCACCCCGCAGGGGCCGTCGTGGTCGTGGTGCTGTGATTCCCTTCGGCCCTAGAAAAATGCCCAGTGTTCAGAGGCCACGTACCCTGAACTTGAAAAGTTCTGAGGACATAGTTGACTGGCTAACACAGGACACCCAATCTTCCACAGCTTCCGCTCGGAACCTTGACGCACCATCCTCCTCCAGCTTAGCTTCGGGCACCTCTCAAGTTACCACTCGCCCACCTGTCGCCACCACCAACACTAGCACCACAGCCGCTTCACTTGATCTGTCAGAGGAGTTATTTACACATCAGTTGGAAGAAATAAGTGATGCGCAACCATTATTGCCAGAGGATGTAGATAACAGGGATATGTCTCAGTCAGGCAGCATTACACACATGGACGTACGGTGTGATGATGATGATGTTATACCCGCTGCTGCTTCCTTTGCTGAGTTGTCAGATACAAGTGAAGCGGTTGATGATGACGATGCGTCCGTGGATGTCATGTGGGTGCCCGCTAGAAGAGAAGAAGAACAGGGGGAAAGTTCAGATGGGGAGACAGAGAGGAGGAGGAGACGAGTTTGAAGCAGGGGGAGGTCGTCACAAGGAGCTAGTGGCACAGTCAGACAGCATGCATTGGCACCCGGGGTCAGCCAGACAGCACGCCAATCAACGCATGCTGTGTCCACCACCAGAATGCCGTCATTGCAGAGTTCAGCAGTGTGGAATTTTTTTTGTGTGTCTGCCTCTGACAACAGCGATGCCATTTGCAACCTGTGCCAAAAGAAACTGAGTCTTGGGAAGTCCAACACCCACCTAGGTACAACTGCTTTGCGAAGGCACATGATCGCACATCACAAACACCTATGGGATCAACACATGAGTACAAGCAGCACACAAACTCAAAGCCGCCATCCTCCTCCTGGTCCAGCATCTTCAGCCACGTCAACCACTGCTGTCCTCCTCGCCCCCTCTCAACCATCCGCCACTCTGTCTCTCGCCTTGAGCAGTTCCCGCTCATCTGCCCACAGTCAGGTGTATGTCAAGGACATGTTTGAGCGTAAGAAGCCAATGTCACAAAGTCACCCCCTTGCCCGGCATCTGACAGCTGGCTTGTCTGAACTCTTAGCCCGCCAGCTTTTACCATACAAGCTGGTGGAGTCTGAGGCGTTCCAAAAATTTGTAGCTATTGGGACACCGCAGTGGAAGGTACCCGGACAAAATTTCTTTGCACAAAAGGCAATCTCCAACCTGTACTCGATTGTGCAAAAGGAAGCAATGGCATGTCTGGCACACAGTATTGGGGCAAGGGTCCATCTGACCACTGATACCTGGTCTTCAAAGCCTTCAATGACATCAGTGAGGACAAGGAACGGGACATGGCTAGCTTGGTATCCAACCTTGTGCAAATGGGGAGTTTGCGGTTGTGCAAATGGACTGTTTGCGGTTGTTTGCGGTGCATTACACGGGGAGTTTGGTCTGTCACTGTGAAGCGGGCGTAACCCTTACACTACCTGATCAATACAACATCATACCTGATGTTTTAAAGCACGTTATTCCAAACAATTTAGGAATGTTAGGTGATTTATGCTCTTTATGGATTAAAACCAGACTCTGCATCAACTCCGGCATGCCACAGTCCAGGTGTTAGTCCCCTTGAAACAACTTTTCCATCACTATTGTGGCCAGAAAGAGTCCCTGTGGGTTTTAAAATTCGCCTGCCTATTGAACTCTATGGCGGTTCGCCCGTTCGCGAACATTTGCGGAAATTTGCGTTCGCCGTTCGCGAACGGAAAATGTTATGTTCGCGACATCTCTATTCATAAATAAAGGCAAACATATAGTAATTATTAGAAGAAACATATATATAAAATAGAGAATAATATATAAAATACCTATACAATATTCATATTAAAAGATCATTAAATCAAATATAGTTATACATATCAAAATCAATGTTTAACACATGAGGAGAGAGGGTTTCTAAAATATTAAATATGCCAAATCGAAGATCCATCTCATTTCCGTCTTGTTAAGGATCCTCAAATGGTCACCCCCTCTCCAGGGTTTTAAAACCTTCTGAATCCCCTTAAAATGCAGGGCTTTACATGCTCAGTACAGTTCTTCTTGGCTACCTTGCAAGAAGCCTAGAGGTATGTGTGTTAAATATTTTTTATCTAGCCAATTCATGTATTTATTTTTCGTTTCATTATGCTGTAATGTTAAAGAGTTTTCAATGAGAATTTAAGGCTTTTCTGCTATCATACACTGTGCATTTAGTTCAAACAACTTGCGGAGACTAAATAAGTCACTTCAAAAAGCACGTCTAGGGGCACACTAAGCATGTCCAGTTGCTCCCTGGACATATTTTAAAAAGAACCTAAATTCTACACATGCCCAGTTGCCCCCAGCAGCTAGTTATTCATCATTTATTATCAATGAGTTGCTTTGTGCTGAAGTGGAAGAAGTTGAGGGTACTGTAGAACCGTATGGTGAATGTTTACCATTTATAATGGAAATTTACAAGGTAACTCTTTCCCAAAAAGAATCAAAATCAGTAATTCCTTTTTTTATTACTGGTAAAGGATTTTTTTTATTTTTGTATTTTGTATTAAGGCAACAATGAACTGGTGGGTTGCTTCCCTAAGTGCCCATATGGATAAGCCACTGCTGTTTGATAAGTTCCTGAACCAAGATTGATATAAAGCATTCACTATAACATTAATTTAGGCAGTAAGAGAGAACATCATACATTCAACTCATACATTTAATAAACATGTACATGCCAAGGTTATTTTTGCTTTTTTCATTTATAAAGAAGTATAAAGAAGTATCTGATTCACTCTTACAGAGTTGAAATGTATACAACCTTGTGTTTTACTGGAAGACATGAACTTCAGCTGCATGATAGTAAATTAGATATTCCTGTAAATGAACTTGACACCCACATACATTATAAAAGTCTGAAACATTTATTCCACTTCATGAATACTCTGGTGTTAATTTCACTACTGGTAGTGAGAGCTTACAGTAAATGTTGTATATATCAGAAAGGGAATGCAATAGATTATATATCAGAATATAACAGATGAAAAACAAATACAAATCTTGATATGACCAATATCAAGATTAATTTACTGGCTTAGAAAGAAAAAACAGAAATATATGTTATATATCTATTGAGTAAGCACAATTAATATGATTTACTTAATTGATATAAAATATTTATTGACTAAGCATAATAGTTCTACTATTATGATTTAATAATTTTTGCATTGATATTTTAAATTATTTAATCTAGAGAAGTAATATATTTACTTTACTTTGTAGGAAATAATGTTAATGAGTAAGCAATTAATTACAATGTTTGCACAGTACTCCATTGTACAGTTTATGCTAGTAATATTAACCTTTGTGGGTTATCGTGACAATATTTTACATTTTATTTGACCATCAAGTCTTGGCAAACAGATATGTCCGTGTTTTAATTTATAGCGGAGAAAACTGGGTATGTGGAGTGTTCTATCCTTGTGCTGACAAAATAAAATAGTGATTAATTACTACAAAATACATGCCCATATAGAAAGCCTGGAGATTCTTACTCCATTAGTGTGTAGCAGTGAAAGTAATTTGCTATGGTGATATGCTACATATTTGCATTGTTTATCACATCATTCACTCATTATCTCTACAATCAAATTAAATATATTTTCACATTTGCATTGCTTCTGGTTTCTAAAATATTAAATATGCCAAACTATTCTAGGTTGTACATTGTCTTAGTAAACAAAACCCCAAGCAAGCAGTACAGTATAAGAAAATGCAAGGTACTGTAGCAATATAGTGATCACTTGATAAAAATCAACACATTAAAACTCACAACCGCTATATTTGTGACCATAATCAACAATTGACAGAGCTTATATCCATTTAAAATAGCACTAATTTGTCTTAAACAACAAAGTATAAAAAGGATAGTAAAATCAATACTTATTTTTGCTTTATTTAAAACCAAAATAAATAAAAATAAAAATGTGAAAATAAAACAAAGCCCCCCAGAATCTAGGTAGAATCTGCTTTTGTTAGAACTGTGAAATAGTGATGTCCCGAACAGTTCGCCGGCGAACAGTTCCCGGCGAACTATTCGGGACATCACTACTGTGAAACTCTTTCTTTAGCATACTGAATGAAAATGTGGTTGTGTTATATATTATGTGGCTATATCATTTATTCACAATGGCAAGTTTTGTTCTCATAAGGGATTCTATAGGTGGGGCATATGTGTTTTTCTGACATATTTTTATTTTAATATATTTTCGTATTGATTTTAAATAAAAACAAATCACTAAATATTGATTTAATGAGCGATCCCATTAATACTGTGATCTCTTTCAATAATACCACTGATATTAATTAATATATATTGATCTCAATGTGTGTTCTTTCTTTACTGCACTTAATGCTTGTAAACATATCAAATGACTTCACTGAACAATCTTTTTCCCATTGTTAATCCATATTTTCACATACAATGAATGACATTTCATGAGAGCAAGACAATTTTATTTAGAGAAAAATAGAGAAAAATAGGATTTACTGGCATCTTGTTCAAAACACTAATACTATACTTACTATATTTGAGTGTAAAATACAATGCAAAAAAAATACAAAAATAAAAACCCAACAATTGATAGAAAAGGGATGAATATCTAAGGCGGAGAGTGAAGAAAATATCAGAAGAAAGAAAACTATCCAGATGGGTAGGGAGGATGTTATGGAACAAATTTTCAATCATGTGGAAGAATGTTGAACGGAAGTAATGGAGTAATGGAAGATTATTACAATTATTCGGGCATAAGTCAGAATGAGGTCAGGTTAGAGATTTTTTAACATCTTGACTTTTTGCACCCATTAAATGTATACTCTATGCTCCAAAACAACTTTAGCTTAAAGGGACACTATAGGCACTTAGTCCACTTCAGCTCAGGGAATTGGTCTGAATATAGACCACTTCAATGAACCAGACAGCCACTAGAGATGCTTCTGGGATTTTACCGTACTTTAGGTAGTATGACGTAAGATGGACATCCTCACTCTCTACATGAGGACATCCAGCTTCAGTAAAATCCCCATAGGAATACATTAATTCAATGCTTTCTTATGCGGAGGGCTTAATGTGCTCGTAGTGCTCACCGCACATGCGCATTAGCCCCCCCTCGAATGTTGTCAAAGGAGGCAGTGCTCCGACCTAGTTCCAAGGGACATCAGCGCTGGAATCAAGTGAGTGACTAAAGAGCTTTTAACTAGAGATGTCCCGAACAGTTCGCCGGGAACTGTTCGCCGGCGAACATAGCTTGTTTGCGGTCGCCACGCGGGCGAACATATGCGATGTTCGGTCCGCCCCCTATTCGTCATGGAGGTGGGAGGGTCTGGGAGGGAGGGTCTGCTGCTGATTGACTGGAATGTGTCTGCTGAATGTGAGGTACAGGGTCAAAGTTTACTCAATGATGACGAATAGGGGGCGGACCGAACATCGCATATGTTTGCCCCCCGCGGCGACCGCGAACAAGCTATGTTCGCGGGCAAACAGTTCCAGGCGAACTGTTCGGGACATCTCTACTTTTAACCCTTTATTGGGGAAGGGGCAAGGAGAGGGCTCTATAGTGTTTAGGAATTTAGATATACTTGTTGATATTGTCTAGTCAGTATTTTATGCAATTTAAAACAAGGAATATGCCTATGCAAGAACTGGATTTATGTCTCCCTCCCATCCCAAAATTGCAAAAGTCATATTTTAAATACATATTTTATTTATGTACAATACGTACATAAATACATATAATCTTGAAGAGTCAATTTGTTAATAAAATAATGTGTAGATTAACAGTGAATTAGATGTAATAAAATAGCAAAATGTATCAAAGTAGGCATTTCCTTACATTATCCATACTTCTGCATCCATCTACCTTGTTTAAATTTTCTATAGTCTTATCAGTTTATAACTAATTATACTTCCATTTTCCAAAATACACATACACACATGCACACAAACTGGCCTCTAGCTGTTCATGTACAAGCAAGCGTGTGTTTCTTGAATAACTTTCAGCAAACCTATGCAGGCCAAACACATACTTGTTCAGTAATCACTTTGCCTAATTAGATTTGTTGAATTTACTTTGCCAATAATTTTTAACCACTCAACTTGTAAAATGGTCTTAAGCTTTAATTGACTAATTTCAATAGGCTAAACAAGATTGCTTCTACTTCTTCTCTTACATAATGGTTTTCCAGTTAGCATAGGGGGACACATTATTTAATACAGAAACACATTTCACACTCAAGCCCTTTCCATGACATTCAAAACTCTTAATATTAAGAATTGATTTCATTGTCATATCAGTCAAATCATAGCTTTGCAGCTCATTACCTTTAAAATATATAAAATACATAGCTAGCAGATGAAACGGCAATCCTAGGCTAAAATCATATGTTCATATATGCATAATTGCAGTATATCATCTGATCCACAATTGAATATATAGATAGACTATTTTAGACAGCTTCCAACTTTGCATATTTAAAAGGAATATCTTATACTATAATAATATTACTTTAAATACAAATGTATATCCTACATCTACACTTTCCCTTATATGGCGTATCAGTTTACAAAATGAATTTAGGAAAATTAATCAGACAAACCAAATGGGTAGGGGAAGTGTACTTCAAAATATATACATTTTATTATATGTAACTCGTCAGATTTTTTCAATCACTTTTTTCCCCACCAGTAACTTTTTTGATTTGTGCTCTGCAAGAAACACCAAGTCTCAATAGCAAACCAGTAACCAACTTCATGCTGAAGAGCTGCCTTAAAGGACCACTCTAGGCACCCAGACGACTTCAGCTTAATGAAGTGGTCTGGGTGCCAGGTACCTCTAGGATTAACCCATTTTTTATAAACATAGCAGTTTCAGAGAAACTGCTATGTTTATAATGAGGGTTAATCCAGCCTCCAAATCCTCTAGTGGCTGTCTCATTGACAGCCGCTAGAGGCGCTTGCGTGCTTCTCACTGTGAAAATCACAGTGAGAGCACGCAAGCGTCCATAGGAAAGCATTGTAAATGCTTTCCTATGCGACTGGCTGAATGCGAGCGCGGCTCCTGCCGCGCATGCGCATTCAGCTGATGACGTCACGATCAAGATGGAGAGGAGGAGGAAAGCTCCCCGCCCGGCGCTGGAAAAAGAGGTAAGTTTAACCCCTTCCTCTCTCCAGAGCCCGGCGGGAGGGGGTCCCTGAGGGTGGGGGCACCCTCAGGGTACTCTAGTGCCAGGAAAACGAGTATGTTTTCCTGGCACTAGAGTGGTCCTTTAACAATGACACAGCTGTCCATGAGTGGTTCACAGACTTTGCATCGCTTCCTGAGTTGTGTTTCACAGCTGTTGTATAGAGCAAACATGAGCGGCAAAGAACCCATATTTTAAATGGAATAATGAGGCAAAAAGGTGATTCTTTGTTGAACTAATTTGCATATTCCCATCCAGAATCCCTTTAGTAGTAGCATCACTGCAAATTTGAGATTTCTGTGGAAACAGCAAGTCTTGACTGGTGTTTGCAGATCTGTGTTTAACAATGTATTGACAATCCACTGATTTCAGGTGGAAGAGGTTTTTAATCCCTTTTTTTCCCACCATAACTTTCTTGTTGGTTGAAACGTTGATACACTGTTTGGAAAATTCAGCAAGTGCTTTCATTCATTTATTATATACCCTGCGCTGAGCTGCACCGTGGTCATTTAAAAAAAATAAAAATTGTATCAAACATTTTGGCAGAGTGCAAGACTTATATATATATATATATGAATAACTAAATATATTGTGTATAAACACTACCTTATCACATGCAAGCTCCATTTATATCTTAATTGACTGGGGTTTGAGAAGAAGTGTAAATGTTTGTTTATTCAACATATTATTAATATACTCATGTGCAAGCAAGTGGTCCTTTTGCATTTGTGTCCCTGCACACATTTGCTATAAGCCTGCCTTTTTTCTTTCACGTGCTAAAGGAAGCAAATCTCTAAAAACAAAATCTTCCCATCTCCAGATAGGCTTACATATGCAGTGGGCAGTTCTGATAAAGACACTGCACAACCTCATTCACCATACAGTGAGTGATAATGTCAATAAACTGATATCAGCTAATTTTATTCAGCAGTTCCACTAATCCTGTGTAAGGAATGTAATTATTGATGGGAGCTAAGCTACATATCCTTCAATTCAAACTTCTATTGGACAAGCCTTTATGGGATAAGAGTCAATCCCTCTGATCAAAATGAAAGGCTCCTTAATCATCATAATTACCAGTGTAAGTACAGCATCTGAGGGAATAGTAAAGATGAGCATTTTGTTTTATTTCATACATTATTACATACATTTAATGCATTATCTGTATAACTCATCAACAAAATGGTGATCATCTCCAGCCTGTAGTATACCTATACAATAATGCATGGTGTCTTCAGCTACTGGGGTTTTCCTGCTAGGGAAATTGTCAGATAAATATCACACTATATTTTTCCTTAAAATGGTGGAGCCAGTTGTATACAACTATGAAGCCAAGGTCCGTATCCAATTAACATTTCCTAATCTAGATCTAGGCATGCATCTGGAAACTGAATTCTCACATAGTCTCTCGGTCTATGGCTCTACCTTGGAGTACCCCTTGGAGTAAGGTGCATCAAACTGGTAGTAGATGGAAAGTTATGAATTTATAAATATAATCAGTTTAACGTTATTATGCTTTCTAGACACCTAGGAGAACAACTAATAAAATTAATAACTAAAAGTAAAAGTTTTTCTTTTCTCTCTCAGTTCTGTTTTAATTATAATGCATACTTGTATTTTCTACCTACGCATATAAATTATTGAGCCTTAGGCTTGTACATTATGTGCTGATAAACTGATAAATAGACACATTTAGATATTTTCATACAGACATATATTTACAGTTTATTAAATATATTATGTATTGCATACCATGCAGGGAAATTCATTTTGGGAGTGCTGTTCCAAAAGAAGGATACAGTATTTATATAAAATATAAATAATTATTATATAAATATTAAGTGGATAATGATACTGGTTTTAATGAAATTGGTATCATGTCATCATAATGCTATTTCTGAGAAAATAATACAAAAAATAAAAATAAAACATTTCACCTGATATAACAGGTATAGGGTGAGCAAACACACTATGTAATCCCCACAAAAATATTATAAATCCAACAACTTTGTAATTAGATAATTTATGCAAAATAGCATACATGCTGTGTGATGAATACATTGCTAAACAATGTTTGTAAAATAAACAATAAAACTAAAAATGTCCTGTCATTTTCATTATAAAGATGATGTCATCAACTTTCAGATTAAAATGTAATATGTATCTATTCATATTATTAATATAAAATGATTTCTCCATCAAATTAGAATACAATGAAATTAAATGATTTGTTGTGAGACAACACCACATGCTCGATGACTCTGGACTATTAAAGCCTCTAAGCGCTTTGCTGTTGATGGTTATCTTACCTCCTATTGAACAGAGTGCTCTAGGCTATATTTTTCGATGATCTTTAAAACTGTATTGCCACCACTGCGCTATTTGTTTTACAATCTTTCCCAACTCAACAAAGTATCCTGCTGCCTTTACACATTACTGGGTTATTAGTCTGCTTTCAAGCATCAGGGACTATAATCCCCTGGATCTTTTTTTCTCTGTGTGCTGGCAATCTTGTGAAACTAGTCATGTATTTCGCCAGTGGGGTTTTGTGTAACATTCAGCATATAATATTTTATCATTCATATTTAAAAACAATATTCATTGTTATAAGGTTTGTTTATAAAACATTAGTTAAAAATTAATAATTATCAGTGCAAATGAAACATATTCATTTTGTGTCAGGTGCACTGATATACTTGCTTCATGTATAAATGTTATAACGTTTACATATCTATAAATATATCCATATGTTGCATAAATAAGTGCTTGAGTACATACTACAAAAACACCATTAATGACTCAGGCCAAGCACTTTCCCTATTCTGCAACAAATGGATAGCAGAGCAACTTTCAATTCCATGCATTAACCCCTTAAGGACACATGACATGTGTGACATGTCACAATTCCCTTTTATTCCAGAAGTTTGGCCCTTAAGGGGTTAAGGGTAGGTGGGGTATGATAAGAAGACTATTAATGTTATTAAATAAATAATAAAGCTGTGGTGGATGAAGTAAATAAGAAGTAAATTAAAGTGTTTATCAGTGTATCTATGTGTGTTTGTGTGTAGGTGTATTTTATGTCTGTGTGTCTATGTGTGTGCATGTCCTCTAGTCAATAAATGACGCCTTAAATACACTGATCAGCGTTAATATTAAAACTACTAACAGGTGAAGTGAATAACATAGATTATATTATTACAATGGCACCTGCAAAGGTGTGCGAAATATTATGCAACAAGTGAACAGTCAGATCTTGAACATCACGTAGAAGCAAAAGATCTGAGTGAAGTTGACAAGGGCCAAATAGTGGTGGCTAGATGACTGGGTCGGGGCATCTCCAAAACAGCAAGTCTTGTATGCAGTGGTTGGTACCTACCAAAAGTGGTACAAGGAAGTACAATTGGGGCACCCAAGGGTTATTGATGCACGTGGGGAGCGAAGGCAAGAACGTACCAAAGAATAGTCAGGAATAGCCGAGGTCAAGGGACACAGAAAGAGACACAACGACAAGGAAAAGCCAGGTGTCAGGGATGCCTGAAAAGAGGTGTGACAGACCTCTCTGTCTGTGAATTACCTTTATTTTGTGCCGGTTCGTCTGTTTATTTGGCTATTTCCCTGTCCGTACAGTCCCTACGCTTTATTCCCCTTTTTACCGAAAGAACTGCCGAACGGCCAGCCATGCTGCATGGGCGGGCAGGACCAGGCTTGAGATGAAACTTGGCATGAAAATAGAGAATTTGTGGCCAGCATGTATATCAGATGCCGGAACCCAAGAACGATCGGCTGGTCCATAACATTTCCAATCCACCAAGTACTGTAAAGTGCCCTGAGAAAACCTGGAATCAATTATGGAGAAGACCTCATACTCTTCCTGTCCAGAAACAACTAAGGGAGGAGAAGGGGCACTTGAGACAGTATATTTATTGCAAACACATGAAAGGTATTAGGAATTTTTAAGGAGGGAGGAAAGGCCAGAGAGTACGCATCAGGATTGAGCCTACGAAGGACATGAAAAGGTCCAAGGAACCTAGGAGCGAATTTCATGCTAGCGACTTTGAGCCTGATGTTACGAGAAGATAACCAAACCCTCTCAACCACTTGGTAAACAGGGTTGGCACCTCGACCTGTAAAAGCATAATGCTTGAAACGGTCAGCAGCAGTACCCTGAGCAGATTGAACTTTAAACCAGGTATCACGGATGGAAGCCAGACGGCCATCTAAAGCAGGAATAGCCCTATCAGAAAAAAAACAGTCAGTAGGACAGTAGGATGCCGGCCATTATTATTATAACAAAAAATGGACTATGCCCAGAGGAGTCATGATCAACATTGTTCCTAGAAAACTCGGCCCAGGGTAGTAATTCGGACCAGTTGTCTTAAATGCTATTAACGAAACAACGCAAATATAATTCCAAGGACTGGTTAGCCCTCTCAGCTGTACCATTGGTCTGGGGTGGTAAGAGGATGAAAAAGACAATTCAATCCCTAATTGTTTATTGAAGGCCCTCCAAAACCGGGACACAAACTGAGAACCAGATACTATATTGTGAGGAATGCCATGCAGACGGACAATTTCTCATATAAAGATTAGTACCAGGTCTTGAGATGACGGCAATTTCTTGAGAGAAATAAAATGAGCCATTTTATAAAAACGGTCCACAACCATGAGAATAGTGGTATAACTGTTAGAACTAGGAAGTTCAACAATGAAGTCCATGGACCAGTTGGACCATGGGACCTCAGGAATAGGAAGAGGTGTAACAAGCCACAAGGGAATTTATGAGGCACTTTGGAAACCGCACAAACAGAACAAGCCTGAACAAACTCCTTAACATCCTTCCTGAGGGAATCCCACCAGAATGACCTCATGATAGCAGAAGTGGATTTATTACCTGGGTGAGGTTTACTGCAGGGCGCCTGAGACTGAGCCTCCATGATGGAGCCAAGCAGTGGAGAGGACAATGAAAGGACAGTGGACGCAATCATACATTCCGGGGGAAGGATATAGGACGTTTCTTGCTCTAGCATAGCCTCAGTATGAAACTGCCTGGACAAGGCATCGGCCTTGACATTTTTAGAACCAGGTCTAAAAGTGATATAAAATTAAAGCAAGAAGGAAATTGAGACAATCTAGCTTGTCTAGAAGATAATCGCTTGGCATCTCCTATGTAAGCCAGGTTTTTGTGATCAGTAATGATCAAAAGGGGGTCCTTGGAACCCTCTAAAAGATGTCACCAATCCTTGAGAGCTAGAATAATGGCCAACAATTCTCTATTGCCAATGTTGTAATTGCGCTCAGCAGGAGACAACTTTCTATAAAAGTAACCACAAGGATGTAACAGAGTTTCCTGGCTCTCCCTCTGGGAGAGAACTTCCCCTAGCCCTGTCTCTGAAGCATCAACCTCCAGTATGAAAGGCTTACTGGTGTCAGGATGTATCAATATGTCGGCAGAGGCAAACCGCTGTTTGAGAGTTTCAAAGGCTTCAATAGCCTCCTTAGACCATATCGTACTACTAGCCCCCTTGCGTGTCATATTGGTGATGGGGGCTATTACTGAAGAAAATGCCTTTTATAAATATTCTGTAATAATTGGTGAAACCAATGAACCTTTGAATGGCTTTCAACCCAGTGGGTAAAGGTCACTGTAGAATAGACTCTAGTTTTTTAGGATCCATCTGAAACGCTGAGGCAGAAATATTATATCCTAAAAACTGTACTTCAGACTGGTCACATTTTTCCAATTTACAATAAAGTAGTTTTTTTAACAAGGTTTGCAGAACTTGTTTAACGTGATTGTGGTGAGACTGGAGACCAGGAGAATAAATAAGGATATCAACCAGATAGACTAAGACAAACAAGTAAATGTAATCCCTGAGTACATTGTTAATGAAATCTTGGAAAACCGCTGGAGCGTTGCACAACCCGAATGGCATCACTAGATATTCATAGTGTCCACTTCTGGTATTAAATGCAGTTTTCCACTTGTGGTTTTCCTTGATTCTCACTAAATTGTAAGCGCTTCTAAGGTCAAGCTTAGTAAACACTTTAGCGCCCTGGAGTCTGTCAAATAATTCAACAATAAGAGAAATGGAGTAGGCGTTCTTAATGGTCATTTTATTCAATGCCCTGTAATCGATACATGGGCACAACTCACCATCCTTTTTAGATACAAAAAAATCCTGCACCAGCAGGCGAGGATAATTTTCGTTTATGGCCTTTATTCAATAAATCTTTAATATATTCCTCCATTACACTACTCTCCTGAGGAGATAGAGCATAGACTGCTCCCTTAGGTGGCATAGCACCTGGTAGTAAGTTAATGGAACAGTCATATGGTCTGTGAGGAGGTAGAGTATTAGACTGAGTCTTGCTGAATACTTCTTTAATGTCTTGGTATTGTATAGGGATCTCAGAATTTTGAGGTGTACTAGTGGGTAATTCAATAGTGCCCACTCTTTTGGTGACATGCAATATGCACCTTTCATTACAATCCTTACCCCATTCTAATATTTCCCCATTAGCCCAGTCAATATGAGGGTTATGCTTGCTAAGCCATGGAAATCCTAATATGATAGGACAAGAAGGAGATGCAATCACCTGAAATGCAATCTCTTCCTTATGCTAGGCACTAATGGAAATATTAATGGGTAAGGTTTCATGTGTTATCAATGGTTGTGAGAGTGGTCTCCCATCAATAGCTTCAACAGCTAGGGGTGATAGTCTCTCCTTGATAGGTATAGTACCTATCAAATTGACAAATTGACAAATTGAACGTCGATGAAGTTTCCAGCAGCACCTGAATCCATCAGGGCTTTGCATGAAAAGTTATTTTTGTCAAAGGCAATAGAAATATCAAGGAGAAACCTATTTTTATTCTTTTCAGGGGACGTTTCCATTACACCTAAGACTTGTCCCCTTAAGGTACTTAGGTGCTGTAGTTTTCCGGACGTATAGGAAAATTGTTTCTCATGTCCCTTCCTACCGAAGTATAGAAATAGGCCTTCTTTTCTCCTATATTGTCTTTCTGCTTCTGACAGTCTAGTGACCCCCAACTGCATGGGTTCGGGTTCGGACTGTACAGGAATGCTAAATGCATACTCATGCGTCTGGTCTTGTTTCTAGTAGCCTCTCTGGTTCTCAATATATTATCAATCTGCATGACAAAAGTGATAAATTCATTAAGCTTTTTGGGTAAGTCTTTGGCGGCAATCTCATCTAGCATAGTTTCAGATAGTCCCATTTTGAATGCAGAGATTGGCTGACCTCGGTGTGCGGCAAACTTTTGCCTAAAGTCACGCGAGAGGCAAATAAATTATCTTTCTTCTGCCTCTCCATGACACGTTTACATTTGGGTTGCGACATTTGCAGTTCTGGCTGATTTCTTTAGCCAATTACACAGTTTTATGGCCTATTTGCTATTTATAGCATGCGACTGCTACGGTCTGCCCCTTTTATAAGATTTTTTTTTTTTTTTATGATCACTATCCATTAAAAGAAAAAGCTATGTTTCCAAGTATTTATCTACATAAATCATCTTTAAATGCATGGGAATTTTTGCAGATAAATCAAAAGTTTTTCTAACAGACAGCGATCATTTGATAAGTGTATCCAAAACAATTAAATTGAACCCATTCTCAGAAGATTGTCATCAATTGTTAAATTATTATTCAAAGTTGAAGTATAATAAAAATAATAATTGCATTGATCTATAAGATATTATGGTGGAAATGATACTGTTGTTTTAATTTTGCTTTCTTAGGTATATAGCGTTATATAAATTTAAAAAAATAACAAAGTAGGTGTGTGAGAAAGTGTGTAGTGTTTTCTAGAGCTATGGTAATGTGGTGCCTGAGGTAGGCATTTAAATTGTGCTTATTGTTTTGTTTGTAACACTGCTCTTTAACAAAACTGCATTAATAAAACAGTGTGTTTAAAGTAAGGAGCAGATTCTTCTCTATTTTACAGCACTGCCGTAAGTTGCATCACGTTCATCAAATTAAAGGAGTTTTGGTATAGCATGAGAGGTGGACATACAGCAAGTATTTAAATTAAAGACCACACTGCTGTTTCTAGAGCAGAAACTATTATCAACAACAATTTAAAATTTTCTAACTCCATACTCCACGTCCCTTGGTTATTAAAATAATGGATATTATGCCATTACACCCTGAAACAAATATTGCCTGTGGAACTTATGTGTAATTACAATTCATTGAACTTAATGATCCCAAAAGCATTTGTCTGCATGCAATTTTCCCAAAAATTATTCATCAGTCAATGAACTGATATCTGAAATGTGCTATTTGCGATTTCTAGGTATAACATATAGCTTGATGAAATGGACTCTACTGTCATAATACAAAATATAACGACTCTTCTAAAATCCACATGTATAATTCTATTCTATGACCCAAAACAGTCATTGGCCTAATTATTTAAGAAAGCTAGCATTCTTTAGATTTTTTTTATGTATATACATACCACAGAATTAATCTAAATCATCGTACTATTTATACTGCAATTTTCTATGTATTATTTGATTGAATGTTGTTGGGAGATTTGTAAGACCCATTGTCTTACTGAATTAATTTTCCTTTCCCTATGAAAAAAGCTTTATGCTTGGGTTGAGCAGTTCATGTAAATAAATGATCAGTGATATCTTCGGAAATTATTCTACAGTGCTATTATGTGAATGCTATATTTTCTATAATTTCTTCCAAAACATTAATTTTCAAATTATCCTTGGTAATTTTATTTATATGCCAGTAGCTTTTGTATTTTCCCAATTCTTTTTCTTCAAAACAACTCCAGAAATTGTACAGATACATTTTCTTTTTGCATTAATAGTGGATCGGTTATTTCATTGAAAGAATAAATGTAGACTGTCTCTTGATACACTATGAATAAACAAAGTGTACAGGCATTTCTTAAGCAAATATTACTAAAATTGCCTACATTTTCTTTTCTATCATATCTAAAAAATATATATTCCTTTTTTTTCCCCCAGTGGGAACTGAAATCTTTAGCAAACATTTAGGCTGTGTGTACCTAATCCAAATGAAAAACAAACAGAGGCTAGTTATGCTATCACATGCATAACACGCATAAACAAGAGGCAATTGTGGAGCTTAGAGCAAAAAATACATTATAGTGGTTCTTTGATTGGGATTTCGGAAGCACAATAGCACAACAGTCTTGTACATGTGACCAAACAAAATAAGTACATGTATGATTAAATGGCCTCATTGCTAGTCAAGTTTTAATGGTATAACATCCAGCAGTTTAATTATGAAGAGCTGTGAAATATGGATTTAGGAAAATAGTAATTGTTTTTGATAATAGTCTCTGAAGAAGCAGCATAATTGAAAATAATCTAATTTAATCTTTTACGGTTTCCATTTTTTTTATTCAATGAACCTTTAATTTTTGAGGTGTTAGTATCTTCAGTAAGCTCTTAAGTCTACTCCCATTGATTTAATAAAATGACAGAAGCAGACTAAGCTAATAGTGTCCTCTACCATTCAAGGACATTAGACCAGCCTTGTGAATATTATTACTAACAACTGATAAACCTAGTCGTATTGTATGCTGGGTCATGGGCACAAATGACATGAAATTCATTATGCATTAATGTTATGTCACTAACAGGTGCACTCAAAAGTCAATTTCCTTGTGTACCTAAGAACGTAACAATGATGACTGACAGCAAATGAGAAAAAGAAAGCTAAGAAATAGGTAAGTGGTTGAATAGAGTTGGAGGTAACACATATAATACAAAAAACACTTAATAAAGAAGGAAAAAACTACAATCTGGCGTTTGAGTAAGAATTTATTAAACATAATATGTTTATGAAATGCACTTATGACAATTATTTGGAAATGGTATGTAAATATACACTAATTCCGTAATGGAACGCACGATCAGCTCGGCATGTGTTCCAGTGACGTCAGCCGACATAGACTGCACCACTCGGAGGTGGAACGCATGCCGTCGGCCGTGGAACGCACGTTGCGTTCCAAACGTGCGATACCCGGCTGTGGAACGCACATTGCGTTCCAAACGAATGCTAGACGGAACCCAGAAGAAAAAAGAACGGGGGGATTTAAAAGATGCCGAAATACAGAAGAACTCCAGACACTGATTGAAAAAGCCCCAGGTACGGGGCGAAACGGGTTTCGGATATTTTTGACTCATATTGGACTTCTATTGCCATCTGGCAGGACTTATTTTATAGGCTTATATAGCCATTTACTTTTATATTTATTTTCTTTTTTTTTAGTACTATTTTATATAGTTTTACTCCATATTGTGGAGCAATAAAAGTTTATTTCTTAAAGTCACCTCCTTGTTTGGGAAACTCAAACAATGTGAATATGTGAATATTCAAGTGGAGTAACCATAAGGCCATTCAACAACAGGAAAGGGACATCCTAAACAAAAGTCCCACAGCATCATCCATGAGAGCCATATGTTGAGATTTGGCTCTAGGCTTGTGAGTACCTGACTCTAACTTCTATTCATACTATTGTACAGACAATATTACACTACACTGTGTTTTATATATCTTAAAGATTTATCCAGAAGTGTGATCCACCTACTACATTGTATGTATTATATGTGTGTATTCTTTTGAGTGGTGTAAGGGGTTTCCACTCAGGTGGTCAGTGGCATTTAGAGCCACCAGACTTAGTCCCACTTGGTTGCTGTATATACTTGTGGTTTGTGTACTAGAGTTGGAGGTAACACTAACTATTTCTCCCTGGAAAATTATAATGGCCACTCTGTGTGTCCCTCCTTATATCTTCAAAGGTTGCGAAAACCCAGTTGACCACCAGATAAATGAACCCTATACTGGAACCAATGACATAGTTGTTTCTATCATCATAATGTCATGAGGGTAGTATTTGATAAGCTTGGTAAATCATTGCAATGTCAGAAGGAAGATGTTACTGGCAAGACCGCAGACTGAATTGTAGCAACTGGAGAAAGTATCTCTAAAGTGTTAGAGACCTTGGATAGAGACCCTGCTGGACATAAGGTGACACATGGGTGACCTTGCATCTACTATCTGTAGTCAGACATATACAAAGGAAGCAGCATATGTAGTGATGTCGCGAACATAAAATTTTCCGTTCGCGAACGGCGAACGCGAGCTACCGCAAATGTTCGCGAACGGGCGAACCGAGCGAACCGCCATAGACTTCAATAGGCAGGCGAATTTTAAAACCCACAGCGACTCTTTATGGCCACAATAGTGATGGAAAAGTTGTTTCAAGGGGACTAACACCTGGACTGTGGCATGCCGGAGGGGGATCCATGGCAAAACTCCCATGGAAAATTACATAGTTGATGCAGAGTCTGGTTTTAATCCATAAAGGGCATAAATCACCTAACATTCCTAAATTGTTTGGAATACCGTGCTTTAAAACATCAAGTATGATGTTGTATCGATCAGGTAGTGTAAGGGTTACGCCCGCTTCACAGTGGCAGACCAAACTAAACGTTTAACGCACCGCAAACAACCGCAAACAGCCCATTTGCACAACCGCAAACTCCCCATTTGCACAAGTTGGATACCAAGCTAGCCATGTCCCGTTCCTTGTCCTCACTGATGTCATTGAAGGTCTCTTCCTCCACCCAGCCACGTACATCGAATGTTACCGATCGATGGTTCGATATTCTGAGCCCTCTCTGATTTACTGTACACGACTATTCGATATTCCCACAAATTTTATATAGCATTTTATGTTTGTTTGAGACCACCTTAAAAATATTGGATATAGCTAAAAATCATGATCACTATATACTTTCTCTACAAACCTCTAAAACGAACCAAACTACTCATCCATCCACTATACCACTTTATCCCACCTAGAACTAGTGCCCAGTTAAAATACTTGACTCTTACTAACCCACACTCAGTCATGCCACACACATTTCACCACTATTCTCACTGAATCCCTCTAATCCCCAAAGTTTACTCAATTATGACGAATAGGGGGCGGACCAAACATTCCATATGTTCACCGTCTGTGGCGAACGCGAACAAGCTATGTTCGGCCAGGAACTATTCGCCAGCGAACCGTTCGGGACATCACTAAGCATATGGTTTTACCAGGGCTCTCAAAAAATTCAAAATACAAACAAAATCATGATTTTCAACATAATAAAGACATAATAAAAGAACTTGCTTCTTGGAATTCATTTTTAATATAAAATTAAATGTGTTCATTTATCTAAAGAGAAAAACATAGTGATTCATTTCTTTCATTTTAATAATACTGATTACATTTTTTCAACATAATATTTATGTTCTGAAGTAAATGCATTCTTGTTACTGCCATGTAAATCAATTAAAATAATAAAGTAGACTATTTAGGCCATTTAACACAGACTGAACAAGAAAATTAATTTCCATTTCTGTATCAAAGAATACAAATGAACATTTCTATTTCTGATCTTCCACCTGCTAAAAAAATAAACTGCTCTATGTATTATAATGACAAAATAATCAACAAAATATTCAGTTATGCACATCATTTATATGCATGTCTGTTTGTTTGCCTGTCTGTCTTTCTTTCTATGTATATGAATATACACATTAAGTAGCAACACAATTTATATATGATAGATATAAAATGAACCTTGATACATGCTAAAATTAAAACAGGAGTGCTTTCAATGCTACTGATATCATGGACAATGTGACCAGCCATGATGAAGACATGCTCATGCACAACAAAATGGCAAACAGCTTGACAAACAGCCAATAGAGCTTTCCAAATGCTAAGCACTGCTGAAGCACAAGTGTATGCGGTTAAATGTCCTTAAGCAGTTTAAATTGCAAATTGAACACAGTTAATCTTGCTATCAGGGCCGGACTGGGGATACAAAGCAGCCATGGAAAAAAAAATCTATGCCAGCCCCATAAGCCATTGCGCCACTTATTGTCACATGTAATATATAAGGCTATGTCTTGCCAGCCCAGATGATTAAGCAATATATAAACACATAATATATAAACACATATTATATATATTAAATCATCTGGGTTGGCGAGACATAGCCTCTTACATATATATATAAAGAATATTGTTTTCTTTATATTTACTTTTGGGCAGAGTGCCAGATTATCAGTTATTGTATGTATATATATATATATATATATATATATATATATATATATTTAATACATTGCCACATCATAAGACATCATAAGTCAAGCCATAAGACTTTTGCCTCATAATTCCACTTTATACATGTTTTCGTTGGAGTATGTGTCTGCTGTATACAACAGCTTTGAAACACAACTCAGGAAGAGGAGAAAAGCCAGTGAACCACTCATGGACAGCAATTTCGTTGTTAATGCAACTCATCAGCAGGCACACATACACACAGACTCACTCACTAGCAGGCACACATACACACAGACTCACTCACTAGGAGGCATACATACACACAGACTCACTCACTAGCAGGCATACACACACATGCTCACTCACTAGCAAGCACACACACACAAGCTCACTCACTAGGAGGTGCACATGCACACACAAGCTCACTCACTAGCAGGCAAACATACACACAGACTCACTCACTAGCAGGCACACACACACAAGCTCACTCACTAGCAGGCACACACACACACACACACACACACACACAGACAAGCTCACTCACTAGCAGGCACACAAAAACACACAGACACGCTCACTCACTAGCAGGCACCCCCCCACACACACACACACACTGATTTACTCACTAGCAGGCACAGAAACACACACATATACAAGCTCACTCACAATCAGGCAAACACACACATACAAACTCACTCACTAGCAGGCACACAAACAGACTCACTCACTAGCAGGCACACAAACAGACTCACTCACTCGCAGGCACACACACACACAAGCTCACTCACTAGCAGGCAAACACACACAGACAAACTCACTCACGAGCAGGCACCCCCCACACACACACAGACTCACTCACTAGCAGGCACAGAAACACACACATACACAAGCTCACTCACTATCAGGCAAACACACACATACAAACGCACTCACTAGCAGGCACACACACAGACTCACTCACTAGCAGGCACACACACACAAGCTCACTCACTAGCAGGCAAACACACACAGACAAACTCACTCACTAGCAGGCGCACACACACACACACACACACACACACACACACACACACAAGCTCACTCACTAGCAGGCACAAACACACACACAATTACTGTCATGATTTAAGCATACCTGGCACTGGTGGTTGCAGTTGCCATTTTGTGGCCTCTTCCTTCCAGCCAGGTCAGCAACATGCATGGGGGTGGTGCCTGTGTGTGGGAGGTGGAGCTATGTTCTGGAGGCGGGGCTTGCGTGTTGAAGTAGCACATGTGGTCAGAATTGCTGAGCATTGTGCAGAGAGACTGACCAGTCCCCAGCTCCTCCCTCATTACTCCCCTCGGACTGACAGAGGCTGGCACAGTCCGAGGGGAAAATCATTTAAATTACTTTAGCATGATGATTAGGGCTCTCTGCCCGGCCCCAGGTGCTGCAGCCCACAGGGTAATTTCCCGGTATCCTGGTGGACCAGTCCGGCCCTGCATGCTATTGTCTTACACTTGGCTCTGTTACCTAGTGGGATCAGGAATCATTTTTCTCATGGAGTGCCATTTGACTTGACTTGGTGTTCCTTTACATCAGTGGTGCCCAAAATGTAGCTGTTTTAAAACTACAATGTTAATGATGTTTGTCCTTCTAAAGGCATGCAAAGAAGTATGGGAGTTGTAGTTCTGCAATATCTGGGTATGTATCTTTTGGGCACCCCTGATTTAAATTCTGCAGTATCTAACTATGTTTGTTGTGCATATTTTTTTGCAGAACAAGCCATAGACTCAACAAAAAAAAAATAGAGTATTATTTATTCTTGTTATAGAAAGCTTCTTACAGACCTGGCATAAGGATCTCAGTTCATAAACAGCACATGCAAAATGGAATAAATTACATGTCAATGTAGGAGTGCACGAAGATCATTCCTAATGGACCATATTATGCAGTAGGAGTTCAGTGCTTCCATTTCTAAATGAAAGGTAGAGATTAGTGGAATGTCCTGATGTAAAAGTGAGGAATATTGTATTTTGAATGAAAATTTAGAAGACCATATAATTTCCTGCTGTGTTTCTACGACATCAAGAATGGGTAGACAAGCATGGAAGTCTAATCATAATCATAACCGCATTTATGCATCTACACGCTGAAGGGGCATGCTTCATTACACAGTGATAGATGCACATGAACATCAATCATCAACAGTAAAAGTTTAGACACAAATTCCTTGGTCATATTTTAGTCGGATGCATATGCACAGTGCCATTCACACTTATGTTTTTAGCATTATTAAAGTAATACTAAATTACTTTATTGCTTCATAGCATCTACATAAAATAAGAGAAAACATTTTGATCCAGACACAGCGGGGGTGACTTATCAAAGTGTCAAAGACAGCTTTTTGCCTTTTGTCTGCATTTCCTTTTAGTGTTTATAGACCAATTATTTAAGGGAAACTATAGTCACCAGAACCACTACAGCTTAAAGTAACATAGAAACATAGAAACATAGAATGTGACGGCAGATAAGAACCATTCGGCCCATCTAGTCTGCCCAGTTTTCTAAATACTTTCATGTAGGGGTTCTGGTGACTATAGCATGACCCTGCAGGCTTTTCAATGTAAACATTGCCTTTTACGTTTACATTGCTGCCTAGTAACACCTCTAAGTACAGTCACTCAGGCAGCCACTAGAGGTGCTTCCTATTTTGACCTACGTTTAGTGTCTCCATGCTCTGCATGGGTATGCTGATTGCTCCCCATGCGTTGATTCAACACATCTCTTTAAGGAGATGCTGATTGGCACAGAACATTGTTTTTTGTGCATGTGATCTGTCAACTTCATCTAATGTTTTCAACCAATTTTATTATAAATCAGGTCAAAAGTCAGTCCTTATAATACGAATGTTCTTTAACTTTAACCCCTTAAGACCACAGCCAAATGTACAAGTTGTGATCCAAAAAAAACGTAAACAAAACCTGGCATTTGCGCTATATGTCTGTCCAACCGTAATTCACCTCTTTCATATTAAATGCACCCACACTTATTATATATCATTTTATTCAGGGGAAACAGGGCTTTCATTTAACATCAAATATTTAGGTATGGAACATAATTTAATATGAAAAAAATATAAAAAAAAATGGGAGAAAATAAGAATTTTTTTAATTGTTTTAGTTCTGCGTGACATTTTAACTGTGAATGTCAAAATACTGTTTGATTTTACTGCAATACAATACACATATTTGTATTCAACGATGTCTCACGTGTAAAACAGTACCCCCTATGTACAGGTTTTATGGTGTTTTGGGAAGTTACAGGGTCAAATATAGCGTGTTACATATTTCAGTTTTTTCACATTGAAATTCGCCAGATTGGTTACGTTGCCTTTGAGACCATATGGTAGCCCAGGAATAAGAATTACCCCCATGATGGCATACCATTTGCAAAAGTAGACAAACCAAGGTATTCAAATGGAGTATGTCCAGTCTTTTTTAGTAGCCACTTGGTCACAAACACTGGCCAAAGTTAGTGTTAATATTTGAAAATGCAAAAAACGAATTTGAACGCAAATTTTGGCCAGTGTTTGTGACTAAGTGGCTACTAAAAAAAACTGAACATACCCTATTTGCAATACCCTGGGTTGTCTACTATTGCAAATGGTATGCCATAATGGGGATAATTTTCATTCCTGGGCTACCATACGGTCTCAAAGGCAACCTGGCGAATTTAAATTTGAAAAAACTGAAACGCAAACCTTATATTTGACTCTGTAACTTTTGAAAACACCATAAAACCTGTACATGAGGGGTACTATTATATTAAGGAGACTTCGCTGAACACAAATATTAGTGTTTTTCAAAACAGTAAAACGTATCACAACAATTATATCGTCAGTGTAAGTGCCATTTGTGTGTGAAAAATGCAAAAAATGACACTGTCACTGACGATATCGTCGTTGTAATATATTTTACTGTTTTGAAACACTAATATTTGTGTTCAGCGAAGTCTTCCGGGTAAAAAAGTACCCCCCATGTACAGGTTTTACGGTGTCTTGGAAAGTTACAGGGTTAAATATAGTGCTAGAAAATGTAATTCCCTGAACTTTCGGCCTGTGTTGTCAGGCAGGTCCTGCAAATTGTAATTAATAAAATGACCTAATTATGTAAAATGATTACATAAATATATACGTAGAATTATTATATATATATATATGTGTATATATATATATATGTGTGTGTGTATATATATATGTATATATCTTTTTTATTATTTTTATTTATATATAGGTATATATTTAGTGATATATACGTATATATTTATGTATATAGATATATATATATTATTTCGTTCTACATGTATTTTGATATCAATATATATATATTAATTTTAAAATACAGTTAGAACGAAATTACGCATGTTTATATATTTTTTATCTATTTATTTTTATTATTTTTTTAATTTTATTTTTTTACGTATTTATATATATTTTTTATTATATATAAATATATATATATATAATGAAAATTATATATATATTTAATCAATATCATTGTACGTGTATTTTGATATTAATATATATATATATATATATATATATATATATATATATATATATATATATATAATTATGTATATATTAATATTAAAATACACTTAGACAGTGTATGTATATTTATGTGTATATGTGTGTATATATATATATACTTAGATCATATATATAATAAATATATATGATCTAAGTATATTTAATCTTATTTTTACACTGTTTTAACATGTTATTTTTATTTTTCAGACAGCAGGGAGAGTACCTGTCATTACAGGCACTCCCCCTGCTGGCATTGACATGGACGGCTATGTCGTCCATGTGATCGCGGGGTCCTCGCAAGTACCTCACGATCACATGGCCCTGGGGGGCCAAAGAGGACAGAGGGGGACTCCCTGGGCTCCCAGGTAAGTCCCCCATACCACGATCGCCGGCGTGGGATCGCCGGCGACCGGGTAAGTACAAAAGATCGCAGGACGTTCTGTGCCGTCCTGCGCGTTTAGAGCCACCAAAATAAGGACGGCATAGAACATTCTGCGGTCTTAAGGGGTAACAACCCTTTTCAAATACAGTTAGATAAGTGATTGATTCATAAGAAAATATTATAATGATGTGGACAAGCAATAACTGATACATCATCCCATAGATAAAGTGTTAACCTAAATAACAGATCTCATGTGCCTAGTTGATCTCAAGAAAAAAAGTAAATTGATCAAACATTCTTAAGACTCAAGAATATTTACCTTGTACAACAGTTGCAAATACTACTAATCCTTTCTATGCAAAGGAAATATTGATATATCTGATTCCTCATAAAAGCAGGGATTATAAACCTACTGCAAATGTAAGCCAGCGCTCTCTTTAAAACAGCTATTAACCTTTTTATATGTTTCTAAATACATGCCATTTAAAATAACTCACTACAGCTCCTGCATTGGAAAACTTAAAATGAGAAGGTCAGAACCTCTGACTCACCAGTGATTAAGAGGCTGATTTCCATCATCTAATCCTATTAGAAGCTTTACAAATGTTGAGGAAGCTCTCATTCCCTTCCCGATTAAAGCTATCAGCATTGTGTTGTTAAGGATACTAGGGAAAATAAGATGTACGGTTTTCTTAATCAGGGCCCTTGCCATGCATATAGTTCATAGGTTAAGTGCATGTTACAACACTACTCCATAATAGTTTTAGCAGAATTTCTCAACCTTTGATACTTGTAAACTGCTTGAAAGAGCGGCAATGTAATGTGTTCTCTTAGAGTGCTTATGCAGGTTCACTTTGCTCTGTAGCTAATGCTATTTAATATTTTACCTATTTCATTTAACCCCTTAAGGACCAAACTGTACTTTTTTTTTTACGATAAATGCTTAATTGTTCATTCACCCGATCCATGCTCACCTTTCTGCTTGTAACTTCTTCCTCTAAAACTAAAGATTTAGTTAGGTATGCTTGTTGAAAGACCCTAAGGAGCATTTAAATACATATAGGATATTAATAAGTAATAAATAAAACAGAAAAGTTGTCCGTACCAGAGAATCAATTAATCACCAATCAAGTTATAAGTAAAGAACAGAAACAAACTGTATTTTATTCTACAGCTTTGCACATTTTGCTATAGCATCACATGTTAACAACTTTTGCAACCACACTCATTACATATGTTGAAGAATTTTGCATATTCAGGATAGATAGATAGATAGAGTCCCTGGAGTATCAAAGGTCAACCACACAACCAAGGGTTTGTAGAACTTCAATATGAATATAACATATATATATATATATATATATATATATATATATTTGAACGTAATATATATATATATATATATATATATATATATATATATATATATATTTCGTTCAAATATTAATCCAGACATTACAGGCAGCAGAAATCAAACAAATAATCAGAAAAAGTACCCACTCAACAATGTTCTCTTAAATGAGATTTTCCTTACACAGTTGTTACCTGCTTCAGACTTCAAAACTAAAACATCTAATGTGGACTCACATCATCCAGTTAGGAGGTCATGCAAAGTTTCATTAACTTTGCAGTTTATTATATTTAGTCATGTTTTCTGGTTTTAATCTATACTATATGTAGACACTATGTTCTACCTCAAAGGCATTTGAGTGTCACTGATGGCACACATGTCGAAGCTTTAACTTCATTGATCATAGATGATCTTTCCAATGGCAGGTATAACTTGCCAAAATGCGTCCGAGTCATGCACAGTCTGGTCGTCTTGCATGAACAGCACGTTTGACATCACCCCAGAGTGGCTCGTTGATATTAATGTCAGGAGACTGTGATGGCCACTCCAGAACCTTCCCCTTTTTTTGCTGTTACCACTGGAGGGTTAACTTGGCCTTGTGCTTATGGTCATTGTCATGCTGGAATGTCCAAGAGCAACCCATGTGCCACCTTCATGCAGAAGAATACAAATTACAGTGTGCCAGAAACTGTGAGACATGTCAAGGTGTTGTTGGATATATTATAACAGGGCTTTTTTGTGGCATTGGCACAGTAAATGATTCTTTCTGGCAACTTGACCATGCAGATCATTTTTGTTCAAGTATTGTCATATTGTGCTCCTTGAAACAACCACACTGTCTTTTTTCAGAGCAGCCTGTATTTCTCCTGAGGTTAGCTATGGGTTTTTATTTGTTTCCCAAACAATTATTTTGGCAGTTGTGGCTGAAATCTTTCCTGGTCTACCTGACCTTGGCTTGGTATCAATAGATCCCCAGATCCTTCACTTCTTAATAAGTGATTGAACAGTACTAACTGGCATTTCCAAGGCTTTGGATATCTTTTTATATCCTTTTCCATCTTTATAAAGTTCCATTACCTTGTTATTTAGGTCTTTTGACAGTTCTTTTCTGCTCCCCATGGCTTAGTATCTAGCCTGCTCAGTGCATTAATGTGAAAGCTAACAAACTCATTGACTATTTATATACTGACACTAATTGCAATTTAAAAAGCCACAGGTGAGGGAAATTAACCTTTAATTGACATTTTAACCGGTGTGTGTCACGTTGTGTGTCAGTAACAAGGCCAAACATTCAAGGGTATGTAAACTTTTGATCAAGGTCATTTGGGTGATTTGTGTTATCATTAGGATTTTAAAAAGGACCCACACGACTATGTGATCATTAATGGCTTCATATGATCACTATCCTTCAATAAAAGACATTTTTTTTTTTTTGCATGTTCAATCAGATCAATTAAATTTTCAAAATCAATGGCGAAATGTCACAATTGCTGGCATGGTATGCAAACTTTTGAGCACAACTGTACATCAATTTGCCATATTGATAGTGAGTAGCCTATTTCTGAAACCTGTAATTTAATACAAAACAAGATTATATTAAATCCCTGCCACAAAAACAAAAAAGTGCCAGTGCACAACTAAAACAGTTTTAATACACAGTAGCCAGTAGACAGTGAACCAGTGGGAAACGACAAATATAGTTTGTTTACTTGATGCCTGACCCAGTTCCAGTGAAATAGTTTGGAAACTGGCAAGCTGTTCTCCTTTCCACTGTGACTTAAAAAAAAGATGCTTTTTTGAGAGAGCGCTTACTTGGAATGACATTTAACTGCCTAAAGTGTCTTCTTGGCCCTTTCCCAATATATGACCTAGGAATGACAGGCTAAATGCTTTCTGTATGAGAGTTGGGACTCAAGCTAGGAACTTTGATTTCAGCTTTGGATCTCCTGGCAACTGAAAGTACAGATTAATTAATGGAAAAAAATGCAATTGTAATACACAGGTTTCTAAATATTTCTTTTAAGGGTTTTGCCTGGTGTTATAATTAAAGTTATTTAGGAGGATTTTATACTATTTACTCTAAACTCTCTTTTACTGTTAATCCTTGCAGAATGAGCTATTTTGTTATCTGATTTATCTTGTCAGCTCCCCCTGTATTGCGGGATCAGAAAGCAGTGACTTGTTCTGACTCCACCTTCGTTCATTCTTTGTATCACATAGGTCTTGATAGGATAAGTCCCACAAAATAGTGATCTGACTAGGGAGCGCAGACAATATTGCTTCTTTTGATAAATCTCAGATATTTATGCAAGAGCAAACAAAGTCATGACAGTTGTATACTTGACTACTACACTGTGTTTACTATAAATCAAAACACATGACATAGACATATTGGGTATAAAAAGCCAAAGCTGTTTTTATTCATTAAAACGTTTATTGCATTTAATTAACATTATGCATTGAACCTTATAATAACATGAGACAATGTTTTAACACAGAGTTAATATAACCCTAAATAACTTCCATACTGTAATTACCATAATTAACAATCTAACCTTTCCAGGTTTCACTAGCTTGCTCCCAGGGATAAAAACCAACATGTCAGGCGGTCTGTCCCACTTAACCTGCAACCACTCCACAGGAAAGCCCAGCTGCAAGCCCCATAGCCTAACTGTGGTTCTCCTTTCATACCAGTACACAAAAAAAGTGCCAGATAGTCCAGGCCACTTATTTCGCTCCTATCACAAAAGGCAAGGAAACCAGCCAACATGCCCACACCAGTCCACAGACCCTACAGCGAGCAATGTGGCAATACAAATCTATTGGATTTCCTGCGCTCTAAATGCCGGATGACCTTGTCCCCCTGACCAAGGTGCACCACCTTGTTTTCAGCACCAATCTTGAAAGAGTACTGAAGTTCCCGCATGAAAGGCCAAACACCACCAAACCTTTCCGGAACACCTGTTAAAACTGAAATCTGGAAAGAAACATAACATCCTTGCGTTCTAGCAAGGACCAACAAGGTAGGCCAGCAGAAAAACACCACTGCCCGGAACACTATAAAGAACTAGACATACCCCTTTTCACAGTACATCCACCTTGGACAAGTATAACAGAATGACAAGACACCCCACCTTGCAACCTTTGTCCTGCAATCTAAAACCCGCTTGCTGCAACCAAGCCTCGCTGACCATCTCTGATACTCTGAATACCCAACAATCAGTTCTGAGCTTCCAAAAAATCTCTGGAGAAGGGTATTCCTCTGATTCCGCTTCTGGCAACGCCAGCTAGAAACAATACCGCTGTAGGCAAGTGAGAAAGCCTACTATTAAGTTCTGATAGCCCAGAACATTCCGCACCTAAAACAAGATGTTCAGCTCGATGCACAACAAAACAAAATAACGCAATAACTGCACCACTGCCATGAAGAGGAACCTGCAGAACTGCCAAGCTTTCCGCAAAGAAAACCACCCACCAATCCTTCATGGCCCATCCCCATAATGACAGCATGACCAAGAGTGGGAATAGTTCCAAAAAGGCTAGGTCTTGAGATGAGTCTACAAATTTGCCAAACCTTAGGCCACTGGGCCATGCACCACTTCCCACTCCCCGAGGAGTTGCACCCAAACTCCACTCTGACCATCCATTCTAGAAACGTACTAAACTTATTTAAACAGACAGGAGATAGAGCACCCCATTGGCAAACACAGATCCATATAAAACTCCCCCTCAAACCAGCTCCCAAAGAGATGGTGGCACTTAGGATGGACCGAAACGCAGCCCCAATATCCACTTTTGCCAACAGTGCCTCGGGAACAGCATCACTGACAAGGTCCACTGCCCTGTAAAAGGCACTGAACACTTGGCCCTTGGGGTAGGATAGGTGGTGGATCAGGCACCACTTCTAACAGCGACACCCTAAAATTGGGCAAAGAAACAGAGACAAAGGGCTTTGCTGTGCATTCCAAGCTAACCCCACCCCTCAAATTATCCCTCACTACCTCCGGGAAGGTGGCCAATGACCTAAGGTTCTTCAAGGATACCACTGACTTTCATGGAACAAATGGTATCCAGAATACCACATCAAAACCCTGATCAAGGAACTGTGCATCCCCTCTCCTATCATAGCGGCTTAGCCACAGCAGAATCTCTTCTTGGTTCACTGATATTCTGCTTTCATCTCACTGGTACTGTGACAGGATGCACTCTGGGTACTTATAGTCTTTTCCAGTCACTCAGAAACCACTCGGCACTATGCTATATTCTCTGCCAACAGCACTTTAATTTCAGTGTTTTGCTTGGATGTTAAAAGAGCACACACTAAAGACAGCAGGCTTGCTTCTGGCCTGCTTACAGGGAGAATAATGTCTCTCCTAGTTTTCACTCTCATGCTGAGCTCTATCTCTCACTTTTGTTTCAGAAGCTTTTCAGTTACATCACCCACAACATACAGGAGGGAATAGTTGCAAAACTAAAATGACTGGAGTGTAACTATTACACCAGCCTATACATGCCCTCTGCCCCTAATGCCCCTCCCCTTACTATATCCACCAATCTATACAGTCTTGCTCAGCATAAATTGTAAGGCCCACCTCTACTTATTTGTCTCCATGGGGCTGCAATACAAGAATAGCAGTTGTGTGTATTAGTAAAAGATAAAATCCCTTTTTTGGATGTATGATCTTCCAGGCATCACATAGATGACAGTAATTTATAAAACTCTTGAAAAAAAATCAACATTCTGGTGAAATCAAGAAAGAACAGACATGAGTGAACAGTCTGAATCAGAGGCAAAACCCAGGTAAAGTCTCTATAAATGATCTTAAGGCACAGCCTCCCAACACAGCCTCCCAACTTACAAAAGATAATGGATATTACTGTAAACCTGAGGGACTCTCTACCTGCATAGATTTTCATCAAACACACCACTAGTACTATACCCTTTCTATAGTAAATATAACATCAAATGTCAGTCCTTCTTTTCATTGTAGCCTTTAAGACCCTTGACATTATGAGACATAACATGGACCTTAACAGCACTCAAGTTAATGGTGCAAGTGGTTAGCCTTTAATGTTAATATACTAAAGAATTATGATTTCCATTTTTCTCCTTTTGCTTACTTAAACAAACTCTAGGTAGTTGAAGGTGAGAGAGAAGTGGGCTGGGAAGGATAGAGGAGAACATGCGAGTTAAAAGATCTTCCTCTTGGGGGGCGGGGCCAGACCTCTGAACTGAACGGTCGCAGGAAAGAGCTACTCCTGCAGTAATTGCCAAAATTGCAGAAAATCAGCCTCAAACAGCGCTCAAGCAACTCAAAAGGGTCACTAATGGAGAGACGAACCCGAGGGGCACAGGCAGACACCAAATAAACAACCCAACCGGCAGGAATTAATGGAGAGACACCTGTGGCCTGCAAGCAAGGGCTGCACGGGGAAGGCGGCCGCTCCCCTCGCAGCCCTCTATGACTGAACACAGGTCTGTGAGCCTTTGTCCCCCCGATATGGACCGGTGGGGGTTATCCCGGTCCCAGGAGTTCCCACCCAGATCGTGGGCCAGCAATCTCAGACTGAGCTAGCCTACCCCAAAATGGCGGTGAAAGCCACTGTAATACCCAAAACAATAAAGGGACATGACACCCAGGCACAACTAGATGCAATATTTGCAGCCTTTTGGAACAAACTTGAAGAACGCCAAGCCAGGAGACAAGCCCCAGAGGTATACGCACCGCCACGGCTGCTCACACGCTCCCACCATCAAGGCACGTCCTACAGCAGGACGCAAACACGCAAATGGCACCATCGAAAATGACAGCACCCACAAGCAAACAAGCTCATACCAGCTATGCCCGCACGGAAGTACAAGCAAACTTCACCCAAGCCCACCTCCTGGCGTTGCAGCAATAATGGCTCCGAAAGAAGTCAGCAACCCAACCATCACAGCACCAGGACGGCATAGAGGACCACATGGCGGGCCCCGAAAATCAGCCACCACACACAAGCACAGCCCGATCTAATATCGAGTCAGGGTCAGAGAACACACTCACGGCCCACCGGAGACGGAACCCAGCTGAGAAGCTCTCCAGCATGCCTCCACTTGTATGCACAGCCAACCCCGACATTGAGACTTTCGAGACAGGACCATGCGCTCCCCCAGCAGGGAATCAGCTGACTGGGGAGAGACGCTGCAGGAACTATTAACCCTGTTACTATACACTCCATGGGACCACTACTAATGATACATGTGTGCATTTCTTTCTTTCTTTTTTCTGCTTTATATTGCCTTTCCTTTTATTTCCATGGTGGGACTCATATAGGCAAATGGTGGGCCACACACAGGGTTTCACATACTCCCGCTCTGAGACATAAATAGTTCAGTTCAACCCCACACTCCTTCCATTAAAGCCCACCCCTGCACCTCTCACCATCCTGCTTGTGCCCGGATGGGCCGACCTGATAACTCTGGTACCGTTCTAACATACATACCATACACACCAAACCTGCACAATTTTTTACAATCCCCCCACACATGTCTAGCCTGACCGAATAACTTGTCCGTTTGCATGGCGGGGGCATACCCATTACTTGACTGATGACGACTAAGCACTGTGGTGTTAATACCTTTCCTTTCACATATAATTCGTACCTAGTTTAATCTCATGTATATACAAACCCCAGTGTCTAGACAGATTATTGTATGTTAGATGTCTATGCTACAATCTAGATAGATTTACCAATCTTGTTCCTAATCCTAAAAAAAAAAAAAAAAAAAGAATCTTCCTCTCAGACAGCACTGGGCAGACAGAGGGCCATGCAAGGAGAATTCACCATAATATCTAGTTACCATGTTTATTACATATATACTAATAACGGCTACAACTCAGAGTCTCCCTTTCCTGGGTGTTTCCCTCATACTGAGGCAGACTCAAAATCACAGCTGTTGAGTGTGATCACTCAGCCATAGTATTTGAATGACCATGGGTACCTTTGGGTATTGAACGATACCTGGGGATCCCTGTTTTAACTGGGGAAATGCTGGGGACACACTCAGAATTACGAGGCTCATTGCAATGTCTTAGCTATGGTATTTAAAGAGATTTAAAGGACTATGTGCTGCACTCACTTTGAGCCTGCACATAGCTTATCTGTTACTAGCTACAGATTAGCAATGTACCCCTCACCCCTTCTCCCCCTGACTCAAAATGAGAGCTTTCCACCGGGACTAGACACGGGACTAAAATCTTCTCCATCAATTCAACATTGCAATTGATGAGCGAGACGGGCCTGTAGTTCCCGCAGTATTCCCCATCCTTTCCTCTCTGTGGTATGATTGTGATGTGAGCTGTCAGTGTTTGTTTAGGCAGGTGATGTCCTTCCTTTAGTGCATTAAATGTGTCTAGCAGTTGGGGGGGTAGACGTTGTCGGTGAATCATTTGTAATGTCTCAGCAGCAGTCTATCCTGGTCTGGGCTTTTGTTGTGTTTGTCATTTCCATGGTGATTGGATCATCGAGGTGGACAGCAACGTCCCCTGAAGGTTCATTTTCACTGTGTCGGATTGGGGTTGTGGCAGCGAGTACAGGTCTGAATAATAGGCCCCTATCGTGTCTAGGATTTTAGTGGGTAGTCGGTGCAGGGTGCTGTGTTTGTCTCGTATCCTGTCAACATTTGTCGCCTGTCTCTTTTTGGCGAGCATCCTGGCTAACAGTTCACCACTTTTATTGCCATGGAGTAAGAAGAAAGCTTTATGTCTGACTGAGTCTCTATGGTGTTTTGTCTGGAGTAGAGTTGTCATGTCTTGTTGTAGTTGCAGTAGATTTGTCTAATGTGCCGTGTGTTGTGGGGTCTTGTTGAGTGCTTCCATCTGTTGGATGTCCATAATGAGTTCTGTCTTGCGGCTTTCGGTTTGTTTTTTTAGAGCTATGCTCAGTCAGATAAAGTGCCCTCGTCTCAAAGTATTCCCTGAGTGTCGTCCTTATGTCTTCGGTAAAGTCAGGTCTGGATAACAGGTATTCGATTAGTCCCCACTTGTTGATCGTGGGTCTGTATAGGGGGGATTTAAGTGTCAGGGTCACCGGCACATGGTCTGACCACTTCACCACTCCGTGTCCCACGCTGCATACCAAGTTGAGGTGGTAATGTGAGGTAAAGGTCTAGCCTGGTATATGTATTATGTGGGTGTGAGAAGAAGGTGTAGTCCTTTTCATCGAGGTGGTATGCTCTCCAGAATTCTATCCGTTTGAGTTGGGTCAAGAGGGCTTTAATCGAGTTTAGGTGTGGTGTCGGGACTTGCAAAGTGCCTGAGGAAGAATCCCATTGCGGGTCGAGCATCACGTTGAAGTCGCCGCCTACGATGAGGACCCCCTCAGCAAATGACAATAGCTTTCAAAATGTGCGCTTGAGAAATCTATATTGTCGGTGGTTTGGAGCATAGATATTCATGACAGTATGTGTCTGCCCTGCTATTGTGCCCTTGAGGAAGAGATATCTACCTTCCTGATCCGTCTCTTGCCCCCGCCCTCTAGGAATGGAATCCTCTAGTTGATTAATATGGCTGTGCCGCTGTATTTTCACATCCTGTAGTCACTATAGTAGCCTATTGGGAAGTGATGGTTGGTCAGTTTGGGCCTGTTCCTCTCCTTAAAATGGATCTCTTTTGGAATCTGCTGATTTCAATGTTTTCTGCGGAGTTTGTTGAACTTTTAGAACTTTAGTAAACTGCCCCTAATCACATCTCACAGCTATTTTCCTGCAGCTTATACCTTCATGAGCAGCTCAACTTTACCTTCCTCCCTTTGCAACAGGAACTGGAGATATGCTCATACAATGTACAATTAATATTCACTCTAGTTTCTCACCACAAGAGCTAATTTTGTATGAACTTGATTGTCATAAGAACAAAAATCATTCCTTTTTTTTTTGGCCGGTAAAAGCACTATTCGACCTTTGACCAAAGTATCTAAAAACATAAATATAGATACAAGAGATATCATTCAATTGAGATGGACTAAGTATAAATTATTTTCCCTGTTCTAAGTTTGTGCTTATTATATAAATGTGCATCGTTAATACAATTTGTCCATTTAAGAACCATTTAGTACTAGAACCAGTAAGAAGCAGATATTGGTCTTGAAAAGGAATGTGAAGTACATATGACATAATGCTATGTTCATCTATTGTGAACGGTCTTTCATTGTTTCTCTGCGCGTGATAAACTAGAAATGAAAAAAGTCAAATTCTGTTCCTATCACTGCAAACCAAAGCACCACTACTATAAATTTCAGTTAATGAACTCTCCCCTATATAAGTGATTCTGTTCTTCACTAACTTTCATAACAATGTTATACCTTGCAAATTACATTTCTGCTCGGTGTCAAGGTCTCCATTGCTCATGTGATCTCTGGAACATATTGAGGCAGTCTTTGCAACAATGATAAGTACTAGAATAAAAACAGATGAAACTCATGACAATGTTTATCACACGTGTACTAGTAACTGCTGTAACTGACATTGAACAGAACTATGCCATAATATGACTCACCCTTTGTTTGAGAATGATGTAAATCATGACCGGTTTATAGTCGCCATATGGGCAGTCGGAATCCAGGACAACCACCCCACATACCTATCCCAATAATGCACTGACACTAGGGTATATGGGAAAAAATGCCCACAGCTTTATTAAACAATCTCAAATAATAACAATTAGAATAATTATAATAATATAACCATAATAACTTAACATATAAACATGGGTCATTGCCCCCCATACTCTGCCCTTGCACCCGTATCCTTCTGGTAATATAAAAGGCAATGACCCCAATATAAATAACACATATATACATATATATAACATAAACCAACATTATTCCAACATGAACCAACTTAAAGTGCCCAAACATAAATTAGCTATGGCAGGGGTATACCCGGATAGCCCTACCCCACCAGGTTCTGAGCCACCGACAGGACTCGAAACCTACCAACCGCCAATGACCACGATTTTCCATTTCCATCATGTTCCTCATGGGGATCCTATTTCTTCTCCTTCAGCTCCATATCCCGCCGCTGTGACAAAACGGGATAACACCTAGACAAACAAACCCCAGGGAGGGTGGGTGGGACAAACTCAGCCAGGTAGGAAATTAAAAGTGATTGCTCTAAAATGGCTGCCTATTTAAATAGCCAGCCCACTTACCCATAACTCCAATCCCTGCTTCCTTACTCCTATGCCCGCCTCCTAACCCCTGTCAAGGCCCTTTTCCGCTAAGCTGCGCTTTTGCTACATGGGGTTACATTATCGCATAAACCCAGAAGCTAGTTTACAGCATCAACATTATTAGTTTAAAAACATTTCAAAACATTAGCCTCAATCTAATATTTTGGATAAGCTTTTCAAATGATCATAGTCTGTTAAAAACTTCAACAAAAAAAAAAATCAAAGTCACTGATAGAGATATAAAAATATGAAAACATGGGGGGGCGGGGCCTGACTGTCAAACTAACGAGACGCACTTAGCACGAGCTCCTGCCATCCGGGATCAAATTCTGGCAAAATCTTGGGGTACAGCGACGACAGCTGCCCACTGTCAGGGTACCTGTGGTCTCTACCTCCGAAAGAGGTAGAGACTTAGCTGTTCCTCCATCCAGACGGCCTGATGGCTCCCTTCCCCACGGTCTATCCGGTCATGCAAGGCCGGCCGCGAGGGAGTAACTGCCTTTTACAGCATCTAGGAAGGAAGTTGTCATCAGGACACTCCTCCGGAACGACCTGTCACTCAATTGCTGCAGGACCAATCAGGACGCCTCGGAGGCGTGGTTACTGCTCTGAACAGGGTATTTAACAGAGCTTCTTTCATTAGCTCATTGCCCTGTCGTGGTTCTAGCTTGTTCTAGTCACTCAGTGCTTGTGTATTCTATTATCCCTTTTGGTTTTGACCCGGCTTGTTTACCTTACTCTGCTTATCTCTGTTACCCTTGATTCGGCTTGTCTCTCGCTTACCTGTCTTCTGTTACCCTCGACCTCGGCTTGTCTTTGACCATTCTATACTGTACTACTTACGTTAGTCCGGCCATTCTAAGGTCCGGTATACGTATCTGGCTACTGTTTGTACTCTGCGTGTTGGATCCCTGTCCCAATCTTGACATTACGACAGGGCCAATGGATCCTGCAAGTACAAACAGTCAGCTTGCTTCTCCTGATCCTAGGTTTGAAGCCATGGATCACAGAATGGATCAGATGGCGCTTGCGCTACAGGCTCTATTATCTCGTGCCAATAACCCACCAGAGGAGATACGTAATACCCCTGTTTCTCCTGTCGGTTCAGGTCTAGAGGTAGCCACAGTGGGTGCTTCTTCTCGCATTACCCCCCCAGTACGCTATGGTGGGTCTCCTGAGAAGTGTTGTGGTTTCTTAAAACAAATTAGTATCCACTTTGAATTGCAACCTCGCTCTTATCCTACAGATAGGGCAAAGGTAGGATTTATTATCACCCTACTTATTGAGAAAGCTCTGAGATGGGCCAACCCATTATGGGAGAACGATAACCCATTAGTTTATAACTATACCGCCTTTGTAGCTGCTTTTAGAAGAACATTTGACCCTCCAGGTAGAAAGGTTAATGCAGCCAGATTACTGTTGCGTCTGAGACAGGAGAACCAAACACTGGTGGATTATGCACTAGAGTTCAGGTCTCTGGCGTCAGAAGTCAAGTGGAATGAGCAGGCGTATATGGATGTATTTTTGAATGGCTTATCTGAAGTAATCCTTGATGAGGTTGCTACCAGAGAACTCTCTGAGAATTTAGAGGATTTAATTTCGTTCATCTCTCGTATAGATGAACGTTTAAGAGAGAGACAGAACACTCGAGAGAGGAACCGGAGACCTTCTTTTAGGTTAGCCCCCGCTTTTCCAAGTCCTGACTCCACGGTATCTTTGCTTCCTGAACCTATGCAGATAGGGTATACCCGCCTCTCTGAGGAGGAAAAACAGTACAGGAGAAGAGAGGGTTTGTGTATGTATTGTGGAGCTAAGGGCCATTTACTCTCGAACTGTTCTAACCGCCCGGGAAACGCTCGCACCTAAGTCTCTCTAGAGGACAGGCCTTGGGTGTTTCTATATTGTCCTCTACTCCTAATTATAAAGATCACAGGCTTCTGCTACCAGTTTCCTTAACTTGCGGGAGGGAAGTAGTAAGGGCTATGGCTTTGATAGATTCCGGTGCTGCTGAGAATTTTATCGACCAAGCCTTTGCTAGTAAAAACAATTTCCCATCCCAGCTAAGGGAGACACCCTTGGCCGTTGAGGCCATAGATGGTAGACCACTACTAGACCCTGTTATCTTTCGTGAGACCATACCCATTGATTTAAATGTTGGTATCCTACACGTGGAGAATTTATCTCTTCTGCTCATTTCGTCTCCTTCCGTTCCCATAGTTCTGGGGTACCCATGGTTGAAAGAACATAACCCTATTATCGATTGGGAGTTAGGGGAGATACTCTCGTGGGGCCAGGGCTGCCAGGATCGGTGTTTGTGCAAGGTTTCTCCATTAGCTAATATTAACATACAGGAGAACCCTACTCAGGCCACAGAAAGACAAATACCAGACCTTTACCTAGACTTAAGGGCAGTGTTTGACAAGAGGAATGCCGATTCTTTGCCGCCACACAGGTCATTTGACTGTAAAATTAAGCTTCTACCCGGGACTATGCTTCCGAGGGGCCATGTATATCCTTTGTCTGTTCAGGAAAACTCGGTTCTAGAGGAGTATATTCAGGAGAATTTAGAAAAGGGATTCATCAGGAGGTCTTCTTCTCCGGCCGGGGCGGGGTTCTTTTTCATTAAGAAGAAGGATGGCACGCTGAGACCGTGTATCGATTACCGAGGCTTGAATAAAATAACTGTCAGAAATGCCTATCCTATCCCACTGATTACCGAGTTATTTGATCGTCTTAAGGGCTCCAAAATCTTCACCAAGTTAGATCTCAGAGGGGCTTACAATTTGGTGAGAATCCAGCAAGGTCACGAGTGGATGACGGCATTCAATACCCGGTATGGCCATTACGAATACACTGTTATGCCATTTGGACTATGCAATGCTCCTGCAGTATTTCAGGATTTGATTAATGAGGTACTTAGGGAGTTTCAGCATGATTGTGTTATTGTTTACCTGGACGACATACTAATACACTCTAAGGAGATTGAGACTCACCATAGACAGGTCAGAAAGGTGTTACACAAACTTCTGCAACATGGTCTATACTGCAAATTGGAGAAGTGCAGTTTTGATCAGTCTCAGGTAGACTTTCTTGGGTACGTGATTTCTGGGGAAGGTTTTAAAATGGATCCTGGTAAACTCCAATCTATTTTAGACTGGCCTTTGCCCAAAGGACTCAAGGCTATCCAAAGGTTTATTGGTTTTTCCAACTACTATAGGCGCTTCATTAAGGGTTACTCCTCTATCATTGCGCCTATTACCAATATGACCAAACAAGGGGCTGATACTAAGTTCTGGTCTGAGGAAGCTCTTGTTGCTTTTAAGACTCTCAAGGAACTTTTTGCCTCAGCTCCCATTCTAGTTCATCCTGATACGACTCTGCCTTTCTTGCTCGAGGTCGATGCTTCTGAGACAGGAGTTGGGGCTGTTCTGTCTCAAAGGTTAGGGGTGGATAAACCGTTACACCCTTGTGGTTTCTTCTCTAAAAAAAATTCTGGGCCTGAGAGCAGATATGACATCGGGGAGAGGGAACTGTTAGCGGTCATTAAGGCTTTAAAGGAGTGGAGGCATTTACTGGAAGGGACACTACACCCTGTTACTATTCTAACGGATCATAAGCACTTGTCTTATATTGGGGAGGCTAAGCGCTTGTCCGCCAGGCAGGCTCGCTGGGCTTTGTTCCTCACTCACTTTAATTATGTTCTTACGTATAGACCTGGTTCTAAGAACTCTAAAGCCGATGCTTTGTCTCGTCAATATGAACCATCCACTATAACTGAACCACTTCTGTCCTCCATAGTTCCTAAGGGGAATATCATCGCGAACACGAATCTCAGGATTCACTCTCCATTGCTTTCTGAGATCATGAAGTTTCAGCATTTGGCACCCAAACAGACTCCTGGGGATCGACACTTCGTTCCTGCCGCTCTCCAACTGGAGGTGCTACGCTGTCTCCATAACAGCAAGGTGGTTGGGCATCCTGGCATCCGCAAGACTTATGCGCTGGTCTCTAAAGATTTTTGGTGGCCTGACTTACGCAAGGATATTAAAGAATTCATCGGGGCATGTGAAGTTTGTACCAAGACCAAGCTACCCCATTCGCATCCATGCGGATTTCTGCACCCTTTAGAGGTTCCTGAAAAGCCTTGGTCCTGCCTGGCAATGGACTTCATTGTTGATTTGCCTATTTCTAAAAAGCAGACTGTCATCCTCACTGTGGTAGACAGATTTACTAAAATGGCTCACTTCATTCCCTTACCTAAACTCCCATCTTCGCCCGAATTAGCGGAGATATTCGCCAGGGAGATTTTCCGTTTGCATGGGATACCTTCCCAAATTGTCTCTGACAGAGGCTCCCAATTTGTTTCCCGTTTTTGGAGATCATTCTGCTCCCAACTAGGCATCAAATTGAATTTCTCCTCTGCCTATCATCCTCAGTCCAATGGAGCTGCTGAACGCACTAACCAAAAAGTTGAACAATATTTACGTTGTTTCGTTTCAGAACACCAGGACGATTGGGTCGGTTTGATTCCTTGGGCGGAGTTTGCACATAACAATCTCATTTGTGATTCTACGCATTCTAGCCCTTTTTTCTTGAATTATGGCTTTCATCCTTCCATCCTTCCTTCGGAGTCTTCTTCTCAAGGGATACCGTCGGTGGATGTTCATGTTGCCAATTTAAGAAAGTTGTGGGATCAAACTCGACAAATCCTTCTGCACAATTCTACGCTGGTTAAAAGACACGCTGACAAACGTAGAAGGGCAGCACCGGTGTTTGTTCCTGGCGATAGAGTATGGTTAAGTACTAGAAACATTCGGTTAAAAGTGCCGTCTATGAAGTTTGCTCCTCGATATATTGGACCTTACAGGGTACTGTCTCAAATTAACACAGTTGCGTATCGTTTAGCGTTGCCTAATGCCTTACGCATTCCTAATTCATTTCATGTTTCCTTGCTAAAACCATTAATATGTAACAGGTTCTCCTCCACGATCGCCCCTCCCCGCTCAGTTCAGGTGGAGGGTCAGGAGGAGTATGAGGTCAATTCCATCGTTGATTCTCGAATCTCCCGGGGGAAACTGAAATATCTGGTCGATTGGAAGGGTTATGGTCCTGAGGAGAGAAGTTGGGTACCTCAGGAGGAGGTGCATGCTCCCCGTCTCCGCAGGGCGTTTCACTCTAGATTCCCTTCTCGCCCTGGTGTATTCCGCCCGGTGGGCGTATCTGAGAGGGGGGGTACTGTCAGGGTACCTGTGGTCTCTACCTCCGAAAGAGGTAGAGACTTAGCTGTTCCTCCATCCAGACGGCCTGATGGCTCCCTTCCCCACGGTCTATCCGGTCATGCAAGGCCGGCCGCGAGGGAGTGACTGCCTTTTACAGCATCTAGGCAGGAAGTTGTCATCAGGACACTCCTCCGGAACGACCTGTCACTCAATTGCTGCAGGACCAATCAGGACGCCTCGGAGGCGTGGTTACTGCTCTGAACAGGGTATTTAACAGAGCTTCTTTCATTAGCTCATTGCCCTGTCGTGGTTCTAGCTTGTTCTAGTCACTCAGTGCTTGTGTATTCTATTATCCCTTTTGGTTTTGACCCGGCTTGTTTACCTTACTCTGCTTATCTCTATTACCCTTGATTCGGCTTGTCTCTCGCTTACCTGTCTTCTGTTACCCTCGACCTCGGCTTGTCTTTGACCATTCTATACTGTACTACTTACGTTAGTCCGGCCAGTCTACGGTCCGGTATACGTATCTTGCTACTGTTTGTACTCTGCGTGTTGGATCCCTGTCCCGATCCTGACACCCACTAAACAACCCATCGGACTGGGGAAGTGGACACGAACCGACTGATACCTCACTCGACAACCGTCAAGACCGGGACCCACAGCGGCAGAATGAGGCCTACCGGAGGAGACAGGGAGAAAGGGCGGCCGCCTTCCTACCCAAGGCTGAACGTCTCAAGCGACTGCAAATCACCTCCCCCCCCTATGGACCGGCGGGGGTTATCCCGGTCTCTGCCAGACGGAGTGCCCCAAACACCACGCTACAAGACGGGCCCAGCGACTACACTGAGCAAAGTGGAACCAAGGGCCTCCAAGATGGCGGACCTACACGCGGCAATGCAAAACGAGCGGCAACAGCAGAGGAACACGGCATATACCTGTGGACATACAGGGGACCCCCTGGAAGCAATCTTCGACCGCTTCTGGGCCAAGCTGATGGCGAGCCTACAGACAATAGCACCTCGCCACGCTCCACCCAAGCGGGTTGCGATCGACGGCGTCAGGAGGATTGGAGCTCCTCTTCAGGGCACCACTAAGCCCCAAGCTGCTATACCCCACATTACAAGCCTTCCCGGGCCGAGAGTCACAGGGCACAAGACCCATAGGTGCCGGCCACACAGGCGGAGAGCAGTACAACGATGTCCCAGCTCAACTACCAAGGCTCACCGCACCGCCCCGAGAGGGCCGACCCTGGACCAAGATGGTTCCCAGGCTCGTGGCAGGAGGGCACCAGCTCTCACAAGGCTCCGGGGCAGGAGAGGAGACCTGACATCCAAACGCCACGCATCTCCACGACTGGGTTGGAATTCCGGCGCATGTCCCAAGCCTGGCAGTCACCAGCTTCACGGTAGGAAAGACACAACTCAAGTGCCAACTAAAGGCCGGAGCATCACAACACCCTGCACATGCGGGGTTGCCCGCCAATGCGACCTGGCCACACTGGACAACTATGATCACTCCCCCGGGGTTGCCCCACAATTCCCTCGCACGCCGCCATCTCAGGACTACCCTCGCTCATTTCCGAGTCTCGGTGTGGGCTGAGTATAGTACCTTGGATCAGGGACTGACAACACGCTACCAGACCATAACACCCCCAAACTTTTCCAGCTGCCCTACACTCTGACTGCTACCGGGGTTGGATATATCAAACCTTGGCCTCATGAACTGAGATATGTTTTTTCCCTCATGTCGGTACAATGTTGCAGCGGGCTATGCCGCACACTTTTGTTTCTCTTTGGTTTCATGTTTGAGCTCACCTCTGTTAGCCGGCACAGTAATAATGTTTTTAAGCTATCATTGACTCAAACATAAAAGTCTCCTTCTTAAATGCTATGCTACACACCTTACCATAACCTTAAGCATAACTTGCCTGAGCATAAGCATAATATCGAGTCTAGCATGTTGACTATAAAATATTGCTGTCTTCGTTTTAGTTGCAATTGTTAGCAATGTTGTTATATATTTTCATGGCGTGACTTAACCGGCCTAGAGTCCGCATCCCTCGGCCTCTCATGCTACACTGGAACACCCACCTTGAACGGCCTTAACTTGTACCGAGTACCTCAGTAGCATTATGTTTATCGGTACAACCGATCTGGCTAGATACCTGCGACACAGACCACAATGGCCTATATCGTAACCTTGTGCCCTTAGCAGCGCTCACACATCTCATTACACACAATTCTCTTGCAAGCATGGCACTAACTTAGCAGGCATACCCCTCACAAAAAAGCGCAAAATAAACCAGTAAATATCGTTGTTATGAGTAACCAATACTGACCCAAGATATGTGTATGCATTTCTGCATAAAAATTGTGCACTGTTTCAATGCCATAACTGTACAATAACTGTGATATGTTTAGGCTTACAAATGCTGTTGTGGCGAGGTAAGCTGTCTTGTATCTTTCATGCATGCAAAAATAAAGAATTTTAAAAAAAAATATGAAAACATATCTAATTCACTGCTTTATTTTATTTATTGTTAAGGATTTTAACATTTTAAGTATCATGCATGCACTTTGAGGTTCTGGGAACATTCATAAATGATGTTTCATTTGGTTATTGGGTTTATCATGATCTCTCCAGAACGTGACAAATTTCTCGGAATACACAAATTACCATTTTATATCTACTAAAATATATTATTGTAATGAATAACAATAGAAATAATAGAAAATGGGTGTATTTTTTTAGGGTCTGATGCTCAAGAGAAAAAAAATCTAAATTATAAAGAATCATACAGTATATATTAAAATAAATACTTGTTATATTCTTTCAAAATGTATAGTTAGAAATGGTTACCTTGATTTTAAAAAGTATATCATTTTCACAATATAATTGTACTATTTCTATAGTTTTTATTATCTTCTTTCTTTGTTCTGCTGGTAGAGAACACTTTTCTAATATATTTCACTAGTTATTCAATTTGGAAATACAGGCCACATTTCAATATCTAAAACAAAAAGTTTAAAAAAAAATTAAATGTTTAATTTTCCTGAATGGTGTGATTACGTATAATCCACCTTTATCACAATAGAGTGCAGGTGCATCCTTAACAAGAATCTCAGAACGTCTCGTCCATTATGTGAGGATATGTTTGGGGATTAATTATTATTAATTATTCTTTATTAATTAAACAATTGTATTTTTATAAAACGTATTACAATTAATCATCTTTATTAAAATATCAGGGGTTGATATTTTACTGGCACTATTCCCATTTATTATTTAAAAGCGAAGAATTACTCACTATTTTAACTCTTAGACCTGGAGTACATTGTTTGAAATTAATATTTCATATATTAATATCACAACTTTTTATCAAAATTATAAAATGTATTTTTGTCAATAAGTGGAAATATACATGGTAATTAGTGAACCTTTTTTTATAATATTAAACAAGATATGGCATAGTTCAGTATCACAATCACAGTAAAGCAATTTCAAACTCTGATTAGCATATGGAATATTTTACTTCATATACAATTGATTGAGACAGTTAGCAAATATAATGTAACTATTTGTTAAATTATAAGGAACCATATGAGTTTTCAGCATATAGATTGTTATAATTTAAAGACAGATGTTCAGGAACTTAAATACAATCTTGATTTTATCTCAGTAAGATTTACAAATGTGTGGATTGTTTGTCTGTTGTAAATGCTATTCCATTAGACTTAGCTGGACATAGATTGTAAAACAAGTTACACAAAGTGCTATGGAGAATGTATTATCAGCTAGCTACAGAATTTTAACCAGCTCAGTGCTGACAAGTCAGTTTCAGCTTTTAACTCATACAGGATTTTAACTAGCTCACTACTGTTCCACTGTATTAGCTCACTACTCACTGCTGTACTATCCCCATGTCATGGGGTGATATGTAATTCTGTTAAACTTCTGACCTGGTCTAATGGGATGTTTGGGACAAGTCTTATGTTAATGGCTGTTGACGTCATTTTGATATATATATATTTCTATATGTTTCAAACAGCAGTTGGAGCTGTTGGCTTACACAGGAATATTACCAGCTATTATCATATAAGGTTAACTTCTTGTTTAGAACAATTTAGGAATGTTTTAATATTAAGATGCTTTAGTCAACGTTTTTCTCAATTTGGACTTTGGTGCTTCAAACCAATGTGTCCTTGCTTAACAAAGCGTTATTTTATTTCAAGATTTTTAACTTGTCTATGTATAGGAAATTACATATTTATATGTAGGTATATATAGGTTTCTGTATATGAATATGTTGCTAATTAAGAATATATCACACTATATTACTATTTTGTATGGCAATATGTATGTGTGTTTGCTGAACAATACTTATTAATTAACACATACTTATCTGTGTTCTTAGCTTTTTTTGACACAGATGCATTTACTCACTGTCTGGCTCTTAATCTAGGCTGGCAAGGCACAACTTGAGAAAAAAAACATCTTGCTTTTCTATTTTAGCACTTTATGGCATAACAGCTAAATTGCGGTTTTGCAATTATGCATGTATTCATTTTATCACACAATATATACATATTTCTTTCCTACACAATATCGTTGACAATTACCAAGATGTAGGCTGACATCCTACGTGATGGTATAAGAGAGGTTTGCACATTAAATGTATATGTTGTCAATGACTGTAAAAAATTGTTGCTATGTTATAATTAGTTCAGTGGAACAGTGGAAACAATATTTAGTCTGTGCTAGGCGTATACTTTGGTGCATATTTAAATGTGTTAATGTTGACAGGATTAATGGAGAAAACTGAATGTAAAAAGGAGCCATTTCTTGTTTTTAGTTTTGTTGGTACGACTTGATAGGCGATGGATTTTTGTGAAGAGTATTATTTTTTTTTTTAAATAGCTTTGATACATTCAGAAACAGCTATTCAAATCAACCCCTGAAAATACTATTATTTTAAGTTAAAGTATAAACACAATGTTCTTGAGTGTCCATCAACCGAGATTATTATGCAACTATGTAACTAAGTAGAGAAGTATATTGTTGTCAATCCCAGTATATGTATTGTAAAAAAAAAAAAAGGTTAGAATTATCCCCTTAAGGACACAGCTTCAAAAATAAGAGGACAGCATCGTGGAAAATGTTCATCACGTGTTCTTAAGGGGTTATGTTATGTCTGTTTTACAATACACATAAAATAAATAATAGTAATATAAATTTTAGTAAAAGCTAATCAATAAATTATTAAAAAATATAATTCTAACTTCCCCATACAGATAAACGCTTCATAATTGTTTTTTTTATTAATTAGTTTATTTATAAATTACAAAATGAACAAAACTTTCAGGTCTCCTTCACTATTATTTCTTTGTGAGGTTACTCCAGTAGTCTTTGAGAGGCACTATAGAGTAACAGCTTAATAATTGAACCCAAACTCTTATTATTGCCTTTTGAAGATTACATTTGCACTTTGAAAGATTCTAAAATGCCTGCCAGGCTTCATTCTCAGTGCAGTGGAGTGCATGTTTTCAATGTTCGACATAAATAGGATCTGACTGTGGGCTGATCATAGTGACTCCCAAATTAGCTGTTTATCAGCAAGTCACATTATGCACAGTTCTTGGACTATTAGTGTTTCTCTGGGGCTCGCAGACACACACGCACAATGCTACAGCACACAGGGCGCTACGTGCACTGCATGAATATTAATACTGCAGATTTTTGGGCATAGTACAAAATGTGAGAACTGTGCAGACAGTTGGAGACATGAAATGAGAGATAACTATTAAGATAACATTTATCTGCTACTTATTAACAAACCCTTCTTAACAGGTTCATTAAACAAATTTGAGTTATGTTTGGAGCTTTGAACAAAAAGAAGAAAATTTATGCATTCTTATCAAGTATTCCCAGAAGTTTACAATATAGAAACATTTGTAATCTGAATGTATAAACAAAAATGGAATTTAGTGATTAAATATTCAACAACAAACAAATAATATTTAACAAAACGTCTTTGCATTTGATTTTGTGTTTTCCTTTCAGAACGGTATGCCACTTAAACCTATAATATTGATCTCTGTATTGCATCTTCCTTGTTACGGATGCATTAACCAATCAAAAGAGGTGATGCAATCAAATGTTTGGACTATCTTCCCAGCATTATCAAGCAAACAGAGAATATAATCTAATATATTCATTTCCTATAATGTACATGTCTACAAGGGAAAACTATTCTATATGAATCACATGTCTAAATTTAATCTTTAACATGTCTATCAAACTAGCCAAGTGCTCCATGAATAAGTAGTTCACAAATATATCATGAATTCTCCTAATGTATTGCTGGTAATGACCATTGATTAAGAATATGTACTTAATAACCATTGATTAAGAATATGTATCAGCTGATCAGTCACAGCATCCCAATTACCTGCCTAATATCATGTAAGTCCCCCTCATGCTACAGCTCTGCTACATTGAGGCATGGACTCCACAAGACCTCTGAACCTGTCTTGTGGTATCTGGCATCAAGACATGAGCAGCAGATCTTTCAAGCCCTGCAAGTTGTGAGGTAGGGCCTCCATGGATCCTATTTGTTGTTCCAGCACATTACACAGATGCTCAGCTGTATTTAGATCTAGGGAAATTGGAGGCCAAGGCAACACCTTGAACTCTTTGTCATGTTCCTTAAACAATTCCTGAACTATTTTTGCAGTGTGTCAGGGTGTGTTATTCTGCTGAAAGAAGCCACTGCCATCAGGGAACACCATTGAATTGAAAGGGTGAACATGGTCTTTGACAATCTTTTGGTAGGTGATATGTATCAGAGTATCATCTACATGCAGGAGAACACTGCCTATAGCACAAAACTGCCTCCACTGACCTGCCTTCTTCCCTAATGCATCCAGCTGCCATCTCTTTCCCAGGAAAACAAGACACACGCACCCATACATTCACCAGTCTAAAAGAAAATGTGATTCATCATGCCAGCCAACCTTCTTCCATTGCTCCATGGTCCAGTTCTGATGCTCACATCCCCATTGAAGCTCTTTTGATGTAGAAAAGGGTCATCATGGGCACTTTGACCAGTCTGCGGCTGTGGAGTAAACTGTAAGTCACTGTGAGTTCTTCCACCTTTCAATCATGCCAGCATTATGCTTTTCAGAGTTTCAGTAGCTCAGCTGTGTGATTGGACCATACCTGCTAGCTATTTGTTTCCAAATGTATCAATGAGCCTTGGATGCCTATGACCCTTACAATGGTTCACCAGTTGTCCTTCATTGCAACATGTTTGGTAGGTACTAATCACTGCATACTGAAAACAACTCACTGGAATTTACATTTTGGAGATGCTCTGACCTGTCTAGCCATCACTAGTCAGCCCTTGTCAAAGTCACTCTGATCTTGTCACTTGCCCATTTCTCCTGCTTCCAACACATGAAATTCAAGGACTGACTGTTCACTTGCTGCCTAATATATCGCTTGTAACATTTTAACAATATAATTAATGTTATTCACTTCACTTGTCAGTCGTTTTAATGTTGTGGTTAATAAGTGTATATTTAACCTTTAAACACTATATACTTATGATCCTTGGCAAGACTATTTTAAAAAATGGACGCTTGCACTTGTTATTCCTTTTTCCAAATACAGCCTCATCAGCAAACAATGCCTTATATATAGCTGATGATATAACTCCCCACTGATTGATGCAAATTCAAACTGTACTATTGTGCATCTACTGCATATCACAGTACAGACTGTGGAAGAAGTCTGTCTTAAACACAGCATTTCTGAGATATTATGTTTACACAGTTTTCTCAAAATGCCATGCTGAATATGCAGATGAGATCAAGGATAACATATGTTCCAGGCTTTTCCCTAGGCACCCTTGAATATTAAGTTTAAAAAGCAAATTCTATGGACACCAGTTGCTACTCCATGTTGATACATGTTTGACTTCTGTTGTTCTTTCTTTCCTTTTTTCCTTCTTTCTTTCTTTCCTTCTTTCTTTCTTTGTTTTCTTCTTTCTTTCTTTCTTTCTCTCTTTCTTTCTGTCTTTTTTCATATTATCATAGGTTTTGTTACAGACAAAAAATATATAACTATACATGCTGTTAAAAAGGAGTAGAAATGTGCTCATGAAAGTAAAAAAAAGCCTTTAATTAAATATTAAATAGGGCTCTTTCTAGAGAAAATACTATAGGTAATTATTCACAGATGAAGATAATATCTGCTTTATTTTATATCTATCTCTATGAAAAATAAAATATTCTTGCTAATGATATTAAATAAACAATTCCATTCCATTATGCATGCATAGCAGACAGGTTAGAATAGCCAATAGGAACCCAAGACTTTTTGTGAAGTCTTAGTGTTCTCATATCATGAAACGTGTAGACTGGTGTGGTCTACATTGTTGGAGTGTTTATTATAGTGTTTGTGATGGATAATTTAATTATGGATTAATAAAGTTGGATTTTGTTTTAAGTACACAACAGATGAAGACGTTGTCTGTATTAGGCAACATTTTCTGTAGTAAATATAAACACATTATAATGTTTTAAGATGCAACAGTTGGCCCCTAGACAGGTCTTACATATTTATATGTTATATTTTGTTGTAAACCCCTATGCCAGTAAAAAAAAAAAAAAATTATAACCCTGGAAAATCTCACTTGTACTACTAAAATTATAGCTTAAATATAAATAATGAAACATGAAGAAAACTTCTGCTAGCACTCCTGAGTTAAACTCTGCTGTGCAAGGCTAGCTCATTGGCTTAGAGCATTAACTGATCACTTTTAACCAATGAGTTATGCCCTACACTGCCTTGCTTAGCTCAGTGAAGTGGAGGTGAGTAGTGGCAGCTGGTAAACCTTAGGTAAGAATTCAAACTAGAAGTTGTAAAGTGGTGAAAGATAAAAACCTACAGCTATAAGTGGAGTGCTAAATTGTGGACCAGGTAAGCTTACCCCACATGGCTTAATAACGACCACGATAGATAATATATGTAAAAGAGAATAAAAATATAGTGCAGTTGGTACGTAAACAAGAATGAGATAAAACGGTGGTGACATAGGAACACTCACATTTAAAGGAGCCTGTGTATAAATACTGGCTCCAAATTAGAGCTTGTATGCTTTTAAGGCAGCATCACACCCTCAACCTGCAGTATGGAGTATCTCAAAGAAAAAAAAGAAAAAAGAGAGGTATCAATGTGCAGTCTGTTTGAAGTATAAAAGGTGAAATAGGTAAAATACTCACCTTTTTCAGAGCCTTGTAATCCCGGCTCTGAGGTATAATGGCTTGGTGCCAATTTGTGAGGGGATGGCACTACCCTGATGTAGACTCAATAGGCTCCTGAGGATTCTTAAAACATATTTAAAATGTATTTATTTGCACAATAATAACATGTAGCATATAGTAAAATAAAAAATATATAGATAAAAGAGCCCTATAATTGCCCTATAAATGTGTTTCACTCCTGTAGAGCTTTCCCAGTCCTGTAGAGCATTGGGGTAGTGCCATCCCCTCACACTCTACATCTTTTTGGGTGTGGAGAAGAGAAAAAAAATTCACAAGTGTTTAGAGCTGCTACCATTTATATTTTGACTTTAGCACCTTGTTTGAACACACACTCCTCCCAAAAGGAGGTACACTTCACAAGAAGTCAAACCAAGTTAAATCAAACTGTTTTATTACTTACAATTAGGGTAGCAAGGCACTACTGGCAACAAAGCCGATGCAAGAGGCTGTAGTGGTTATGGTACTTTGAGTTTTCCTTTAATGTTTCCCCCATTAAAAATAAAAAATATAATTTTTTACAGTAATAGCAAAGCAACGAAGTAGAACATTGCATTGATTTTTTTAGATGAACAATTTAACCTGAAAAAAAAAAAAATTGATACAGCCAAATTTTGACCATATGTTAGTTTGGTTCAGCTGAATTTGATAAAGAAAAGAAAGATTTAAGAAAACAAATCAGACTAATGAAACGGTGCAAAAATGGGCCAATACGTCTACTAAAATATTTACATAATTTAAATATTATGTATATATTTTTACAGTACACTATTAAGTACATGTTCCAGTTATTTAATTCACTGATCCATAGAGATGAGAAAAAATAATGAATAGAGAAGAAAGAGAGTTGGAGCTGTGCCAAATCTTTATTTATATATTAGATATTTAGTAAATATATAATATGTATATATATATATATATCGATTTTTTTTTTACACCTTCTCTTTTTTTCTCTCTATTAGTCATTTCTCACTTGAACTTGAGCACAATTTAATGACTGTCCAGTAGTAATTTAATTTTTTTTTTTTTTTTTTTGGCGTCAAGGGCAGAATTCAGAATTAGGAATAAAAAAATACGTGCTTCGCTATTGCTCTCATCGCTTGGTTGATGATTTGGCTATTTTTTGGCTCAGAATTTGGCAATTATAGCAATCATCCAGACCAAAATCTGATTACTTGCAGTTTGTATCAATACAAATCTTCATATATATTGCTGTTTATAGTGTTTGTTCTACATTTAGTGGTTGGCAGCAACATTGTTTACCTGCTTCTTTATTAAAACAAACAAACAATAACTCTTTTATTTTGTAATGCAGTATACTCATAGTTCATTACTGAACAGGATATTGTCAAGAATTAGCAAGAAAATGTAAAATTTTAGGTCAATATAGCTAAAATGGAAACATTTTCCATTAAGCCATTTTGCTGCATGACAAATTTACCTTTGAACTTTCAACTTTCAGTTTCCTGGTCACTTCCCTACAAAACATAATTGAGTGATAACCTTGAAAGCTTTCAGTTGAATACATGAATGATTCCTTCCTTGTCTAAAATCAGACAAAATATATGTAATATGTAACTAATATGAATAATACTAATATATGATAATTAAATATAGTTATACATTTCATTTTTTTATTATGTGAAGTTTAAAAGAAAATGAAGTCATTATAAATGTGTTACAAAACTAAAGAAAATCTTTGCAGAAGTATATTTGGAACTAAGTATAATCTTCTATGTCTAGACAAATAACTCAGTTCCTCATTTCTCAAAAAGAAAACAGACACACATATTCGATAAAATGTATGACTCGCAAAATTCTAACACTCATAAATAATAATGTCAAATTCACTTGCCTGAAGATAGTAAGGCCATGGTCCAAGTCATCAATCAGGATCTAAAATCAAGAAAGAAAAAGTTATTATAGCAACAAGTTTTGAAAATCAATTATACAAAACATCCTCCAAAAGTATTTCCTATAAAAGTATCAAACACTGTATACCTAAAAATAGGGACATTGCAGTAATAAAATATGTTATATTTAAAGATGACAGCCTATATGGGTTGGTTAGTTTAAATATAATAAGCTATGAACTAGTTCACCATTAACATGTTCCATTATTTTGTTTCACTTAAACTATCCTATTAAACCTATAATTTAGAGTAGAATTCTGCATTCAATTTCAAACAAATAGCCATTCATCCGAACTTCGGGAGATTGTGAGTTGTCCGAATTATGTATCTCTGATTATGAATCTTATGTATTAGTCACTTCTTCTCGCTTGACCTGTGAACCAAATGGCTGGAATTATTTCCTTGAATCGTTTCTCCTAAGTCGATTACATCGACAAAATTTGGCCAAACCAAAATTCCAAATGGACTAATTTTGGTCCACCCAAACAAAAAAAAAAGTTAGACAAATTAATATGGCCGAACCAATATTTTGAGTAATACTCAAGTGTAATCTATAGACTAGCAGTAATAGTTTGTACAGGACAGAAGTGGTGACTTGCACAGTGACAACTTCAAGTAACTATGTTACTGCAAATTTTAGGAAAGCCCATAGACAGGTATATAGCTTAGCATTTTATTTTACCCTAAATTAATTGATATAAAATATTTTTGTGAATTTCACTTTTGTGACTTTAAGATGTGTTGTAGGAATTTGAAATAAAATCTCTTGATCCAGGCATGTTAATGTTTAGCCGTCTAGCATCTTTTTTTATCTCTTAGCATTATATTTCTTTTTGTGTTGTGCTAGGTTAAATACTTTGTTTTTAGCTTCTGCAAAAAGAATACATGGTCTGTTTCACATAAGCTGCAGAACCATCCTCACTAAGGCAACAAGGACATCTTCCCTCAAGAGACAAATGGATCAATTTCAGAGAGGACCTACTAACACTGTTAGGAGAATTGAGACTGAGTTCTTTTTAAGTGACACAATTGAAAGCAGTCATCGTCCTTTTATTAACACACCACTGGGATGTCTTTTTTTATTAATTTATTTTCATGTGCACTCTAACGGAATATTAGCCTCTTTGTTGTGGTAAATCTATTTTTCCTTGTCTCCATTAACTGCTTTGGCATTCATGTTCATGACCTTTATTTCTCTAATTGTCAGAATATATAAAATATTCAACTTTACATTTTGTTCAGTTTTAGAGAACAATAACATGTATTTTGAAGGCAAAATACCACATCAGATTTGTTATAAACATGTTTATCTTTAAATTACATGAATGAGTGTACAAAGTAATACACAACTTTAAATTTGATGTACACTTGTCTCCCAGATATTGAGAGGGGCTTGGTAAGAGTCAGTATATGTCTCTGGAGGCAAGCATTTAACAAGGAGATGTCACACTTCTTTCTTCATTTCTTAATATTCCTAACGCAACACTAAAGCTGTTTCACACAGATGACAGCTGACATCTTAGTGACCTAAACTTCTTTATTCTATATTATAAATGTGGGGTTAAACATGGAGCTTTGATGGTTGACTTGTAGAGATATGGGTAAGCACATAGCTGTATAGAAGATATACATTTGTAAGGTATGGACAAGAGTAATTATATAGCAAGTATATATTTCATGTGGGTACATGAAAGCAGTTAAAGGTTGTGGGAAGTAGGTATCTTTGTGTAATGATATTGCACAATAACATAAAGTATGTTTTTTGCCCAACACCAATATATTGTTTTTATGTATTGGTTTGCACATGTTATGTATGTATAGTTACATAGTTAATTAGAAGATAAGTGGTTGACGGTTAAAGACGTGCCATCAACCACTGATCTTTATACTGGCATTTATAGTAGTGTGTTTAAAATGTGGTGTTTTTAGTTAACTATTGTTACTATTATTTTCTCTTTCTTCAATCACATATTAAATAAAGATAGAAAAAAAACCTCTTCCCAGACTTGTAGTTCTATTTTGCATCTTTTCTAAAAAAGTTGGCAAAGTTATGACAAAAATTCTACCAAACGTTTTTTGCAAGTGAACTTACTACTGACTGTTTTCATTGCAGAGATTTTGATAGAGAACATGCATTACCACTTTGCATGATTTTTATCAATATGCTAAAATGAATTATTTAAAAAAAAAAAATAAAATAATAATAATAAATAACATGTGTGTGTGTGTGTGTGTTTGCCTGTGTGCCTGTGTGCCTGTGTGCTTGTGTGTTTGTTTTAAGAAAAAAGTTTGTTTTACTTTGTTTCAGCTATAGGCAAAAACTATTTTCCTGATTCTCCTTTTGGTTGTGATATTGCATAAAACTCTTTACAGTATATTTTTAATATTTTGTTTACTTGCCTCCTATGCTTAGCAAATATGAGTTTGTGAGAACTGGAAAAAAAAGTGATGTAAAAATTCACATTACTGCAATCATGGAACTGAGTACCTGAACTTGGTCTCCAGTCACTTATCAACTTATCACTATAAATGTTGTCCTTTTTTGTCAATTTACATATTACAGTGAAAAGGAGAAGCAGAAACAATGTTCCTGATGTTCCTGATTTTACTTGTCAATTTGTCAACTTTAAGGTACTGTCAGCACAAAAAACACATATTAACAATTTGCACAATAATACTATTAAACTACACAACAGTCTGAACTAAAAGATTTGCATTTATTTTTGCAACAGCAAATGCGGGCTTTTGACTTGAAATGATTTCCAAATTAATGGACAATATAAAAAAAAAAAAAAAAGCCAACCACATTTGCCTTGTGAAACAACTAAATTAAAGCACTTTTGCATAATAAGATATTGCAGTAAATGCCATAGGAGATCTTCAATTGATTTAACAAAGTGGTTCTAAAAGCGGTTTCTCTCATCCCTTGTATGACAAGTCCTTATGTAGCTCTGACACTTTGATTTCCACATTGCCCATAAAACTGCTAATGCCGCATGAAATGCTTTCAATAAAGTCTCCAGACATGACATTGAAAAAGGGTAATGGATTTCAACTCTTAATCTGAAAGCTCAGCAACTAGGATGGATTTATGCAAGGGTGCTATTTTATAAGTTATCCCATTGGGGAAATTTAAAAAAAATATAGATATTAATACAAAAACAAAAAACAGTGTTCTACTACAAACTTGAAATGCCAGTTGAATTTTAAATATGTTTCATGCGAAAAACATACAAATCCTATTACTGTGTTCAGCTATTAAATACAATAGATTCGTGCATCACAATTATCTTATATTAATAATAGTATTGTGCATTGGAAGAAATGGTTATATCAGTGATTGGCTGTAGTCCAGACAGCTTTTTCCTAGCATCCTTTGTATGGCAGAACATTTTATGCAGCACCTTTGCAAATAATGTATTTGTTGCTGGAGGAAAAGTTATGTTTACTTATTCCTAAAATTCTTTACCTTACGTAAACCTTACAAAAATGCAAGAAAAAAGCTGACCAACAATTCAGAAGGTTTTTATTAATTTAGTTACCTAATGTGCATGTGTAGTTCAGCTCTTTGGTTATGTAGTTAGCAAGAATTGGAGAAGCTTATTAAGTTCAGTCTGTTCTAGATACAATTCTGTTTATCTAGAAGAGAAACAGAAAAGGAAACTCAGATTTCTAATTAAGCCTCTAGAGAGACAACAAAATATTTCCTGACACAAAAATGCAATAATTTTACCCTCAGAAACAATGTAAAAGTGTTTAAATCAGTCACCATAACCTTCATTGTGTATATGTTTTTATACCCTTGGCAGTTAACTTCATATCTTTACTGCCCTTACTTGAGAATCATTTTGTTTCATGAATCTGAAACTATCTCTCTCCTGATCTCATTGAATGACATTTAATTTATTTATATACTTTAAATTTAAAAGTTCTGTATGTATGGGGACCCCAGGGAAATTTCCTTAGATGAGGACTTGATAAAAATTTCCTTGTCTGTCAATGACAAATGAAGAATAATAGCAGAAATAAGATATTACTTAAGATATGACTGGCATTATAAGCAATAACCATCGTTGATTTATGGAAGAAGATATTTGAAGGTAGAACACATTTTTAATATAGAGCATGGGACCTTTGTTGGTTTATGATGAATGCATATCATTTACAACACTAATTGAGTGCCTATATACCCTAATTTCAATAAATAAATAATGCCCTTGTCAAATGTTCCTTAGATTAGTACTAGGTTTACCAAACCAACCATGCATCTGTATATCAGTACATTATCCCTTGGTAAATGTTCACAATCACCACTGCTCTTTTCTCTTTGATAACACTAACGTTTCTCAGATCATTAAGTCATTCAAAGTTCCAGTATGATTTTGAATCTCTCCCATATCCGGTTTTCTACTGTTATTCCCAAAATGCTTCTTAGCCACACTTTTGTCTTCCAGCCTCATCTGCAAACTCATCATGTCTCATTACCCATAAAGCATCTTTCAGCAACCTTGTTGAGTCTTGTCAGCTGACTATAGGTATATATGGGATATTGATTGATTTATATTTAAGGGCGTATACGAAAGGAACATATTAGATATTATAGTTAAAAAGTGTAGCCATGAGCTAAATACAAAACATAAAATCAGTAAAACTGTGTGAATAAAAATGACAGGACTCTCTTTGAATGAAGAACAGAACATCAGCAGTTGGTACTGCAGGTGCGTGCTGAATAATAAAACTGTATTCAAACGTCCCACTAGTCCTACTTACACATTATTTCTATTTTGCTTTCTATAGCTGCATAGTTTTACTCACAATTATGTTTTAATTATAGAAAATCCATGCATTTTATAATTCATTAATAGTTAAAGGGACACTATAGTCACCAGAACAACTACAGGTGATACTCAAAAAATTTGAATATCATGAAAAAGTTAATTAATTTCAGTAATGCAACGTAAAAGGGGAAACTACTATATAAGATAGACGCATTACATGCAAAGCAAGATAGTTCAAGCCGTGATTTGTCATAAGTACGATGATTATGGCTTACAGCTCATGAAAACCCAAATCCACAATCTCAGTAAATTAGAATATTGTGAAAAGGTGCAATATTCTAAGCTCACAGTGTCCCACTCTAATCAGCTAAGTAAGCCATAACACCTGCAAAGGGTTTCTGAGCCTTTATTGCATTTGTTCTGGTGAGTAGAATCAGTTTATTTGCAGTAATCACTGTTTTTTTCAGAGAAAATGCAGTGTTTACATTACAGCCTAGTGATAACTACACTGGCTACTTCTCAGATGGCTGCTAGAGGTGCTTCCTGGGGCAGTGCTCCACCCTCTGCATGCAGACACTGAACTTTCCTCATAGAGATGCATTGATTCAATGGATCTCTATGAGGAGATGCTGATTGGCCAGGTCAGTGTTTGACTTGTGCTAGCTCTGCCCATTATCTTCCTCCTTGACAGTCTCAGCCAATCCTGTGGAAAGCATTATGATTGTCAGCAGACATCATGAAGATCAGGGGCAGAGCCAGCAGCTGCAGACTTGAATGTAAGTAAGATTTTACTATATTTAGGGAGGCAAGGAGTGGCCAGGGGGGATAGATTTTTTTTTAACACTATAGGGTCAGGAATACATGTTTGTGTTCCTAACCTTACAGTGTTCCTTTAATTTGTACTAGGTTAAATGTAATGTAATGCAGCTCTACGGTATATAGGCTAGCTGGAAAAGCATTGACCTTAAGTATGTTGTGAGAGAGCATTGGTTTGTCCTTTAATTTGCATGTATTTATTGGCCTTTATTAGCTTGGTATTATTACATGTTGTTCTTGACTCCAAATAAGCTATCCAGTGTAACTGTGTAATCTCAGCATTCAAGTGACTCTAAACTCCTCCACCTACCTTGTAGAGGAGCTACAGCTGTTTAGTAAAGGCTCAGGTGTTCAAATTAATGTCTATAAGAAGGAAGGTACTCCTTTCAGGTAAGATTGTAAAGCATTTGATTAGATAAAATCTCTGCTATAATCTATTGCGATGCAACTGAGCATGGAGAACATAAATGCTAACAATGGCAAGTATTAACCTGGAACAGGAGATCAGGGTAACACCCAGCGAGGGTTTGTGTCAGTGGAACAATGTACATTACTGTAAATAAATGATAGGAAACCACACAATCAAATCCGGAAACAATTCCTTACTGGTTTATTACAAAAACATGAACACGACTAAAGTGTACAAACCACATTATGGTGAATGGACTTTTTTTTTCTATTTAACTTGCTTGTTTATTTGGGGTAGTGGCACTATTGTTTCAGTTTACATTACTGGCCTGAATCAAATTAACCATGCCCCATCTTTCATCACCAAAGCTAGATCCAGAATGATCAATGGACATAAACCATGGTCAGTGTTAAATAGGGAACAGTAACCAACATGAAGGGTCTGTAAGTGACCCAGGAAATTTTAGACAGTAGCAAAACACAAAGAAAACAAACTCTAAAGTTCAAATGGTCCCATACAGAATGGGGTAAAGCCATTCACAGCAGATTAGGGTTATTCGGACTGCACAATATGGACATTGTTCTCAGTATGTAACAATGCCCAGATTGTGCATAGGAGACTCTGAAAAAGCAGAATTTGGTCCTGCTGAAATCTAAACCTGAATTGTTAAAATCAGGAACCTGATGCTTAAAATCAAACTATTTGCCAACTTGCAATGCCAGCATTCAGCAGGGAAATTGTCAAAGAATTCTGAGCATTAAGTTCTGTGGCATCTGGCTAGTGTTTGCTAGCCATCCCTCACCTCTAAAGAAGATGTAATACCTCCCTTATGCCCCACCTGCCATGTCGCAAGTGGCAGCATATATACTAAAAGGTGAGCTACCAGAGGCTTATCACTGTAACTGTAAACTAGTGACAGTTGCTAAGAAATGCCCTATCCAATGAGTGTAGAGCCTGTAAAACACTGGGGATCCTGGCACAGCTCCCCTCATTCCCAATCTTGTTGGCCTCAGGTGGGGGTGCAAATGTTAATAAAGGGGTGTGAAAAGGTTTTTTTTTTTTTAAATCAACCATACATTACATCATGTGGCCACCACTATAACAGATTATGACAACTCCATTAAAATGCTTACGACTTACAGTTGGATTGTCATATTGCAAATATAATCAGATTTCTTTGTAGGATTCCACTCTGCAGAAAACAAACCTGATACATACTAAAAAATATAGTTGTTGCTTGCCAGAGGAGGAAATTATAATACAGTGATGTAAGAGTTGTCCTAAAAAAAAAAAATATTAGAGATAATCCGAAAACCAGAAGAAAAAATGTTCTATTAATGAACAAATCAATATGCTATCTAATAAAATAAAGCAACATACTAGAAGTGTATTCCCTTTATACTGGAAGGGAATAGTATTATTTAGTATTATTAGCTTCTTTAAATCTATCTATCTATCTATCTATCTATCTATCTATCTATCTATCTATCTATCTGTCTGTCTGTCTGTCTGTCTGTCTGTCTGTCTGTCTGTCTGTCTGTCTATCTATCTATCTATCTATCTATCTATCTATCTATCTATCTATCTATCTATCTATCTTTCTCATTCCATCTCTGTATGTGTGTATGCTGGATATCTACTTAGTGGTGTAATAAAATGATAAAATGTTACTTATGATTGAATATATTGAGAATTGATTTGAATTTTATGGAGTGACAAATTATGTAATTTAGTGGGTGCATTTGACAAAGAAAATCAACTGCTTGAAGGAAATTAAACTATCTTTGAGATTCATTTTCTTTTGACACATTGGCCAATGTGGCATACCTTCTGAATAAAGCTTTCAAAAGAAACAATTACATTAAATAGGCATCCTGCTGTTTAAGAAGGATGGAAAATGAACAGATGTGCAACTGTGTTTCAACTTTAATTCACAGTGCTATAAGGAAGTAGATTTTCTGCAGTTTTATTGCTATAGTATGAAAATGATTTATAAGATTGGCACACTTTTTTGGCACTGTTTCTTTTACATGCACTGTTCTGTTACAGTATTTTAGCATTTCTTGATCATAAATGTCTAACTTATGTGTAAATATATACACTGCTCAAAAAAATAAAGGGAACACAAAAATAACATATCCTAGATCTGAATGAATTAATTATTCTTCTAAAATACTTTGCTCTTTACATAGTTGAATGTGCTGACAACAAAATCACACAAAAATTGGATTGGAGTCACTGGATTTAGAGTCACACTCAAAATTAAAGTGGAAAAACACACTACAGGCTGATTCAACTTTGATGTAATGTCCTTAACCCCTTAAGGACACATTACATGTGTGACATGTCATGATTCCCTTTTATTCCAGAAGTGTGGTCCTTAAGGGGTTAAAACAAGTCAAAATGAGGCTCAGTAGTGTGTGTGGCCTCCACGTGCCTGTATGACCTCCCTTCAATGCCTGTGCATGCTCCTGATGAGGTGGCGGATGGTCTCCTGAGGGATCTCCTCCCAGACCTGGACTAAAGCATCTGCCAACTCCTGGACAGTCTGTGGTGCTATGTGACATTGGTGGATGGAGCGAGATATGATGTCCCAGATGTGTTCAATTGGATTCAGGTCTGGGGAACAGGCGGGCCAGTCCATAGCATCAATGCCTTCGTCTTGCAGGAACTGCTGACACGCTCCAGCCACATAAGGTCTAGCATTGTCTTGCATTAGGAGGAACCCAGGACCAACCGCACCGGCATATGGTCTCACAAGGGGTCTGAGGATCTCATCTCGGTACCTAATGGCAGTCAGGCTACCTCTGGCAAGCACATTGAGGGCTGTGTAGCCCCCCAAAGAAATGCCACCCGCACCATTACTGACCCACTGCAAAACCGGTCATGCTGTCAGCAGAATGTTCTCCACGGCGTCTCCAGACTCTGTCATGCTCAGTGTGAACCTGCTTTTATCTGTGAAGAGCACAGGGCAACAGTGGCGAATTTGCCAGTCTTGGTGTTCTCTGGAAAATGCCAAACGTCCTGCACGGTGTTGGGCTGTAAGCACAACCCCCACCTGTGGATGTCGGGCCCTCATACCACCCTCATGGAGTCTGTTTCTGACCGTTTGAGCAGCAACATGCACATTTGTGGCCTGCTGGAGGTCATTTTGCAAGGCTCTGGCAGTGCTCCTCCTGTTCCTCCTTGCACAAAGGCAAAGTTAGCAGTCCTGCTGCTGGGTTCGTGCCCTCCTATGGCCTCTTCCACGTCTCCTGATGCACTGGCCTGTCTCCTGGTAGCGCCTCCATGCTCTGGACACTACGCTGACAGACAGAGCAAACCTTCTTGCCACAGCTCACATTGATGTGCCATCCTGGATAAGCTGCACTACCTGATCCACTTGTGTGGGTTGTAGACTCCGTCTCATGCTACCACTTGTCAGGGTACCTGAGGTCTCTACCTCTGAGAGAGGAAGAGACTTAGAAGTTTATCCGTCCAGAAGGGCTGTTTCATCCGTTCCTCGCGGTCCTCCCGGTCATTTACACGCCGGCCGCGAGGGATCCACTTCCTTTTGTAACACGACGCCCAGCAGTCGACGTCATGACGCCAACCCGGACCGACCTGTCACTCAATTGTCTGGAGACTAATCAGGACTCGTCGGAGGCGTGTCTACTCTCCTGAGCCAGGGTATTTAACAGTGCTTCTTCCATTTGCTCATTGCCCTGTCGTGGTTCTAGCCTGTCTAGTCACCCAGCGCTCTTGTATTCCAGTATTCCTTTTGGTTCCGACCCGGCTTGTTTGTATTACTCTGCTTATCTCTATTACCCTTTGACCCGGCTTGTTCCTCGCTTACCTGTCTTCTCGTTCCCTCGACCTCGGCTTGTCTTTGACCATTCTCTATATCTCCGTACGTTAGTCCGGCCATTCTAAGGTCCGGTATACGTACCTTTCTACTGTCTGTACTCTGCGTGTTGGATCCCTGTCCCGATCCTGACATTACGACAGGGCCAATGGATCCTGCAAGTACAAACAGTCAGCTTGGTCCTTCCGATCCTAGGTTTGAGGCCATGGAACACAGAATGGATCAGATGGCCCTAGCACTACAGGCGTTATTATCCCGTGCTAATAACCCACCAGAGGAGACGCGTACTACTTCTATTTCTCCTGTGAGTTCAGACCTAGAGGTAGCCACTGTAGGTGCCTCTTCCAGTATTACCCCACCAGTACGTTATGGTGGTTCACCTGAGAAGTGTCGTGGTTTTTTAAACCAGATCAGTATCCACTTTGAATTACAACCTCGCTCCTACCCTACAGATAGGGCGAAGGTTGGATTTATTATCACCTTACTCATTGAGAGAGCTCTGAGATGGGCCAACCCATTATGGGAGAATGATAACCCGTTAGTATATAATTATAATGCCTTTGTAGCTGCCTTTAGAAGAACTTTTGACCCCCCTGGTAGAAAGGTCAATGCAGCTAGATTACTTTTGCGCCTGAGACAGGAGAACCGAACACTTGTGGATTATGCACTAGAGTTCAGGTCTTTGGCGGCAGAGGTTAAGTGGAATGATCAGGCTTATATAGATGTATTTTTGAACGGGCTATCAGATGTAATCCTTGACGAGGTTGCTACTAGAGAGCTTCCTGAAAATTTGGAGGATTTAATTTCGTTCATATCTCGTATTGATGAGCGTTTAAGAGAGAGACAGAACACTCGAGAGAGGAACTTTAGACCTTCCTTTAAAATAGCTCCCGCATTTCAAAGTCCTGATTCCACTACCTCACTGTTTCCTGAACCTATGCAGATAGGCAATACTCGCCTCTCTGAAGAGGAGAGACAGTATAGGAGAAGGGAGGGATTGTGTATGTATTGTGGAGTCAGAGGTCACTTACGTCTGAATTGTCCTAATCGCTCGGGAAACGCCCGCACCTAAGTTTCTCTAGAGGACAGGCCTTGGGTGTTTCTATTTTGTCCTCTACTCATAACTATAAAGATCACAGGCTTCTGCTACCAGTTTCTTTAACTTGGGAGAAGGGAGTACTAAAAACCATGGCTTTGATAGATTCCGGAGCTGCCGAGAATTTTATCGACCAGGCCTTTGCTACTAAACACACTATCCCATCCCAGTTAAGGGATACACCCTTGGCCGTTGAGGCCATAGATGGTAGACCTTTACTTGAGCCTGTTATCTCCCGTGAAACCATACCCGTTAACTTAACTGTTGGTATCTTACACGAGGAAAACTTATCGCTTATGCTTATTTCGTCCCCTTCTGTTCCCATAGTCCTGGGTTACCCATGGCTAAAGAGACATAACCCTATTATTGATTGGGAGTTAGGGGAGATACTCTCATGGGGCCAGGGCTGCCAGGAGAAGTGTTTACGGAGGGTTTCTCCATTGGGGGTAATTAACACACCAGGTAGTTCTACCCAGTCTACAGATTTACAGATACCGCCTCTGTATCTGGATTTAAAAGCAGTATTCGACAAAAGGAATGCTGATACTCTACCCCCACACAGGACTTTTGACTGTAAAATTAATCTGCTACCTGGTACCATGCCTCCGAGGGGTAATGTATACCCTCTATCCACCAAAGAGAATTCTGTTCTAGAGGAGTATATTCGGGAGAATCTAGACAAAGGATTCATTAGGAGATCTTCTTCTCCTGCCGGGGCTGGGTTTTTTTTTGTTAAAAAGAAGGATGGTTCCCTAAGACCTTGCATTGATTACCGAGGTTTGAATAAAATAACCATCAGAAATGCCTATCCGATCCCCTTGATTACCGAGCTGTTTGATCGCCTAAAGGGCTCTAAAATTTTCACCAAGTTGGATCTCAGAGGGGCATATAACTTGGTGAGAATCCAGCAAGGACACGAGTGGATGACAGCGTTCAATACCCGTTATAGGCATTATGAATACACGGTCATGCCTTTTGGTCTTTGTAACGCACCGGCAGTATTTCAGGATTTGATTAATGAAGTTCTCAGGGAATTTCAACATGATTGTGTTATTGTGTACCTGGACGACATACTCATACACTCTAGAGAGATTGAGACTCACCACAGACAAGTCAGAAAGGTATTACACAAACTTCTTCAACATGGGTTTTACTGCAAATTGGAGAAATGTAGTTTTGACCAGTCTCAGATAGACTTTCTTGGTTACGTGATTTCTGGGGAAGGCTTTAAGATGGATCCCGACAAACTCCAGTCTATTTTAGATTGGCCATTGCCTAAGGGACTCAAGGCTATTCAGAGGTTTATTGGTTTCTCCAATTATTATAGGCGCTTCATTAACCCCTTAAGGACCAAACTTCTGGAATAAAAAGGAATCATGACGTGTCACACACGTCATGTGTCCTTAAGGGGTTAAGGGATACTCTTCTATTATTGCGCCTATTACCAATATGACCAGACAGGGGGCTGACACTAAGACTTGGTCTACTGAAGCTCTCGTTGCTTTCAAGACTCTCAAGGAACTTTTTGCCTCTGCTCCAATTTTAGTCCACCCTGATACGACTCTGCCGTTCCTACTCGAGGTCGATGCCTCTGAGACAGGCGTAGGTGCTGTTCTGTCACAAAGGTTGGGTGTGGACAAACCACTACACCCTTGTGTTTTTTTTTCCAAGAAACTGTCTGGCCCTGAGAGCAGGTATGACATCGGTGATAGGGAATTATTAGCGGTCATTATGGCTTTAAAGGAGTGGAGACATTTATTGAACGGGACCTTACATCCTGTTACCATTTTAACGGATCACAAGAACTTGTCCTATATTGGGGAGGCCAAGCGACTGTCCGCCAGACAAGCTCGTTGGTCCTTATTCCTGAATCACTTCAATTATGTGCTTACTTATAGACCTGGTTCTAAGAACTCTAAAGCTGATGCTTTGTCTCGCCAATATGAACCTTCTACTATATCTGAACCTGTTCTTTCCTCTATAGTTCCGAAATGCAATATTATCGCTAACATGAATCTCAGGATTCACTCTCCGTTACTTGCCGAGATCTTGAAATTGCAACATCTAGCTCCTAAACAGACTCCCGGGGATCGACATTTCGTTCCTCCTGCTCTTCAACTGGAACTGTTACAATGTTTCCACAACAGCAAGGTGGCTGGACACCCTGGCATTCGCAAGACGTGCGCTTTGATCTCCAAAGACTTCTGGTGGCCTGCTTTACGTAGGGATATCAAAGATTTCATCGGTGCGTGTGAGGTTTGTACTAAGACCAAGCAACCTCATACGCTTCCATGTGGATTTCTGCATCCCTTAGAGGTTCCAGAAAAGCCCTGGTCCTGCTTGGCTATGGACTTTATTGTCGATTTACCTATTTCTAAAAAACAGACTGTTATCCTCACCGTGGTTGACAGATTCACCAAGATGGCTCACTTCGTTCCTCTGCCTAAACTTCCATCTTCTCCCGAGTTGGCAGAGATATTCGCAAGGGAGATTTTTCGTTTACATGGGATACCCTCCCAGATTGTATCTGACAGAGGTTCCCAATTTGTTTCTCGTTTTTGGAGATCCTTCTGCTCTCAACTGGGTATCAAATTGAATTTCTCTTCCGCCTATCATCCTCAGTCTAACGGAGCTGCTGAACGCACCAACCAAAAGATTGAACAATATTTGCGTTGTTTTGTTTCCGAACACCAGGACGATTGGGTCGGTTTGATTCCTTGGGCGGAGTTCGCGCACAACAATCTCGTTTGCGATTCTACTCATTCAAGCCCCTTCTTCATGAATTATGGCTTTCATCCATCCATTCTTCCCTCGGTTTCTCCTTCCCAAGGGGTACCGTCGGTTGATGTTCATGTTGCCAATTTGAGGAAGTTGTGGGATCAGACTCGACAAATTCTTTTGCACAATTCTATGCTGGTTAAGAAACACGCTGATAAACGTAGAAGGTCGGCTCCGGTTTTTGTTCCAGGCGATAGAGTATGGCTAAGTACTAGAAACATTCGTTTAAAAGTACCTTCCATGAAGTTCGCTCCTCGTTATATTGGACCTTACAGGGTTCTGACTAAAATTAACCCAGTTGCGTATCGTCTAGCTCTCCCATCTGCCTTACGCATCCCTAACTCCTTTCATGTTTCATTGCTGAAACCGCTAGTCTGCAACAGATTTTCCTCCACGGTATCCTCTCCTCGCTCTGTTCAGGTGGAGGGTCAGGAGGAGTATGAGGTCAACTCTATCATCGATTCTCGAATATCCCGGGGGAGAGTACAATATCTGGTCGACTGGAAAGGATATGGTCCTGAGGAGAGGAGTTGGGTACCTCAAGAGGATGTTCATGCTCCTCGCCTCCGCAGGGCGTTTCACTCCCGCTTCCCATCTCGTCCCGGTTCCTTCCGCCCGGTGGGCGTATCTGAGAGGGGGGGTACTGTCAGGGTACCCGAGGTCTCTACCTCTGAGAGAGGTAGAGACTTAGAAGTTTATCCGTCCAGAAGGGCTGTTTCATCCGTTCCTCGCGGTCCTCCCGGTCATTTACACGCCGGCCGCGAGGGATCCACTTCCTTTTGTAACACGACGCCCAGCAGTCGACGTCATGACGCCAACCCGGACCGACCTGTCACTCAATTGTCTGGAGACTAATCAGGACTCGTCGGAGGCGTGTCTACTCTCCTGAGCCAGGGTATTTAACAGTGCTTCTTCCATTTGCTCGTTGCCCTGTCGTGGTTCTAGCCTGTCTAGTCACCCAGCGCTCTTGTATTCCAGTATTCCTTTTGGTTCCGACCCGGCTTGTTTGTATTACTCTGCTTATCTCTATTATCCTTTGACCCGGCTTGTTCCTCGCTTACCTGTCTTCTCGTTCCCTCGACCTCGGCTTGTCTTTGACCATTCTCTATATCTCCGTACGTTAGTCCGGCCATTCTAAGGTCTGGTATACGTACCTTTCTACTGTCTGTACTCTGCGTGTTGGATCCCTGTCCCGATCCTGACACCACTAGAGTGAAAGCACCGCCATCATTCAAAAGTGACCAAAACATCAACCAGGAAGCATAGGAACTGAGAAGAGTTCTGTGGTCACCACCTGCAGAACCACTACTTTATTGGGGGTGTCTTGCTAATTGCCTATAATTTCCACCTGTTGTCTATCCCATTTGCACAATAGCATGTGAAATTGATTGTCACTCAGTGTGGCTTCCTAAGTGGACAGTTTGATTTCACAGAAGTGTGATTGACTTGGAGTTACATTGTGCTGTTTAAGTGTCCCCTTTATTTTTTTGAGCAGTATATGGACCACCAGCTAAATATTGTTTATTTAGCTTGCATTGTTGACATTGTTAGGGTTATTTACTAAAGTTAATTTAAAACTTAAATGAACACTATAGGGTCAGGAACACAAACATTCCTGACCCTATAGTGTTAAAACCACCATCTAGCCCCCGGCCCCCTCTTGCCTCCCTACAAATAGTACAATCTTACTTGTATTAAGGTCTGTAGCTGCTGGCCCTGCCTCTGATCTGCATGGCTGACATCATCAGAAGTTATTCTCTGAACCATTTACAATGCTTTCCCATATGATTGGCTGAGACTATCAAGGAGACAGATCGGGGCAGAGTCAGCACAAGTCAAACACAGCCCTGCCCAATCAGCATCTCCTCATAGAGATCCATAGAATCAATGCATTTCTATGAGGAAAGTTCAGTGTCTCCATGCAGAGGGTGGAGACACGGAATGACAGTGCTGCACCGTGTGCAACACTGCCCCAGGAAGCATATATAGTAGTTATCTGAGGAGGAGCTAATGGAAGTATCACTAGGCTGTAATGTAAACAGTGTTTTCTGCAAAAAGCCTGAAGAGAATGATTCTATTCACCAGAACAAATACAGCTTTAAAGGGACACTATAGTCACAAGAACTACTACTGATTAATTTAGTGGTTTTGGTGTCTATAGCCTGTCCATGTAGGCATTTCAATTTAAATGCTACCCTTTCAGAGAAAAATAGGCAAACTGGTAACATTCTGGAAAATAGTCAGTTATGCTTTCAGTTTGGCTTCTCTGGCCTAAAAATTGAAATTCACTTTGAATTATCTTTGAATTCTCATTTTAGTAAATAGCCAGGTATGTAAGCAAAATCTAATATCATCATGATTTAAGATACTATTGCAAATTAGCAATGGTGAAATCTTATTTTTGGGCATGCTTTACATATATAATATGAATGTGTAGACGTATGTTTAGCGCAAAGTTCTGTTGTCCATGTTAATTTATATCTTAATACATAGATATGAGTATTATCAGCTATTCTGTCTACAATGTATTATCTTTTGATGCCTTACATGTTGGCAACCATGTTAGTATCTGTTTAAATTCCTTCGACTTTTCCTAGGATTTGACCTGAGAGCTTAACTCTAAATATTGACAGATGGCTTTCTCCTCCACTTTGGCAATGACTAAGTCACCAAAATAATTATGGCATAATTTCCAGATTTTCCTCAATCATACAATCAGATTTACTCAAGAAAACAAAACATCAGCCTGAGGATTCGCAACTCTATCAATTTGTCCAAATAAACAATCTCTCTCCTCCAAGTTATACAAAGGTTCATCTACTGTGAGCACCATCACTGGATGATATATCTCCAGTTGTTCTTTTCTCAGACTGGATAAAACTGTTTACAATGTTAGGGGTTTAACATCTAAACACTGGGTATGTTTTTTTTTTTTTGTTTTTTTTTTTATACATTTCTCTATTATTTCATTATTGTTTCAGATAATCTTCATTTTGCAATATATTTATTTGTGTGCACATTTGAAAAAAATATTCTGTCCCTCAGGTAAATTTAGTTGGTAAGATCCTACACTGTATTATATTTATTATTTCTATGATGCTTTCTATTTTATAGATATTTCTGCAATGTAGAAAAAGGTAATTTCCTATTTTGTGCTGTCCAGCTTGATTAGATGGTAGGTTAAATTATGGGTCAGTTGAAGGTCATTCCACCAACTGCAGATACATAAACTACATGGTTTGATTATGTAGGATATTGCCAAGAATCTCTTTCAGATTGATGGTCTGTATAAGCAAAGTAAATATCTGGGGTCATCAAGGCTCTGTTTTTATATTAAATTGCAAAGTGTTTCATGTTGTTTGCTCGGTGTAGTTGCTGAGATTGGTTTATGTCACAAGAAAAAAAATAGTTCTATTGCTTGTCTATTTTTCATTTTTTTATTTTAGATTTTTGAAAATCAAGAGCAAGCAAATGAACTTGGAACAGTCTCTTAATCTAAGAGTGCCTATAGTACGTATTGCAACAGGAGAAAAATGTGATCAGTATTAGATTTTGAGACTTGTTAAGATAAAAAACGCATGAAAAATATGAAAAGTGCAATAAATGAATGTAAATTTCAACCATGGTGCTATAAAAAGAGATTGATTGATGGGAAAAAAACAGGATTGATGGTTCGGAAACAAACACTAATGTTGATTTTATTCATAGATCAAATGAGAAGTGACCAGCGGAGGGACAGTAGAAAAAAAAAAAAAAAATATATATATATATATATATATACATTCTATATTTAATAAATATACTATATGTAAATATAGATTATGTTTTTACCGCTTAGAACCAAATGGCAGGACAATGTGCCTGTCAGTAAAATGTATACAAAATATTTACATAATGCATATATTTAGCAGTACACTGATTTGCCCATTTATGTGCCCTTTTGGTTCATTGTAAAGCGCTACGGAATTTGTTGGCGCTATATAAATATAATACTAATAATCTGATTCAGTTTCCTGAATCTTTTTTCATTCCAGGAATTCAGCCAAGCAGTCTGAAAAAAATAAGCGGTTCAGCTCAAGTAAGTATGTTCGCCATGCACAAGTCTAATCAATGTTATTAACATCATTTTATTGGTTTTACATGTCAGAGATTTTGTCCCATCAGAAAGGAGATAAGGATAGGAAATAAAATTAATGAGGAATGAGAAAAAAAAGAGAAGAAAGAAAGGGAGGAAGTTGTGGAAAAGAATGGATGAGAATTAAAGCATTTTATAATATATTATAAATATATCCGATTGCATTATAAGTGTACTTTAAGATATATATACATATATCGCAAAATACACTTATAATGTAATCATATATATGCATTATATATGTATAATATATTATAAAATGCTTTAATTATTTTATAATATATTATACATATATACGAAATAAAAACAAGTGTGTGTGTGTGTGTATGTATATATACACATAGACACGCAAACACGTATTATATACACACATATTATGTGTATATGTGTGTATATATATATACATATATACACACACACAGAATATATATATATATATATATACAAATTCGAAGTCTGGCACTCTACCTTAAATAGTTATCCTCAAAAAAATGCCTTGGTGCTACAGAGCGTAGGTATGTAGAGAACAATGATTCAGAGCACTCCAAAGGACTTGTTTGAAAAGAAGCTTTATCTGTGTGAGAAGATCGACGTTTCGACCCGCAGGTCTTTATCAAGATAACAACAAACTTGAAATGGTGTCTTTATATAACCAAAGTAATTAACAAGAAATCACTTACCCCAGTGTGATCGTAATGCCCCCTCACCATGTGTAAACGCTTGTGTAGTGATTGACATAGCATGCGTCGCGGAGTGATGACGTCAAACGAGTGTATCCAATAAGGATTGAGAATGTGCGTCATGTATCTATGGCAACAGCCGTTGCGTGCGCATGCGTAACAGGAAAAGGTACGGAAATGTTTTAAAAGCAAGGAAGACGATCTAGCAATTTATAAGTAAATAAAAAATGTATATGGGATTATATACCAGCCTGGAAAGGTACCCCAGATGGATGTCTAATGTGTTAGCGAGCGCAATGGGTCATAAATAAAGATTGTGGAGGAGCGTCTAGTAGTCATGGAGACGTCCGCACCATGCGCATGCGTAAAGAGATGTTTAATTCTCAGAGGGACCTAGAGGTGTGTGAAGTGTGTAAAAAAATGTGTGAGTGGTGTGTATGCTACGTGAGGCAAGGAAGTATGTGGAGCGAGTGATGAATCTAGTGGGTTGCCAAATATGACGTGGATATGATAGGTGAGTATACCAAGGGAAGAGATGAAGAAGAAAAAGCGAAAAAGGGGAGGGGTGTGGGATCCTGAAAGTGTACAGAGGTGGACGGTCTTAAATGTGAGAAACGAACACCCTAAATAATGTGTGGTGATGACGCTACCAAAAAAATCACGCCAAATCGTGTATGGATACAGTGGGGGGAGAGAGGGTAAGCCAAAAGGAAGCATGGGTGGAGGATGATGAAGTGTAGATAAAGTGGTGGGTGAGTGTGGAAGAGTGCAAAGAGTGAAGGTCCCAGGAGGTCAGGTGGGGAACGGATGTGTAAATACACCTAATAACATATAGATGCAGGCAATGGTAAATATATATACATATGTACAAGAATTATATATAAAGGGTCAGCGAAACCAGAGATGAAAATAATGTCCAGAGATAGCATAAATCATATGAATATAGACATTCAATTAATGTCTGCCTATGTATGCCATAAAGGAGAGCATGAGAATGAAGACCTAATGTATAATTATATTTTTATACTATCAAAGACTAGATGAGAGAGACCCAGTTTTTAGCGATTGTCCAAGAAGGAGTGGAAGGATATATATTCATTTAGGCCTCTAGGGTGTACTGTATCGAGCGTCTTTATCCAGTACGTTTCCCGTTGGAGCAGACTTTTAGAACGATCACCGCCCCTGGATAGTGGGGGGATATGGTCGATGGCGGTGAACTTCAGCGTCGGGAGTCGATGGTTAGCTTCTAAAAAATGTTTAGCCACCGGTTTCTCCGTTTTGCCGTCCCTAAAGGCGGTCATAATGCCTGAGCGGTGTCCCCGCATTCTGTCCCGTAGTGTAAGGTCTGTCTTCCCCACATAGTAGAGACCACAGGGGCATGAGATAAGGTAGACCACATGATCCGTGAGACAAGTGATGTGGTGTCTGATGAGATATCGTTTTCCCGAGTGTGGATGGGCGAATGATGGACCCGTAAGCATGTGTCCACATGTAACACAATTAGTGCATTTGAAGCATCCCATTTTCGTGTGTCCTTTTTTAGTCTCATATTGGTTGATGTAGTCACTTTTTACTAAGATGTCCCTCAGGTTGCGGTTCCGTCTGAAGGCAATCCGGGGAGGGTGAGAGAAAGTAGGATGCAGTGTAGGGTCTGCGGCCAATAGGTCCCATCTATTTCGAATCACCTTGGCGATTCGATCGCTTGCTGTGTGATACAGGAATGGTAATGTGATGGTTGCTGGATTTTGTGGAGGTGTGGAGGTATTGGGCAAAGATTGATGAAAGATCTCGGTGGCTCTCTGTAGTGATCGTTTGAGTGTGTGGGGCGAGTATCCCCTCTGTAAAAAAGATTGCTGCATGGTATCCATCTGGTCTTTGATATTGTCTGGATCTGAATTGTTCCGTAGTACCCTAAGGAATTGGGAGATCGGAAGAGATTTTTTAAGAGCCCCTGGATGGAAGCTAGTGGCGTGTAGCACTGTGTTACGATCGGACGATTTTTTGTATAAGGTGTATCCGATAGAGTTCTGTGTTCGATATAACTCTACATCGAGAAATTGTATCCTGTTAGTGTCACTGCAGTGGCTCAGACGTACGGGAGAGTCTATATTGTTTAGATACTGGATCATCCCATCAAACGATACAGGGGAGCCTGACCACAGAATCAGAATGTCGTCCACATATCTAAAATAAGATATGATGTTGGACTGGTAGTTTGATAAAATATGTTCTTGCTCATAAGCATACATATAGCTATTGGCATAGTTGGGCGCTATGGCCGAACCCATGGCTGTGCCTGTTTGTTGAACATAAAAGTGCTTCTCAAACCGAAAATAATTGTTAGTCAAGGTAAATTCTAGACATTCCAAGAGATACTCGATGGGGGGTCCCTGGTATTGATCTGAATGGATCAAGATTTGTCTCATAGCCTCTAACCCCTCAGAATGGGGTATTATGGTGTAGAGGTTTTTAACGTCTACAGTGGCGAGAGTGATGGGTCCTTCCGGAAGAGAAATTTGTCCGAGGTGGGTGAGAAGGTCTTGTGTGTTCTTAAGGCATGTGGGTATAAGTAAGGAGGGTGTTTTGCAGTGGTGGTCAATGAACTTCGCCAGTGGTTCTAATATGCCACGTCTGGCGGACACAATGGGTCGTCCGGGAGGGTTGTTGAGGTCTTTGTGGACCTTAGGCAAGGTGTATAACACTGGAATGTTGGGGTGTGGATCTATAAGAAATGTGGCGGTCTGTTCATCGATCCAACCTGCTTCCACACCTCTGGTAACTAGTGATTGTAGTTTGCCCCTGATGGTATTGGTGGGGTCGAAAGTGATCCGTTGATAAGTGGTTTGATCAGATAGCTGTCTGAGGATCTCTGTGCGGTATGATGTGTAGTTTTGGATAACAATAGAACCACCCTTGTCGGCCGGTCTAATAGTAATGCTGGTGTCGCCTGCAAGATCTTTGAGAGCTTTAGATTCCATATGTGTAAGGTTAGGCGAGGTGGATCTAGGCTCCGAGAAGATGTAATGTATGTCGCTTCTCACCAAATTGGAAAACGCCTTTATAGAAGGATGTAAGGTCTTGGGTTCCCATGTGCTTTTAAGTCGAAAATGGTGTTTAGATGAGGGATGGTTATCGTGTTTGAATGTTTGTAGGTTGAGGGTTCGTTCCATCTTATATAGATCGACGTCCGTTTTAAATATATCAGGTCTCGGGGTAGGCACAAAGGTAAGTCCTTTGGAAAGGACCTTGATGTGGTCCGGGTTCAACGTTTTGGACGAGAGGTTGAAGATAGGGGTCAAATCTTTCTGTTGGATCGAGTGCCTGTATATCTTGCCCCTCTCGTATACGAGACGGGGACAGAGGGGCAAGATATACAGGCACTCGATCCAACAGAAAGATTTGACCCCTATCTTCAACCTCTCGTCCAAAACGTTGAACCCGGACCACATCAAGGTCCTTTCCAAAGGACTTACCTTTGTGCCTACCCCGAGACCTGATATATTTAAAACGGACGTCGATCTATATAAGATGGAACGAACCCTCAACCTACAAACATTCAAACACGATAACCATCCCTCATCTAAACACCATTTTCGACTTAAAAGCACATGGGAACCCAAGACCTTACATCCTTCTATAAAGGCGTTTTCCAATTTGGTGAGAAGCGACATACATTACATCTTCTCGGAGCCTAGATCCACCTCGCCTAACCTTACACATATGGAATCTAAAGCTCTCAAAGATCTTGCAGGCGACACCAGCATTACTATTAGACCGGCCGACAAGGGTGGTTCTATTGTTATCCAAAACTACACATCATACCGCACAGAGATCCTCAGACAGCTATCTGATCAAACCACTTATCAACGGATCACTTTCGACCCCACCAATACCATCAGGGGCAAACTACAATCACTAGTTACCAGAGGTGTGGAAGCAGGTTGGATCGATGAACAGACCGCCACATTTCTTATAGATCCACACCCCAACATTCCAGTGTTATACACCTTGCCTAAGGTCCACAAAGACCTCAACAACCCTCCCGGACGACCCATTGTGTCCGCCAGACGTGGCATATTAGAACCACTGGCGAAGTTCATTGACCACCACTGCAAAACACCCTCCTTACTTATACCCACATGCCTTAAGAACACACAAGACCTTCTCACCCACCTCGGACAAATTTCTCTTCCGGAAGGACCCATCACTCTCGCCACTGTAGACGTTAAAAACCTCTACACCATAATACCCCATTCTGAGGGGTTAGAGGCTATGAGACAAATCTTGATCCATTCAGATCAATACCAGGGACCCCCCATCGAGTATCTCTTGGAATGTCTAGAATTTACCTTGACTAACAATTATTTTCGGTTTGAGAAGCACTTTTATGTTCAACAAACAGGCACAGCCATGGGTTCGGCCATAGCGCCCAACTATGCCAATAGCTATATGTATGCTTATGAGCAAGAACATATTTTATCAAACTACCAGTCCAACATCATATCTTATTTTAGATATGTGGACGACATTCTGATTCTGTGGTCAGGCTCCCCTGTATCGTTTGATGGGATGATCCAGTATCTAAACAATATAGACTCTCCCGTACGTCTGAGCCACTGCAGTGACACTAACAGGATACAATTTCTCGATGTAGAGTTATATCGAACACAGAACTCTATCGGATACACCTTATACAAAAAATCGTCCGATCGTAACACAGTGCTACACGCCACTAGCTTCCATCCAGGGGCTCTTAAAAAATCTCTTCCGATCTCCCAATTCCTTAGGGTACTACGGAACAATTCAGATCCAGACAATATCAAAGACCAGATGGATACCATGCAGCAATCTTTTTTACAGAGGGGATACTCGCCCCACACACTCAAACGATCACTACAGAGAGCCACCGAGATCTTTCATCAATCTTTGCCCAATACCTCCACACCTCCACAAAATCCAGCAACCATCACATTACCATTCCTGTATCACACAGCAAGCGATCGAATCGCCAAGGTGATTCGAAATAGATGGGACCTATTGGCCGCAGACCCTACACTGCATCCTACTTTCTCTCACCCTCCCCGGATTGCCTTCAGACGGAACCGCAACCTGAGGGACATCTTAGTAAAAAGTGACTACATCAACCAATATGAGACTAAAAAAGGACACACGAAAATGGGATGCTTCAAATGCACTAATTGTGTTACATGTGGACACATGCTTACGGGTCCATCATTCGCCCATCCACACTCGGGAAAACGATATCTCATCAGACACCACATCACTTGTCTCACGGATCATGTGGTCTACCTTATCTCATGCCCCTGTGGTCTCTACTATGTGGGGAAGACAGACCTTACACTACGGGACAGAATGCGGGGACACCGCTCAGGCATTATGACCGCCTTTAGGGACGGCAAAACGGAGAAACCGGTGGCTAAACATTTTTTAGAAGCTAACCATCGACTCCCGACGCTGAAGTTCACCGCCATCGACCATATCCCCCCACTATCCAGGGGCGGTGATCGTTCTAAAAGTCTGCTCCAACGGGAAACGTACTGGATAAAGACGCTCGATACAGTACACCCTAGAGGCCTAAATGAATATATATCCTTCCACTCCTTCTTGGACAATCGCTAAAAACTGGGTCTCTCTCATCTAGTCTTTGATAGTATAAAAATATAATTATACATTAGGTCTTCATTCTCATGCTCTCCTTTATGGCATACATAGGCAGACATTAATTGAATGTCTATATTCATATGATTTATGCTATCTCTGGACATTATTTTCATCTCTGGTTTCGCTGACCCTTTATATATAATTCTTGTACATATGTATATATATTTACCATTGCCTGCATCTATATGTTATTAGGTGTATTTACACATCCGTTCCCCACCTGACCTCCTGGGACCTTCACTCTTTGCACTCTTCCACACTCACCCACCACTTTATCTACACTTCATCATCCTCCACCCATGCTTCCTTTTGGCTTACCCTCTCTCCCCCCACTGTATCCATACACGATTTGGCGTGATTTTTTTGGTAGCGTCATCACCACACATTATTTAGGGTGTTCGTTTCTCACATTTAAGACCGTCCACCTCTGTACACTTTCAGGATCCCACACCCCTCCCCTTTTTCGCTTTTTCTTCTTCATCTCTTCCCTTGGTATACTCACCTATCATATCCACGTCATATTTGGCAACCCACTAGATTCATCACTCGCTCCACATACTTCCTTGCCTCACGTAGCATACACACCACTCACACATTTTTTTACACACTTCACACACCTCTAGGTCCCTCTGAGAATTAAACATCTCTTTACGCATGCGCATGGTGCGGACGTCTCCATGACTACTAGGCGCTCCTCCACAATCTTTATTTATGACCCATTGCGCTCGCTAACACATTAGACATCCATCTGGGGTACCTTTCCAGGCTGGTATATAATCCCATATACATTTTTTATTTACTTATAAATTGCTAGATCGTCTTCCTTGCTTTTAAAACATTTCCGTACCTTTTCCTGTTACGCATGCGCACGCAACGGCTGTTGCCATAGATACATGACGCACATTCTCAATCCTTATTGGATACACTCGTTTGACGTCATCACTCCGCGACGCATGCTATGTCAATCACTACACAAGCGTTTACACATGGTGAGGGGGCATTACGATCACACTGGGGTAAGTGATTTCTTGTTAATTACTTTGGTTATATAAAGACACCATTTCAAGTTTGTTGTTATCTTGATAAAGACCTGCGGGTCGAAACGTCGATCTTCTCACACAGATAAAGCTTCTTTTCAAACAAGTCCTTTGGAGTGCTCTGAATCATTGTTCTCTATATATATATATATATATATATATATATATATATATATATACAGGGAGTGCAGAATTATTAGGCAAGTTGTATTTTGGAGGATTAATTTTATTATTGAACAACAACCATGTTCTCAATGAACCCAAAAAACTCAATAATATCAAAGCTGAATATTTTTGGAAGTTGTTTTTAGTTTGAGCTATTTTAGGGGGATATCTGTGTGTGCAGGTAACTATTACTGTGCATAATTATTAGGCAACTTAACAAAAAACAAATATATACCCATTTCAATTACCGTATATACTCGAGTATAAGCCGACCCGAATATAAGCCGAGGCCCCTAATTTTATCCCAAAAAACTGGGAAAACTTATTGACTCGAGTATAAGACTAGGGTGGGAAATGCAGCAGCTACTGGTAAATTTCTAAATAAAATTAGATCCTAAAAAAAATATATTAATTGAATATTTATTTACAGTGTGTGTATAATGAATGCAGTGTGTGCGTATGTGTGTGTGTATGAGTGCAGCGTGTGTGTATGAGTGCAGTGTGTGTATGAGTGCAGTGTGTGTGTGCATGAATGCAGTGTGTGTGTGTGTATGAATGCAGTGTGTGAATGCAGTGTGTGCAGGGCCGGTGCAAGGATATTTGCCGCCGTAGGCAAAAAACATTTTGCCGCCCCCTCCCCCCCCCATATGTCCTGACTTCCCCTCCTCCTCCCTCAGTGGTCCTTACCTCCCCACCCCCGTGTTCCTTCACCCCCCCCCCCAGTGGTCCTGACTCACCCCTCCCCTAGTGGTCCTTACCCTCCCCTCCCCTAGTGGTCCTTATCCCACCCCCTCCCTCTCATAGTGGTCCTTATCCCCCTTCTCCCTCCCATAGTGTTCCTTATCCCCCCCATCCCTCCCATAGTGGTCCATATACCACCCCCTACCTCCCATAGTGGTCCTTATACCCCCCTCCCTCCAATAGTGGTCCTTATACCCCCCTCCCTCCCATAGTGGTCCTTATACCCCCCTCCCTCCCATAGTGGTCCTTATCCCACCCCTCCCTCCCATAGTGGTCCTTATACCCCCCTCCCTCCCATAGTGGTCCTTATACCCCCCCTCCCTCCCATAGTGGTCCTTATACCCCCCTCCCTCCCATAGTGGTCCATATACCACCCCCTCCCTCCCATAGTGGTCCTTATACCCCCCTCCCTCCCATAGTGGTCCTTATACCCCCCTCCCTCCCATAGTGGTCCTTATACCCCCCTCCCTCCCATAGTGGTCCTTATCCCACCCCCTCCCATAGTGGTCCTTATACCCCCCCCTCCCTCCCATAGTGGTCCTTATACCACCCTCCCTCCAATAGTGGTCCTTATCCCCCCCCTGGCTCCCATAGTGGTCCTTATCCCCCCCCTCCCTCCCATAGCGGTCCTTATACCCCCCTCCCTCCCATAGTGGTCCTTATCCCCCCCCTCCCTCCCATAGTGGTCCTTATCCCCCCCTCCCTCCCATAGTGGTCCTTATCCCCCCCCTCCCTCCCATAGCGGTCCTTATACCCCCCTCCCTCCCATAGTGGTCCTTATACCCCCCCCCTCCCATAGTGGTCCTTATACCCCTTTTTTTTATTATTAATTTTTATTTTATTATTATTATTTTTTTATTATTTCTTATTTTATTTATATTTTTTTTTTCGTCCCCCCTCCCTGCTTGATATATGGCAGGGAGGGGGGCTCTCCTTCCCTGGTGGTCCAGTGGCAGTTCAGTGGGGGGGAGAGGGGGGCTGGCAGAGCTGTAACTTACCTGTTCTGCAGCTCCTGTCAGCTCTCTCCTCCTCCTCTGCGCCGTCCGTTCTGCTCTTCTGTCAGCTTACACTGTAAGTCTCGCGAGAGCCGCGGCTCTCGCGAGATTTACACTGGGAGCTGACCGAGGTGCTGAACGGACGGCGCAGAGGAGGAGGAAGCTGACAGGAGCTGCAGGACAGGTAAGTTACAGCTCTGCCAGCCCCCCTCTCCCCCTGTCTGTATTATGGCAATGCAAATTGCCATAATACAGACCTTGACTCGAGTATAAGCCGAGTTGGGGTTTTTCAGCCCAAAAAATGGGCTGAAAAACTCGGCTTATACTCGAGTATATACGGTATTTATTTTTACCAGTGAAACCAATATAACATCTCAACATTTACAAATATACATTTCTGACATTCAAAAACATAACAAAAACAAATCAGTGACCAATATAGCCACCTTTCTTTGCAAGGACACTCAAAAGCCTGCCATCCATGGATTCTGTCAGTGTTTTGATCTGTTCACCATCAACATTGCGTGCAGCAGCAACCACAGCCTCCCAGACACTGTTCAGAGAGGTGTACTGTTTTCCCTCCTTGTAAATCTCACATTTGATGATGGACCACAGGTTCTCAATGGGGTTCAGATCAGGTGAACAAGGAGGCCATGTCATTAGATTTTCTTCTTTTATACCCTTTCTTGCCAGCCACGCTGTGGAGTACTTGGACACGTGTGATGGAGCATTGTCCTGCATGAAAATCATGTTTTTCTTGAAGGATGCAGACTTCTTCCTGTACCACTGCTTGAAGAAGGTGTCTTCCAGAAACTGGCAGTAGGACTGGGAGTTGAGCTTGACTCCATCCTCAACCCGAAAAGGCCCCACAAGCTCATCTTTGATGATACCAGCCCAAACCAGTACTCCACCTCCACCTTGCTGGCATCTGAGTCGGACTGGAGCTCTCTGCCCTTTACCAATCCAGCCACGGGCCCATCCATCTGGCCCATCAAGACTCACTCTCATTTCATCAGTCCATAAAACCTTAGAAAAATCAGTCTTGAGATATTTCTTGGCCCAGTCTTGACGTTTCAGCTTGTGTGTCTTGTTCAGTGGTGGTCGTCTTTCAGCCTTTCTTACCTTGGCCATGTCTCTGAGTATTGCACACCTTGTGCTTTTGGGCACTCCAGTGATGTTGCAGATCTGAAATATGGCCAAACTGGTGGCAAGTGGCATCTTGGCAGCTGCACGCTTGACTTTTCTCAGTTCATGGGCAGTTATTTTGTGCCTTGGTTTCTCCACACGCTTCTTGCGACCCTGTTGACTATTTTGAATGAAACGCTTGATTGTTCGATGATCACGCTTCAGAAGCTTTGCAATTTTAAGAGTGCTGCATCCCTCTGCAAGATATCTCACTATTTTTGACTTTTCTGAGCTTGTCAAGTCCTTCTTTTGACCCATTTTGCCAAAGGGAGGGAAGTTGCCTAATAATTATGCACACCAGATATAGGGTGTTGATGTCATTAGACCACACCCCTTCTCATTACAGAGATGCACATCACCTAATATGCTTAATTGGTAGTAGGCTTTCAAGCCTATACAGCTTGGAGTAAGACAACATGCATAAAGAGGATGATGTGGTCAAAATACTCATTTGCATAATAATTCTGCACTCCCTGTATATATTAATAAACATATATATATATATAATATAAAAAAAAAGACACACACACATTCTACAAATATATTTAACTATTAACTACAGTAAAACCTGAAATTCGCGGGGGATACACACCAAAACCCCCCGCAAATTTTTAAAATGCATGAATTTTGGACGGACAATTATTTAAATGTCCAGGAGAGAAAATAACTTTAATAGGGGGGTGAAATCTTTATCATGGAATCAGTAGTAGTGAGTCCATGATAAAGATTTCACCCCTTCCCTTATTCCATGCACTTACCTGGTCCGGGGAGCTCCTCTCGTTTTCCTCCCATGCAGCCATCTGCAAAGAAAGCTGGCAGGAAGCGACGTCATTGTGTGTAACCTCACTTCCCCGCAGCGGTCACGAAAAAAATCTATGGGTTACATCTGCTGGACCCGAGGAAAACAATACTAAAATTTGTGAAGCCACAGATTCAGAAGGGCAAATTTTCGGGGTGTTACTGTACATAATTATTTTATTTGATTAATTAAAATTTGAGGGACCTGCCTGACAACCCATTGCAGACAGTCCAGAGAATATAATTGGCAAGCCCTATATTTAACCCTGTAACTTTCCAAAACACCATAAAACCTTTACATGAGGGGAATTATTGTACTCGGGAGACTTTGCTGAACACAGATATGAGTTTTTTTTTTTTTTTTTAAATCAATGGGCCTATTCCATGGGCATGGGTCTGGAGCTGCAGCTGCATCAGCCCCTATGTTAATCCAGTCCTGACACTGCACACTGGTGAGGCAGCATCCAGAAATAAGAGTCTTCCACTTTGCTTATCTATTAGTGTGGGTCTACTTGGAATTAACTGAGTAAAATCAAAGTCAGATATGGCAATTAGTTTTATTTTGTTATAATTCTTTATTTTTGTAGTGCAGGAAGGGTTTACAAGCTTTAGGTGTCAAGTTTAGAATAAGTAGACAATCAAAGCATACCAGAGTAAGGAAATTAAAAACCATAATAAAAAGAAAATGCACAATTTTTTGTATAGGTCAAACTAGCCAGTGCTAAGAGTGGTCTGTGAGAAGTGGTAGCTAATTTATACTGACAATTAAACAGACAATTTCCAGGGGCTATATGCTTGGGGTTAGTAAGCCTAGGCAAGGAACATCACTCAGTCAATGCCTCTTCACAAGGCCGACACCGACGGTGCATCAAGTGATGCAGAGGTGGATCCCCTCCCGGCGTCCCGAGGAAACAGATGACGGGAGCTCCACGTAGGTGTCGTGCATAATAACATTACCACACTCAGCATGCAGACAGAAAGTGCAAATGTAGGATAAATACATAAATTAATGTATACCAATTTTGTTATATTCTTGGTGATAGGCTGTGAAGAGATGAACTTGACATAGAGCAATATAGCATATTTCATGTGTATATATAGAATTATATGTTCACATCCCACTCATGTTTTTTTGAGCCTGTAAATATACTGGCTCAGGTAAAAGTGTTTTTTTGAAGTGGTGATGACCGTTTGTAGCGCTATCATATTGCACATTTTCTGACTTTTCGTGCATAATAACATGCTTGCCTCAGTACAGTTCTTTGTACAGTTGGACGGTCATTGCCACATGGGTGATGACTACAATGCTTTTTCGCACTAAGACGCTTTATCCATCTTATCTGTTTGGCCCAGATGCATTGGACATACCGGGGTTCCCCATTCCCATTACTCCATCTCTCTGGAGAATCAGAAGGTCTCTGTTGCAGACCAGAGTGCCCACAGGGCAGGTAGGAGAGATGCTGGTCCCTTGTGCATGTTCAGTGCTTGGTGTGTGCTGTGAGTTTGAGTTGTGTCACTATAGCCATTCCCAAAAGGCTGCACAGACTCTGTCAAATGTTTCCAAGATGTCGGGGCTGATCCTCACATGCTTCAGTAAATGCTGGGATGAGTCCTCCTGGGCTAAGCAGGTATACAGGTTATTCCCAGATGACAGTGTGTGGCTTAGATTTCTAGGATATCTGGTTGTGGGACGGAGGAGTCTGCTGTGGGTTCCACTGTCAGAGCATGGGTTCAGGGATTGGCTGCTTCCCTCACACCTGTGTTGCTAGGCCACAACTAGGCTGCAAGAGTGCACTGTTGAGTCGTAAAGCAGACGAAGCTGTGGCGGCTTCCCAAAGTGCAGAGTGGCTGCCCCAGGTGTGCAGCAGGTCGATTGAGTTGTGTATACTCTGAGTAGCATTAGAAAAGTCGGTGCATAAGACTATATTGTAAGGAATTGCCTGGAGCTCCGGCAATGTGTGATCACTCGCCATTCTGGCAATTATTAAACCACATGTTTGCATAACATTGCTTTGACATCATTTTTGCCTGCTCCAGCTAGTAAATTGAGCTCTTTGAACTTTCACTTCTTAATAAATCTAACTCACTGATAACGTGAGAAAGCATTGCAACATCTATCCAAGAGTCAAAGTACACTCACCAAATAAATGCATAAAGACCCATCAGAAGAACGCTGCCTAGTTTAGATTTCTTTACATGTTTATTGATCTTTCATACCACTTTCATTTATAACAGTCTTAAAAATATATAAATTCTGCTATGTTATTTAGTTTGTGTAAGCTTTAAGTAAACTGTTGTGCAAATCAAACAACTGGCATTTATTTGCACATTTTTCACACTCAAAATCAATCATCTGTAGAACTTTGTAGAAGTTTCCTTTGTGTCCACTATTCAGTAAAGGACTATTTTTGTATTTATCTCTTGATACTCCAGCCTTGCATCTGTTATGTGTTTAATTAGTCGATCTAATCAACATCTATCAGGCTCACTATTTATAACTCTGCTAATCATCATTTGGGATTTTAATGCATTTCCTGATGGTGTTCCAATCATGGATAAAACAAGTCAATGATGTAAACATCTCACGTTGACCTCCGAACAATAACTGCAGAACAGTAGGCACAACATTCTGTATGTCCCTCTCACATCACCTATTTGCACAACCCCCCCATAAGAAATCTGAATTACATCATTTGGCAAAATACATGGTCTGTACAAAATCTCCAGATCAGATAAAGTCATAGCTTGGTTGGTTTTTGGCTACATTTTGCAGTTCGTTTTCTGATCCTGTACAACTCAGAGTTTAGTGAAAAGTTCTAAATCACAGGAAAGGGTTGGGGTATATAAAAAGAAGTAAATATCAACAGGGATGTGCAAACGTGCTATTTTTACCATGCCAAAACAGGTGCTTAATCCCTCTGTGACAGAACTAATTGTTCAAGTTCTGGACTGAACAAATCCAAGAATTAATGTTATGTGTTGTTTCACATAACTTAAGGGTCGTCTTTATGTTCCTTTACAGATATTATATCTTAATGTTAAAGTACAGAAAGATCTTTGTTTGTATCCTGTATGACACAACAGTAAGTGTGAATAAAATGTTAAAAATGTGTCAAGTTTGACAAAGGCCTCTGTGCAGGCCAAAACACTGCTCTATTGTCCCAATAAATCTGCTTTTTGCAATATTATGAGTGCCTGGTTCTGATTTTCTGCATATCTGCTAAATTGGGATTTGCCAACCCTGGGCCTGGAGCACCTGTATTGTATGGGAGAGTGTGAGATCTTTTTTGTGTATACTACTATAACTAATTTTAAACATCCAATACAACAAAATAAAAAGTCTTTCAGCACTGCATACGGCTCATCAGTCAGTCCGTGGATACCAAAAATGACTCCAACTGGGTGTCCTGGTGGATTTAACCCTGCTCACACTGCATTGCCATCTATAGGGATTTAAATCCTCATTTAGAGAGCTGAATGCAGTGCTCACATTGAACACTGCATACAGCTCACCTGCCAGTCTGGAGCCATTAAAAGATCCCCTGTTGACAGAGGGACTAGGCCCCAGATATTTATTAATACTTGGGACTTACTGATGTGAGCAGGGATTTAACAAAACTGCAGGACAATGCATGCTGTCCTAACAGCATCAGCCCACTCTATGGAGAAAGACATGGAATGTCCTAAAGTCAGGAAGGGGTTAAAAATATTTCACCTGGGTGCCACTGACTCTTTGCCAGTGCTTTGCTTTTGTGTACACTATATTCCACATATTAATTTGACAAGATAAGGCCTAAATTAGGGTCAATACTTTAATCCATTGTGTTATAGAAAAGTAAGGCATCATTGCTTACATATCTCATGACATATGTCAACTACAAATAAATTAAAGAAATTCCTTTCTAGAATCCCATTCCTTAAGGTATTTATTTCCGTTAGATAAACTATAACTATAAAGCTTCAAAAGATCTTCCTACAGCTTATTTACAGGGCCTTTATAAACTGATTTGGAATTGTGCTGCTAATCCAAGGACCAACATTTTATCTACAGGTAATAATTCACTTTAAAATTACCATTTTGGAAATGCAAACTAGTGGATACATTAGTCAGTTAAACCTTTTGTGTTGCATTGCCAGCACCAGTATGATACAAAAAGATTTAGGTAACTTGTCATGATCTGGTTAATACCTGCAATGTATACAAATAAAATAGTAACATATTGCTACGTTAATCAGGTATTTATTGAATCAAGTTTCAATTAACTTTTTTTCAAAGTGCTACAGTACTAAACCACTCTAAGCATGGAGAAAGGAGCTAGGGTATACTAGGCACCAAAAACCTTTGCTATGTTTCTGACAGTGACATTTTAAATTGACATGTGCACCAGTGAAATTTTTGTTTCGTATCAATGAATTCATACTAAATAAAAATTTAAATCCCCCAGTTTGAATTTCTTCCATAAAACATTCGAATTTCAGCTGAAATTCAGTAAATAATAATTAGTTTTAGTCCATTAGGACAAAAATAACATTTTGTATGCGCCAAAAAAAGCAAGGAGGGAGTTGGCAGCGCTGCCAGCTCCCTCCTTGTAATAATGTCAACAATTCCTACCCCCCCCCCTGCATTACAACCTCATCCAGGATGGCACATCAATGCGCGCTGTGGCAAGAAGGTTTGCTGTGTCTGTCAGCGTAGTGTCCAGAGCATGGAGGCGCTACCAGTAGACAGGCCAGTACATCAGGAGACGTGGAGCAGGCCGTAGGAGGGCAACAACCCAGCAGCAGGACCGCTACCTTCACCTTTGTGCAAGGAGGAACAGGAGGAGCACTGCCAGAGCCCTGCAAAATGACCTCCAGCAGGCCACAAATCTGCATGTGTCTGCTCAAACAGTCAGAAACAGACTCCATGAGGGTGGTATGAGGGCCTGACGTCCACAGGTGGGGGTTGTGATTACAGCCAGAGAACACCAAGATTGGCAAATTCGCCACTGGCGCCCTGTGCTCTTCATAGATGAAAGCAGGTTCACACTAAGCACATGTGACAGACGTGACAGAGTCTGGAGACGCCATGGAGAACATTCTGCTGCCTGCAACATTATTTTTTGTGTGATTTTTTGTCAGCACATTCAACTATGTAAAGAACAAAGTATTTCAGAAGAATATTTAATTCATTCAGATCTAGGATGCGTTATTTTTGTGTTTTTGAGCAGTGTTTTGAGCAGTGTACATACAGATATTCATTCAAGTTAGCACACAGATGCATAAAAATACACTGACACATATGCATAAATTCATATAGACACTGACACATACACACATATAGATACACACCGACACATACACACACATAGATATACTCCGACATATACACACACATAGATATACTCCGACATATACACACATGCACCCTGACACACACAAACATTGATACATGCCCACCCCATAACACATATACACACTGACATAAAAACACACACCCTGACACATAGATGCACATACACAGATGTGTGTGCGCACACAGACACAGAAGCACACCTTGACACACACATTCATACACATACAAACACTCACTCACTATTTACTCATACAAACACTCATACTCTATATTATTTATTTATTCAATTAGGGACGCCACCCGTCGCTCATGGGTGGGGACCAAGAGGGACATTAGGTCCCCCCATTTAATGACTTAGGGTCCCCACCTGGCGTTCATGGGTGTGGTAGACATACCCCTACTCGTGGCATAGCGAGTAGGGGCATTCGGGAGATTTTAATCTCCCTTATGCTAATATGGGGGTCATATTGACCCTCTTAGAAGTTAGGAGTCACGAGCTAGTAGCTCCCTCTTTGTAATAAACTAAAATAACTGAAACTAAAAGGTAATGCATTCGGCATTTGCCCTTTCATTTCATTTATATTTCGTATGTTGGATTTTCGTTTACGTTATACGAAAAAGTCAGAAATGTCAGACCAAATCATATTCGTCTGAAAACGAATGCACATGTCTAGTTTTAAAGTATGTACAAAGTCTGAAAAATAACATAGCATGATACACTTAGACATCATTTTCCTAAACACAAAAAAACTGCTTCTTTTTAAAATGTCTTGCCAGTGAATGGGTTAACTTTAAGTTTTTTTATTGTTTATTTACCTGTCTTAATATAGGCTGGTTATTAGGTTGAAGATAGTATAGTTTTATGATCACAATGCCTTAAGGTCAAAAGCTGAAGAATGAAAGAGCCAATGTTTCTATAATGAGCCTTTTCACCCATTTGAAAACAAGACATAAAACAAACCTTCTAATATCTTTATGGAGAATCTACTCCCACTATAATAACTAATCCCCAATGTATGGCTAGGCTATTCCACCTGCAAGGGAGTTAATGATCTTGTTAGCAGAAGCAATGTGTACAATATGTTTTTAAATTATTTATATTGTTATTGTCTTCCACAACTTTGTACTGTTAAATAATAAATATATATTTTGCTTTATACAATAAACATATAATTTAATGGTCTAGCGTAGGCACATTTTACAGATTGATATAGCATGCTTTGTAAATCCCAAATAGTTATGCTCATACTAGTCTTCATGTTTAGTGTACCGTGACAATATAGTTGAAGCAATATATGTTTCTCTATTACAATCTAATACCAAATATAAACAGTATAGTAAATACCTAACGTGTGTGTGTGTCTATCTATCTATCTATCTATCTAGTCTATCTGTTTATCTATCTATCATCTATATATCTATCTATCTGTCTGTTTGTCTGTCCATCCCTGTATAGTATTCATATATAATATACTAGTTTGATCTGCATTATCTTCAATAAATATAGTGAAATATAAATGATGTTTAAATTATCTGTTTAGGTGATCACAATAGTATAAGAAATGTATGTGGATCAAGTTTAGAAACACTAAAATAAATAAATAGTATTTGGAAATGTTTCCCACATTAAATAAAATAAAATCTACAATGTGTTTATATGGTCAAAGGAGTAACATTTCACATACTTAGGGCTTTTTCTTGTAAAGAGCTTAATAGGAATGGCTAATTATGACACCAAACATTATGTCGTATTTCCAGGAGTTGTACTATGGCATCCCGTAGGCAGGGCAAAAGGGGGTTGGCCAGGGATTTGAATAATATCAATGGAGCCAGCCAAAGAGGCAGACCTGCCTAGAGAAGGGGCAGTTCCATCCCAAGAACAGGCAGCTCAGCCTAGCATGAATGCATACCAGGCTACCTGCCAATCACCCAGGCTGGAAATGAATATCATTAACCCACAGCAATCAATGCAGCTTTGAAGTTATAATGCCAATCCCATATGTTACTACTTATGATTCCTAAAAACATCAATACATTTGTTGACTTCTGCTAAGTAAAGCTGGGGGTTCTCAGAAAAGTTTATCATCTTATTCACTAAATTCTGAATAGTGTGGAATAATATAGAATGGAAAGCTAAATGTCAAAAATCTAGGCTAGAAACTGTCACTATAGCTGACTTGGAGAATTTTTACAGATCAGCTATTTATGCCTAATTTATGCCATTCGTGACAAGATTTCAATTTGCTATAACTTCTAGTTCAGTGAATAAACGTATTAGTTTATAATCACAACAGCAGTATCCATAAAATGTTTCTATAGCTTTTCCACATTGGTGAGTACATAATTTATAACTTTGTACGTTATCTCTAACCCTGAATAAAATAACTATTAAGATATATAATGCAAAATTAATAAATAAAAAAACTCAATGGGTTTAACACTGTTTTGAACAATTATTACTTTACAGCACTATATTATAATATTTACATAACATGTACTAGCCATATAATGTAGTGAATATTTCCAATATTGATCCCAAATCTTCTAACACTTAGATATATTGCATGAGGCACAGAGATAAGTATGTAGCATGCTGCAACAAGAACGATAAGGAGCATGTTTCTGCTCTGCCTTCAAACATCGATATTGTGGAAAAGATTTTACATGCTGTAATAGATGTCAAGGATTTTACATGGCGTATTAGATGTTCAATATGCAATGAGGCAGATAAAAGTTTCCCACGCGGTTTTCAGTTGATGCTGGTATAAAGATGGCACAAGTCTCTTTATTGTTTTTTTTTTTGTCGTTGTCGTTTTGTTTATTTATTTTCATCACTGCATTGATCCATGAATGGCACAGACTTCAGAGAATGGGTTCACTGGTTCCTGTTTTCTTATTTACTTACCATTTATTTACACAAAGTCAAAGCTTTGGCGGAACACATGTTATTGCTCTCACTGTGGGCCAGTGCTCACACTTGCCCCTGCTGATACGAGCTATATGCGTTTTTTAGATCTCAGTTGGGTGCCTGGATAAGAGCGTCTCTACTCTACATGTCAGACTCCTTTAGTAAAAGCATACAAACAGGTTTGCTCTATGTCCCTGAAGGCTACAGATGAATTCTGTACAAAGCAGATACAAAGAAACTGTTACCTACTCCAGTGAATGCTTGTATTCATTCTCTTTGGAATGATTAAAGCTGACAATGGAAGGCATTTCAAAGCAGAGTGTATGTCATTTCACCTGGATAACAAAAGCTTGCATACATATTTAAAGCACACATATGTCAAGATATGTTATCAAATAATATCCTTTTAAATGATGGCACCTAAGAAAAATCCCCCAGAATGCATGTCTTTGATTAAAGTTACATGTGATTAAAGTTACATGTGCAGTTTAACATATTACAGTTTAAGTCAATTACAATAGTTTATAGACAATAATCAAATTAACATTTTAGTTTTTTGTTATTACATAATAAAAAATAGGGATGTGCATGGGAAAAATATTTGATTCAGTTCGGCAATCCAAAATTCGGGACTTCGGCACTTTGGCACTTCAGTTCAGCACTTTGGAACTTCGGTTTGGTTCGGCACTTTGGAACTTCGGCACTTTGGGACTTCAGTACTTCAGGACTTTGGGAACGTGTAGCGTTATGGGTAGGGTTAGGGTTAGGGTAGGGTTAGATATAGGGTTAGGGATAGGGTTAGGGTGGGGTTAAGGGTAGGGTTAGGAATAGGGTTAGGGTTACCCTACCCCTAACCTTACTCCAACCACTAACCCTAACCCTACCCTAACCCCAACCCCTAACCCTACCCCTACCCCAACCACTAACCCTACCCCTACCCCTACCCCAACCACTAACCCTACCCAAACCCTACCCCAACCCCTAACCGCAACCCTCTCCTGTTTTGCCACTTTTCAGAAATCTGAAACACTTCGGCACTTCCGTAATTCGGCACTTCGGCAATTCGGTTTGGCATTTGGAAATTCAGCACTTCGGTAATTCGGTTCAGTTCGGCATTCGGAAATTTGGCACTTCGGACATTCAGAAGCATCAGAATGTCCGAATTTCCAAAATTTGTCCGAATTTGCATTCTGAACGAAACGAATTGCACATGTCTAATAAAAAAAATTAAAAGGCATAAAACATTTTGAAGTTAATTGTAGATGCATCTCTCTCACTCAAAGAATTAAATGAGCAAAGGTTTATTTGTTAAACACGCCATAATTCTTCTAATAAATAGAATGAAAATGTACAAAAAAAGAAGCAAATGAAAACAGATGAACAAAATACAAGATCCAATTAAATTTGGCAATAATCAACCCTAAATGAGATTTAAAAATGTCAGTAACACTTTAATAACTCTTTGCTATTGTGTCAGAAATGAATAAGAAAAAGAGATAGTACTAGCCTCAAACAAATTAATTTTGATTGGTATATGGATGATTTTTGTGATAAGAAAAACAGACCCACCATCATCAATGTCACATACCAATCCCAAGCTGAAATGTTGGGTGCGGGTGGGTGCTGGGAAAGGGGTCCTGTTACCCAATCCACCATCAGTAGTAATGCCGTGAGAGTTTGAACACCTCAGCCATGATGAGTACTGCCATCTTTCCAAATCTTGCGTCCACTACAACCATTGCCATGACCATTATTCGTAGTATTCAGCCTCTGTGTAGTGGGATTACACTATGTTACAGCAACTTGTCACATTCACTGGCACTGCAGCTCCTTTACTATAACAGTTAATTCAAGTGTTATACTTTCTTGGTGTTCATCCAAGAAGCAACTAAGGGGCAGTGCAACAGTCTACTGTGTGGCGAGTCATCACAGTCTCTCTTTAGAGTGAGGACTTAGTACTGATACCAAAGTAGTGTTCCCAGTGTCTGGTGTTGGTGGTGGTGATAAGAATTCTGTTTTCCCCCACCACTGCAGACCTAGCACATTTACCTCTGGCTCAGGAGTTACTTGACTATGACTATGATGAGTTAGAGGAATTTAGACAAGGTGAGTATGGAGAGGAGAATCAACATCAGTAAGTGTGTGTCAGGGCTCGCTGATCGCCATAGGTGTGCGGCTCCTTCTTATGCTCTGGGTGATAGGGTTTGGTTGTCCTCTAGGAATCTCCGCCTCAGGGTTCCCTTGATGAAATTCGCGCACAGGTTCCTTGGCCCCTATAAGGTATTGCATAGGATTAATCCCGTGTCCTACTCCCTGGCATTGCCCCCTTCCATGCGTATACCCAACTCTTTTCACACCTCCCTTTTGAAGCTCTTACTCTGTAATCAGTTCTCTGGGTCTCTCAGGCGTTCCGATGCCCCCTGCGCGATCTCTAGTGACGTGTACGAGGTGGCTGCTCTCCTTGATTCTTGTTTCTCTCGAGGTCGGTTGCAGTATCTGGTTGATTGGAAGCGTTACGGCCCTGAGGAGCCATCTTGGGTTTCTGTCTCTGATTTGGACTCTTTGATCCGCTCCTTTCACGCACGGTTTCCTTTGAAGCCTTCGGCTTCCCGCCCTCCAGGCAGTCCTTGAGGGGGGTTGTGTCAGGGCTCCGCGGTCCCCTCTCCCCTTACCTGTCAGCGAGCGGCGCCCTCTCTTCCTGACATGCCGCTCGCGTCCTCCTCTCCTCCTCCCAGCGACAGCATGTATAACGCTGCACGCTGGGAGCTGGCACAAATATCTGAACGCCGGGGTTACTCACGTGACCCGGCGTTAAAGCTACAGCACAATAATCATGGTGGGAGGTATAGATATCCCCATGTGTGATTGTTAATTCTGATTGGAAGTTATCCAATCAGAGTTAAGCACAGGATTTAAATACTTACCTTTCCTGTCTCTCTGTGCCCTGTTGTGGTCTTTGGTTACCTGTATTGCTGTTTGCTTGTGTTTCTCTCTGGTTACCGATTATTTAGCTTGTTTCTCCGACTCTCCTGTATTCTCCATCCCTTTGACCTCGGCTTGTTTCTCGTTTTCCTGTTTTCTGGCTCCCCTTACTCGGCTTGTCTCCTGACTATTCTTGGTGTGCTTAACCCGGCCATTCTAAGGACCGGTACTGCACCTTTTCCTCTCTGTGACCTGTTAGCGTGTTAGGTTCCCAGAATCTTGACATTGTGCACTCACCTCCTGCATGTTCTCTACCATCTTTAACTCCATATTTATTTGCTGTTGAATTGTCTTATCCAATGAAGACATTTGAGACATCAGCTGCACCTGCTACTATTGGCACAAGTAGCTTACCACCATCAACACCAATATGACTATCATCAATATCACCAGTATCAGTACCATTAACATTGCCATTAGCACTAACCAACTAATTGCAAATCTACCTTCATCTTCAGTAGACTCAAGGCAAATATTTGAGGGTACTATTTTGCAACCAACAAAGCAAAGTTTGAGAAGAAGAACAGCTTGCAAAGTACGAATTGTGCAGCAAAGAAGTGAGTAGTGGGCGAGGAGTGGTGATCTCAATAGTGCCTGTATGGAACAACAGATGCACCATAAGTGTGTATTACTCAGGGAAGAAGCAGAACAAGAAAGTAGTAGGGCAGAAAGGAGGTCCAGTGAAGCTTTATATGATTCTGTCACAACCTACCACCAGTGCTACATCCTCCTACCAGTGCTACCAGTGCTACTATCCTCACCACAAAACAGGAGGGATGGTGAGGATAGTGCCACTAGTGGACATAGGGGAGGTTTTACAGGTGCAGTCACACCTCTTAGAACATGAATTAAAAAAGAAAAATGGAAAACTATATATATATATATATATATATAAAACAACTATATATATATAAAACAACTTTTCCATGTTAAGCTGCTTCTGCCAATGCCATTTACACCTACTTTGATTCACTGAATTACATTTTTTTTACTGATTTGGTATTTATATGTTATCTTATTTCTAGTAAGAGTCATATTATTTCATTCACATTGTACATCTGTGTCACTGCTTGTGCATTGTAAATTGCAATTTTCTTCCCTCAGTGATATACACAATTTGAGGCTGCAGTTTACTGTGCAAGTGAACCCTGCCTATATTGAGGGTCTTATTTTGAACTCTTTGTAAAAATACAATTCTAAAATGAAAAAAGTCCTGCTGCTGCTCCCCCTTTTTCCAAAGACATTTTATTATTGTGTCACCCTGCCTGATTGAGTCTTTCAGTGCCTGTTATGTCACTGATGTAGCTTTTTCCCACTCTGAAGGACAGTCACTTATTTTTCCACCCTGAAAATAACAAACCTGTCGCACACGTTCAACCTGTAGCATGGTTGTCCTTAATGCAGTGTGTGGAAAGAAAACAGTGCCTTGTCATCAGCTTCTACCAACTGCATGTGCAGCTGTAGCAGGCAGTGCAAAACTCAACCAGGCAGAGAGAAATCATTACAATGAAAGACATTTGAAAAAAGGGGGAGCAGCAGCAGGAGTAATTTTATATGACAAACAGGGTTTCAAAATAATAAATAAAAGGGGGACGGAGCTAATGCATGAAACTGTACAGTCACCATTTCTTTGAGCTCCTCACGGGCCCAGCAAAGTTCACCAAATATCTCCTTCCCAGCTCACCATCAAGCTTCAAAACCACAAAAATTGCAAACAGGCCACCTTATTACATCGACGGATGCCTTTTCAGTACACCCCGAGGAAAAACAAACAGAGGGGCAGATCTGGGGCCTACCACTATCCCACTCCTTGACTCCCTCATTGGAGCGCATAGCCCAAACATACCGGAGCAATACGGGTTTTCCCCGCTGCCCGATACCCCAAACATGAAACGTTGAATGCAGAAACCCAACAGGGACATAGGGGCTATGCTCCAGAGACCCGCAGCCTCAAAGACTCAAACAGCAGAGGCCACATCAGTGCCACCCTCAGAGAGAGAGAGCGGGACATGGATACCAGGCAAACACCCCACCACGAGCCACCCCAAAGCTTACAGCAGGCGGACAGCATGCACCGACTACTAATGTTGACCTCAAACTACTCCTCGCAGAGCTCCATAAAATGATGGTGTCTGACCTTGCACGTGTACGCACGGAAATTCAAGCTAACACAGACCGCATAAAGGCCATGGAGAAAGGCATCCTAGATGTCCTCACTGAGGTGTCCCACCTAAAGAGCTCAGTACAAAAGCTCAATACTCACCACCAGGCACTGGCACAACAGCTGACAACCCTTGAGGATCAACTACGGTGGAACACCATAAAAATCCGAGGCATAACAGTGGCGGTTGGAGCAGAAGAACTCCTGCATTATACTTGGAGGCTGTTATCCGCCATACTCCTACCATCAGTGGCCAAAAAAGTCACACTAGATGGCATCTTCCGACTCACCAACATGGCCAAGCCCTCCACCTCTGAGTCACAGGATGTGATCATCCGCTGCACCTCTGCGAATGACAAAGGCCATATTATGGCAGCAGTATGGGGTAAAACCCCACTTCAGTTTGAGGACTTCTCATTAAATTTCTTTCAAGACCTAACTAGGGCAAAGCTGCAGTGGCGCAGACAACTGTGCCCCATCATGACTCACCTCTGGTCCAAAGGAGTACCTTACCGCTGGGGAATGCTGGGCACCTCTCGCGCACACTCCACACACTCTAAGCACTCACGGAGGTGCCTACACTCTAAGCAGCTCTCGGAATAGAGGCATCTGACCTCAGCACTCCTGGAAGTACCACAAACAAATTATGGAATCCTGAGATGGGGGCCCCCTTTGTGCCATGACACAGGAGCCTCTCATCAACAGAGCCTTGACTATGGGAAAGATCCAGTCGGAGCCCACTGACCCGGCTGACACACAGCCATGGGACTAAGCCATGGCTAACCTTATTGTTTCTACTTTATTGTCTGAGGCTTGCTGCCGGCAACTTCAGTTTCTCTTTACCACTGTATATCTCAGCGTTATATAAGTTATAGCGGCCCAGAAGCTCATGATGTTGCAGACCTTCCCCCTCTCACACCCCGGGGTTACGGGGTAACATACACACGGATAGCAACAGCCACCTCTCGCATCACACCGACCAGCAAAGCCAAACCACCACACTACAAGTAGCAGCAGGTCATGCTCACTATCGCAAACCTTCATGCACACCACCACCACACTATGTGATATGCACCTGAATCACCCACTTAGTGCAACGCACCTCACATAGGAGATAACACCCCTCAAAGCCACCTGAACAACCTTACTGTACACTACACCCAATAGTAGCTCCACAAGGTAGCATAGGGCACATAAGAATGGAGAAAACAAAATAAAATGGTGCGTTTTTTTTCTTCTCCCCCTCATGTTCCACTTATACTCCTGTTTACACTCTTGTAATGTTATACTGACAAGATGCATTAAAACATGTATTGTCTGAAAAAAAGCACTGCTCAAAATAAAGAATTTAAAAAATAGAAAAATAAATAAATAAATAAATTAAAGAAAGAAAGCGAAAGGAAAAAGAGATGGGTAACTGATGACCCACTCACCTTTACCTCCCTTTATTTTTTTGAAAATACCCTTTCATTAAACTGCTTCAGCTGCTGCTAAGTTACTGTTTAAAAAAAAAAAAAAAAAAACCTGAATCATGGAAAAAGTTTTTTTCTTGTCAGGTTTGAAGAAGTGATGGTCGATTGCCGTTCCCATTTTTCTTTTATATTTGGATAAAACCCCCTTTTTTCAACTTAAAATTATTCCTTTTTTCATACAAGAGAGCAAAAGGGAAAATAATGAATGAATGAATCCGTATACAACTAAGCTCTCTTATCAACTATTTTTTGTTAATCATATAGTGTACATAATAATCTAATTTTGTCAACTCAAAATTTGCATAGCACAAATGGCATATATTGCATAGCCAGTAGGCCAGACAATTTTGTAACCATTTTTTTTTTCCATTTCAGAACTGTCATAGTCCTTTTGTTCCTGCTGTTATGACTAGATGAATGGCCTTCCAGATTTTTTTGGGCACCAAAATTAGGCTGAGCAAAACAGCACAATTAACTAATTTCTGTAAATGGGAAGAAAAGAAAATCAGCTGTAGTGAATTTAAAGAACCAACATTTTTTGCCCTGCACAAGCCCACTAATAACATAAATAGCAGTGCTGCTGCTATGATTAGTTATGGTTAGAAGTCAGTTTAAAGATTACTATCACAAGTAGTAGGCTGACATCTGAGAGTAATTAATCTCAGAAAGCCAATTTATTTTACCTACCATAAGTGCAAGCTACGAACAATATATGTGTAAGCCTCTAATTCACAGCTACAAAAAAACGACACGTCAATTTCATAATCAGGCCTCAGATTATATTTAATACACACTGAAAAGAATGAACATGTTTAATCATATTTAACTTAGTTGTATAGGGGTGCTTCAAGCACCAAAACAACAAGTTATGGTAATTAATCAGTTTACGTGTATAGATTATGCCCTTACAGTCTCACTGTTCAATTATCTGGCACTTAGAAGTTAAATCACTTTTGTTTACATTTATTCTGCTCTAGATTCACATCTTCCCTCACTGTGTATAGCACAATCAATCAGATCTTACAGCATAGAAGTTATTCTGTTCCGCTCTGTTAATTTAACTTTTACACACACAGGAGTCTGCTGCAGGCTCTAGCAGGCTTTTAACAGAGCAGGAGATAAGGAATTCTATATTATGAATGTGCAATAATGGAAGTTTAACCCCTTAAGGACCAAACTTTTGGAATAAAAGGGAATCATGACATGTCACACATGTCATGTGTCCTTATGGGGTTAAACTCTCTTTACAGGGAATGTGTAGGGAGACTGTATAGGCCACATGCAGGGGAGGTGTGACAAAAGCTGCATAAACAAAGTGAATTAATTTATCCTAAATGGCAGAGAAATGAGCAGTCAAAACTTCAGGGGTATGATCTATATGGTACTCAATCAGTCATCATAGTAAAGGGACACCCAGGCTCAGGTTTTTGTTATAATTGTCACTTTTATAAACACATCCCAGGTGTCAACTAGGCTCCCACCTCACTAGCTTTGAACTATTTGAAGTGAAAGTGAATACTTCTCATAGAGGAGCATTTGATTGGCAGAGAACTCTAATTACAGCTGGTACCATAGTTCCCAAAAGCTTCTCTATGAGAAGCATTTAATTGGAAGGAGATTATCAGTGATCTTACTGTGGGTGGGTTCGGATGGAAAGCAGAGGCTGTTTTGACACTGGAGAAAAGTTTAGTTTAGCATTTTTAAAATGCTGTACCGCTGGTACATGGTGCCAGCGAGGTTATGTAGAATCTTTCCAAATGCCTCTTCACGGTGCTGTAAATGTGACCTCCTAGAAGGTTCCATGTTACACACATGGTGGCAATGCGCAATCATAGTTCCATACGGAAAAAAATCCAGTCCCTAATATGAGCAGTAGTAGCTCCCATATGAACCCTTAAAATACCTCCTTCTAGATCTCCCACCAGACTTGCCTAGGTGCAAGAAGAAATGGTACTCCACATCCTACCGTCAGCCCAAAACTAATAGCAAAAGCTTGGAAATCCCCATTCGCACCAATACTACGAGAATTGATAAATGCCCTTGACAAGCATGAGAAGGGCTTTACGTCGCTCTTTCCTCCATCTAAACCTTGCCAAGCAGCCTGGGATATGTGGGACACATGTAGATCGGATAACCCCTTACTATGTTACCTTGTAAATCTGCTCTATAAACTAAGTCATGTGAAAAATTGTTGGTATACCTGTATAAAACCCATACACAGCATACCTCAACTAAACCCCTGGCTAAGTGGATAACAATAACAATCACCAACATATGTCCTTCCACCTCAAGTACATAGTCCTATAGGTCCCTCCCATGGAGGCAAACCCAATAGAGATATAGTTATTAATAACTTGTGTTACACCAACTACATTCACACACATGACTAACACTTGGGAATTAATATGAATGAGACAATGCTTGAAAGTATGGTAATGACTTGTAAGCTGGGATCTGATACAGGTGCTGTAGCATGGCACAGGAACAATCATGAGAGTAGTCAAGAAGCTGTGGCTGATGTCACAAGCCATAAAGGATGCAGGAATACAGTGGTGATCTAAGAGGAATGAGAGCTAGTGTCAGTAGTCAATAAATATATATATATATATATATATATATATATATATATATATATATATATTATATAAAGGGTTAGAGCAGGGTTTCACAATTAATTTTTCCCTTGGAACCCTTTGACATGGTATAGCAACACTTTGGAACCCCAACAAAAAAATGTGTGCCGTAGAGTAGCGCAGCGCAAACCTTTCAATAAGAAGAGTGTAATGTTCTCTTTTTCTGGAGTATTATTTTTATATCTGGTTGTAATGGACACCTTCCATTGACGAATGCTCCCAGCGCTTCCTGAGGACTCCAAGCACTTCAGACGACACCACAACCACCGCAGACTCCACAACCGCCGTAGCTTAATTGGAGCCGCTTCCTTCCACCCTGTATGAACCTCCAGCATCCAGGACTGTGTGGGGAAGACCTTTCCTCCAAGGAGAGCATAACAGGAACAGCTCTTAAAAGAGCTAAGTGATTAAAGCTCCAGGGAATATGCAGCGCATAGCAATCCCCAGTGTGAATATAGCTGTCCCCTCCGATCACGAGACAAGACTACGTGTTGAGGGTCAAGAAGAACTCTGTTTATTGGCACCAAAAGAACCTTCTTTTATGCAGGATCCCCTTAGATAGGACCATCCAAAGGGCGTTACAAAACAACCAATCACACACGTACATTACAGAAAACACTCCCAGCAATTACATACAAAATCCTCCCCTCTGCCTGTGATATAATTATGTTACACAATGGATTAACATAATTATCACAGACAGTAAAAGTACAGTTTTTACACATACACTGTAACTTTAAAACCATACATCCAATATTCATAAAAACATATTTAGAATCATATTCTAACATATTTAGAATCAGCAACCTTCAATTATATACATAACCAAAAAATCACACAAATCCATCCAGTAGATCAAAAGTTAGACGGAAGTCCTTTATGACCGACCGCAAGCACATTTTCCTGCCCCAAACAGTTCCATAGATTTGTGCTTTGCAGCCGGTCAATTTCATGCAGAAAAACGACTAAGTCCCATTCGAACGTGTGTTCGAATTGCCGAACGGGACTTAGTCTCTGCAGCTGAAAATTCAGTATGGGAGAAGGAAAGGGTCAGCGGTGTTCGCGGAAATGTGTAGCCGATTTTAGTTCCGTGAATTTGGCTCCACACACCACTGACCTCGTTCGAATGAACAAAGATGGCTGCCGCCACTTGTTCGTTTGCACGAACAGCGGCCACCCAGCGATCGGCAATTAACCTGCAGTAACCTCACAGCCTGGGAGGTAAATTGCCTGCACACTTCCACTTCTGGGTGGTCCGCCTGTGTGGTACTTGGTTCAGTAAGCCCCATTTACTGAACCAAGTGGGAGAAAGCCAGGAACACAGTGTATTAAAGGTTTGGGGACACCGTCTTAAAGGGGCATTGTTCAACAAAGTCACAATATGTCCCCAGACGGTTCTTAAAGGGCCATAACACGAAAGTTACCTCGCCACTGGTTTTTGGAGGAGCCTGTTTGCCAGCCTCCTACCCTGTGACTATGGCTACTGCAATAGAACTGGCTGATATACTTCAAACAGGCTCTGTTTGTGCAATTGGGACTATATGATTAGTTTACCGAACAACCGCATGAACAGAGACCACCCTGGAGCTTTTAACACCTATTAACAACTCGGAACGTTTCTCATTGCAGTGTTCTAATTGTTCGGGTGGCCACAATTCCTATAGACAACCACGAGGTGGCGGCCATCTTGTTCACATGAACGCAGGCAGCAGTGTTTGGGCATGATTCTCATGGAACTGAAATCGGATACAGAAATTCCCGAACACCGCTGGACTTCCATCATCACCTGCGTTTGGTTCTATTCAGCTTAGAAGGGCACTTTTTGGTGAGATCATTCATCTGGATGAAGGGAACAAGCTCCAGGGTAAAACTATTGACTCTATTCGGTAGTTTGTGTCAGGATCGGGACAGGGATCCAACACGCAGAGTACAAACAGGAGAAGTTACGTATACCGGACCTTAGAATGGCCGGACTAACGTAAGGAGTAAGCAAAGAATGGTCTAGAGACAAGCCGAGGTTGAGGGAACGAGAGAGCAGGTAAACGAGAGACAAGCCGGGTCAGAAAGGTAATAGAGGTAAGCAGGGTAGAAATAATACAAGCCGGGTCAGAACCAAAGAGACAAATAGAAATAAGAGCGCTGAGTGACTAGACTAGCTAGAACCACGACAGGGCAATGAACCAATACACAAAACCTTATTTTATACCCTGGTTCTAAATAGATGATCACGCCCCCCACGAGTCCTGATTCGTGCTCAGGACTTGATTGACAGGTCGGAACGGATAGTCGTCATGACGTCGGCTACTAAAGCCGCGTCATAAAAGGAGGCGGATCAGAGGCGTCCGGCGTGTAAACGGGCGAGAGGACTGCGTGGAACGAGTGAGTCAGCCCCTCTGAGAGGGCGGAATTCTAAGTGTCTCACCTCCTCTGAGGTAGAGACAACAGGTACCCTGACAGTACCCCCCCTCTCAGAAACGCCCACCGGGCGGAAGGAACCGGGACGAGACGGAAACCGGGAATGAAAAGCCCTGCGGAGGCGAGGAGCATGCACCTCCTCCTGGAAATTCGAGAATCGAGGATGGAGTTTATCTCATACTCCTCCTGACCCTCAACCTGAACAGAGCGAGGGGAGAGTGCAGCGGAGGAAAACCTGTTACAAACTAGAGGCTTCAACAAGGAAACATGAAAGGAGTTAGGAATGCGCAAGCCAGGTGGAAGGGCAAGGCGATACGCAACAGGATTAATTCGAGTCAGAACCTTGTAAGGACCAATGTAACGAGGCGCAAATTTCATAGAGGGAACCTTCAAGCGAATGTTTCTGGTACTCAACCATACCCTATCCCCTGGAACAAAAACCGGAGCCGCCCTTCTACGCTTGTCTGCGTGTTGTTTGAACAACGTGGAATTATAAAGGAGAATTTGTCGAGTCTGATCCCACAACTTCCTCAAATTGGCAACATGGACATCAACCGACGGTACCCCTTGGGAAGGGGAAACCAAGGGAAGAATAGGAGGATGAAAGCCATAATTCATGAAAAAGGGGCTAGAACGAGTCGAATCGCAAACGAGATTGTTGTGTGCAAACTCCGCCCAAGGAATCAGACCGACCCAATCGTCCTGGTGTTCGGAAACAAAACAACGCAAATATTGTTCAATCTTTTGGTTGGTGCGTTCAGCAGCTCCGTTAGACTGGGGATGATATGCAGAAGAGAAATTCAATTTGATACCCAATTGAGAACAAAAGGATTTCCAAAAACGGGAAACAAATTGGGGACCTCTATCAGAGACAATTTAGGAGGGTATACCATGTAAACGAAAAATCTCTCTCGCGAATATCTCAGCCAATTCGGGAGAAGATGGAAGTTTAGGTAAGGGCACGAAATGAGCCATCTTAGTAAACCTGTCAACCACCGTGAGAATAACAGTCTGTCTTTTAGAAATAGGCAAATCGACAATGAAATCCATAGCCAAACAGGACCATGGTCTCTCGGGAATTTCCAAGGGGTGCAAGAGCCCACAAGGAAGCGTATGAGGTTGCTTAGTCTTCATACAGACCTCACATGCCCCGACGAAATCCTTAATATCCTTACGTAATGAAGGCCACCAGAAATCTTTAGAAATCAAGGAACACGTCTTGCGTATGCCAGGATGCCCAGCCACCTTGCTGTTGTGAAAGCACTGCAACAGTTCCAGTTGGAGTTCAGGAGGAACGAAGTGCCGTGCCCCGGGAGCCTGTCTGGGAGCCAGATGCTGTACCTTCATGATCTCGGCAAGCAACGGGGAGTGTATCCTGAGATTCGTTTTGGCGATAATATTGCACTTGGGAACTACAGAGGACAAAACCGCATCAGATATAGTAGAGGGTTCATGTTGGTGAGACAAAGCATCGGCCTTAGAGTTCTTAGAACCAGGTCTATAAGTGAGCACATAATTGAAATGAGTGAGGAATAAGGACCAACGAGCTTGCCTGGCGGACAAGCGCTTGGCTTCCCCAATATAGGACAAGTTCTTGTGATCTGTCAAAATAGTAACAGGGTGCAAGGTCCCTTCCAATAAATGTCTCCACTCCTTTAAAGCCATAATAACCGCTAATAGTTCCCTGTCACCAATGTCATATCTGCTTTCAGGCACAGACAATTTCTTGGAAAAAAAAACACATGGATGTAACGGTTTATCCACACCTAATCTTTGAGACAAGATAGCACCTATACCTGTCTCCGAGGCGTCTACCTCGAGTAGAAAAGGCAAAGACGTATCAGGATGAACTAAAATCGGTGCTGAAGCAAAAAGATCCTTGAGTGTTTTGAAAGCAACGAGAGCTTCAGTAGACCAAGTCTTAGTGTCAGCCCCCTGTCTAGTCATATTGGTAATAGGCGCAATAATAGACGAGTATCCTTTAATGAAGCGCCTATAATAATTGGAGAATCCAATAAACCTCTGAATGGCCTTGAGTCCCCTGGGCAATGGCCAATCTAAAATAGATTGGAGTTTAACCGGATCCATCTTAAACCCGTCCCCAGAAATAACGTACCCAAGAAAGTTTATCTGAGACTGGTCAAAACTACATTTCTCCAATTTGCAGTACAATCCATGTTGTAGAAGTTTGCGCAATACCCTTCTGACTTGTCTGTGGTGAGTCTCAATCTCACTAGAGTGTATAAGTATATCATCCAGATATACAATTACGCAATCATGTTGAAATTCCCTAAGAACTTCATTAATCAGGTCCTGAAATACTGCTGGTGCATTACAGAGACCAAAAGGCATTACCGTGTACTCATAGTGCCCGTAACGGGTATTGAAAGCTGTTTTCCATTCGTCTCCCTGTTGAATTCTCGCCAAGTTATACGCCCCTCTGAGATCTAACTTGGTGAAAATTTTGGAGCCTTGTAAACAATCAAAGAGCTCAGTAATCAAAGGAATCGGGTAGGCATTTCTAATAGTTATTTTATTCAATCCCCGATAATCAATACAAGGCCTTAATGTACCATCTTTCTTATTCACAAAAAAGAACCCGGCCCCGGCAGGGGAGGAGGATCTCCTAATGAATCCCTTGTCCAGGTTCTCACGAATATACTCCTCTAAGGCTAGGTTCTCCTTAGTAGATAAAGGATATACCGTGCCCCTCGGAGGCATGGTACCGGGCAAGAGTCTGATCTTGCAGTCAAAGGACCTGTGTGAAGGTAGAGTGTCAGCATTCTTCTGGTCAAAGACTGCCTTTAAATCCAGGTATAGGGGTGGTATTTGTAAGTCTGTAGATTGGGTAGAATTAACCAGTGTGTCAGCTACGCAAACCGGTGAGACCTTCTGTAAGCACCTGATTTGGCAACCTTGACCCCAAGAGACTATTTCACCCAATTCCCAATCGATAATGGGGTTATGTTTCTTAAGCCAAGGATACCCCAAGACTATTGGAACAGAAGGAGATGAAATAAGCATCAAAGATATACCTTCCTCGTGTAAGATACCAACAGTTAAGTTAACAGGTATGGTCTCATGAAAAATAACAGGTTCAGATAATGGTCTACCATCTATGGCCTCAACGGCCAAGGGTGTATCCCTTAGCTGGGATGGGATAGAGTGTTTAGTGACGAAGACTTGGTCAATAAAGCTTTCAGCAGCTCCGGAATCTATCAACGCCATAGTATTTAATACTCCCTTCTCCCAAGCTAAAGAAACAGGTAGTAGAAGCCTATGATCTTTATAGTCATGTATAGAGGACAAGATAGAAACACCCAAGGCCTGTCCTCTAGAGGAACTTAGGTGCGAGCGTTTCCCGGGCGGTTAGGACAGTTTAGGCGTAGGTGACCTCTTGCTCCACAATACATGCACAACCCCTCCCTTCTCCTGTACTGTCTCTCCTCTTCTGAGAGACGAGTATTGCCTATCTGCATAGGTTCTGGAAGCGCTAAAGTTGTAGATTCAGGACTTTGGAATGAGGGAGCTAGTCTAAAGGAAGGTCTACGGGTTCTATCTCGAGTGTTCTGTCTCTGTCTTAAACGTTCATCAATTCGAGAAATAAAAGAAATTAAATCCTCCAAACTTTCAGGAAGCTCTCTTGTGGCAACCTCATCTAGAATTTCGTCTGATAGTCCGTTTAGAAATACGTCCATATAAGCCTGTTCATTCCACTTGACTTCTGCTGCCAAGGATCTGAACTCTAAGGCATAATCAACAAGGGTTCGGTTATGTTGTCTAAGACGTAACAGTAGTCTAGCAGCATTAACCTTTCTACCTGGAGGATCAAAAGTCCTTCTAAAAGCAGTGACAAAGGCATTATAATTATAGACTAACGGATTATCATTCTCCCACAAAGGATTAGCCCATCTCAAAGCTTTATCAATGAGTAGTGTGATTATGAATCCAACCTTCGCCCTATCTGTAGGGTAGGAGCGGGGTTGTAATTCGAAATGAATACCTATCTGGTTTAAAAAACCTCGACACGTATCCGGAGAGCCACCATAACGTACAGGGGGAGTTATACGGGATGAAGCACCTACTGTGGCTACCTCTAGGCCTGAACTTACAGGAGAGATGGATGCAGTACGTATCTCTTCTGATTGGTTACTAGAACGAGATAGTAAGGCTTGCAACGCTAGAGCCATCTGGTCCATTCTATGATCCATGGCCTCAAATCTAGAGTCAGGAGAACCGACCTGAGTGTTTGTACCTGCAGGATCCATTGGCCCTGTCGTAATGTCAGGATCGGGACAGGGATCCAACACGCAGAGTACAAACAGGAGAAGTTACGTATACCGGACCTTAGAATGGCCGGACTAACGTAAGGAGTAAGCAAAGAATGGTCTAGAGACAAGCCGAGGTCGAGGGAACGAGAGAGCAGGTAAACGAGAGACAAGCCGGGTCAAAAAGGTAATAGAGGTAAGCAGGGTAGAAATAATACAAGCCGGGTCAGAACCAAAGAGACAAATAGAAATAAGAGCGCTGAGTGTCTAGACTAGCTAGAACCACGACAGGGCAATGAACCAATACACAAAACCTTATTTTATACCCTGGTTCTAAATAGATGATCACGCCCCCGACGAGTCCTGATTCGTGCTCAGGACTTGATTGACAGGTCGGAACGGATAGTCGTCATGACGTCGGCTACTAGAGCCGCGTCATAAAAGGAGGCGGATCAGAGGCGTCCGGCGTGTAAACGGGCGAGAGGACTGTGAGGAACGAGTGAGTCAGCCCCTCTGAGAGGGCGGAATTCTAAGTGTCTCACCTCCTCTGAGGTAGAGACAACAGGTACCCTGACAGTTTGTTCATTTGCAAACTACCGAACTAGACCGGCCGTGAGCAGTGATTCCCTGAAACTGTTTTGGGCATGAAACCATGCGTGCGGTCGGTCAAAAAGAGACTTCCAGGAATTTGCTGAGCCCCTGCTCTGATCTGGGTGATTTTTAGATATGTTGTGTTTTGGGGTACTTATGAGACTTTATAAAATATGTGTTTTTTCTGCCTGGAGATAATTGAGTTACATACACTACTTTACTCAATTATCGCACAGGCAGAGGGGAGGGATTGTATGTTTGTTTGGGAGTGTCGTACATTTAATTACTGTTCTGATTGGTGTGTAAGCTTTGTGTCCCTGTCCCCAACAAGGTCCATATGGGCTTATCCCTTGCTTGGGGACTTGCATAAAAGTCCAGTGTGGCTACCATTAAAACAAACTTACTTCACTCTCCATCTAGAGTTCAGTCTCCAAGCTGCAGCGGTTCTTGGGGTCTATGGCGCTTATGGAGTCCGGTGTGGTGCTTATGGTCCTGAGCGCCAGCTTGGAAGCGGTCCTTGGCGGAGTTACCCAACCAGGGTAAAGGAAGCTCTGTTAAACGGGGGAAAAAGAAAGAAAAAAAAGGGGGGAGGGAGGCTGGGAAGAGGCTGTGCCCAGTGTCCCACCTCCGGTTTGCCAAGGCTCCTTTCCCCCTAGGTTCATGGTTCTATGCTGGCCAGAAAACCAGTCGCTTAGGGCTAATCTTATATTGCAGCGGGTTCCTTGATGTGTTGGTTGTGAAATTTCTATAAGGGCCGAACAGGTAAAAGTAGTAATACTTTTTCTCTGAAGAGTCCCCTGCTTTAACCAGCTTTTCAAATTCATAGTTGTTTATTGGTAAAAAAAAAAAAAAAAAAAACTTTCAAAAATACAGATCTCACAACCTGACTGAAAATTATGCTGATTTTGAAAATGCTCTTAGAAAGAACTGAACTTAAGCAGGATTTTTGAGTTAGACTTGGAGCAAAAAGATTTGAACATTTTGAAAAATACAGTTAACAGTTCAATGCCCCTTACTGAGCCTTTTAATGTCCCTAGCAGATAATTTCAAAGCCCCTGACATAGTCTTTCAATGCCCCTCAAAGAGTTTTTCAATGCGCCTGACAGTCTTTTAATGTCCCTAGCAGAGAATTTCATTGCCCCTGACAGAGTCTTTCAATGTCCCTAACAGAGCCTTTTAATGTCCCTAGCAGGGAATTTCAATGCCCCTGACAGAGCCTTTTAATGTCCCTGACAGAGAATTTCCATGCCCCTGACAGTCTTTTAATGCCCATGACAGAGTATTTCAATGCCCCTGACAGAGAATTTCATTGTCCCTTCCTAACAGAGCTTTCTGTTTCCCTATCTAACAGAGCTTTCTATGTCCCTACTTAACAGAGCTTTCTATGACAATAACAGAGCTTTAACTATAAGCTCCATTATCTATCACTCCTCTACCACGAGTGATAGAAAATGGCTGATGGCTGGGCGGGCTGGCTGATGGCTGAGTGGACTGGCTGATGGCTGGGTGGACTGGCTGATGGCTGGGTGGACTGGCTGATGGCTGGGTGGGCTGGCTGACGGCTGGGTGGGCTTGCTGATGGCTGGGTGGGGTGGCTAAGGGCTGGGCTGGCTGGCTGACGGCTGGGCGGGCTCTCTCATGGACGAGCTAAGTGGCTGGCTGATGGCATTGCAGGCGCTAAGGCGGTTTCTGACAGCACAGCGTTGTGACGGCAAGGCGGGCTTTAGATCGCGCTCCTGTGATATCTTATGAGATCGCAGGTGCGCGATCTCTGCTGTTTCCAACCTTCCGGCGGCCATCTTGGATTGCCACATTCAAGTGGCGGCCATCTTGAATGTGGCAAAATGCAGCAGAACCCTAATTTTAGAACACCAATTGGGAAACACAGGGGTAGAGTAACCCTTTAACCCTTTAATGAAAGATATAATTATATTGATAATAACCCTTTAATGAAATATATAATTATATTGATAATAATATTACCATGGCATTATGAACAACATTTGTATTCATCAAACAAGCCAATCTTCATTTTTGTTTATAAATGACCAACCACATTCTATGTAACACATACAAACTTAAAACAATATGTTAGCCAGGTGTCTATAAGGATAGTCATCAAAGTGCAGGTAGTGCAGGTTTTGATTATTTATTTTACATTTCTAGCACAACACCATTTCCAGGAAGGTTTACGCACAGATATTTAAAAAATGGTCGCTCATTCATCAAACATTGAATTGTGATGAATTAAAAACTAAATTGCAAATGATAAATTAGAAAACCAACTCAAGATGGTTCAAGATTTTTTTTAGTGCAGCTATTGTGGCCTAAAACATGCAGTTAGTTTTTAAATGTCACACCTTTTATTGTTTTTTAACGCGTTACTGCTGATTGAAGCTGTAAAGTTAGTCAAATATCAGACACTTTTACTTTTTGTATAAATGTGTTTTTAATTCAAGCTGTTACCAATATTATTACACTATTGAATCCGTTCTAACTATTTCCATGTACTAAATCTAGAGCCATCATACCATCATGCAATCACAGGAGTCCTCAGAAAAAGCCATATTTATTTACGTGAAAATAACAAGTTAAAATTGCATGATCGAAATCCCTGTTTTATCTTTATTCAGCCAAATCACTGATTGGCTGTTGACTAATGTCCTTAGTTAATAGTCTTAGGGCAATGTATCCCTTTGTCCCTACATTACCCTCATATATTATATATACATACTGGCAATACACACACCCACACATTAACTGAAAGCTCTAGATAAGGTTAAACTTTGTTATGATATGTTTTATTATTATTCTTTTGGGGTTTTATTTGTTTAGGTTTTTTTAATCAACAATATTCTGTTATGAGTTAAATACCCCCCCCCCCTGCAAAAAAAAAAAAAATACAATTTAAGATAGTGTTCAGTAAAAGCTATCATATGAATGACACAAAGTATAAATGGGCTAATGCACATTTCAAACAGTGCCATTAGAGAATTTCTTTACAGCTTCAGCCATGGTCAGTCACTCGGAAGTTTGCAGCAGAAACTGATCAAACTGTCAAAGCGCATCTAACCATCCAATTCCCGGAGAAAGAAAGAGAAAGGCGGGACTCTACTGAGAGTAAATTTGGGTGTCAACTTAAACGGATGGCTCTGTGACTCGGTCTCTAGAGTTCTTTAATTTTCTGCCTCCAGCTCTCTGAATACAAGTGTTCTGCCAACTTCTATTCTGACTGATTTCCTTGACTAATTCATTCATACAAAGTCCTGCTGTCACTGAGACCAAAATGGCTTCTGGGAAATAAAAGGAAAAAGCCCTAAACATACAACAAGTCTAATAGTTTAACATATTGTGGTGGAGAAGCAAGAATAGTCTCAGAACTTTATCCCCGAGGAAGACCGTTGAGAGTAAGCTCTTTGGTTCTCCAGCATTATTCTTTCATAACAAAGCTCAGCAACTGGGCACTGTTTATATGCATCAGTAACCCTGTCAAAGTTGTAGAGAGCCAGGCACTTTTTCTGCCATAAGAACAGATTTTCTTATCGCTGGGCACAGAACCAATAAAAATAAAAAGAATTAAACCCACAATTTTGCAGCATTTGAATGATAAATATTTTCACTATTTCAAAAAAATCATCACATCCATAAAATTGCATAAACATAATTAGGCATTAATAGCATGCACTTACCTACAATCAAAAGTTGAATTATATTTACTTATTAAAATCTGGCTATATTTTTTTTTCACAAAATGAAACAATAATTGCATAATTTATAATCCACAACACACAGAAGCAGTGACACAATAGCCCATTTACAATGTGTTGTGCAATTTCTGTAAAACGTAAAATTTCCCGTGTAAATTCCATCACTGGTGGGATCTTGAGTAAGGTCTCACTTGCTTCACTTGCTTAGTGTTGTCAGTAAGGCTAGTGTAGTTGACTGAGCAAGACCATTATCATAAATGACTGTGACAGTGGAGAGCTGGGTGGTATTCTGTTCTCTTCTGGGAGTGGGGCTAAACTGGCAAAAAAAAGTAAATTAAAAATAGAGTGTATGAATGGTCCATAAGCATTAACCTTTAGAGAGTCAAGATACTCTCTCACACCTGCCTGATGCATGCTGAGAAGGTTGATTGGTAATATTTAAGAAGAGTAGACATTCCTTTTTTTTTTTTTTAATAGATTTTTATTAAAGCATTTTCCTTCCCCCCCCCCCCCCCCCCCCCCAATGTAGGACAAATATACTAGCCCCAAGAAATTAAATTCAAATATAATACAACAAACAAATAGATGATTACATGAATTATTGCACATTGTTTTGCATTATACAGCATCATAGATATTGGTACAATGATCGCTTAAAGACCAGCATAGAATAACACATAAAACAAAAGAAAAACAAGAACCATCACCAAGTTTAGAGCACAAGATCAATTATTTCTTTTAGCATTAATCTATATGTCTTCACGTCTATTTTATCTTTTGTTAATTTTTTACTTTTTAAATGCCAACATATATATCCAAATACGGTTCAAACAACAGGTGGGGAGAGGCCACCTGGGGCACCGGCAGAGCGAAGATCCCCGGAACAGAGATGGGAGACACACAGAGACCGGCCGACTAAGATACCCGCTTGCCGCCAAGCCGTCTCTCCCCCCCCCTTTTTTTTCTTTTTCTCCTCCTCTTCTTCTCGTCCTCTCCCCCTCTTCCCCACCCTCCTGTCCTCCCCACACAAATACCAGACTCACACCTTACACGACCACAACCCCTAGAGGGAGGCACACATGCACACAGACGTACGGACATAAACCAGACCCCAACTAACAACATAACCTACAATTTTAACCAAAGCACAACTCCATGCACTGCCTACTGGCACACCAAGACTCAGAACAGACGCTATTGACTGAGCCACAAAAACGCTCCCACTATCCCAAGCAATATAGAACGGTTGACACCGCTAACACCGGAACAACTATCAGCATCGACCGCCTAGACACAAGAAACGATATACTAACACAATGGCCGCACCCACTGACTAGCCGGGTACAATTTCAAACCAGATACACAATATGCGATGCCTCTGGCAGGCACCAAAATAACTGAAAGTGATATATAGGCCGTGACCACGTAGGTGACAAGAAAACATAATCACAACAAACTAGCCAACCCAAGATTACTACAAGCACAATCTAGCACAAAGCTGCTCCGCTAGCTAGCTACCACAAAGCACCTACCCAATCCAGCTAACATGAGGCGACTATACAAACTGGAGGACAAAAAAAAAAAAAAAAAACTATATACACAAACCAGTTAACACATGGCAACTATGCAAACCAACTAACACAAAACAACTATGCAAACCAATTAAAACAGGACAACCACACAGACAAATATTACTTCGGGTTATACCCGCCTAGTCAATGTATCTTGAAATACGCACCTACTTAATTAAACTAAATACGCATGTTCAATATACTTGTTTCAATGTTACCGCCTCTGCGTAGGCGACCGTATACTGTTACGATACTACGTTTGAATTCCACAAACAGAATGTGATGACAATAAAAACGATTTAAAACAAATACGGTTCAAATATGAAAAACTATCTAAGAAGAAGATTGTCCAAATAAACCCTTATATTTTTTTAACCAATCCCAATACCATTGTTTCCTCTTCGACATAAGAATCGAATTGTTGATCAGCTCATATTCCATTGATATTTGAAACATGACCTGATCAATCAGTAGTCGTTTATCAAACGGTTTTGATGATTTCCAGTGTCTCGCAATAATAATTTTAACAGCGACTAAGCAATGAGTGGCAAAACAAATGCCCTTTTGGGGTTTGAATATCAAATTAAGATGCAAGAGAGCAGAGGCAGCATTCTCCAGAATTCTATTTGTAGTCATAGCTGTGAAAATATTAAAAGCCCATGCCCATAGATGTTTAACAGTAGGACAAGTCCACCAAATATGTATATAGGTACCTGGATGACTAACACATCTCCAGCACATTGGATCAGCAGGGTCATACATTCTAGCAAGTCTAGCTGGCGTATAGTACCATCTATGGAGAACTTTAAAGTGGCACTCGGACAAGTTCAGGCAATGAATATGTTTGCTTACCAAACTTAGAGAGGAGTTCCAGTCATCTACAGAGATCTGCAAACCTAGTTCTTGTTCCCACATCTTAATCAATTTGTAAGGAGACTCCTTAAGAGCCTCCAACATAGATGCTGCAACAGACGTGATCTTTTTTATCGGTTGGCTACCAAATATAAATTCCAATTTCTTTGCAAATATAGAAGATGATTTAGTAACATTTTTATGGATAACATTTTTTATACGAAGATAAGTGAAAATTTCTCCTCGTGGGATATGGAGAGTATCAGTAATACTCTGGAAAGACAAAATTTTGTCTCCCTGCATAATATCTGCAATCTTATCAGCATTGATCCAGTTTATCAGCATTGATCCAGTACTTTAGCGAGAAATCGTTTATCAAAATTTCCAATATATCAAGTGTGCATGACTTAGGTATAAAATTATTTAAGCCTAATTTTTTCCTAATATCAAGCCATTCTTCCAGAGTTTGAGATAATATCAGAGAACTGGTTAAGGGTGATTTCTTAAGAGTGTTCCTTGTGACTGTCCACATAGAGTGTTGTAATTTATCTATATGAGCCACTTTGGACTTGATGATATACCAGGGTTCGCAGACCTGTTTGGGATAAGAAGAGTAGACATTCCATTGGTTCTCTGTTTTTTTTGTGGGAGAGAAGGTATTGTTTTAAAAGGGGCCAACATTATTGGAACACCTTTTGGTTTATCATATTAAAAAAAAATTGTCTGGACGTACTCTGGTCTATTAATCATTGGACTACGGGTAAGTGCACCACTCTTGTGAAGAAACAAAAGCTATTTGCCAGATCCTTGTCTACTATGCCCTTCCTTTCACACAAAGGGTACAGGAATAGGTTGCTTACCAGTTTCATCTTGGGGTCTAAAGGACTCTTTTTTAATATGTCATACTCTGTGCATTGAGCAGAGCTGAAAGAGCTGCTAGGGTGTAAGGTTGGGGTCTCATGGACCTCAGATATGATGTATGTGGGATTCATTGTTTCCAGAAAGAAAGAAAAAAACACATATATGCTAGGTGATGAGTTATGTGTGAGGAATTTCCCTGATCACATTAATTCTTTATTAATCCCTTATCTGATGCATTTGAGTAAGGAGACTGGGATGCCACCAAGCATGTAGTGTGTCTCAGAGGATGATTTGCTATTTTTGTTTTCTCACATCGGGTGAGTACATGGTGTCATTGCATGGGTGCTTGATCTCCGGATATGAGTATTTATTTAATTATTTATTTATGATTGTTGTGATTGCATTCCTAAGTATTTCCTGAGGTATTTTGGCCGCTTTGTTGACATTTAGATTGAATTAGGTAGAATCAAATTCAATGTTTCAATGGATCCTTTACTCCTTGATGTGTCAAAAAACAGGGATTTTCTGATAACAATAGCATGACAATAGCAAAAGGTAAGTTTATATGAAATAACATCGCCAATATTCTACAGTATTTTTTGTTTCACCCATACTCTCCCTATTTTTTTCCTCAAATAGGATATGCTAGAAAAAAGGGTCCAAATGCATCTTCTATGATGCTTCACCACCCTTAAGGCATAGTTCTGCAACATATGTTGATCTACATTTGGCTGCCTATGTCCTAGGCAACAGAATATAAAATGTTTACAGGCTTTATCTGAGTCACACCAGTTATATTAACAGTTATATTATGGTTTTTAATAGTTATATTAACATTACTACCTTGGGATATGGGATTCAAATATTTATATAATATAATTTCAAAATGGTATGAATGTTTGAATATAATCTGTATGCAACTTGTTATTCTCCTAAAATATAACACTGGAAGAATAGAAAAGCTAATAACGATCCACTTTTTTTTTTTTATTAAACTTTTTTTAAGAGCCCTGTATTTGACTGAAATATATTGCAGACAAAATTATTATGTTAATAAAAACATGGGCTCACCATTTCTATTCATAGGTTGAAGTTTTACAAGTATGGCCTAAAGCTAGTATTTAAATTTTAATTATGCAATTTTTTTGGTATATTACCGAGATTCTCAAGATTTGCTGCTAATTATCTTCATCAGCTCATTAAGTACCTTCATTACTGTATTTGAAGTGCTACTCATTTTTTTCTTTTAACTTTTGCTTCTCTGATACATGTTAAAGTGAAAAAATACTTTCAATGCTACACCATCATCAAAGATTAATGACTGACCATATAACATTACACCACTGATCAGAAAGCCAATGTGGGGACTGCTGTTATCATCTGACAACTCTTGAAAACCATAGACTACACTTACAAATATTAACTGTCAATTATTTACGAGAGCAAAAGCTGACAAATAATCCTGTAAATGTAGTGATAATCCCGTTTGAGCGGCTCAGCTGTCAATTTGCTGATGCATACAACTTGTTATGATCCATAGTCTAAATTGCTTCCAAGGAAAGACCATGACATTCTTCACTAAGAAGGTTTGATTCCAAAAGATGTACTGGCAGCATGCTCTGCAATCAAAACAGTCCTGATAATTGAAGCTGTATTTTTTCATTTCACTGTTATGATATTTATTTATATTTTTTTTTAAACTGTAGAAGATACAAAAAGGTCTTTTAAAAAGTTGTGTGTTATATATCATAAAATATACAGTGATTTGCTTTGCTCAAATGTTTTTGTGAAAATGTCTTATGTCTATTTTTTTTGTGAAGTGGCTAAATCATAATGAAGTTGTACACATACACATGTGGAAATCAGTAGATGCATAAAGATTTAACCAAAGGACTTAAAAGTTTTTATTTTTATTTTCCCATATCAGCCATGCAGTGGAATTTACAGTGGTTTCCCTCAAGTACACTTTCAAATCCACACAATGGAAAATGGTGGCCCATCCACTGAAGTACTGGAGGAGCTTTTCTGGCAAACCTACAGGACCTTTCAGAGAGCACTGCTGAAACTCTCTCTTCGGGGTAGTAGTGTCTAATGATGTGCTCATGCTGTGCTACGTGAGGAAGAATCCTTGTGTCCCCAGATAAAGGACACCAGGAAACTAAATGGGGATGGTGAGAAAAAGCCCCATCATAACCACTTGGGTGCCTGGTAATTAATGCCATCAATAAACTCTGCACCCTAAAAACATTTTAGTAGTATGAAATATATATCACCAAATGAGTGGGTCTTCTCATTTCGATATAGTATCTTTATGGCATTGTTTGCCATGCCACCATTATTCAATCATTGGTCTTTAAAGCTTGGACAATGATAATAACATCACATATTATTATGAAATGTACCTTTACATTTTCTAGCTTTAAAGTATACTTAAGAATGATCTTGTTATTATCCAGCAGGGTAGCACTCATTTTATTAAAGGAACACTATAGGGTTTAGCAACACAAACATATATTCCTGATTTGCCTACTTGGCAGCGATAATCAGAAGTGATGATCAGAGCCAATCACAATGCTTTCCCATAGGGAAGCATTGAACTGGCTGAGCTTGTCAAGGAGGCAGATCAGAGGCAGATCAAGCACAAGCCAAACACAGCCCAGACCAATCAGTGTCTCTTGAATCATCTTTATGAGGAAAGTTCTGGGTCTCCATGCAGAGCATGGAGACACTGAATGAGAGTGCTGCATGTTGTGCAGCACTGTCCTAGGAAGCACCTCCAGTAGCCATCTGAGGAGTGGCTAGTGGAGGTATCCCAAGGTTGTAATGTAAACAATGCCTTTTCTCTGAAAAGACAGTGCTTACTGCAAAAGACCTGAAGGGACTGATTATACACACCAGAACAAATACAATAAACTGTAGTTGTTCTGGTCACTATAGTGTCCATTTAAGCTCAAAAGGATAAAAGGTTGAGTTACACCTGTACTATAGATCCAGCAGCTAGAATACTAATTACCAAGCTATCATACGGGCATGTAGGGTCAACACAAAAAGGAAAGGGAAGCACTACTACCCCCTCAGTCTTTCGGTGAACACTTGTGATAAACATAGCAGAAAGTGGCACACTCATAAGAAGGAGGAGGTAATAGGTTGCCTAGGTCTGCAATCTTGCCTCACTAAAACATTTATTTTACTTTGCATCATCAAGACAGGCAGAAAGATATAACTTGCCTGTGTTAGCAAATTGTATTATAAAATAAACATTATATTATTTTGATAGTTCCCCTTTAACTACTCTTTATGCTCAAAATGTTGATAGAATCTTCAAGGACATGCATATTTTTCTTACGCTAACTATTCAGCTTACCTCCTACGCATTCCCTGAAACTCTCTTCCTATCCTACAATCATTTTTTATTCTTTTTACTCTACAGATTAAACCCCCAGATGTTTTACACTTCATTTAATTCCAGGTCAGTGTGTGATAGACAATATTCGTTGTACCAACCTAGCTCATTACTTGTGTCTACAGCGTGATTGTACATGTATTCCATATATCTGTAAATGTAATGGTTTATAAACGGACACAGAATTTCCACTCTGTACTAGCCGTGGTCAAGTGAAAACTCAACGTTGGCCAAGCTATGCATTATCAGACATTTGAATTGGGAATATTATGTATCAATACATTTTGATTTTCATTAATTTAGGTTACATTTATCTCACCCTCTCTATTCTTCATTATTATATGTGTTGAAAATAAGAATTCAATCTACTATCTTACAGCTTATCTGTTTCATATATTTGATATCAATTATTAAAAAAGGGCATTAATTGCCATTACATCCCTCTTTTTTTAACTGATTTGTGATCTTAAAAAAAAAATGTCTTTTGTGCTGACATTTTAGGGGAATGTTTACTTTTTACAAATATTTTAAAATCTCAAGATTTTATGAAATGTATTAGATCATACTAAAAGCCAGAATTTGCCAGTCCCGGTGGCCCTTGAGAATTTTTGGCATTTCACTAGCAATCATAGATTAAATATGCCAAGTAGTCCACACTACAATCAATTGGAAACCATATTTAGTGATGGCCAAGGTTGTATCTGCCAAGTCTGCAGTAAAATTATCTATTTCCTAACAAAACATTTCAAATCAAATGATAATGTGCCGCTTTGCTGTAATCATATACAGCTTTAATGTTCTTTAACAAAATCTGTTGTTTTTTTTTCTGAAATTGTAATACAGGCAATTAATTAATTACCACAGGACTTCACTGCCTGCAATGCGCAATTTGGAATAGGAGATCAGTTAATTGTTTTTAGCATTCTGGCATAAACATAAGGACTGAGCTCTTACATATGGACAGAGAGACAACATAAAACATGGGATATTGTAAGATATGAATATTAAGGTTACCAAGCCTCCACAGGGACACACTGATTAATGAACTTAACCATCTGAATTTTTTGAAAAATGTCCATTTAACCCCTTAAGGACCAAACTTCTGGAATAAAAGGGAATCATGACATGTCACACATGTCATGTGTCCTTAAGGGGTTAAAGGGATTGGTTTATTATTTTCATTTATATGAGAAAATTAAATACAGTAGCTTACATGAACTATATTACAACAACCTTGTGGATTATATTATAGGCTAAAAGTAATCTTTTTACAGGCAGCCTTAAGATTAATATGCAAATAGTACAGAATGTTCTTTACCTGACCTTGATGTCTAAAAATGGAAAGCTTATGACATATAGAAATGTAAAGTGAGTTACTAACATATTTATCTAAAAAGAGAGTTTGAGGTACAGAAAAATTCAATCGGGAACTCAAAATGAAAACGAAATTTACACTTTTTGTAAACCTAAAAATTTGAACTCTTGTCACATTTTATAAAATATTAAATATGACTTTACTTGTTTTGGTGAACATGTCATACCCCTAACACTCTCATTGCACATATATTTTCCATTTAGAAGTACATTTTTTTTGGCAGTTCCAGCCACCCCTCCCTTGGCTATTCCTCACACAACCTCTGTAACCACTTACTGAAAAAAAAAGACTATGTTAGTTCAGTCGGTATATAGAGTGTCTTAATTTTAGAAGTTTAGAAGATCTCTTGCTCTATTAATTAATTGCCTACTAGTGTCACCAAATAAGCTCGCTAGGTTCCTAACAGTGTCTTGTGTGAGATTGAGGCTCTCAAAGATGCACATTTTGGGACCTGTTTGAATATAAGTATTTTTAAATTTTAAAAGGGCTATGTGTAGTGGTCACATAACTCACCTATCCATCTGGGGCCACGTATTGTGGCCCAAATTAAAAGAGAGGACCCTCAGATAAAAGATACCTGGGGCTAACTGTTTTTAACCCGAGGAAGGCCGGGTCACACTCAAAAATAGCACTGCTGAGCTTGATCGCTCAGCCGCTGTATTTAAAATGATTTAAGTATTAAATATTTCCCTATTAACATTTTGCTTTCCCATCTCATTTCTTTTTCTGCCTCTAAATTAATGTAAAATATGGTTATGATACTTCTCAAAGAATCCACAAAACCAAGACATTGAATACCTCACAGCCAGCAGAAAACGAGCAACTGAATAATAATTCTAATACTGGCTGTATTACATGTACATTATATGCATTAAAACTTTTAAGTGATACTTTAAGCACCAAAACAGCTTTTGATTAATCAATTTTTGGCCATGACCATGCAGGAGCCAGGGGAACCCAGTTGAGTGTCTAACCATTCAAAAACATTAGCTACATATTTTAGGCCCACAGTAAACTAAAGCTTAGAATACCTCTTTATATGTTTCTCTACCTGAATCAGTCTGCAATCCCTCCTGGTTTCTATTTCTCCTCTGTGACCATTGTTCCCAGGGTAGAGGAACTAAGGCTGCAAAACAAGATATGCAGTATTTGGAGCACCAGAATATAACAACACTTATAACTCAGAGGTTGTGAAGGGCCAGTTTTTACTCCACACATCCATTAATAAAAGAATGTTCCTTTAATAATGCACCCTTTAATAAAAGAAACATCTTCAAAGGAGCTTAACATTGATGTTAAAAGACAGACATTTTCAGATAACCCTTTAATTTTTTTCACTTTTCTTTTTTTAGGGTTTTCTGTTTGGCTCTCTGTGTGTCAGAGAGCCTTATGCGTTCAAAATGAATTAACCATTGACTTAAACAATTGAAGTAGAGATTAATGTTAGATGAGAAAATATGTGTGTGTTTTGTCTTTGAATTGCTCTCACTCTTCTGATAAACTTTTATTTAGAATTAAAACAACTATTTTACACACAATTTTCAATTACAAGGGTCGTATTTAAAAAGACATTTCATGGGGGGGGGGAAATTAACATAATTGCCTATATATTCAGAGGAAAAAAAAAGAATAAAACAAATATATAGCATATTATAGTTGGGAATGGTATTCTGCAGGATCATGTAGAGTCCAAAAATAAACTAGATGAAACAATAAAATAATCAATACTCTTACAGGTCAGTATTACATCCTCATTAGAAAATTATTAAAGCATTACAATCCAGTATAAGCATCATGATTATTGTTTAGTCCATCCCTTGGATTGAAAAGTTGACCCCTGCAAGTCCTGTAACGTCTTATAACACATCTTCTAATAGATTCCAATAGATTCCATAGCAGTGCTATTGAAAAGGAAGCATACCTTGTTACTGTTCACAGGGTGTATCTATTTTGCAATGTGGTGTTATATGGTTTAAATTATATACTGTATGTAATTATGTGACATGCATAGAAATATAACTGGAAAAGCATTAAAAAAAATTTCAACTGAAATCTTTAAAAGGTATAAAAACACTTTATGTACTTTAATAAAATTTCTGTTCTATGAATTTTAAATTGCAAAATTCTTTGGTCGTCATTTATAAAAAATAAAAAGATGGTGTTTTAGCCGCACTGGCCTTATGTATGTACCCAGCTTCCTGAAACAGACATGTCACTAAGTTCACTCATAAGTAAATGCTAAAGGAGACTAATGACAGCAGCTGCCTTGTCCAGTGATTTATTGGCTTGGGCAGTAATTACTTCACTTATTGATTTAATTTCTCATTGCACTTTGACAAAGCATGTTATATTTAAACTGCTAAAGAGAAACTACAAAAATGTCTATGTTAATCTTCAGAATACTTCCAGGCTGGTTGACTTGAGATACTCATTCATTTGCCTAGCCATTTATAGCAACTAAAGAAACGTGTGTTTAACTTTGCAGTTCTTATTGAATAACTGTGTTGTGCATGACTTGTTTAAACCAGAGTTTGCCTGTTGTATCCATTTAAATATTGATGGATTACAACAAGCCATAGTTCATCCATTCAGTTAATGGTACAGCAGAATTAAGTTTGCATTGAAAGAAGTTTAGAATTGCACTGTGAAAGTGAAAAAAATAATATTTCACAAAATCTATGCAAAAATCTATATATATCTGTCTGTCTGCATGTCTGTTTATCTGTCTTAACTATCACTAGATTAAAACCTAACAAATTGTGTGTTTTGAAACAAAAGTAAATATAAGCAATGTATTAGTAAACAGCCACTATTTTACCAGAGATGAGTGACTGTTGTTGGATGTTAAGCTTTAGAGTATATTGTACCATTAGATATATGTATGCACATTGCCTTTCAATTTTATGTGTATATGTATATATAAATATTTTTAACGTCTAGGCAGTGGTGTATTTTTGTTTTGCTGGCCTAGGCATGACTGAACTCGGGCACCACCCCAATCTAAATTTGCCCACTTTTACTATATAGGCCTCACCTCTTCCTGTGTATGACCAAAACACACTTTCACTGACAGACATATGCCCTCACTAATACATACACTGACATAAACACTAACAGACACGCTGTCATTGGCAGACACACACTGTTGAACCAACACATACTTTCAATGACAGACACATTGACACACCCATTCACTGACAGGAACACACTTTTAGATACACATCCACTGACAGATTTACACATTCCCTCACCGATTTAACAAACTCTGATAGACAAATACACATTCACTGACAGTCACACACACACACACTCACTGACAGGCACACACACACTCTCACTAATTGACACACCGTCACACACTCTCACAGATAGACGGATACAAATATCAATGAGTGAGAATTTTGTCTTGCATCTGTAGTTAATATTTCTAATCTTTCAGATCACAGCAGCTATAAGCAAAACTTTTCATGAGCCCATTATTAGGCAGCCTCTTTATGCCATATCCTATTCTAACCTAACGTAGTATTTTCTGTTGTTGTGGTATTTGGAGTCTCTTTCTCTAATTAACTGCTAATTTAACATAGGATAACAAAAGTAAGTGCTAAATTGCCATGGCAAAACTATGAGCTGTTTGAAGATTATCAATTCTACACAGCACTTAAATATAAGCACACCAAGCTGTACACAGCTTTTGGCATTGTGCATGTAAACTTAATGTTACTGCAAATTTAAACACATATACTATTATAAATACATGAGGCTCACATTTATTCAGGTAAATAAAAAGGAGCAGTTCATGGCTAGAGTCTTCAAAACAGAGCAATCGCCATAAATAAAAGAGACTTGCTTACGCTAAATGCTCTGAATGTACCAGTTTGTTCCAGAATTCACCCTTTTTGTCTTAACTATGGTACATAAGAGGTATAATCTGAGCAAAATCTTATAGAAAAAGTATCTCCCTTTACAAGAAAAATGCATTTTATTTTTATGAAATAGTAAATAAAATATACTACTACTTTAGGCTGTTTTGCTGCAAGAAAACAATGTAGGGACTCACTCCCAGAAACACAGTACAGACAACATTGTTAAAGATATTTACATGGTCATAGGAGATTGTTATTGTAGGACATTAAAATGTCTGGTTACATTTTAACATACTATGTAGAGTTTACAAATAAAGTCGTTTGTATTATGGACAAATGTGCATTGAACTGAAAACTCCTAAACACTAGAGTGGTTATTTTGGTCCAACAAACACACCAAAAGACACGCTTGATAAAAAATGCATAGCATAAAAAGACACACAAGGCATTTGGAGGAGAGTCAATAGAGAATGTGATTTAGGAATAAACATTTAATATTGTTTTACTTTTCTCGTGTTTTTGCTTTTACAAGGGCTTTGGCGTTGCTACAACACTTTCATGTATTGCTTAGACAGTAGCTAAAAGGGATCTAAATTGGACACCCAAGAGAAGTTACATCAGGGCAACTTAGGTGCATTTTCTCTTCCATTACAACAGCATCCTGCCAACATGAGGAATGGAGGCATGCCTAACTGTCTGAGCAAACCATTAAATGCTTGCTAGCATTAGTCACTAAAGATATGAAGGATATATTAATGATTACAAATGTCACACAAATTATATTCATCATTACACATCAATGCTATATATGCCCATTGCAATTTTTGATAACATGGAGAGAGGTCTTCATGTTCAGTTACAAAGTAATTCAGTATTAATTCATTATGAATTATGTACCAGGACCATCATTTTATAATGGAATTTACCAAACCTTGTGCCATCTAAGTGTTAAAAATGAACTAGACATAATTGTACATTAACTATCATTATACTTGCACCAAAATGCTTAACAGGCTTATGAAATGACTCACCTCTTTTTTATTCACGCTCCTACCTATTCCACCATGACCATTAAAAGATCATTTGAAAGTGTTGTTTAATTTCTTTATGTGTTCTTTAGGATGCCTGGTTTGAAATAGATTGCTAGTTCTTCCATGCAGAGATATGTTAGCCTACATACCTACAGTTCACATTGCTTGTATTATGTCTGGCTTAGTATTATTCTGTCTTATTGTGGAACTTATTTATTTTAGAGAAAGCAGAGATTGCATGCAAATGATATTGAAGTAATACCTCAGGCACTGTAACCACTACAGCTTATTGCATGGGTTGTGGTACCAGGAGTGCCATGGTGCCTACCCCATTGTAAGAAGTTACATTATTTTCAAAAGGTCTGTTAGGTAGCACTCCTTGCCTCCTATACTATGGCAAGAGAAATGTGAGTTCCTCAGCAGGAACATTCTTTAGATACCCTATCTCTTCTATTCCTCAAACCAATCTATGTGTCTACAAGCCCCACAGCTTTCGTCTCCTCTCTTACTAATCACAAACTCTGCATCCTCTCTTTCCATTCCTCTCTTTTACAAGCAGGCAGAAGCTTACATCTAGTATGCAGCCTAGGACAGTGCATGTAGTGAGTGTGGATGAAAGGGTATATGTCCCACTGGCGTGCAATAACAGCAGGATGTTGAGCTGAGCTGTTAGAGTGTGCAAAGTCAGCATAACAGTAACTTTTTATAGCCAGGCAGTCCACACAAGGTTTAATTCTACAGTCCCTCTGCATCTCCGTAGAACATCAGTCTGAATTCAGAATCAAAAATCAAATGAACATGCTTGGACTCTGTGCGTTTCGGTTGGATTATGATTCAGCTACATGTCAGTTCTAAATTCAGGAATGACCCTAGTTTGGACTGAAATGAATCTCCAAGTCTTGCAATCTAACCATTTATCTTGTCTTGAAATGTTTCAGATTAGATCTATATGTTTTCCATACCACTACAGCACTAGAGAAGAGGTATTTTTTTTTTGTTTTATTTTCAAATGATCTGCAGTGAAGAGGTTAATTGAGTTACAAAAAGCATGCTTAACCAGTTCTATTTCGCACATTTCTGAAGACAATATCATCTTTCTGAGATTTACAACATGTTTTGCCGCATGACCTATATTCTCTCATTTTATGACCTTTCCAAATTCCAATCTACCTATATATAAAACCGATTGCATTTTAGAGCAGGCATAGGCAACTTTCGGCACTCCAGATGTTTTGGACTACACCTCCCATGATGCTTTGCTAGCATTATGGGTGTAAGAGTATTATGGGGGATGCAGCCCACAACATCTGCAGTGCCGAAGGTGGCCTACCTCTGTTCTAGTGGGAGAAACACACTATAAAAATTAATATTATAATAATTATTTTTATGGTTTCCTAGCAAATATATATATATACTGACAAACCTCAATACATGCCTGTTAAATAAATTATTTTGACAGTAATGCATATAGCTTTTGAACAAGTAAGGCAACAAACAAGACGCAGCCAGAATAAGGTGAGAAGTTAAAAAAAAAACATTACCATAAGTGTATGACAGTGTCTTTAACCAGAGTTTACTAAACATTGCTTCTCAATACAAAAATGCTTGCAGCAGATGGCAAAGTTCTAACAGCACAACTAACCTTCTCAACACTTGGAATATATCAAAGGAATTCTATAAGACATGGCATGATGACATAAAATGTATGGACATAAGGCAGTCATCTGTACAGCCTAAAGAAATGATCTGTGTTTACTGCAGTTAAACAAAAACACAACACAGATTGTCATGTCAAACTAATGAGTGACTACTCCAAATATGAATATGACGATAAATTATAGAAAAAATAAAAATAGTACATTTAGTACATTTTAACATTTCAGAATTAGCTGAGCTCAAACTGTTTTTTTGTGTGTGTTATACAATTTGCATTTTTTTTATTTTTTTTGTAAAGAAGTGATGAAGACCTAGATTTTCCTATACTGGCCAAGCTAAGATTTAACAGAGGAGTGGAACTGCAAAAACTCCATCTGTATAACACAGCCTGTTTTTATGGAAAAACAGAGAAGTTGACCTCACAAATATATCAATATACAGTATGGATATGTGACCAAAGCTTCATGCCCTACCTAATTATTTTTTATTATTATTATTATTATTATTATTATTACTAATATTTAATTTTAATTTTAATGATTCAATCATAATTATTATTATAATGTAACTATAAATGACAAAGAAATTAGTTGTAACCTCATTTATATCTGCCTTGCTATTCATCCTTGTATTTTTCCTCCTAATACAGCAAAATATTTATAATATATTTAATACATTACCATTAATATTTAATTTTTATGTTAGAGGCATGTCAATATTTGTTACTGGTTAAAAAAAAAAAAATCCAGATTTTTTAGCTTAATTCTGTGTTTTTTTTGTATTCCCAATGGACTAGAAACATGTGACGGCAGATAAGAAACATTCGGCCAATCTTGTCTGCCCAATTTTTGAAATACTTCAGTTAGTCCCTGGCCTTATCTGAAGTCTAGGATAGCCTTATACCTATTCCACGCATGCCTAAACTCCTTCACTGTTAACCTCTACCACTTCAGCTTTAAGGCTATTCCATGGATCCACTACCCTCGCAGTAAAGTAATAATTCCTGATATTATTTTTAAACCTTTTCCCCTCTAATTTAAGATTATGTCCTCTGGTTGTGGTAGTTTTTCTTCTTTTAAATATAGTCTCCTCCTTTACTGTGTTGATTCCCTTTATGTATTTAAATGTTTCTATCATATCCCCCCTGTCTCGTCTTTCCTCCAAGCTATACATGTTAAGGTCCTTTAACCTTTCCTGGTAAGTTTTATCCTGCAATCCATGAACCAGTTTAGTAGCCCTTCTCTGAACTCTTTCTAAAGTATCAATATCCTTCTGAAGATAGGGTCTCCAGTACTGCGTACAATACTCCAAGTGAGGTCTCACCAGTGTTCTGTACAATGGCATGAGCACTTCCCTCTTTCTACTGCTAATGCTTCTCCGTATAAAATAAAGCATTCTGCTAGCATTTCCTGCTGCTCTATTACATTGTCTGCCTACCTTCAAGTCATCTGAAATAATTATTCCTAAATCCCTTTCCTTAGATGTTGAGGTTAGTAGGGTATCAAATATTCTCTACTCTGCCGTTGGGATTTTAAATTTGTATCTGTTATATTTAAAGCACCATGCGTCCCTGCCAGTGATGGACCCCCATTTCCTAGCAAGCAGCTTATTTGGTATTATCTATAACTTATCATAACTTTGGCTTACAAGTAGCATTTATGTCTAAACAGTTGACAGTGTTTGACACAAACCATAAGTGGTCTCTGCATGTACTGGATGGCTGGAAAACTGACATCTATTGTGTATTAACATGTCTGACCAAGCATAAAGCCATTTTCCTCAATAAATTGACTACATATAACTGCCTTAATACCCATTAATTCTTGTCATTTTTTTTCTGAGTGACAGGTACCATTTGAGTAGTTATAACTCTAAAATGAACCGCTGTGTAAGGTTCTTAAAATATATATTCTATAGCAGGCAGCAGAATAATGCAGTGAATACATTTACTATTGCTGTTTTAGTCACCTGGAATTTAATATTTGTCTTATGAATTTTAAGTTGTTTTCAAATATATTTATATCTAGGGATAAGCATTATTGCTCCAATCCAAATGAATACAGAGGTGGAAATATGGACTTATGTCCAAAACAATTCAAGGAAATAAATTACACAAATTCATTGTTTCAAATGAGGAACTTGCAATCTAAAACACTCAATATGTTATTGTTATCTTTTATAACTTATAAGAAGGCAATCATTTTTTGCATGGACCTGGCTAGATAAATGCTAATGTTGTTCCTGATGGTGTGAGCAGGATGGGAGCGAGGTGTAAATATGTTGCTTTTCAATACATGACAGGTTCCCCAAGTAGCACTTAAAACACTTTATATACAGTATGCACGAGTGATTACCCAAAAGCCTTTGATTTTGCCTGCTATGCAGATGTGCATTGAAATGCTTGACATGAATTTCCCAGCTCACTGATTAGATGTTGTTACCCAGGAGGTTTAGATACAATTTGACTGGAAATAATTTTACATTCATTGTTTTCTTTTGTAAAGGTAGACTGGGTCTAACGACACTCTTGCATTAACATGCTGTAGTTTGTTATGCAGTTAGCATGTTTTTTTTCTTTGTATGTTATTTTTGTGCTTCTGAAGGTGGAATAAAACTCTTTGAAAACTGACAAAATAGAAAGCACAACTGAATAAAACACTATGTAATTCATAGGTATGAGAGCCAGATTAACCTTTTTATGCAGTAATTTCCCAAAGTCCATATTATCCACCATATATACTGTAATTTAAGCATAATGTCCTGTGCAGTATTGATAAGCTATACATAAGCAATATTGGAGAAAGAAATGGTAAGTTAAAATTGTATTTCTATACATTTTAAGTAATGCTATATTATGATCTCTTGAATTATAGTTACCAAAAGGTTCTTAAACATAATGCATAGACTATATGTAGTTATTTTATTTGTTCTACATTACAGTTGTTTATGTCACTGTACTCATAGTTGTTATCTTCTTGTTTTTAACACCCCATGGGTTCACAATTAAAGTTAACTGATTTTAATATTCACTCTGAATGTTCCTGTTCTGATTATACCACTGAGGACCCAGCAAAGCTCTCAATGATTGGCATTGAAATAGATAAATTATGTTTAGCAAGAATTATGTCACTTAGAGTTGAACTTCACTACCAGATCAAGTTTGTTCATGAGTATCAAATGTCATTATGTAGAAGTAAGGTCTCACAACCTGCCAGGCAGGACTAAGATAAAGGGATCATAATTCTAAAGAAGATGGGTTAATAGAGTTAAAGCTTCAGTTTCTATAAAAAAAAATGTTAGTGGAGCCACTGATATGCAAGACTGAATTATAATGTTGGTACTTAATGAGGTGTTCAGGGGCAGTATGAGTAGGATATCAGGTGCATATAGAAACATAGAAACATAATAGAGTTTGCAGGAATCGATGACCTGCACATTTTCTTTGTCCTCGGGATAAGTATACCCACCTAGAAAAGCTAGTGGGTATGTGTCAGCCTCCTGGAGAAATATTTTGCCACGCTAAAAAATGCTTGTGCTACAGTGTTTTAGCCAATCAGGTGATCAGGCAGCGGTGCAGCTCGCGGCAACCCTGTTCACCTCAGATTTTAAAATTGGGATACTGAAGATGGTTAACTCATCCAGAGACAAAGAACCCCGTAATGTAGGATAGAGATCAATGTCCACGGTACTAAATATAATAAAGGAAAAAAAGAGCACCAATGTCAATGTAAGGGGGATAACAATGTTTTCTTTACTCAACCAAACATGAACTTACTCCTATGAAAGGGTTATGCCAACAGAGTGGAAAGGCAATATAATAAAGTAACAATAAAAAAAGAAACATTTCTCGAGTACTGACAGTTAATAGTGACATATGAAAGTGTAACAAAACAATCTTTGATCATCAAGGTGAAAAACAGTCTCTATGAGAAATATTAGTATAGTATAACTCATAATCAAGCAACTTCTGGAAGAAGTTTCTTAACCTCCAGAACTATTTCGGAGAGTTCTTGGCTTGATGATCCTGTCTGGGTAGCCAGTTGTAATCTGTAAAGATAAACAGAATAAATATATAAGCAAAAAAGAAAACAAACACGAAAAATACATTAATTAGCAGGTTCCCAAACAGAGAAATATCCTGCCACCAGGCACTACCTGGGGAAGGAGGGATGGGCGCTTTGCAAGGTGGTTATGCTTATCCCTAGGTCAAATAAATTTTGCAGGTCATCGATTTCTGCAAACTCTATTTTGTCCCTCCAGGAGGCATAGCCTTGAGTCAGATTAGGGATTAGAAAATTTAATGCAGAACCATACGTCTTAATCATACTGACCACTAACCTTAAATGATATTTGAGTGTGAGGAATTCCAAAGCTAAGGGAATTGTGTCAGATTCATTGGATAGAGAATTAAAGGACACTTTCCATGCTTTAAATTTCTCGATCATCATTTTTCTGCACTAGACCTGGGAGGTCTGTTAAATCTTCCATCCTGAATTTTTCCTCTTTAGGAAAGCATTCAAAGTCTTGCGATTTCGTACTGGTCTCCACATTCCGTCTGATTTTGGAATAGGGAATAAGGCACTGATCCAACCTGAAATTGACAAATCTGCCAATTCTATTTTTCCCTGAGCTAATGCCCGGGAAAGAGATGCATCTAGAACTGGATTTACCTCTCTGCCCAAAGCTTGACTCTGGAAAAGAGTAGAAAGAGAGAAGTGTTTAATCAGAGGGAATTGTAAACCCGTTTTGAAAATCTGAAGCACCCATTTGTCCAAGGTTATATTTGACCAATTTTGAGGGATGTGTGGTAAACCACTTACTTGACTGCATGGGTCTTCGGTTTCCTGATGATCCACGTCTTGCATGGGCTTTTCTGCTTCTGCCTGGGGGTTTTGACTTCCCCCCCATGGTGATGAAAGTGGGCTTGCTGAGTAACTTCCCAGGACGAACCTGTAGCCATGTAGGAACGACACTTGGTCCGAAAGGGCTTCTTTTAGCTTGGAAAGCTCTTATTTAAATCAGAGTAAGATCTCCTAGCCTTGTATCGTCCTTTCACCTCTTGTATAAAAGAGGGGCCAAATAGAAAGGAGTTTTCAAAATTAGGGAATTCATGGTGCCAAATCAGACATCCCTGCTGCATGCAGCCAGCAGGTTCTGTGAATGTTGGAAATATAGTTGAAGGATTGACCGATAGTAAGCACTCTAGACGCCTCAGTGGCGTTTCCTTACCACATTAGATTTAGGCTCCCTCGGTTCTTTATCCCGACAGAAACTTTCAGCTATTTGTACTAGCTACAGTATATATCTAGCGATCCCCCTACTGAGATATTTAATTTCACACTATTTAGATAGCTTAGACTCTCTGTATTTTCCTGGTTACAATTATATTTTGTTTCCACTAGACTATTTTAGTAGGGTTACTGCAACAATGTAGTTTACATCCTAGTTAGCTGTCACCCCACATATCTGTCGAAATATATTTGCAGTTACTCCACTGCTAATACCTTAGATAAATTACCAGCTTATATATATTTTGTATATATTTCCAAACCTTTACCCCTCGTTCACCCCCCTCCCCCCCCCACTTTGGTTTTATTTTACTATGTTTGATTTAATTAGAGCTAGACTCCTTTCTAGCTTCTTAACCTATGTATTAAAAGTTATATTTTAACTTCGCTATAGGACATTGGACAGAATATTTCTCTCTTGTCGTCAATTTATCTGTAAGGGTTACCCCCTATTGTTTCTGTCCTATTGAGGCCTTATCTGCTTTTACCATTCCTAGCCCACTTTACATAAAAGGCTTACTCTGGACATCTGATTGTTGCTCAACTTCCCTCGTTCAGTGGAAGCTGCAGAGTGAACCACCTCCTCTAACTCCCAATCAATCTCCAGTGATCCCTGTCTGGAACAGGATCGGCTTAGGGAGGATGAATGAGCAAACACTCTTGAGGTGGATGGTGAGGGTCTGACAGCACTCAAACGAGTCTTGTCCCTTTTGTGTGAAAACTGCCTTGAAACCTCAAACGAGGGAAACACACGTTTCGCTTTTGGATGTACCGAGGTTAGGTACATCGTTAGAAGGCTCTCTTATGGAGCCTTCTAACGTTGATGGGGCTGTCTCTAGGAGAGACATCCACCATATCTGTGGCAGAAACAGAAATGGAGTCCTCCATCAATGTTGCCATTTTAAAATATGGGATGACCAGGGCTGCCGCGAGTACGAGTGTTTTGTAGCACAGCAAGAACCATTTGGCCCATCTAGCCCAATATTATAAATACTTTCACTAGTCCCTGGCCTTAGCTTAAGTCTAGGATATCTTTATGCCTATCCCATGCATGCATAAACTGTCTCACTGTGTTATCCTCTACCACTTCAGCTGGAAGGCTATTCCATGCATTCACTACCCTCTCTGTAAAGTAATACTTCCTGATATTATTTTTTTATTTTATTAATTGAGTTTATTATTTTTCAATAACAAAAGAAAAAAGGTGGGGGTACAGAAGAAAAAAGGGAAGGGTAAGGAGTTCAGGGTTACAATACAGAGGATCTGGTACATCACAATGACATTCACATTTCATGTTAATCACCACCTATCTATGCACACAGTTGTTTGGGCGTAAGGTGGTCGCTGCCCATCCCAAGTCAGAACGGGCATTACCCATACCCCGCTTTGCAACCTCTAAGTGTATCTCATCGTTGAGGCAGTGTAACTATCAGCCCCTTACGTGCAGGCAGGGGCAATGCTCTGGATATCTCACGTCTATTTGTTATGTGATTCGCTTATATTTTGCATACACTAACCTTGTTGGGCGTTCAGAGAGGTTCAAGGGGGTTCAAGTTTTGTTAACCCTGTGCTTTAGTATCTTACAGTCTATCTACTGGGTGGGTCTCCCTGCATACACAGTTAATGCCTCATATGTATCCATATAAGTGTGGTACCCTGTGAGGTATTGTGCAAGTGTCAAGGTATTGCTCAGCCGGAACATCCCTGAACAAAAAATGAAAACGGAAAAAGAAAATAGTATACATTTAAAAACATTCGAACATGAGGGAAAACAAAATCCATTTGTTATCCAGCACCCATCCGGGCTCCTACTGCTGTCATCCTAGGCAGTGCTAGAGACCTGGGGGGGAGGAATAAAGAGCTCCCTGCACTAAAATCCTTTTATTTATTTTTTTATTATTGTAATATTACTATTAACAGGTGTGTGTATGATCTGGGTCTTAGTCCGGTTGATGTGCTTATGGGGGCTGGAATTGGTAGTGGCGGCACCAAGGTTCCCAGTTTTGAGAGATTTTATGTTTTTGGCTGTCAGTTATCGCAGAAGAGATGTCATACACGTAATTTAGTCGGATTTCTTCCATGAGGTTCTTTGCAGACAGGCAATTGGTTGATTTCCAATTGATCGCTATAAGAGCTCTAGCTGCTAGTATCACCTGTGCGGCCAGTGCCTTCTCCTGCTTCGTCCAGCTGGTGGGAAGGTCCAACCATAGGCAGGCTCCAAACTCCAGCGGGAGATTGATATCTACTTTGCTAAGCAACTTAGTAACCTCCATCCACAATGGCTGAATAAGGTCGCATCCCCACCATATGTGGAGCATTGTGCCTCTTTGGGTCTGACATCTCCAGCATCGGTCAGAAGTGTTTGGGTATATTTTGTTAAGTTTGTCCAGTGTCAGATACCATCGGTACATTAGCTTTCTATGAGCTTCCATATGTGAGTAACACGCAGTATATCCAGTGAGTGCATTGACTAGTGCTAGCCATTTGTGGGGAGGAAGAGTTTTCCCGCTTCCCTTCTCCCATTGGGACATAAATGACAGACATGGGGATAGTGGGTAGTTTGATATTGCCTTGTAGCACCTTGAGAGCAATTTAGGTCTAAGGGGGTGTTTCCAACATGTCATAAGGAGATCGCATTGCTGATTAGGTTCCCCATCCTTGCCCTCTGTGGTCCTATCTACATGCTCCAATAATGCACTTTTAATTTGGAGGTAAGGGAATACATATCTAGGGGCTAGACTGTACTCCTGTTGGAGCTCAGCAAAGGGAGTGATTGCATTACCTGTAAATAGTTGGGAGATATTAGTGATGCCCGCTTCTGCCCATTTGGATAGTGGGAGCCATGGTAACACTGTGGACATGGCGTTTAGTGGAGCCAGTCTATGGAATCTGGGAGTCTTAGACTGAATTGCTCGAAACCTATCCCATATGTGTACGGTCAGTTTTGTTGTAGAGAGGAGCGTACGTGCCCTCCTCCGTTTAGTTGGTTGAGACCACATATACTCTAGGAGTGTCTCATTAGGCCATTGCATGCGTTCCATGTCGACCCAAATGCTTGGGACAGTATGGCTGCCAAGTGATACGTGGCCACCTGCGGTACCCCCATCCCTCCCATCTGGAAGGGTCTGTACAAGGTGTGACTTGCTACCCTCGCTCGCTTGTTCTCCCATATAAAGCTATTAATAATGGGATAGGTACAGGCAACATGCAAAATAAGTACAGTAGTTTAGGTAAGGCCATCATTTTCACTGCATTAACTCTCCCTGCCCACAAGAGCATCACGTCTTTCGAGGAGTTCAGGTCCCTGCGGATTATTTCTAAGAGGGGGATATGGTTTAATTTGTATATAGTATGTATCGATTTGGCAACTCGCACTCCCAAATAGGTTGCCGACTCCGTCCTCCAATCAAAATTGAAGGCCTTTTTCAATTCCTCAGCACTCTTCAAAGGGAGATTAATTGGCAAAGCTTGTGTCTTAACCGTATTAAGTTTGTAATACGAGATAGAGCCAAAAGTTTTTAGGATGGGCATGAGGTTTGGGAGTGATACCTCTGGTTTTGTCAGTGTTAACAGAATGTCATCGGCGAACAATGATAGTTTGTATTGATGTTCGTCGACAGTGACTCCATGAATGTTTGGGTTCTGCCTAATGATCTGAGCTAGAGGTTCTAGACATATTATAAAAAGCAGGGGGGACAAAGGACATCCCTGTCTCGTTCCATTCGAGATTGGGAAGGGTGGGGAAATGAATCCTGCATTGGTGACACTAGCTTCTGGGGAGGTGTACAGAGCCATAATCGCTGTTATGAATGTGAAAGGAAAGCCAAATTTGTCTAGTGCCAATTTCATGTAAAGCCAATTGAGCCTATCAAAGGCTTTTTCTGCGCCCAATGCTAGTAGTAATCCCCCCAGTTTGTTAGTGTTGAGACCCTCCAGGACGTTAAGAAGGAGTCTATAATTGTCTGAGCCCTGCCTGCCCTTCACAAAGCCAGATTGGTTAGAGTGGATTAGAGTGGGGAGTAAGTGTTTGAGTCTAGTCGCCAGGAGTTTTGCATATAGTTTGGTGTCTATATTTAATAGGGATGTCGGGCGGAAGTTGGCACATGCTGTAGGTTTTTTACCCGGTTTAGGTAGTGTGACGATGTTAGCTTGTAGCATTTCGCCTGGTAATTTACCTTGCGTGAAATCTTGGTTAAACAGAGATACTAAATGTGGGATAAGAGCAGTTTGGAAGGTTTTATAGTATATGGAAGAAAGTCCATCCGGTCCTGGCGATTTAGCATTAGGTAAATCTTTAATCATTTGCGTAACTTCCTCAACTTAGATTGGTTTTATAAGGTCAGGGATCTTATCAGTGGGCAGCGAAGGTAGCTGGATTGTTCCTAGAAATTTGTTTATCTGTTCTTGTGTTGGTTGGGATGTCAGGTTATCATCTTTAAGATTATAGAGTGTGCGGTAAAACTGAGCAAATTCCTGTACTATTTTATCAGGGTTTACCATTTTCTGACCCAGGGGGTTGTGAACGTAAGCTATTTTGGTTGCTAGGCTTTGTTTTTTAAGTCTGGATGCAAGTACTTTCACTGCTCTGTTTCCCTGCTCGTAAAATTTTGCTTTGAATCGTCTGAGGAAAAAAATTGTTTTAGCCACTTCCAGTTCTTGTAATTGCATTCATACTTCTGTAATCTCTCTAAGGTGCGTCTTTGAGGGTGTTTGTTTATTAAGTGTGTTTAGTGTTGTGAGGCGGCTAGTGAGGTTTATATATTTGGCTATACGCGCGGCTTTGGCCCTACTCGCGTGCTTATTTAGTACTCCCCTAATGTATGCCTTATGGGCTAACCACATAATTTCTGTGGGTGTGTCTGGTTGAGAATTGGTCATAAAATAGACCTCCAGTTCTCTATGTAGATCTTTCAATACCTGGGGGTCACTAAGCAAGCTTTTGTTAAGCCGCCAAGTTCCTCTCCCTTTAGCAGGGAATTGTTCATTCAGGTGGAGAATAATTGGTGCATCGTCCGACTACGTTATAAGGCCTATAGTTGTGTTGACGACGTTGCTGATCAGGGAGGTGGGTATCAAAAAGCGGTCTATTCGGGAGTACGAGTTATGTGCCACAGAGTGGAACGTGAAATCCTTTTCTTAAGGATGTGTCACCCTCCATGGGTCTGTAAAATTCTGCTCTAAGAGAAGTTGATTAAGGTGCCCTGTGGTTGTTTTCCTGCCTGTCTCAGTAGATGCCTTCACTGTGTGGGAAGAGGATGTATCAAGTTGAGTATCTAGCATGAAATTCGTGTCCCCGCCTATCACTACGTCCCCTAATCTGCCTTCGTCCAGTGCATTAAAAATATTGAGGAGAAAAGCTGCCTGTGCTGTATGAGGGCCGTATAAGTTAATTAAGGTGTATGGGGCATTATTCAGTAGGCATTGTATAATTAAGTATCTTCCCTGCTTGTCTGTACGTTTTTTTACTAGTTCAAACGCCACCCCTCTCCCGATAAGGATCGACACCCCCCGTTTCTTCTTAGAGAAACAGGAATGGAAGTCTAAAGGATACAGAGGGGAGTTGAATTTAGGTCTTTTACCCCATTGGAAATGGGTTTCTTGGAAGAATACAATTTGGGCTTTAGCCCTTTTCGCTTCCAATAGTGCCAGCCTCCGTTTATTCGGGGAGTTGAGTGCTTTAGTGTTCAATGATAGAAACGTCAGCACCATTTTATTACGTACAACCTACCTAGTATTGCTAAGCTGCAGTCCGTCCTCCTTTAAGTTAGTCCCCCAATCAGTTACCACCTCCACGGGGCTCTGGGTATAGGCCTCCCTGTGTGTAAGCACTATGATTCCCTTGACCCAAACAAAGAAAAAAACATTAAGATAGAAGAACTTAAGATCAAAATAACAGAAAAAAACTTATATACAGTTGCCCAAAAACCATGTGATGGGCACACGGTAGGCAATTAGTATTGGTGACGTATACCACATACGTCGTAGTGGCCTAGCTCGGGCCACTGGGGGGTGAAGTGGTGGGTAGTACCATCTATTGAGTATAACATGTCATAGGGGACCGTCCCTATCCATGGTTTTAACCCTAGACCGAGACAGAGATGTCGAGGCCCTAAGTCAAAATAGGGAGGGGACATGCGTTATGTATCGCGGTCTTGCTCTCTTTATATTACGGCCTACATTCCTGTGTCCGTTTGTTCCTGTATACTTTCATCAGTATTAACTTCTGGGAATATGCTAAACATGCCCAGTATGAGGTTTATCTTATTTTGTGACTACTTTATTATTATTGCTATTATTTTTTTTTGTTATTTTTTTATTATAATTTTTTTGTTATTATTATTTTTTTTTTTTTGTTTTGTTATTTTATTAATTGGATTTTTTTTTTTTTGTCATCTTACTCCACTATATTACTATAGGGACGCTAACTCCTTCTCACTTTACAATTATAACAACCGGCATCTAGAACACTTTCTCTCTCATTCAAAAAAAAAAACAAAAAACAGTGACAATAAAAGTGTCTATGGTGTGCCATTCACTTAGCTGCTTCAATTCTGTGCCAGTCTCCAGCCACTCGAGATGGGTGGGCAGGGGTGTCCTTTTTCGCCGACTCTGGCTGCGGCAGTGGAATGCTTCACTGTGCTAGTCCGTTCCTCCCGTCTTCTGGGCTAAGAAACACCTTCTCCACTCCATTTCTCCGTGTGATTAGGCATGTCGGAAAGCCCCATTTGTATGGTATGGATGCCTCTCTGAGTGCCTTGGTGATAGGGCCAAAAGCTCTTCTTTTAGCCCTTGTCGCTGGCGACAAGTCGGTGTATAGCTGAATATCCTTGAAGCGCTCTCCTAGATTCTGTGCGTCCCGCGCCGCCATCATCAGCCTCTCTTTTACTGTGTACAAATGCACCCTTACAATTATATCCCTGGGTACTGCCGCTGGTAGGCCTCTGGGCTTCATCAGCCTGTGTACTCTGTCCATCTGTAAATCCTGCTCCAAAACCTCTGGAAGCTGTGCATGAAAGAGTTGGGTGACATAGCTTCTTAATTCCGGTTGTTTTACCTCCTCAGAAATGCCACGCAGACAGATATTGTTTCTGCAGGCCCTATCTTCTAGATCCACCACTTTTGTCTCCAGCTGTTGTATTTGAGTCTGGAATGTGGTGTAGGCATCAGCCAGGGTGTTATGTGTTTCTATGACCTCCTCCATCTTGTTTTCTAAATGGCCCGTGCGGTCCCCAATGGCCTGCACATCTCTCTTAATGTCAGCAGCTAACTTGTGAAAGTCAGCTCTCATAGTTTGTTTAAGGTCTGTCAGCAGGAAGACATACTTGAACTGGTCAAGTGAGAAAGGGCGCCCCCTAGTGCATAACTATATACATATGTACAATGAAGTTATAAAACATAACCTTTAATATATGCTGTGGTAAAAAACTCCGATAGGGAGTAAGAACAAGAAAACAAAAGTAAACTTAAAAATGGAGGGGACAAATGTCCAAATGGGGATTGATAAACTAAAGGTTACACCTAAAGGATATATAAAGCTGGATAGAGCTATAAATCCCCCCAACCAATGTAGTGCGTCTCATCTGGGCAATCCCAGCTGGAATTGCAAAAAATGAAATTCAATATCAAATTAGAATAGCCATTCCTTTAACCGCTCCACATAGAACCTGTTAATATAAAGAGTGCTTGCTTATGGCAAGAATAGTATATAGTATACACTTGTAACAGGAGGTGACGATAGGAAGGCTTCCACAGAGCCAGTAGCTAGTAAATACACAGATACATTGTTGCAAATTACATAGTATCAATAGTGGTGCTGTCACCAGGGGACGGACAAACAGAGTGAGGAAAAAACAGGTGAATATATACAGGGTCTAGTTGGTAGCCAAAAAAGGTCGACTAGCAAAGTAGATAGCACAATCTGACCAACGATAGACACCCCTGTAGTCACCTCTGCCCCTACTAGCCCCCGATCCCCTATTGAACTGCACAGGATCCTAAGATTGCTATAATTGCTAAACTAGCTTGCTGGAGAAACGAGATTCTAAACTGGTCGGTGTCTGGACAAAACTTGTCCCCCCTTCCCTGCTACCTAACACGTGTTTCGGCGCTACAAAACGCGCCTTCGTCTGAGGCTTAAACAGTGAGTCATGGCATCGCGGGCTCCTTAAGTAGCCCCTTCAGTTTGATTCATACTGGGAGTGTGTATATCGCGATCACGCCAGGATTGGCTGATCGCGGATGAGGCCCCGCCCCTACTGACAACTCCTCCTCCTACTGGTGTACGTCTGGTGGATCGGTTGCAATGTGTCAATTAACCATGTGTGTGCCGGTATCGCATAGACATGGAAAAAGTACATGAAGCATTTCACATTGTATCCACGCATAGAGACTCCAATTGCTTAGTAGTTGTAGAATAGCAAACTGCCCCCGAAAAGTGACATAACAGTTTCGGTAGAGTCCCCCATTTGAAGGGGTTTTTTTTTTTTTTTTTTTTTTTTTTTTTTCCCCATCTGAGTCATGGCACAGGCATGGATCTTTGCACATTTCAGCTATAGACTATATCAATGGCAATAACTCCATAATATCGATGTTATATTAGTCCCATATTAGAGGAACTGTAGATATAAGCCATTAGATGGATATGAATCCTTGTAATGTGGTTCCTTCTGGGTAATTGGGGTACAAAATGACCAACGATGCTTGGACTGATATTAAGTGAACAAAATAAAGTATATACAGACTAGGTGAATGATATATACATATGTACAAAAAATAAAGAATATATATGGTTTCCCTGTGTTATTTTTAATCGATGAAGGGGGTAAAGGTGAACCCTTCATTTAATCCATTAGGGGCCAATGATTTGAATCTGAAGATCCAATAACACTCTCTTTTTAGGAGAGTGTGATCCAGGTCCCCACCTCTGCGACCAATGGTCACTTTTTCAATCCCAGCGAATCTGACCCCTCCTGGATCTCCACAGTGTCGGTCTCTTATATGTCTTGCTATAGGGGTGTCCCTTTGGTTCCTAGTAGAGTGTACATGCTCCATGATACGTCTTTTAAAGGGCCGAATCGTTTTGCCCACGTATCTGAGGCCACATGTACACACTAGAAGGTAGACCACCCCCTTGGTGCTTCAGTTGAAAAACTGTTTGACATCACAGACCACCCTGTCACTAGAGTCCGTGAGGTGCTTAGAATCCTTTAATATGTACCTACATGCTACGCATCTGCCACATTTGTACGTGCCTTGTACAGATAGCCAATTCCGGCCAGGTTTTGTGGTGGAGAAGTGACTTGGTACTAATGATTCTTTTAAATTCTTACCTCTACGGGCTGTGAGGGACGCATATGGGGTTACAGTCCCTTTAAGGTGGGGGTCCTGAGAGAGGAGTGGCCAAAACCTACTCATTATCCTTTTTGCTTGGTCCCATCCTGAGTCATAGTTCACTATGCATCTAGTAGGGGCTTGGTCATTGGGAATAGGTTTATCCCTGAGTAGTTCCGTTCTGTCGCTGTATAGCGCTCTTTGGTATGCTTGTTTTAGACAGCGATTAGGGTATCCTCTTTCTTTAAACCTCATTCTCAATGACTTGGCTTGGAGGATAAAGTCATCTTCACTTGAGCAGTTCCTCCTTAGGCGGAGGTATTGGCCAATGGGGATGCCCCTTTTCAAGGGAGTCGGGTGGTGACTCTCCCACCTCAGCATAGTGTTAGTTGAGGTGGGTTTTCTGAACAGAGTTGACTCAAAGGTTTGTTGGTGGGAGGTACTAAAGGTACAGTCCAGGAAGTTGATGGACGAGCCGCCTATTTCCATCGTAAATTTTAAATTAAGATCATTGGAATTTAGGCTCTCCACAAAGGACGTAAAATCCTCCTTTGTGCCAGTCCATACCACCAAGATGTCATCTATAAACCTCTTCCACAGGAATATGTGGTCGGTATACTTGCTGTTACTGTTGGTGAACACCACATGTTCCTCCCACCATCCCAGGTGCAGGTTAGCGTATGATGGGGCACAAGATGTACCCATAGCTGTGCCCTGCACCTGGTGGTAGTACTGACCATCAAACAAAAAGAAATTGTGGGTTAGGACGAATTGTAGCAAGTCCAGTACAAAAGAGGTGTGACATTGGTGGGCGGATCCTCGTGTTTCCAGGTAATCTTTGATGTGCCTCAGCCCAAGAGAGTGTGGAATTGACGAGTATAATGCCTCCACATCGAGGCTGCACAGGATGGCCTCTTTAGGTAGATTGGTGGAGGCTAGACACTTCAAGGTGTCCTTCGTGTCCCTTAAGTAGGAGGGTAATTTTTCTACAAATGGGCGAAGGATCTTATCTAAATAGATACTCGCTTTACAGGTTAAATTATTCGAGCCGGACACAATGGGTCTGGCTGTTAAGATCTTATATTGTTTATGCACCTTCGGTAAGCAGTAGAATGTGGACACAGTCGGGCTTTTTGTATAGATGAATGTATATTCATCCTTGCCCAGGACCTTGTTGTCAAATGCTTCATCCAAGAGGTTCTTTAAGGTCAACAGGAATTTGACTGAGGGGTCTGTACTCAACAGTTTATATGTGGTGCTGTTTTTCAATATATTGAGGGTTAATTGTATATATTGTGTTTTATTCAGAACCACAATATTCCCCCCCTTGTCTGCTGGCTTAATGATGATGTCATCGTCACTCTGTAATTCACATAGAGCCTGCCATTCTTTTCTGGAGAGGTTGCTATGTGGTCGGGGTTGGAGGGAATCCAACTTGAGCTCATTTATCAGGTTACAGGTTGATTCTACGAACATATCAATGTTCTTAAAATCCTTTATATTCGGTGTGAACTTGCTTTTATGTCGTAGATCAGTATATGGCAAGAGGGATGAGTCATCGTTCTCCTCCAATAGGGATACCAGTTCACTAAGGCATTGGTATTCCCTTACATTGAAACCCAAGTCTCTGGCTCGCTTTTCCTTCTCTATAAGAAAGAATTTATGTAGGGCCAACCTCCTCCCAAATAGATGGATGTCCTTAATCCATTCAAACTTATTGAATGGAGGAACAGGGACAAAGGATAGCCCTTTAGCCAAGACCTTATTCTGGGATTCTGTAAGTGCCTTATTGGAGAGATTGATGACTTTATTGCTGTTGTTCAATACCGTTTGCGCGCCCTCCCCCTGTATCTTGTTTGTCTGTACTGAGGTTGTGTTTCCCCCTCTCGGGGGGTTTGGCCTAAAAAAGCCACCCCTTTCTTTAGTATACCCTTAGTTTGGGTGGCACTGGAAGGTATTGGACCTGTACTTGACCCCTCAGTATCTGTGTCAGAAGTCTCATATTCTGACGTCGAGTATTGGTCTGAGTCAGTACGCGTACTTCTCTTGCTAAACCTTCTATATACCCGTCCACTTTTGTAGTCTGAATTATCTCTTATAAACTTTTTATGTTTTCGATTTTTAATAGTGTCTTGGTATTTATTCAAGTTTTGCTGAAGCCTAAGTTCTTGGGAGTCAAAGGTTGGGTCGTCTTTGTTATTCTGTACAGCCTCAACTGCTTCTTTGACATTAGCATTAACTTGTTCCAACCTTTGGCTCTCAAACCTACAGATGATATCCATGAAGGTTCGTGAGCATAAATTAGCTGCCTCCTCCCATTCTTTAAGGAGGGCCGTATCCTCCATCTGCATATTAGGCATTACTTGAATTCTGAGACCCCTAGGGATCATCGACTTGTTAAGATAATTCTGAATGGATGAAATTTCCCAGCCCAGTCTAATCTGCTGTTTACATGCATTTGATATGACTCTAAACTTTGAGTCAATACTAGTGTCATGAGAGAGGAAAACACTCTCCTTGTCAGTGAACACCTTTTCTGCGTCCACACACCACTGGTTTGGATCTTTTAGTTGGTTCAGAAAATTGGCCATGATAGTATAAGAAAATAGCACATTCGGGAATAAATTATATATTATGCGGAACACACTGAGGTATTAAAACCTTGTAAACGAATAAATAGAGTAGTTGAGTACCCCAAGAGGTATACAACTGGGTGTGTGTTGAGGGGCGACCAAGAAACAGGGGATAACCCTCACATACATGTGTTAGTAGAAAGACATACTTGAACTGGTCAAGTGAGAAAGGGCGCCCCCTAGTGCATAACTATATACATATGTACAATGAAGTTATAAAACATAACCTTTAATATATGCTGTGGTAAAAAACTCCGATAGGGAGTAAGAACAAGAAAACAAAAGTAAACTTAAAAATGGAGGGGACAAATGTCCAAATGGGGATTGATAAACTAAAGGTTACACCTAAAGGATATATAAAGCTGGATAGAGCTATAAATCCCCCCAACCAATGTAGTGCGTCTCATCTGGGCAATCCCAGCTGGAATTGCAAAAAATGAAATTCAATATCAAATTAGAATAGCCATTCCTTTAACCGCTCCACATAGAACCTGTTAATATAAAGAGTGCTTGCTTATGGCAAGAATAGTATATAGTATACACTTGTAACAGGAGGTGACGATAGGAAGGCTTCCACAGAGCCAGTAGCTAGTAAATACACAGATACATTGTTGCAAATTACATAGTATCAATAGTGGTGCTGTCACCAGGGGACGGACAAACAGAGTGAGGAAAAAACAGGTGAATATATACAGGGTCTAGTTGGTAGCCAAAAAAGGTCGACTAGCAAAGTAGATAGCACAATCTGACCAACGATAGACACCCCTGTAGTCACCTCTGCCCCTACTAGCCCCCGATCCCCTATTGAACTGCACAGGATCCTAAGATTGCTATAATTGCTAAACTAGCTTGCTGGAGAAACGAGATTCTAAACTGGTCGGTGTCTGGACAAAACTTGTCCCCCCTTCCCTGCTACCTAACACGTGTTTCGGCGCTACAAAACGCGCCTTCGTCTGAGGCTTAAACAGTGAGTCATGGCATCGCGGGCTCCTTAAGTAGCCCCTTCAGTTTGATTCATACTGGGAGTGTGTATATCGCGATCACGCCAGGATTGGCTGATCGCGGATGAGGCCCCGCCCCTACTGACAACTCCTCCTCCTACTGGTGTACGTCTGGTGGATCGGTTGCAATGTGTCAATTAACCATGTGTGTGCCGGTATCGCATAGACATGGAAAAAGTACATGAAGCATTTCACATTGTATCCACGCATAGAGACTCCAATTGCTTAGTAGTTGTAGAATAGCAAACTGCCCCCGAAAAGTGACATAACAGTTTCGGTAGAGTCCCCCATTTGAAGGGGGTTTTTTTTTTTTTTTTTTTTTTTTTTTTTTTTCCCAATCTGAGTCATGGCACAGGCATGGATCTTTGCACATTTCAGCTATAGACTATATCAATGGCAATAACACCATAATATCGATGTTATATTAGTCCCATATTAGAGGAACTGTAGATATAAGCCATTAGATGGATATGAATCCTTGTAATGTGGTTCCTTCTGGGTAATTGGGGTACAAAATGACCAACGATGCTTGGACTGATATTAAGTGAACAAAATAAAGTATATACAGACTAGGTGAATGATATATACATATGTACAAAAAATAAAGAATATATATGGTTTCCCTGTGTTATTTTTAATCGATGAAGGGGGTAAAGGTGAACCCTTCATTTAATCCATTAGGGGCCAATGATTTGAATCTGAAGATCCAATAACACTCTCTTTTTAGGAGAGTGTGATCCAGGTCCCCACCTCTGCGACCAATGGTCACTTGTTCAATCCCAGCGAATCTGACCCCTCCTGGATCTCCACAGTGTCGGTCTCTTATATGTCTTGCTATAGGGGTGTCCCTTTGGTTCCTAGTAGAGTGTACATGCTCCATGATACGTCTTTTAAAGGGCCGAATCGTTTTGCCCACGTATCTGAGGCCACATGTACACACTAGAAGGTAGACCACCCCCTTGGTGCTGCAGTTGAAAAACTGTTTGACATCACAGACCACCCTGTCACTAGAGTCCGTGAGGTGCTTAGAATCCTTTAATATGTACCTACATGCTACGCATCTGCCACATTTGTACGTGCCTTGTACAGATAGCCAATTCCGGCCAGGTTTTGTGGTGGAGAAGTGACTTGGTACTAATGATTCTTTTAAATTCTTACCTCTACGGGCTGTGAGGGACGCATATGGGGTTACAGTCCCTTTAAGGTGGGGGTCCTGAGAGAGGAGTGGCCAAAACCTACTCATTATCCTTTTTGCTTGGTCCCATCCTGAGTCATAGTTCACTATGCATCTAGTAGGGGCTTGGTCATTGGGAATAGGTTTATCCCTGAGTAGTTCCGTTCTGTCGCTGTATAGCGCTCTTTGGTATGCTTGTTTTAGACAGCGATTAGGGTATCCTCTTTCTTTAAACCTCATTCTCAATGACTTGGCTTGGAGGATAAAGTCATCTTCACTTGAGCAGTTCCTCCTTAGGCGGAGGTATTGGCCAATGGGGATGCCCCTTTTCAAGGGAGTCGGGTGGTGACTCTCCCACCTCAGCATAGTGTTAGTTGAGGTGGGTTTTCTGAACAGAGTTGACTCAAAGGTTTGTTGGTGGGAGGTACTAAAGGTACAGTCCAGGAAGTTGATGGACGAGCCGCCTATTTCCATCGTAAATTTTAAATTAAGATCATTGGAATTTAGGCTCTCCACAAAGGACGTAAAATCCTCCTTTGTGCCAGTCCATACCACCAAGATGTCATCTATAAACCTCTTCCACAGGAATATGTGGTCGGTATACTTGCTGTTACTGTTGGTGAACACCACATGTTCCTCCCACCATCCCAGGTGCAGGTTAGCGTATGATGGGGCACAAGATGTACCCATAGCTGTGCCCTGCACCTGGTGGTAGTACTGACCATCAAACAAAAAGAAATTGTGGGTTAGGACGAATTGTAGCAAGTCCAGTACAAAAGAGGTGTGACATTGGTGGGCGGATCCTCGTGTTTCCAGGTAATCTTTGATGTGCCTCAGCCCAAGAGAGTGTGGAATTGACGAGTATAATGCCTCCACATCGAGGCTGCACAGGATGGCCTCTTTAGGTAGATTGGTGGAGGCTAGACACTTCAAGGTGTCCTTCGTGTCCCTTAAGTAGGAGGGTAATTTTTCTACAAATGGGCGAAGGATCTTATCTAAATAGATACTCGCTTTACAGGTTAAATTATTCGAGCCGGACACAATGGGTCTGGCTGTTAAGATCTTATATTGTTTATGCACCTTCGGTAAGCAGTAGAATGTGGACACAGTCGGGCTTTTTGTATAGATGAATGTATATTCATCCTTGCCCAGGACCTTGTTGTCAAATGCTTCATCCAAGAGGTTCTTTAAGGTCAACAGGAATTTGACTGAGGGGTCTGTACTCAACAGTTTATATGTGGTGCTGTCTTTCAATATATTGAGGGTTAATTGTATATATTGTGTTTTATTCAGAACCACAATATTCCCCCCCTTGTCTGCTGGCTTAATGATGATGTCATCGTCACTCTGTAATTCACATAGAGCCTGCCATTCTTTTCTGGAGAGGTTGCTATGTGGTCGGGGTTGGAGGGAATCCAACTTGAGCTCATTTATCAGGTTACAGGTTGATTCTACGAACATATCAATGTTCTTAAAATCCTTTATATTCGGTGTGAACTTGCTTTTATGTCGTAGATCAGTATATGGCAAGAGGGATGAGTCATCGTTCTCCTCCAATAGGGATACCAGTTCACTAAGGCATTGGTATTCCCTTACATTGAAACCCAAGTCTCTGGCTCGCTTTTCCTTCTCTATAAGAAAGAATTTATGTAGGGCCAACCTCCTCCCAAATAGATGGATGTCCTTAATCCATTCAAACTTATTGAATGGAGGAACAGGGACAAAGGATAGCCCTTTAGCCAAGACCTTATTCTGGGATTCTGTAAGTGCCTTATTGGAGAGATTGATGACTTTATTGCTGTTGTTCAATACCGTTTGCGCGCCCTCCCCCTGTATCTTGTTTGTCTGTACTGAGGTTGTGTTTCCCCCTCTCGGGGGGTTTGGCCTAAAAAAGCCACCCCTTTCTTTAGTATACCCTTAGTTTGGGTGGCACTGGAAGGTATTGGACCTGTACTTGACCCCTCAGTATCTGTGTCAGAAGTCTCATATTCTGACGTCGAGTATTGGTCTGAGTCAGTACGCGTACTTCTCTTGCTAAACCTTCTATATACCCGTCCACTAATGGATCCTAATGTCTCCTTCAGCATGGGGGATGTGTTGGAGGCGCTGATATTATTTTTAAGCCTTTGCCCCTCTAATTTAAGACTTTGTCCTCTTGTTGTGGAAGTTTTCTATTAAATATGGTCTCCTCCTTTACTGTGTTGATTCCTTTTATGCATTTCATACATTTGTCTAACACAGTCTTACCCTTGGGTTGAACTCTAAGAGCTGGGTGGTTACATCTGCTCACAGTGCTGAAAGTCCATGTCTCGGTATACAGCAAGCATGCTTGAAACAAAGTCAAACAGTCTGTAAACAGTGCTGGCAGCTTTCATTCAAAGATTGGCAAACCAGGTGTGAGTATGCCAATATAGTCCAATAATATTAACATAAAGTCCAGAGCTTTTCTTTTCCAGAAAAGTCAGAATATATGTTATTCACCAAGTTACAAATTTGAGGTTGAAGTAACTAAGAACCAGTGTTGAGAGATGTCACTTTATATGTCTTTCTCTATGGCCTATGCCCTTCTATCCCAAGATCCCCTCTAAAGGTGACCACCGGAAAGCATACAGTAAAAAGTCTATGGAAGTTGTTTAAGCAATTCCCATTTTCTCCCATTAACAAAGTACACTACACCTTGAACCATAGCTCAAGAGAAATGCAAAATTCACAAGGTTTAAGAGTTTTGTTTTGACTGAAAGATGCAACAGTTTTCAATCCATCAAGTAAATACAGGTGTGAGCAGTTGCAATGCTACAGAATTCCACTGAGAGAGAGTTACAAGTATACGTAATTTCATGGATTTGGATGCACACTAATTTCTTGTATTGTGTATTTCAATCGCATGCCCTCTCCTTCACATTCCTCTACAAAAAGACAGCTGCTTAGAGATTTCTGACAAAATTCACTTTGTTTTATTTCATTCCTTATAATATGGGATTGCAGGTTAATGGACCACAACAAATTCAGAATTCTGTTGAAAAAGTGTAAGCCATGTAAATTGTGGCAAAGTGGGAATTAAATCATTCTGCTGCATAATGCAAATTGCATGGATGGTCTCCATATATATAGCTATGACCATATGGTGCCTGATTAAAAGCACCTTGCGAAAAAAAAAAAAAAGACCTATTCACACTTTGTACCATTACATCTTCTGTAATACTCTTTTACCTTAAAGGTGCTGTTCCATTAAGAGAAAACATCAAGTGTACTAGCCTATTACAGAGGAGATGGCATAGATTTGCAATTTATTATGTGCTCAATAGTATAAAGTATATGTAAACAATACAAGCACATACAAGATGCTTTTTCCCCATTAAGTCCAAGCTTGCAAAACTAAATCTGCACCAACATCAATACCCTCACCCTGTGCTGAATAATTATCTGTAACAAACACTAGGCAATCGTGTGGAGCATCAATGTTTTGGATCTCGCAGGGTCCTTTCTCAAGACAAATTACCTCAAAATAAATAACTTTACAGTATATAGCAGTGTCAATAAAATAATTAGAAAACAACAAGTCAATCCACTTACCACTTTTTCGATTGAGAAAGGAGGCTGTGAGATCTGAAATATTAATACTATACACTGTATTGAAAGAATAAACACGTTTAATACTTTTGCAACAGTCCCATGGGACAACTTCATTTGTTCTGGATCATATTATATGTGTGCAATAAAATATACAGGCATACATAGCACAAGGTTTCAAAAACCAGATAAACTTTAAAATTAAATGTCTGGCCGGGCAACTCGGAGCAAATACCGAATCCTACATTTTTGTCTGATTGGTAAATATGAACCAATGGGTTTGTTCAAGTAGGGTCTAAATGTTAATTAGGTTTTTTTTTTCCCTTCACATTTGCGAGACAATAAATTAGGCAACACATAGAAACAAAAACAAATTTTTATTGCTTACTGTTCTGTCAAATGTCTTCTTATACATCCATCAGTTGTGCCTAATGCACATACATTACAATGTGCTTCATTTCACAAGTCACTCAAAAATGTTGCATTACATTAATAGCTACATGTCATTTTCTATACATATTGGAAGCATTTTTTTTTTTTAATAATTTATTAGGTTTTTAAATGTATTTTTTTTAGACTTGTGTGCTAAAAGAGCAATTTGATATTTCTTCCTGCAAGCTGATGTTAAGGGACTTTCAAGTAAAGTAAAGCTCAGTTAACCAAACTTGTTTGATCATTTTAAAAACATTGTACATTTTTCACAGCATTGTGAATAGATTTGGGAGAAATGGTAATGGGCACTTAAACAAATTGATCATGTTTGCAAACTGAGTGAGCTTGTGTAATATATGTTAAAGTAGTTTAATATTACACGATATTCGAAGGTGCATCCTACATGATGTATTTGATTCCGAATTTTGTTAAATCACGTGCTATGTTATTCTTCAAAATCTTATACTTTCGGATGCAAAAGCAATGATTTTAAATTGGACACCAAATGCATCTGTGCAATTGCTATTGTGGTCAAAATTCAACCATTTTCACTGGATTTTCTCCATCCAAACAAAATCTAGAGTTTAGAGAATAACCATGTGAAAGTGTACATATGAAAAGTGTGACCTCATACACACCTTCACTGTCCCCACAGCTAAATTAATGTTCTGTAGTTTTGCTGGTGTTGTTTATTCTGTTCGTTTATTCTTCACTTGTGATCACCAGTCAATATCCGTGATAAAGTCACCTTTAACGTGATATATATATATATATATATATATATATATATATATATATATATTTTTTACTTTAAAGATAATTTAAATTACAGTTTCAATCACACAGAAAACTTCAAATAAATGAAAATAAATAACAAATGTTTTATAAATGTTATATATAACAAAGTTACTTTACAGCTCATTGAATGGCAATGGCTTTTTTCTATGATAATAACACAGAGGACAAACAAAAATTATTTAAAGGGAAACTGCATAAAAAAGTCATTTTCCTGTATAGATCATGCCACTGCACTGTCATTCCTCAATTCTCTGCCATATGAAGTTAAATCACTTTGTTTAAGCAGAACTAAGCACACTTTTTTAAATTCACACAGCCTCTATACAAACATCCTGAAAAAGAGACTAACTATTCTAGATTTCCATATTGTACAATGTGTTTAATTTCGAATGTAAATTGCCTGGTGGAGCTTACAGTAGCCTCCTGTGTGCAATTAAACTTCAATTAACAGAGCAGAAATACAAATTTCTAAAGTAAACAAAATGTGCTGTAAAAAATGTTTTTGTTTTTTTTCTGGGAAGCTGCGAGACTCATGTTTAGTGGGATAGTGGCTAGGGCAGCATACACAAAGTGCAACTGGTGTATTAAATTCATGTTGTTTAGGTGCTTAAAGTATCCCTTTAAACAAAAATGGCACAGTATACATCTCAGTACATACCATTAACTAAAAACAAAATAAATATAACCAATTTGGCTTAATAAGAATTCAGTAAAGAAATACAATAAGAGAAAACATTAAACACATTAAGTTAGATGGATCCACAGCATCAAATTTAAAATATAAGAATAACATATAACAATAATGTTTGCAAAAAGGCAATTTGAGGGAATAAACTAGAAAACTAAAACTGATGACCAAACACCATCCACAAAAAGGTGTTTTTTAGTACATTAAAAAAATCTAAATAAAAAAAAGAATAAAATTGTTGATTAACTGAAATTAGAGATACATGTGTTAGTGAATGATGATAGGGAAAAGGCAACAAAGTTGAGTATTTTTCTATCTTAAGGGAACTTAATGGTTTATATATGTATATAACTGCTACAAAAAAATATACATTTTACATCACTTAGGTGGCACGGGACACAAGACTACCGAAATTAAACTTAATATAAATACATATCCTGTATCCAGATGGTATTCACCCATATATAACAGAAATAGCAAATTACTATTTTTAATCATCCAGGATTAATTTCTGTCAGGACTAAAAAGATTGGACAAAAGTAGATGTGTTGCCCATTTTTAAAAATGGATCCAAATTTGGACAAAATAATAAGCATTTGCAAAGCCTAGTAATTATTGAAAGGCATACAAAGAAGTAATAATTCACAAAATAAACATCAATTTGTGCCTCCTCATAAATCAAAGGAAAAACCAAAACTTAAAAAATGTGGTGCTTTTTTGTCAACAGCTTTAAAGAAGGATACAATGTGCAGAAACTTTACTAAATTAATCATGAGTATAAATATATACAGGGTCTGCACAAAGAGCTAGGACAGCACAAAAGATAGGAGGCCTACTTATCAACTAAAGGAGATTTGTTCAGTGGAAATGGTTCTTTATAATAAGAACAATACATATGTGGAATTTTGTGTCTAAAGACTGAGTTGTTATATTCTATAGAGATTATTAAACACTTTCTTAAACGACCTCTCCAAAAACATAATTCATTTTTTAAAAAAAACTGTCACCCTAAAATGATTTTTAATAATATTCTGGAAATAGAATGCTTCTCATAGAGAAGCATTTGAACGCATGGAATGTGTGCTACAATCAATGTGATGTGTTGACAGTGCTTCTCTACAGAAACACTAATCTTAACCCCTTAAGGGCCGATGACGGTTCAGAACCGTCACTGGAAACATCCCCTTGAGGACTGGTGATCGTCCTGAACCATCATAACAACGATATTTACTTACCTGATCGCCGCCATTCCCCTGGCGGCAATCAGCATTGCTCCCGGTCTGGGGGGACTGCCTGTCAGCCCAGACAGTCCTTCCACGGCCAATTAGGCGAATACACTTGGTTTTACTTTTTTGAAAAACTAATATTTGTAGTCAGCAAAGTCTCTCAAGTGTAACAGTACCCCCCTCTGCCTCCCCCCCCCCAGGTTTTATAGTGTTTTTTTTTACAGGGTCAAATATAAGGCTTGATTTTCCTTTTTTTTTTTACTTTAAAATTTGCCAGATTGGTTATGTTGCCTTTGAGAGCATATGGTAGCCCAATAATGAGAATTATCCCATGATGGCATACCATTTGCAAAAGAAGATAACCTAAGGTATTGCAAATGGGGTATGCTCAGTCTTTTTTAGTAGCCACTTAGTCACAAACACTGGCCAAAGTTAGCGTTCATAATAGTTTTTTTGCATTGGCCAGTGTTTATGACTAAGTTGCTACTAAAAAAGACTAGACATAACCCAATACCCTGGGTTGTCTACTTTAATATGTACATGTGAGGTGTGATTCAGAGATTTATGAAAGATTACAATGTCACTATTGATAAATAAAAAAAAATGTATATTTTGAAACAGCCCTATAACTTGCAAAACAGCATGTAAACACTGGATGTTTTTAAACTCAGAACACAATTTTGAATCTATTTAGCAATTTTTTTTTCATTAGCTTTTGTGGATAAGTAAAAGATTTTTCAAGTAAAAGTCCAAAAACATGTTTTTTTTTCAATTTTTCACCACATTTTATAATTTTTTTAAAGTAAACTATATAACATGATACAAATAATTGTATGTAAAGAAAGCCCTTCCTGTCCTAAAAAAATAATATATAATTTATATGGGAACAGTAAATGAGAGAGAGGAAAATTACATCTAAACACAAACACCAGAAAAACAGCCCTGGTCCTTATTAAATTTGAAATTTGCATTTTTATAAAATTGGATAGAGGGGGCACTCAGTTAACCACTTAAACAGTTTCAGCTCAAAATTTTTTTTTTTTTAAATAAATAACCTTTTATAAAATTTTGAGATTTGAAGAATAACTCATCCCTACCTTTTAGTATATGACATGATCCTTAAGCCATTTATATGCACTTTGTATCTAACAGTGTTTGAAAACCAACATTCTCTACGGTCTTCCCTGTACAAGGACTGAAGTTGAGAAGAGCACAGGGACTTACTGTCAGTTTTCAAATACTGTCCAACTAAAGGTGTGTGTTGTCCTACACCTTGCTAAGGTGTTTTAGGGGTTCTCTCTTTCACACTTTGTAAAAGTGTAGTTTTGAAGAGAAATCAGCACTTTTATGAAGGTGCTAATCTTCATTCTCCTAACTGCACACTCTTAGCTGTCCCAGCACAAACCTGAAATGAGTTCTTCTTTAGAGCAGCACTGTCTGTGGAGCATATTGATTGTTGCACACACCATGCTTCCAAATACTACACTCAGTTTGGGAACTTGAAAATACAGTTTGCGTAAACCACAGATGTTGTCACCTAGAGATGACTTCTGTTGACTATAAGACTCTATCTATCTGAAAATAAATGTGGTTATAATGCACATACTTAGGATACAGGTAGTATGCTTCAATTTATTGTTAACTTTCACACATTAACTTAAAGTATGACCCTCCTATGCCACATGAAGAGCCATTAAAACATGATTGTTTGTGTATGATTAGAAGTAAATTGCCGAATAGCATAATATTCCTAGCTGCAGTGCTTATTTTCAGCTAACCCATATATTACACAAATTAAGTTATGTGAAGCTCTCCATAATGTATTCCTAAATCTCTAATATTGCTGATTCTAATGAATGCATAACACATTCTGACAGGGAGACAGATGTGATTTACATTTACATTTCAATAAACAGTAGGGACACAACTTTTCAAAGAAGAGTTTTCAGTATTACAGATGAATTGTACTTTGAGCAATCCATGTTTAATTATATTTGTATGTATTTGTTGACTGAATTAAATCTTTGATTATTCACTTTTTGCCCTCTTTATTTACAGGCCTACCATATCATTGGTCCTGGCACACCACAACCGACTTGCTCTTTATACTATCCTTCGCTTATACTGGAACTTACTCCATATACTGCAATGTGCCCCTAACACAAGTATTAAGGCCGTTTGACCTGTAATTGTGGGAAGGGCTTATGATTATACACTTACCTATTTAAGGAATACCCCTTACCTGGCTCCATACTGTTCGAGGTCAGCGTATGAATGACCCTCCCACCACTCCTCATTTTCAACACTTTTTTCTTTCTTTCTATTTATTTACTTTTCTTTTCTTACTCCTTGGTGGGCCCTCTTTATTTACAGGCCTACCGTATCGTCTGCCCCAGCACACCACAACCGACTTGATCTTTATACTATTCTACTCTTATACTGAAACTTACTCCTTATATGGCTATGTGCCCTTAACACAACTATATATATATATATATATATATATACACACACATATTCATTGATCAACAGAAGGATGAAAGTTCCTCTAATAACTGCTTTATACTTGAAGTTCTGAATGGGATATTATCACCCAGGTGTTGTTGGCTTAATTTTCCACCTTAGAAATGAGAGTAGTAGAGCACCATATTGACAAGCTGCTAAATTATCTATATACCAGTATTAAATGAAATTTCTACATATCACTTTAACCATCCATAATCTACATATATCGTTCCCGTATGGCTTTTGTGCACATATTTATGTATGTTTAGTTTGGTGATTATGTCAGAAAGAGCACAAGTGATCATCACTGAAAAAAATCTTTAAATCTATGTTTAAATATTCAATTATTGACAGCATTTGTTTTCCGTAAGAACTTTTTAAATTAAAAATATTGCATGCATCCCTATTAAAGTTTCTGCTCTCAATCCCACCTTTCAAATATCTTGCATTTCCTCACTAGATTTTTCACAGTTTAGAGAGTAATATGAATGCCCATCTGGCAGCTGTTTTGAAAATGTCAGACAGCTTCAGCCAACAGTAGATCATACAGCTGTTTAAGCGCCAGTGAGCTACGGAGCGAGATTTGTGGGTGCTTTGGGATACTTCTGCTTATTAAAAGATGAACCAAGGAATGATTCAGGGATAAATAAAGAAATAAAGAAACATAGATAAGTTAGGTGTCTTTAGCACTCACAACACTGGATATGGTGTATGGCATTAAAATGGCCACTATGCTGCAACATCTGGTTGAAAGATACTGGCCATACACTCATTTTAATATCATGTATTCCTCACATACTTTTTAACTGTCACTATCTGAAAAGGAGAAATCCCACCTGCCGACCCAAATCGTTTATTGTGTTTATCCTTCCTTCCTTATTTATTTTCAATTCACTTACTGTTTTTTTTTTTTTTTTTTTACTTAAATTCTTATTAAATTATTATATAACATGTATTATATAACAAATAATACATGCAAAACTCCTTGAACTCTAGCTACAGTTCTTTAGTGCCAGGTGCCAGTCCAGAGGCAAATAGATAAACATTATGAAGAGTATGGCTTCACCTATGGCCTGAAAACATTTTCAAACCTATATTTCCCCAGCTGCAGTGAGGAAAGACCCTTGGTGCTGGAGTAATGGTGAGTTTTAATGATTTTTAATGCCTAAATGGAAAAGGGCGTGGGGGTCTGTAAACAGATTAAGGAACACTCCAATATATATATATATATATATATATATATATATATATATATATATATATATATATATAAAAGAAAACCGTGATGCTTACACTCATGGATTAGACAATTATTGCCCAGTGCTGGTCAGGCACAAAATACAGAAAAAGTGAAAATGACCACACTCCAAGGATTGAGTAATGGTAAAAATAAAATATAACTTTTATTCTATATCATTAAAATATATCGACATTTGAGCCCCAATACATGGGCCTTCATCAGGATAGCAGTAAATACATTTTGGAGTGCGGTCATTTTCACTTTATATATATATATTTATATATATATATATATATATATATATATATATAATCTCGATAAGCATTTTGACAGTTTGTTTTCAGGTCCAGTTTTGGATGATTCACATGAATAGTTGGGAAGAGCCAGAATTTTCCTAACAGCAGCTAGTAGGAACATCCATAGTTACATCCATAGTTGCTGAATTCGTCACGTTTCAAGCCAGGCCTAATGATATCTCTATAATACTCTTTCAGTAGATGGGCCCTCTTTTTTTCAGGCCTACCTGTTCATCGGTTTTGTCACATCATACCCTACTGTCACGGCTCCCGGCTCTTCTGTCAGTGTGGCTGGGCATAAACTAGGCAGCCACGCCGACAGAGATGTATCATACTTACCTTGGTCATGACGGGCAGTTGCCCAGTCTCCCTCCGTTCCGGTCATCATGGGGTGAAGGGGGGCGGCACGTTCTTAGGAACACCGACCGCTGCGGTTCAGGTTTACATAATAAACTTACCTTAGCCCACATCAAATATAGCGCCAACGTGCGTGCGACGTCATGTCATAGACGCGCACACACGTTTTGGGGTCAGAGGTCAGAGACAGCCAATTAAAGCCTAAAGAGGGTTATTTAAACCTATATATTAAACCTTTTTGTCAGTGCCCTGTCCTGGTTTCCACTAGCTGGTTATCCGAGAGTGTTTTTTCTGGTATTTGATTTTGGCTTTGTTTCGACTGGCTTTGTTACCCTGATTTCTGGTATCCTTGACTTCTGGCTTTCCTCATCATTGTGTCTCATTCTGTGTCCCTGACCTTAGCAAGTATTTTGACTATTCTCTGGTACGTTAAGTCTGGCCATTTTAAGGTCCGGTTAAATGTTATCCTTAGTCCTAGGTGTGATACTATTCTGCGTGCTGCATCAAATAAAATCCTGTCACCCTCTTGCTCTTACTTGTATAGCTTAAACCTTATTGAATACCATGAATACCTGCCGTCTTTATCCAGGCCAAGATGCAGACTACATATCCATAGGTGAGAACTGTACTGCCCAGGTGTATGAAATTGGAGCTAAATACTAGCTCCCGTACACTTTAAGTGTATTTCTTTTATGCTTGTTTACCTCAAACAAAGACATACTACACTATATTCATTTGCACCATGATGTTCATTGCCTTTTTCTGTATAAATAGTCTGTTAAATCTCTGCGCATCCTCAAAATACATCCTGAATTGCTGCCATCTAGTGGTGAAAACATGCACTAACTTATATACAAGTGTCATATTGTCAGAATTGTCTCTTCATTTGAAGTGACTTCACAATTCTTGTTTTTATTAATCAGTAAGTAATCTTAGTATTGAAAATGTTATATCATACATTCTGCAAACTGCGCATAAATATGTCATTAAAATAGGGCCAAGAAGCACCTTAATGCGAAGTTGAATCTCCAAGTAGAGCAGCAATTTATGAAACCCCTGGGGCAAACAGGCCTTCTCTGCCAGATCAATGTGACTGCATATGATAATATGATTCACAATACGCTGAATGTAATGCATCACTTTAGCTTTCAGAAATACAGCAATAATTCAAAACGGAATTGTTCTTTATTGTACTAATATTTTCTGATCATATATTATTCTTGTTTGACACATTAATGTACATGTACAACAGCATGGAAATGAATCAGAAAGTATTGTTTTAATGGATGTTCCTGCAATAATATATAAATATAACATAATTTTGTTTAATGTAAAAAAAAATATTAATTAAGGTATAACAGTTTGCATTCAGTGGGTGTAGTAGATTTAGGCTGCTGTGTTTTTTATGTGATAAAATCCAGGAAACATACATGTTCATACATATAGGGCTATAAGGCATAGCATCAGTAATACAATTCTAACATTGATGCACTTTGTATATGTTTGTCTCAGTTAGTGGTTAATGTTCAGGAGCAGTGCATAGTGATGTTCCATTGACTACATTCATTGGGTAATTGGAGGTGTTCTATGCTGCCCCACATTGAATAAGCTTTAAAGCCATTGCTTTGAGCTTTTGAGACGCTGGCTGACTTACCTTCCCAGCGTACCGCTTCATGGGGACTGCATAACAGCCCAGGCAGTCTTCTTCCAATGAATATGTCCCTCGTGGGCCACGGGATCGCTCTCACAGAGCGATCACATGGCCGGTCTAGAGTTACGGGGCTGTCAGGCAGTCAAATCAAACCATCAAATCTTGGGTGAGAACCTCCTTCCCTCAGTCAGGGCATTGGAAATGGGTCGTGCATGGGTATTTCAGCATGACAATGACCCAAACACAAAGCCAAGGCAACAAAGGAGTGTCTCAAAAAGAAGCACATTAAGGTCCTGGAGTGGCCTAGCCAATCTCCAGACCTTAATCCCATAGAAAATCTGTGGAGGGAGCTGAAGGTTTGAGTTGCCAAATGTCAGCCTCAAAACTTTAATGACTTCGAGAGGATGTTCCAAGAGGAGTGGGACAAAATCCCTCCTGAGATGTGTGAAAACCTGGTGGACAACTACAAGAAATGTCTGATTGCCAACAAGGGTTTTGCTACCAAGTACTAAGTCAGAGGGGTCAAATACTTATTTGACTCATTGACATGCAAATCAATTTATAACTTTTTTGACATGCGCTTTTCTGCATTTTTTTTTGTTATTCTGTCTCTCACTGTTAAAATACACCTACCATTAAAATTATAAACTGATCATTTCTTGTCAGTGGGTAAACATTCAAAATCAGCAGGGAATCAAATATTTTTTTTCCCCTCACTGTATATAATATTATTATTATTACTATTATTATTGGTATTTATGTAGTGCCAACTAATTCCACAATACTTTACAATATTATTAAACAGGGGGAAATTTACAATACATGAGACAATTACACAGTGATACAGGAACAATAGGTAGATGAGGACCCTGCTCAAAGGCAGCGGACAGGAGAAGGTCACCAGCAGAGTGGAGAGACCGAGAAGTGGTATATCTATGAATCAGGGAAGAAATGTAAGAGGGGCTAGAGTTGGTTAGAGTTATATATATATATATATATATATATATATATATATATACGGAACAAAATGAGAGCACTCAATGGATTTAGTAAATCAAAAAGATGTATATTAAATAACACGCATAAAAATCAACGTTTCGACCGTCTAGCGGTCTTTATCAAGACCGCTAGACAGTCGAAACTTTGATTTTTATGCGTGTTATTTAATATACATCTTTTTTGATTTACTAAATCCATTGAGTGCTCTCATTTTGTTCCGTTTATACTATTGCACAGAGAAGCACCTGGTAGTTGCTATTCAGATTATTTTTGTTTGGGAAGAGTGCCAGAAATTGCTTTGTTATATATATATATATATATATATATATATATATATATATATATATAATCCAACAAGTAAGGCTGCTCTCCGGACTTTAAAACGAAAATTTATTGAGTAATATTAAAAATAATGACCAACGTGGTCTTGTTGTCTTTTTGACCCTGAGGAAGGTCCCGAACGGGGACTGAAACGTTGGTCGTTATTTTTAATATTACTCAATAAATTTTTGTTTTAAAGTCCGGAGAGCAGCCTTACTTGTTGGATTCTTTATCTATTGGAGCTCTGGTGGTGCTCCCGGCATTGGACCATTTTTCAAGCATGAGTGCAGGGGATTATTGTATATATATATATATATATATATATATATATATATATATATATATATACATATATAATATATATATATTTTTTTTAAATAATAAATAAAAATAATAAATAAATCAAAAATAATTAGAAATCAATAATTTTATATATATATATATATATATATATATATATATATATATATATATATATATATATTTGTGGTCGGATACAATAAGCTGAGTTATAGTAATAGTGTAGTCAGTTGTAGTGTGCCAAAGCCGACGTTCAGGTAGGTCTGTAAAAGAGGGCCCACCTAGATGAATGGCTGAATAAAGGGAGTGGTGGGTGTGTTTTACCAGGCTTTCTCGGCCCAGGAGAAGGGGAGGTCTGTGTATATATAAGCCAGGTAACTCCTCCAACAACTATAGGCTTCGCCTACAGGATCAGCTTTCTCATATATATGTAATTTAATTCTAAGTGTGTTTTGATATTAAAGGATCACTATAGGGTCAGGAACACAAACATGTATTCCTGACCCTATAGTGTTAAAACCACCATCTAGCCCCCCTGGGCCCCTCATACCTCCATAAATATAGCAAAATCTTACTGTATTCAAGGCAGAAACTGTAACTCTGCATGCTATTTGCATAAAAAAGCAGTTTGCTGACATCATCAGAAGTGGTAGCCTGATCCAATCACAGTGCTTCCCCATAGGATTGGCTGAGACTGACAAAGAGGCAGATCAGGGGCAGAGCCAGCATGATTCAAACACAGCCCTGGCCAATCAGCATAGTTGTTCTGGTGACTATAGTGTCCCTTTAATATAATTGAAAAAAAAAATATATATATATATATATATATATATATATATATATATATTCTATATATATATATATAATCAAAAGCTTCTTCTCATCCTCTGTAATCTCAGTCTACGAGATACCACTCTTTCCTGTGCTCTTCCTACCTCTCCTAGCGCTATTTCAGTGTTTCTTTCTCTGGCTCTGTGTCTTCTCTGTTGATGTTCTCCAAGAGACTGCCCTTGGTTCCCTATTGTTCTCAATCTACACTGCTTCCCTCGGTAAACTCATCAGCTCCTTCGGCTACCAGTATGATTTCTATGTGGATGACATGCACATTTACCTGCTATCACTTGATTTCTCACCACCCCTCTTGACTTATGTCTCTGACTGCCTCTCTGCTATTTCCAACTGGATCACTGCTCATTTCCCTAAACTTAACCTGTCCAAAACAGAACCTCTGGTCTTTCCTTATCAAGTGTTGCTACTCCTTTGTCTGTTTGCCTCCAAGTCAATGGTAGTACCATCAGCTCTACCTCGCAGGCTTGCTGCCTAGGCATTTTCTTTGACTCCGACCTCTCCTTCACCCCTCATGTCCAATCAATCGTCAAATCCTGCCGCTTCCATATCCAAACCATGGTGTGCATCCACCCCTATTTAACGCTTGATATGGCGTTTGTGCTTGTCCATGCTACTGTCCTCTGCCTTGACTACTTTAATCCACTTCGCAATGGTCTTACGTGTTCCCAACTTGCGCTTTTACAGTCTATAATAAATGCAGCAGTGATTCTTATCTATCTGTGCGCCTGCACCTCCCACGCCTCCCCCTCTGTCAGTCCATACAGTGGCTTCCTGTAAGATATAGGGCTCAATTTAAGATCCTGATACTTGCTTACAAATCTCTACACAATGCTGCTCCGACCTGCTTATACTCACTAATACACAAATATGTCGCATCTAGGCCCCTATACTCCATCAAAGACCTACTTCTAACCACTGCTCATACTCCTACCTCTGATGCTCATCAAGACTTCTCTAGAGCTGCATAATTCCTATGGAACACCTTTCCCCTCTCTATTAAACTTTCACGCAGTCTCCACTTCTTCACAAAATCTTTTAAATCTTCAGGAACAGCTTTCTCTCCCCACACCCTGATTCCTCTCCTGCAACTGTCATCAAAACAAAACACTAAGCTATCGGTGAATACTATCCTAGCAATCTACTTTTCTACCCTACCCTTAACTTTGGTGTCACTATACCGCACTCCCTTGAGCATGTAAGCTCATCATGTAGGGCCCTCAATCCCTCTATTCATGTATATTTATGTAACAATGTTTTTTTACATAATTCAGGGATTTTACTAATTACAATTTGAGGGGCCTGCTTGACAACCCAAGCTGAAAGTCCAGCAAATTTAATTTGCAAACCCTATATTTAACCCTGTAAGTTTCCCCAAACACCATAAAACCTATACATGGGGGTATCATTTTACTCGTCAGAATTCACTGAACACAAGTATCTGTGTTTTAAAACAGTAAAAAGTTTAATTAGTGAAAGTGCAGTTTCTGTGTAAAAAATGCAAAAAACAAATATGAACGCTAACTTTGGCTGGAGTTTGTGATTAAGTGGCTACTAAAAAAAAGAAAGGACATAACCCATTTTGAATACCCTGGGTTGTCTGTTTTAAAAATTCTATTCTATGATAGTGGTCATTCTAATTTCTTGGCTGCCATAAGCCGACATAATCAATCTGGAAATTTTTATGTGTAACACAGAAATGGGCCAGTCTTAAATTTGACCATGTAGCTTTCCAAAACACCATGAAACATGTGGGATACTGTTGCACTTATGAGACATTACTGAACACAACTATGAGTATCTTAGAGCAGTACAACGAATAATGCTAATTATATCATCTGTGTAATGGCAATTTATTTATAAAAAAATAAGAAAAAGAGATATGAATGCTAAATGTGGCCAGTGTTTGTGACAAAGTGGCTACTAAGAAAGATTGGACATATCCCATTTTGGATACCCTGGGTTGTCTACTTTTTCAAATGGTATGCATTGATGGATGTAATTTTTATTCCTGGGCATCCATACGGTCTCAAAGGCAACATAGTCAATTTGGCAAATTTCACTATGTGAAAAATGGAAAGAGGAAAGCCCTATATTTGACCCTGTAACTTTCCAAAACACCATAAAGCCTGCACATGGTTGGTACTGTTGTACTCATTGAAACATTGCTGAATACAAATATGCATATTTTATTTTAGTAATAGCAAACAGTATTATGACATTCACAGTTAAAATACCACACAGAACTAAGAAAATAACAGCATTTATTTTATTCTCACACTTTTTTAGTTTTTAACCCTTTAAGGACCAAACTTCTGGAATAAAAGGGAATCATGACATGTCACACATGTCATGTGTCCTTAAGGGGTTAAAATCATGTTTCCGATCTAAATATTTGATGTGAAATGAAAGCCCTGTATCTCCTGAACATAATTATATATAACAAGTGTGGGTGCACTTAATATGAAAGAGGTGAATTACGGTTGAACAGACATATAGACATATAGTCAAATTCTAGGGTTTGATTTTGTTTTGATCAGAAAGTGCCTCTGTCTTAAGGGGTTAAAGAACAGTAATTAATGTTAATGTTTAGCCATTTTACACTAAATTCTACAGCTCAGCATTCGATTCACAGTAATGAAGTGTTTAGTGAAGACATCCTAGTGAGCAAACAATGATAAGTAGGTAAGTATCTACTGCCGAAGTCATAACATAATAGGTAAATTACAATGTCATGGCTGATGTTTATTGACACACTAAGGACTGTCTATTGATTTTTAATCATCATGATGACACAATCACAATGTCACCATTCTGATACTTTTTGAACAACACTTATAGCTTCATATATCATAAATTTGTTTGAGCTGCGCCTTCTTCACCTCTAGTCTCTTGTTAATATTTTGTATGTAAATTACTTGTTAAATATCCCTATTCTATAACTGCAAAGAGCAACAGAATATGTTGGTACTATAATAATGTTAATAATAACAATAATAATAATTATAGGCTCGGTAGTCTGCACCTACATTTAACTGTCAAGCTTAACAAATCATATTCCTTCAGGAGAAGCGTTAATGACAAAGTAATGAACCTTCAGACGCTTTGCAATTTCAAGACTAAAAGGAACTTGATAAAGCATAAAAATACTGTTCAAACAATTAATTAGTATCCAAAAAAAATGCTCAAAGTGTTTGCAAATGAACTAAACAAATACCATAAACAATGACTATAAAAAACGAGGGTTACAATTTTGATTGGTGGTAAACATAGTATTCAAAATCCTGATGCTGAGTGTAATAATGAAGTGATCAATATTCTACTAAACTGGGGTATATGGAATTAATTCTGAGAATTGATAAGTAGATAAGCTATTGACATTTAATTTAGACATACAGGAAATACAGAGTTAAACACACAGTTAAATATCCTGAAACAAAAATCTGTATTTTGGTTACTATTAAGGTATGGGAAAAATGAAAATAAAATTGAAGTAGACTATCCAGAGTATAAAAGGAAATGTAATAACTTACATTCAGGTTAAAAACAATCTGTGTCACCACTAGGCATCCTACGCGTTTCATCCAATGGCAAGACTTCCTCAAGGACTTGTGTGGTGTATAACAGCAATAATCAAAGTGAACAAATACAGTTTTTAGTTTTTTTTGCAGTTATACTATTAACTATCTCTGCTATCACATACAAATCCCTCTGCTACCTCTTGTCTCATCTCCCCAGTTTAACCTTTAGATTGTAAGCTCACGGGCAGGGTCCTCTACCTGTTGTATCGGTCTGTTCTTATTGTGTTTGTCTTTTTACCAATTGTACAGTGCTACAGAAATTGTTGGCGCTTTATAAATGCCAGTAATAATAATATATCCACTAAGTCTTGCACTCCTAGCCCAAAGCTCAGTATTACCCCAAATATTCATTCACAAAGAAAAGTTATTAGTAGTCCAGAACTTTTCACAATTTTCATTTATTACAGCATAGAGTCTTTACAGCATAAAAGTCAATGTTTCAGTTCCTCAACAGAACTTTCATCAGAACTATATATTTATATGTACTATATATTAATATGTATACATGTGCTAGCTTTTTACCATTATTTTACTCTAATTGAGCTCATTTACTCATATCTTTATTATGTGAACTTTCAATCTAAAAAAAGGCATAATCTTTGACATGAAACTCTTACAATATGTCAGATGACATCTAGAATAAACTACTTGCGCATGACATGTGAAAAAGGTCAGAAATGTAAGTTACTGGCATAAAAATGACACCAAAGCTCTTATTAATTGATTCCTTTCACAGGATTAGAATATTTGTTAATCACCTTGTATCTTTTTTATCTTGGATTTTCTCTGGTTAGCAGACCTACTGGCTTATGACTGTCTATCTGTTTTATGTTATCGTGCTTAAAGGAAGACAGTGTGTCTAAACATGGCACCACAACATTTTCGAGTTTTGTCTTACTAAATCGTTACCATGTTCAAAGTTGGCTACTTGGTTTACTATAACCCAAAATCATCAATATGAAGTGAGAACAAAATGTAATAAATATAGAGTCCATAGTCTTCAACTTTCGTTCTCTGTTGTGTATTTTTTGATTGATATATATAGTAATTATTCCCAACTTCACCTTTCCATTTACGGTGATTATGTAACCTTCTTATTTACATACAGGAATATTCACTCAGGTGAGAATTCAAGGTGAATTAAAAGAGAATATAAAATGTAAGGTCAAAATAGCTGTACTGGAAAATTTATCAAACTCAGCTACGCTTCCATATTGGCTCCTGCGTTTAATTTGAAATACCCCTTCAATTCACTCTGACTTTTCACTTTAGTGCATAACAGTGATAGTGTTAAAAACTAAAGTACAAAGGTGGGACACCTAAGATCTCGTTTCAAAAGAGTGCATTTTTAGGAAGAGCTAAGATACTACGCAGAACCATGACTCTGGTAGAGGCAAAAAAAAGTTAGCACCTGGTTGGTCCCAAGTTGGGTCCTTGTGGATAATTCCCTCTGATTTTTAAAATATATCTGGTGCCTTTTATCTTCTAAATTTTCTGCACACCGTTCGTAAACATCAGTATTTCACATTTCTGCAAATGATCATTGTATGTGCTATATTTATCACATTTTACTTTGCAAAGAATTATGTTGGTTATTCTCACATACATTGTCGTTTCTATTGACAGACAACAAGCTATAGAACTATATTAACATGAATTAAGCATTAGGTGTGTTTTATATAATCGTGTTACCATATTGCTGGTAGGTCTTGAAACGTGAGATAGAAATTAAAAAAATTTAGCAAATCCATAAGTTGCATGCTTTGATTTAATACATTTACACGATTTGACCTTCACTTGACTACCTTGTAATCTTATTGAAAGACTCAATCTCTGATTATGTTTTAATGCATTAGATATGCCCAGGTGTTTGAGATTGTTGCCGTATGTTACATATTTTTGGGCTTGAATGCCCTACTGAATTTTTTTTTTACAAATTGTGCCACAATATGATGTAATAGAGGCAAAGCAGGATTTTATAAAGGTTATCTGAATCTTATTAAGTAGTATTAAGATCTCTAGCAATTCATCAAAACAGATGATATGCTTTTTATTTATTACATTTTTTAAAATATTTTTTAAACCATTTTTCTTGTCCAGCGAAAATAGAATTCATGTTTTCTGAAATTCACACATATTATAGATTTAGCTAAACATGCAAGTAAAGCACCTAAAAAAAGTCAAGGTTTTGTAGATTTCATATAACTAGTTTATCTTAATTTTCATTCTTCAGTTAGATAACTCGTCTTGAACCAAGGTTTACTAAAACCTATTTTATCATTATAGTAGCAACATCTCATTGATTCATTAAAAAATATTTTATTAGCATAATGCCATCTGGAAAACATACATTATTATACGCTACCCAATATTGTGATATTTGAATGTACATAACGTGATTAAAGACTATAGGCACCCAGACCCCTTCATCTCATTGAAGTGGTCTGGGTGCACTGTCCCTGTCTCTTTGACCTGAAATGTAAACCATTGCTGTTTTAGAGACACTGTAATGCTAACATTGCAGGTTTAAGCCTGCCTCTTGAGGCTGCCTTTCAGACACCCACTTGAGATCCTTTGACTACTTGAAACAATGCTGGACATACTTTGAAGATGCTTTGCATAAAGCATCTTCAAATCCCCGATATGAAAGCATTAATTCAATACTTTTCATATAGGGATGGCCTAATACATATTATATCACCCTTGGCACTGATGTCAGAGAATTGTCAGCATTTAAGGATGTGCCCATAGTGTGTGCAGCACCTGAACAGCCATGCAGAAATAGGTGGCATGTCCAAACAGGTCTTTGTGTGTGATTAAAATGTAATTTACAAAGAAGGGAATACAAATGTCTAAAGTAAGTTAACATCTGATTGAAAATGAAACCATTTTTTTGATGCAGGTTGTTCGAGTCACAGCCAGAGTTGGTGTGGCTAGGGCTGCATAGACAGAAGCAAAAGTGATTTAACTCCTAAATGGCAGAGAATTGAACAGTGAGACTGCAGGGGTATGATATATACACTAACATGCATTAAGCTAAACTTGTTTTGGTTCCTATAGTGGCAAAAATAAACAGAAATGCCAATGTATCAATCACATGGATATTTTAATGAATCTGATGACACTTTTGTCAGTGAGAGTAGATTTCAAAAAAATTCCCCATAATGTAAACAATGTTGTATTTTACATAAAGCTCACATACAGTAGTCACAGTTGCATGGCAAAAATTAGGCATTATATGGAGACTATTTCAGGATGGTTTTGAAGTTGGGATGATCTCAACTCATTGAAAACAATGGGAGGATATTTCCGTCTCCAAAATCTCATCCAGATTCCATGCAGAAGCTGCAGATTTGCAACAAATGACCATTATCTCTTTTATTCAGGTTATCTTAATACACGTTCTTTGTAATATAGAAGGGTATCAACTCTATACATGTGATAATGTATTTGTAATATAAACAAATTAATCAGTCATTTTCATATTTAAATGTACAAAGAGGGATCCCTAAACAAATAAACCGTACATTGCTGGCATAACAAATTAACTAAATCACTAATAAATAAAGCTCAATAAAAAAATGTAATAATGACCAATATATTCTGATTTCCCTTTTAAAAGACCTATCATGATATCAGCAAATGTCTGAGTATATGAAGGGTATATTGCTGAGATTATGAAGAACTCTTGATCAGCAGTACTACATTGTGCTTGTAAGATGAGGAGGCCAACTAATAGCTTTGACAGTAAATAGTAATCAGTAAATTGGTCTGATCTCATGGTATCAGCTGAGTACAGAATGTTGTGTGTGCTGCTTTCTCTATATCTCTCTGCTTTCTCATGCTCTCTCTCTCTCGCTCTATTGATTTTGTGCTATAAATAGCATATTATTTAGGTACAGTAAATCTAGGCACAAAAGTGTAGGCTTTGCAGTAATATGAATACATTATTTCATAGAGTTTATCACTGAGTTCATATTTTATAGCAAGACATAATTTGAAAGCCATTTAGCAAAGAAGAGAAATATATCGAGTCACATTTTTCTTCATCGTCCATTGGGTTGAGACAAATTATTCATGGATGTTCACACGTATTTATTTGCGGTTGCTGCACATACTGTTTTGTATCAGCCGGTTTATGTCGATAAAAAAAGCATGACTTCATGACTCAAGCTACAGAAACCCCTAAATGCATTCCAGATAACCTCTTGAATTGTAGCTATACCAAAAACTATCATTGACTCTTTCCCTGTTTCATGACCTTCTTTGTAATGTGTCCTAGGTTGCATCAATATTCCTTCTTTAACCCCTTAAGGACACATGACATGTCTGACATGTCATGATTCCCTTTTATTCCAGAAGTTTGGTCCTTAAGGGGTTAAACAGCTGCACTCGCGACTATCACTTAGCAACAACGCAAAGCATTTTTTCTGCTTTTCTTATCACATAAAACCCAAAGGATAAAAAAATAATACTAAAATAAAATAGGTGTTCAATACCATCCTTCATGTGTCAGAAAGATGAGAATATATTAATAACTTACATTCAGGTTTTGGAGAACATAATGCTTGGTTAGACAGAGGCTTTCATGTAAGCAATGACATTGTGTTAAAGCTTTTATGATCTTATTCAGCAAAGTTGAGGTTTTGTGGTGTTTTTGCAAATCGTTCAGAGAATCATAGCTAATCTTCACTTAAAACAAATATATATATATATATATATATATATATATATATATATATATATATATATATCAGGAAGTTTTCACATGTGGGATCATTTGCCCCCATTTAACGTATAATGCATCAATTCCTCTTGAGTATCCAGTAACTCATCCTTTCAAGTTACTAATCTTTTTTGCCCTGGCATTTACAAGTACAATCCTATGTGAATCCTGCATGCTTGTTCAACTTTAAAAGCATTAAGCACGTTTTATTTCGCTGCCCAGTGAGCCACATCAAAGAAACAGTTTACCAAATACTGACAGCAACTCCCGAGTTGTATCTGAGCTTAATAATACAGACTTAGGGTGCAGAGGAAATGTGTATTCTACTTAACCTCTTCAAGCCCGATGGTTATGCAAATTATTTTATTCTATGATAGTGCTGGCATGTCATCCGTCAAAAATGGATTAAATGTCTTGGATGTAATAGAATGAATTGACTATTTTACCATATTGGATGTTCACATTAAAATAAAATACTACACAAAAGCCACTGGATTTTAAAGAATAATTGACATGATACACATCGGTTTGTGTAGAACCATAGTAAAGTTTATTTATACAACTCCCTGCATGAGAAAACTATAAGTTTCTCTCACTTGAGCACTTCATGCCATGACTCTCTTGACAAGTCATCCGTCAAGAAGTAGTTAATGCATCTCCAAAGAAGGTGTCTGTGCAGACTGAAATATTAATATTTTATCTCCTCTCACAAGACGAGGTGTACTGAATGTGTTGTATCCAGTCAAGTGCACCTCCAATCAAACCTTGTATCAAGTCTTTAGAAAGCAGGGCTTCTAGAAGCACACTGTATGAAAAACTAGTTATCTTCACTTATCCTGTCACTGGAATAGAGTGTGATTTCATTTTTTTATACATTCATTGATTCACTTATCCCTGCATGTTTTTCTGTGATGACCGAGAAGTCTTGTTTATTCCACAAGGATATTATACTGTTGGCTTCTATTGCCAATAGTACTCTTTATATCATCATCTGATGAGTTTTTTATATCTTCTGCACCTCTGTGAAACACAATTCCCCTATTTACTTAATAGATTAAATTTGAATAACTATATACATGTCCAAATTAGGTAGTTGATAGTTGGCACAGAACAATGTAATCACAAATCGCTTCATCCTTGTTCATTCAGATCTACCTTCTTAACACTTAAGACACTGGTTAACCCTTTTCAATCCCAAGAATGTGTATAGCCTCACAAATATGTTTGGTGCAGCTATGCATATGTATGTTGACATTGTTCCTACATAAAGATATTGGATCTACATTTTGGTGAATGTTTGAAACCCTCTGGGCAGGGGCTCAAAAGGGAACCGTCACTTCTCTGGAATTACACTAAAGAATAAAACCTTGAAAATCCTTTAACATGTGATCTTTAAATAACTTCATTATCCAGTTCAGAGTAGGCAAAGCCAGGGCAAACATTGCAAATTGTGAGGAGAATTAGAAACTGCCAGGATAAACTATAACACAACACACAGTGTCTAAGTTAAATAAATTAAGAGGTCTATAGACTTAGGAGACAAATTAGTATTACTGGGCCTTAGAGTGGTTGGACTTAATGCTAAATAGAGTAGACTGAGACACTCCTCTGTGTGTCTTCTCTACGCTGACTGCTAGGTGTAAAATACAAAACTTATAACAATAACTAACGGAGTTGCAACTGCAGGATAAAATAATGGCACAATGAATAAATCACGTTTCTTTAGAACACATTATCAATATATTCAAATTCAAGCAACATGTCTGCGTTTATGCTAACAAGCCATAAGCATTTGTTGATGTATTAGAGTTGGATGAGAACCAGAGAGGCCACATTTTGGAACATGCAGATTTCTACTTTAGGTTCCAAATCCCATTCTCCACTTTATGGTAGGAACAAAAAAAAAAAATTAACAAAGTAAGTAGGCATTATTATAATTATTGTGTTAAAAGGTGTCTGAATATACATGTTATTTTTGGCATATTAATCTTCTCTAATCATGTGATGCTCAAACAATTTTGATTTCCCATCACTTTAGCACTACAGATCATACATAAAGGTGTCAATCTACAACTATCTCTCCAAATGTTAATAAATTACAATTATTACACATATTTGTTCTCTCTAACATTCATAGCGAGAAGTATGCAGTTTATAACCATCTGTAGTGTTACACGATAGAGCAAGGGTAGGCACCCCAGATGTCTTTGGCACCCCAGATGTCTACATTGTTTGGAGTTTTAGAGATTTGCTACCCCTGCTATAGAGTATAGGAATAATATTGAACCATTTTTTATTAAAGAATTAATTGCAAATGGAATAGTATCAGTGTATACCTGAACATCAAATATACAATGGTAATACACTTATTGGCTTGGAAAGAGAAAGAACATATTCAACATTTATTTTAATGTTTCTATAAGCAGATGCTTCGCTGTCAGCAAAATCGTGTTTTTAAACTTTTTCCTAGTAATCCTTAATTTTATATGGAAATTGATTGCGAGCTTCTTAAAGATGAGCAATGGGGATTAATATTTGGCATGACATTCTACATTAAATTCAAAGTAAGTAGGAAGCTTTCTATGTTCAGAAATATTTGATTCGACTCCGCAAAATGTATGAGCATGAATTATTTTATGTCACTGTGGAATTTAAATGTAGTGCTTCATTGAATACAAAATATGCATGTTTTAGATGATATTTAGCTCATATATTTGGAATAATTAAAGTCAGTTTGTTACCCAGGGTACTAACAATAGTGATGCTATATATACAATAACCTAAGATTTAGCAGTTTACATGGGTTAAGTTTATACTGAAAAGCATACATAATTTTGTGGTTATTCACTAAACTCTAAATCAGCCTCAGAAAAGCAGAAAAGGACAATCCAGAGTAGAACATGTAAATTGAATTCAGTTAAGGTTCCATTGTAGGAAATCACAATGAAGATATTTTCTTAAACATGTGTATTTAATTTCAAATTAATTGTGATTTGTTTACTGTGTGTTAGTTACTACCACAGGCATTGCTGATGGGGGCAAGATAGGAGGGGCTTTGTTGACTGAAGATCCAAATCTCTACAGGTGATGGAGAGGGCAGTAGTATATTAGTGTTTTTTATTTTAGCCCCCCAGAATTCTCTTAGAAGGTGGTGTTGGGAACAGAACTTTGCTGCACACCCTTTTTATTAGGAACTATATCAGGATTGCTTTCAAGAATAGACTGTGCAGCATGTACATGTTCCTGTCTATGCTTTTATTAAGATTGCATAGAGCATCAGCAGCAAACTAATTATGGGTAGATAGGAGGAGACATAATATAACACGATGACAATGTAGCACCTCTCAGTTAGTATATGGTCAATGAGGTTTGGCTCAATGCTGAGATGTTGCATAACTGGTTGGTACTAATCTGCAGTTATTCCAGCTAGATAGTTGTCCTAAGTTAGTTCATAACATTTTCATTTTAATTGAATAATTTATTCTGTATACAGGCAACAATGTGACTGTTACAGGTACTATTCTTAATTTATATTTGCCTTTTAATGAGATTTAATTTTTTATTTTTAAGACTCACTTCTATTTTTAATTCTCTATCCTCAGTGCGTTTAACAGTGTTCACTAGATCATTTTATTTTCACACAGCAATCAGTGTTTTCTGTGTTTCATTTTCTTTTAACCAACTGTCTTGTTTTGACAGAACATTATGTGGGCACGCTAGCAGCACTAATACCTGTGCTAATAATTTTATATTGCCAATAGTTTTTTTCATTTCCTTTTATTAGTATCTTCAATTTAGATTTTTTTCTAATTAAATGTAGTTTTCATTTCATTCCTTGATTATGTCCATGTTGGATGCACTGTGCAGAAAGAGTGCACTGGAGTATAGCACAGTTGTAGAAGACACGGATATTATCTGCTTCTACTATCTCTGTGTTCAATCTTCAAAGGCAAGACTCTTTTGGACTAGTTCTTCTGTTGGTGTAGGAGGAACTTTTTGATGGAGCATCACCATCTGCTCAACAAAAAGCAGCAGGGAGGACTAGCAGTAGGATATATGCAGGGCCTACCATTGCAGTAGTATTTTTCTCCATCCACCTCAAAAGGTGAAAGAAAAGAGAGGGAAACTAAAAGTGCGAGTGCTGAATTTAGACACCACCAAGTAGAGTAGTAATGTGGGGAGGGTTTTGGAGGTCCCAAAACCAGCTTTTACCATTGTAAGTACCAGTGCCCCTACTAGTTCTACTCCTGTCAGTTCCATCGGCTTTCTGCTGTAATATATAACAGGTTCAACTCAGAGCAAGAGGTTGCCTCTTCCAAGTCCATATCTCGAGGGCTGCACCGTTCCTGTGGAACTCACTTCCCTCCTCTGTTAGATGCTCACCCAGTCTCCACTCCTTCAAAAAATTGTTAAAAACCCACTTCTTCATAAAAGCGTATCAATTAAACTGTTAATAGCTCCTGACTGATTACTCTTCTGCAACTGTCATTAGTATAATACTATCCTTACCTTTTTGTGTCATTTTACCCCACTCCCTCAAGCTCATTAAACAGGGCCCTCAACCCCTCTGCTCCTGTGTGTCCAACTTGTCTGGTTACAACTACATGTCTGTTCGTCCACCCATTGTAAAGCGCTGCGGAATTTGATGGCGCTATATAAATATCATAATAATAATAATAATAATAATATAAGAGAGATTTAATAGAGAGAGCATGTCTAGCACTCACCTCCATGGCTAATAGCAGCACTAATACTATCAGCAGCAGTAGAAGGATAGATTTTGGAGAATTAACTAGGGGAGGGGAGGGCGATTTGTTAGTCTTATTCCCAGTACCGTTATTATAGTCTGTGTTCAGTTATAAGCTTGAGAAGTTAGTGAAGGAGAGAGCACCACATAGACTGGGAAGCAGTACAAGTTTAATTTCAGATCCATTTCACCAGGCATTTGCACATGTACCTTCCCTTTGTCTTGCCAGTGCCACGAACCTGGTTGAAGGGATCAATGAATCTGTAATTTTGTTGTACCTGATTCATCACCACCACTTACTTCTATTTCTTAGTGACCAGACCATTTTTAAATTTTCTTACCGTTAAGGACCAGGACTGTTTTTACATTACTGCGGTGTTTGTGTTTAGCTGTAATTTCCCTCTTACTCAAATACTGTACCCAAACATAGGATTTATTTTTTTAAATATTTTTTTCCTTTTTATTGCAAACAAAAGTTGAGAATTGCAATGCAATCAGTAGAAAACCAGTAGAGTTTGAGCAGTGGTACACTGCATAAGACTGTTTACAATACATGAGTGTGGCACACTTGAACACATGGTAATATATGTGATCACTGCAGGCAAACTAAAAACTAATAAGACAACCCAGGTTCTAGTATGTTATGTACCCGTTCAGCCTAACATTCACGAGTCTGTGTGTTAGTGTGTTAGTTTGGGAAGGGAGTTCATTTTAAGGATGTGTATGCGGGCGAGCCAGCCAAAATGAGTTTGTGATGGACCACCTGGCACCCCGACCAGGACCCTCCATCAATCGCTGCTTCCTAGTACTTGCAAGCACCAAAAGCATGGAACACCATAACCACCATAAACAAACCGCCACAGCTTGGTTGGGGTCTCGCTGTCCTCCAACCACCCTGGACCCAAGACCAGGATCCAGCTTCAATTGAATAGAGGGTAGACCTCTCCTAGTCCAGAGAGCATAGCAGGAAAAGCTCTTATAAGAGTTAGTGATTATACTCAGGGGAGTATTGTGATATAGCAATCCCCAGAGTGAATGTATTTCTCTAATCCCCCAAACATGAGCCAAGACTTCATAAAGGGGTAAACGAATCTCAGTTGAATGGGAGCTACACTTAACCTTGTATGACAATTCCCATGCAAGGGGAATGCCCACATGGACGTGATGGTAGACTGATTTGCACCTTCACAGACCAATAACAATAAGGTTACAAGGCACAACACCCCCACACACAGCACACAATAATTCCCCTCTGCCTGGGAGATAATTGGATCAGTAACTGTACTAATTCTAATCCAATTATCTCCAAGCACAGAAAAAACATACTTTTTTTTAAAACACCCCAAAAGTACCCTAAAGATACATAAAACCCCAAGGAATGTTACATCCCCTGATAGCACTGATCTGGGTGACCAACATATCTAAAATCACGCAGATCAGTTCAGGGGTTCATGAATTTCCTGGAAGTCTTATTTTTGACCGACCGTGCACATGGTCCTATGCCCAAAACAGTTCCAGAGAATCAGGGCTAATGGTCGGTCTCTCTGTCTGGAGTACAAAAGTACATAACTCACTTGAACAGAGCCTTTTCAAGTGCATTGGACAAGGTATATTGCAAGGCCCATAGTCCTGAGGCCAGAGGCTGGCCAACAGGCCCCTCCAAGAACCCATGACGAGGTTCAGTTTCATCACAGAGGTTTATTCCATTTAACTAAATCTTCTGTGATCGTGATCATTTTCATTGGGGGGGGGGGGGGGGGGAAATTGAGGCTGTAGAGTTTAGTTAGATCTCTAGGGAGGTTGACACCAATGTATTTTACTGCTTTCTCCACCCAAGCAAATTGTAAATTGGTTTGTAGAGATATTTTGGTGGTGTGGGCTATGTTGAGAGGAATTATTTCGCTCTTTGTGAAATTGACTTTGAAGTTTGAGATACTGTTGTATAGGGTGATTTCTTGCAGTAGGGCTGGCATGGAGGTTCTGGGGTTAGCAATAGAGAACAGGAAGTCATCAGCAAACGCTGCAATCTTATATTATTATTGATCTGGAACCCCTGAATTTCCTGGTTGTCCCTAATACCCTGGAGAAATGGCTCCATTATGAGAATGAAGAGGAGGGGGGAGACAGGACACCCCTGCCTTGTGTCATTTCTGATGGTGACTGATTCCAAGAGTTGGCCATTGATTCGAATCTTAGCACTCAGATTAGAGTAAAGTACTGTCATCGAATGTAACCAAGCTGGGTCAAATCTCATAGCTTTGAGGGTTTCCAGGAGGAGGGACCAGTCCATCCTGTCAAAGGCCTTTTCCGCATCAATAGGGTGAAGCAAACTTTGTGCATTGGAGAATTTGGCTAGGTAAATAAGTTTGAGCAATTTAGTGGTGTAATTTTTTTGCCTCTCTTTCTGGGACAAAGCATGCCTGATCAGTGTGAACTAGCCCCTGTAGGAATGGGCATTAGCGATTGTCCAAGATTTTTGTGAAAATGTCCAAGTCAATGTAGATTAGGGATATAGGCCTGTGGATCAGGGTGATGCGAGCTTCTAGGGCGGAGTTTGGGAGAGTGGGGGTTTGTGTGAGGGAGTTTGATGCTTTGATAAATGGTTCAGCTAGAAGCCTCATGAAAGTCTTGTAGTATTTGGCAGTTAAGCCATCTGGGCCCGGACTTTTTCTGAGAGGGAGATTTTTAACTGCTAGTGCAAATTCATCTCTCGAGATGGGAGTTTCTAGGGTGTGTTGGATGTTGCTAGGCAGTGTGTGGCTGACTCTCGAGGAGAGAAATTCTGTGATTTCCTCCTTGCTAGGCGGTCATTGCGGAGATTATATAATTTGGAATAGAAATCATGGAATGCCTCTAGTATGTTGGGGACCAGAATTGTTTTTGATTTTTGGTATAAAAGTGGTTTGTCTATTGTCTTGGAGCATTTTCACTATCATATATCCGCATTTGCCACCTTTCGAATAGTAATTATGTTTGGACAATGAGAGTTTTCGTTTGATCTGGGCATTTAGCAGTCATTGGAGTGCCAATCTGTATTGTGTTAGTTGTTTGTAGGTGTCTAGTGAGTGTGTCACTTTTTGAGTCCCCTCTAAATGGCTTATTGACTGTGTGAGTGTGCAGATTTGGGCCTCTCTGTCTTTCTTTTGCGTGGAGGTTGGGGCTATGAGGTGTCCCCTGGTGACCGCTTTATGTGCTTCCTAGGTAATAGTCGGTGGGGTGTCAGAAGACTCATTTTCTGGGAAGTAATGTTAAAGCATGTCTGAGATTTGGGAGGTTATAAGAGGGTTGTCAAGCAGCAGATTATTGAGTTTCCATTGGAAAGTCTTCAAGGGGAGAGATGGAATCAGGATGGTTAGAGACAAGGGTGCATGGTCTGACCAAGTGATTAGTCCATAGTGGCAATGATTGATTACGTGGAGGAACCTGTGGGGAACGAACAGCATATCTATTCTGGAATATGTGTCCATAGCTATGGAATAGTAGGAGTAATCTTTGGAGCTCAGTTTCATTATGCACCAGCTGTCACACAGTTGTGCTTTGTCTAAAAGATGATTTATTCGTTTACAGGCGGATACTTGATAGTTAATGGCTCTAGATGTAGTGTTTAATATTTCCCTTAATCATCACAAGCCTCCCCGAGTCATCTGCATAGTGCTCTTTATGGGTAAAGGGTACCTGTGATGATACAAGGATGGTCACACCTCAATTTTTGGCTACTGGATAGTTGTTAAAGAACGATGTGGGGTATCTAATGTTTTTAAGTGTTGGGGCTATGCCTCGCTTGAAGTGAGTCTCTTGAATAAACGCTGTCATCTTTCAGTTTGTGAAATTCGGTAGCGTACTATACCAGTCCATCTCGTTTGTGTCTGAGAGGCATAGAGCTTGTGTGAAGGTAGGTATATAGTGCACTAAAGATATGGCATGGGTAGCCCCTCAGTATGTTGCAATAAGCGCAAAAGGGAAGCCCCGTCTGTATTTTATATTGCATGTTCTGAGCTGGTCTGTCATGGGTCCCAGGATCCTCCACACCTGGATAGTAGCCCATGACAGATCCAGATATATTTGTAGTGGTGCATCATGGAATAATAGTGGTTGGGTGGTTTATCGAAGGGCTGTAAGTAAGAGGTGGGAGGGTCTGGGAGGGAGGGTTTGCTGCTGATTGGCTGGAATGTGTCTGCTGACTGTGAGGTACAGGGTCACAGTTTACTCAATGATGATGAATAGGGGGCGGATCGAACATCGCATATGTTCGCCCGCCGCGGTGACCGCGAACAAGCTATGTTCGCCAGCGAACAGTTCCCGGCGAACTGTTCGGGACATCTCTAATTGTTATGCATTGGCTCCATATCTCAAATTGGACTTTGAGAAGTTGGACTTGGGCACAAATAGTTTTTGTTCTTGTTGTTTAGTTTATTTTGTATTACGTTTTTTTAAATGTGCCCTAGCAGCAGCAGAATATATTTAAATTATAAATATGTATTCATCGATATTTACTATTTGGAGTCATATCCCTCAATCTTTTGTTTACTTTACTGTTTTAGGTGTTTTGTTATTACACGTGTAATGTGATACTCCACGGTTATTATAGTGATTTATGTTTTAGTATACTTCATACTACTGATACAGTATATTGGTAAGCTTAAGATAGTCTCACACTAGACTTAAAGGGACACTATAGTCACCTGAACAACTGCAGTTTAATGTAGCCTGTCTATAGCCTGTCTCTGCAGGCATTTTCATATAAATATTGCCTTTTCAGAGAAAAGCTCCAACTCGTCATCCCTTCTCCATATTAAGGCCCTTTCAATATGCCAAGGTACATGTTTGGCTGGGGGACGCTCCAGACATGATGTTCTCTCCATACATGCTCCTGAGATCACACACTCCCTTCAAGCAGTGCCGTCCCTGACCACCTGCCGCCCCAAGGCCTCAGTGGCCTTATGGAAAATCTGATGCTGAACCAGGGCCGTCTTTAGCGCGGGGCAAACGGGGCAGCTGCCCCGGGCCCAGTTGCTCCTGGGGGGCCCCAGAGCAGCTGCTCCGTGGGCCCCGCGATTTGCGCAGCCCCCCTTGGACCCGGCAGTGCGGCTGCACAGAGCCGCACCATCTCGCATGCTAAAGAGGGCCCCCGGGTGGCCCATGCATAAAGGGCCACCCGGTGGGCATGTGCCAGCAGGGGCCCAGTCGGGCGCTGTTACGCTTAAACAGCGTGACCGGGCCCCTTCCTGTTCGGCAGCCGGATGGGAGGAAGTGAGTGCCGCGCGTCACTTCCTCCCACCGGAGATTAGAGCCGCACAGGAGGAGAAAGGCAGGGAGGAGGGGAGTTTCAGAGTGGAACTCCCAACTGCCTCAGCCTGCCACTGGACTCCAGGGAAACCACCCTCCCGAAAAGGTAAGGGTGGTTGGAGGGTGGCTAAATGTATGTTAGTATGTTTGTGTGTGTATGTCTGTGTGTGTGTGTCAGTATTTCTGTGTGTGTCAGTATGTGTGTGTCAGTATGTCTCTGTGTTTCAGTGTGTCTGTGTGTGTGTCAATACTTCTGTCAGTGTGTGTGTGTCAGCATGTCTGTGTGTGTCAGTATTTCTTTGTGTGTCAATACTTCTGTCAGTGTGTGTGTCACTATTTATGTGTGTGTCAGTATGTCTGTCTGTGTGTGTGTCAGTACGTCTGTCTGTGTTTCAGTGTGTCTGTGTGTATATCAGTATGCCTGTGTGTGTCAGCATGTCTGTGTGTGTGTCAATACTTCTGTCAGTGTGTGTGTGTCAGTATTTCTGTCAGTGTATGTGTCTCTGTGTGTGTGTCAGTACATCTGTCAGTGTATGTGGCTGTGTGTGTGTGTGTGTGTGTGTGTGTGTGTGTCAGTATGCCTGTGTGTATGTCAGTATGCCTGTGTGTATGTCAGTATGCCTGTGTGTGTCAGCATGTCTGTGTGTGTGTGTCAATACGTCTGTCAGTGTATGTGTCTGTATGTGTGTCAGTATATCTGTCAGTGTATGTGTCTGTGTGTGTATGTATGTGAGTCTGTGTGTGTGTCAGTATGTCTGAATGTGTGTCAATATGTCGGCCAGTATATATTTCTGTGTCAGTGTATGTGTGTGTCAGTATGTATCTGTGAATGTTTTAATATGTCTGTCTGTGTGTGTATGTGTCAATATGTCAGTGATTGGGGGTTGGGCGTAATTGGGGGGTTGGTGGATTGAGAGGGTCGCAGGGCTGAGGGGGCCCAACAAAATTCTTTGCCCAGGGTCCTATTCATATTATAGACGGCCCTGTGCTGAACGCAGGGTGACGACTGAAACACAATGTCTGTCTGTGCTGATTTGCATTCCAGGCTGGGAACTTTGGGATAGTAGTAGAAACATGATTTCTAATGTTTCTTAAATGCCCAAGGGGGATTTCTCAAATGCCTGCTTGAGATATGCAGGTGATGCACAATTTTTCTTATTGTGGTAGAAAGAGTTGACACACACCCCACATCTCTCTAACTTCTAAAGGCTACCTCTCACCTCACTATCACCTTAAAATTGGACTCGCTCCTGGTTCAAGAGTGCAAGATTGTGTTTTTCTGCTAATTAAGACTTGTGCTTTTTCTCTTCAAGTGTGCCTGAGCACATATGTTTATCTCTGCCTAATAGTGTGTTTACCTCTTCCTGAATGTTTTTTTTTTTTTGGACATTATTGTACCAGTATGAAAACCTGTCATAATTTAAAATATTATTACAAAAAATATAAATATAAAATATAAAATGTCCTCAATACAAATTACAAGCAGTAGATTGTTCATAAACAGATAAGGAACATATACTAGCTACTATATTTAAAGCACTTCTGGAGTTAAACAAAAAAAAAAATGGTAGAAAAAAAAGAGAGAAAATTAGAGCTGACCTAACCATGTATGTTTTTCTTGCATTTCACAAATGTTTAAATTGTTTATTTTAATTTTACCAGGTCATTACATTTTAAAACGCAGATGCACACAGGTAAAGTGCAAATGCAGAATTGTAGTAGTCGAAAAAAATGACTAATTTTGTTTCACATACATGTCTATTTGAATACATTTATTCATGCTTCTGCATTTGCAATATAATCACGTTCTCGCTCATGAATCTAAATGCAGTGCAAACTCACAATGCAGCAAAGAATATGTTGATGTGATATGACAAATGTGACTGTTACAGTAGTTCATCTGTCACTTTTTTATTTTTGTCACATTGCAATTACTAGCAGAAAGTGCTTATATTTTTATTTGTCAAATAATGTAATCATTTGGGAGATATATAATTACTGACCCATCTCATATATTTTCTGTTATCTTTATTAAGTTATTTGACATATCCCTTTTGAAAGTATGACTGTAATAATATTGGAGCATCGATTCCTGGTCCATACTATTAATATATCCAAACTTGTGTTTATATACATGCCTCTCAAGTGTCCCTAAATAGGAGGGACAGTCCTTATTTTTGGTTAAAATCCCTCTGTCCCTCTTTTCCATCATACCTGTAGTGCCCCTCTTTGTTGTGAACTCTATATTGTTGGCGTGCGTATATAACAGTGCTCCACAGCAATAAAACTCACAGTAACATGGCTTTAAACTACAATACATAGAAATTTGCCTGTAAACATATGACACAGTATTATTGATGTAGATTACATTTTAGTTACTTCAATTGTTATTAGTAAGTCACCTAAAATTTCTCAGAGAAGCCCCCCGCCTGGCCACACCTCCACTCATACTCCTAAAATAAAAATGTCCTTTTTCTATTTGAAATATTGGGAGGTATGTGTATGTGATTCCAAGATACTGTGTAGCAGTGATGTGGGTTTCACAATTTGTCTCAATCCCATTTACATTGCTTCAATTTCTCTGCTGCCTTCCATCCTTGGTCTGAATCGTCTCTACCCACATCCTCTCCACAGGGAATATCCTGGCTCAGAAAGACTGTGCAAGAGAGAGGCTTCTGTGAGCTTGCAACAAGAGACACATGTGAAATGGTAAAATTGAGTTTGTTACCATGGCAACTCCACCATTTCATTAAATATTACGGGGCCTTTGAATGGCCGGATTTAACGTATAAAGGCAAAAATCTACAAGACAGGGTAAAGACAAAACGTAGAAATAATGTAAACGATGAACAAACCATGGGTCAAGGAATGGAGAAATCAGAATAGTCAGGAGCCAAGCCAAAGGTCAAGGAATATAGAGACCAGATAGTCAAAAAGGGAAGCCATGGTCAAATATACAAGAATCAATACAAGGATCACGCACTCTCAGGTAACCAATATGGAAACCACGACAGGGCACAGAGAAATGGACAAAACAGGCTTATATAGTCTAAAGTGCTCCCTGATTGGCTGCAGGGAAGCATGTGATCATGGGCATGTATGTGAAACACTTTCATGAAATTTATTGAACTTACCCTTTAAGGGTTAAACATGGAAACCCTTACATGCTTCACAGCTGCAGCGGCCGGCGTCTCTAATGTTTAGAGAGCTGACTACTGTGAGAAGAAGAGGAGCCACCACAAGGGGTGAGTGATGGGTGGCATTCCCACAAGCACGTGGGAATGTCGCCGGACCGAGACGTGCCCACCGGGTATGAGCGGACCCGGCAGGCGGAGACCTGAAAGGTAGAAGATGGGTGGCATTTCCCTTAGTGTGTGGGAAAGCCGCCGCAATGATGTGTGCTTGCCGGGACCCATGCCGCTCTCTGACAGGTGTGACACACACACTGACAGATACACACACACATTCACTGACTGACACACACATTCACTGACAGACACACACAGATTCACTCACAGACACTGACAGACACCCTGATACTTAGAAACTCACACACATTGTCTAACACTCTATTTATATGTAATTTAATTTTCATTTACATCCACCCAGCCTCCCTACCTTTGGGAGAGCTGGAGTGGATTTTTCCCTGGGGTCCAGTGGGGCTGGCTCCTGCTGCTGGGCAGGCAGGTATGAAGGCACAGGAGGCAGGCAGGCACAGGTAAATGGGCCGGTGGTCAGTCAGCTGACCATCTCAGATTTTCATTTTGCACCTGTTTTATGTTGTTTTGTTTACCACCTCTACCTCCTTCCATTCTTTAACATTCTTTATACTACTCTCTCTTAATTTCTGTCTTCCTCACTTCCCCCGTGACAAATGTTCCCATAGCTTATCTCTAGATTTAAATCACTAGTGACTGTTACCATTAGCCTTATGTTACAACACAACCGGTTACGGACAAGATTCTCTGCCATGGATGGCTTTAGATTATGCATTTCATTACCTCATAGACCTGACTCGATTTGTCATAGTTAAAATCCCATCTTCATAGAGTCCGCTGTATGTATAGTAGTCTCTTATTTCTTGTTTCATGGTATTAAAGTATATGCAGATGAACTGGGTCGCTAATTGTCTGATGGATATTGTTGCTGTATATTTCTTTTTGTGTATTCTGCCTTTATTTTTTATTTTTTTTTACTGTACTGTCAATGAAAAAAAAAAACTTTCAATAAAGATTGTAAATAAAAAGAATACCCATGTTATTGCGCCTGCAAACAGATTTTTTTTTTTCACATGCTTGTGGCATTTTTAGAATGCCATCAAAATATTCTAAAATATGTCAGAACAATCAGAATTTAAAACTTTGCACCCAACCTGTATTTTTATATAATAAGGGTAAATAATAATTTACATAGTTTATATTTTTGTATCACTGAACAAGAATCTATATATACAATTGCTGTTTTATTGTGCATTTACATGTAAAAATGTACAGTGCTCTTACAAATGAGCCTTTAATTTTAACATATGGACAGATAGTGAAAATTTTATTGATTTACAATAATCATCTGCAAAATTATAAAAGGCAATGTAAGAGCTTAAAGTCATGCATATATGAAAGAATGGGGATTTTTGGAATAATTAAGAAATGCGCTGTGTATTTTATTTTTAAGTATTGCATAAATATAATATGTGTAAGTCATAGAAAGTCATTAGCTTGTTATTTCCTTAATCCTTTATTACAATATATTTTGATCTCAGCCAAGTGTGTTCTGTTCCGAGACAATGCCTTCAAGCTGAAGCATATGGTTTTATAATAAGATGCAATGATTTAAATTTAAATGAAAATACAGGCTGTTTCAATTCAACTAACATGAAATACAGGCTGTTTCAATGCAACTAAAATGAGGTCCTATACTGAGTATTTTTGCCTTATAGACAAATTCTAATTCATGACTATTTTTTCACATTAATTGCAATTACTTGAGTCCCATATTTTCATTTTTACTGTAAAATCACTGAAATATATAATTTGTTTTGTAACATGATGGGTTAAGACTTAAAACCGAGGCAGACCATTTAGCTAAGCTTCCAAATGTTGATACAGTTCTTTGCATAAATATTGTGTATGTACCATTTATATGAATATAAATATTTCCACATAATGAAATGTAGCAAACTTCACTTAAAAATTATTTTTATATTTGACTAAAATAACTTACTTAAAGGGACACTCCAGGCACACAGAATACTTCTGCCCATTGGAGTGGTCTGGGTGCCAACTCCCACTTCCCTTAACTCTGCAAGTGTAATTATTGCAGTTTTTTTTATAAACTGCAATAATTACCTTGCAGGGTTAACTCCACCTCTAGTGGCTGTCTACCAAAAACACACATACAGGTCAAAATGTTTTGCTTCTGCTAGTTGGGGCTGTTGTGAGTTAGGGGCTTGCTCCTCTACTGGTCTACCTTGACCTTGAGGTTTGTTATCTCCCTCTTGCATGACTTGATCTGAGTGACCTTCAAGGAAGTGACAAACTCTCACTTTCTCCCAGCATTCCCTGCAGAGAAGAAGGGGCCCACTCATGCCGTTAATGAACACTCAACAGGACCCCTCATGGCAGATATCTATTGGTTGACGCTAAGTGCATGGGGCACTGGATGGACCCACTCACCCTGCTTTTCCCAATGTGTGTGGTGTGCCTGCACCACAGGAACTGCAACTACCAAATTTTTGTCACATACCTGCGTACCTGCGGTAGAAGGTTGGGAAGCCCTGCTATAGAGTAACAACCTGCTTTCATAATTCACATAATTTGTTGAATTAAGTCTACTTGCATGGAATAAAAAAGTTACAGCATAATTAAGATTGAGGATATTTAAAAAAATAGGTATATCACAAAGATTAGAAGAAGCACCAATCAGGGTTCAATTATAGTAAAAAATCCCAAAGTTTGAACAAAGTTTTGCCTCAGAACTGTTTAATTTAATTGAATATTAGTCAATTGAAGTTACATGGAACTGTGCATGTGACTAGAAAAGCCAAAACCAGGTAAGAAGGCTATTAGTTTTGAAGTACACAGATCTCTCAATTTCCCAAAACTCTGCATTTGGGCTTGTAGTCCATTCCAAAGTTCGCTACACTTGGCTCAATAGACCTTTGTGGACAATTATTTTGATGTCCAGCCAGCTTTAACCTCTTCCTGACATTAGGATATTCTATGCTATCCTGAAAACAGTGTGCTTTAAAGTCAAAGACATTAAACATTAGGTTTAATGTCTTTGCTTTGGAGAGATTCAAGGTATCAACACATACCTGTCACTTCCTTCTGTCAGATGAAACCATATGGAACCCAACCTGACTAATAAGGTAAATACAGCACTCAAAGTGAGCTATACATGCAGCCCTTTAAAGGAACACTCAAGTGCATGGAATACATATATGTATTCATATTGCTACAGTCCTGATTCCCCTTGTAATTTAGCACCTGACATCTGTACAAAAGAAAAAAAACAAATGAAAATAAACAAATTTTCTCCAGAGGCCAGTCACATAGAAGAGCATTGATTGCAATACACCTACAATTCCTCCATAGAGGATCATTGTACTCAATGATTCTCTATGGCCGACTGTGATGGCACTGTGCATGTACGCTTGAAGTCATGGTATGTTACCAGTAAAATTTTCAGCTCTCATACCCAAAAGGCTTGGAGGCATGGCTTCAAGCCATGCTTCCAAACCTTCTACTTAGACTGACTGAAAATTGTGGGAAATAGTGTTTTTTTATCTTGGGGTACCGGGACTATACAAAATTATTAATAGGTTGGTTAGGATCTGTTCCAAAAAAACATACAAACACAACAGGGAATCATGCGAGGATTAATTTTAGGTAGATACAAAATTAAAACTGATTCAGTTAAATATTAAGTAGAATAAGGATCTTGGAGAAGAGAATTGTCTCATGTCATGGTGTGAACAGCAGTACTTAAATCTCCTATATGTGAGGGTAGAGATCAATGCAATATAATGACCTTAAAATGTTTTCCTCCTACATTTAATATTCAAAGAGTTTGGATGTGAAATGATAAGCATTCATTAGTATAATTAGCACTTACCTTTACATGTGTTCATACTGTAAACAACATCCTACTTTATTAGCATTTTTTAATCTGTAATATAAAAGAGAGATGGGAAAACAAAAATGAAACTATTTATGTGTGGTATTCATCAGGTATAGGAGAATATTAACTAACTCCAAAGAACCCCTACTAAAGAGGAAAAATTTAAAATTTATTCAAAATTGGACAAAAGCTTTATTGAAATCAGTAGTATTCAAGAACTCAAATAATCCGTAAAAAATAATAATAACCTCATCACCTAACAAAAGAAAATATATACATATGGAGTCTCCTAATTAGATCTCAGTCTATGGAATGAATATAGGGAAGACATAATGTATGTTTATAATCACACAAAGGTAAATAACCCGACAATATAAACCACAATTGATCCTTAGAAAAATAACAAGGAGAACTCTTACAAAACAATCTACTTAATTAGTGTAGATCACCGAGAGTCAATATATTCATCTTTCTTCATATAATAATACTTGAGGTAAGTATGTATCAATCGAGAGTCTGTAACACTAACAGTAGTAGTGATCAGGTATAATACATATGACTACATAAACCCAGGAACCCAGGAGATGTGGGGGAAAGGGTAAAACAAACCCAAAAAAAACACAACAAACTAATGAAAAAAGAGAACATTCATTTGTAAGGGATAACATATGTCTAATGCAGAAGGATATATTGCAAAGCATATAGCCGCCTAATACCACTGACTGGATCTCTGATATGAGGGTGTATCTGAGAGTGCTATCACAACTTAAAGGGACACTGTAGGCACACAGAGCACTTCAGCTCATTGAAGTGGTCTGGGTGCCAACTCCCATCACCTTTAACCTTGCAAGTGTAATTATTGCAGTTTTTATAAACTGCAATATTTACCTTGCGGGGTTAAGTCCTCCTCTAGTGTATGTCTACCTAACAGCCACTAGAGGGACTTCCAGCTTCTTAGACGACTTTTGGTTGTCTAAACAACGCTGGACGCCCTCAAGCTATGCATTAAATAATGCTTTCCAACGGGGAGGTCTAATATGCACGCGCGGCCATTGCCGCGCATGTACATTAGGTCTCCCACGCCGATGGACGTCGGTAGGGGAGAAGTGTAGGTCGAGCCTGACCCAGCACCAAGGGACATCGACGCTGGGTTCTGGTAAGTATTTTAACCCCTTCAGTGATGTCGGATTGGGGGTGGGAGGGAGGAGAGCACTCCAGGATTCTCTAGTGCCAAAAAATTGGATTATAGCTAATAACTCCTACAGACAAATTACCTCTCACATACCGTGAAAAATTAAGAAGAACTAAGCTACTCAATGCTAATTTTGGCACCTGTTTGCGCCTTCATAATTTATACGTTATTTGTATTCATCAGTTATATATTAAACAAAGAATAAAGCTAAATGTGTCATTAAGATGTAGCCAAGTAGAACAATATTGCACATGAGTTTGTTTAATACAGTGTTATAAAACAAAAGGACCCTTATTATAACTGAACAAAACTGCGAAGAAAAAAATGGAAATAGTTAAAATCACTTTGATATGCTGACATTTAGAGACACAGCATTATCTCTTCTCTCAGAACAGTCATTTGTAGCACTTTATTTAATTTAGTGGAATGCACATGTTAACTCTGACCTAGAATTCTGTTTATAGAGATACAATTTATATTTAAAGAGGTGGTTTGTTTTTTCTCAGGGTTGTCTAACTCAAATGTTGAGAGCTGATGTATTACCTGACTGCATGATTTTATCTTTAATTATTATTATTATTATTTTATTATTTATATAGCGCCAACAAATTCTGTAGCGCTGTACAATGGGTGGACTAACAGACACATAATTGAGATCAGACCACTGGACGTACAGGAACAGAGGGGGTTGAGGGCCCTGCTCAATGAGCTTACATGCAAGAGGGAGTGGGGTATAGTGACACAAAGGGTTAAAGTAGGGGAATGAAATAGTTAGAGAAGGGTTTATTGAGTGCTTGGTAGGTCATATATGACTTTGTCCTTTGACAAAGACCGTGTAGGTCGAAACGTTGCGATGGAGTGGGTTCAATAAAATTGCCTGGTTTGTACCTTGGAGTGCCTCGACTTTCCTTCTATTTTGTTATTCAGCATTTTGGTCTCTGGTACTGAGACTGTCTGAGTTGCACCCAGCTACATACTGCTTAAAGGGATAGAGTGCAGTTCCACACCCTACCATAACTACTTCTAAGTTGCAGGAAAGGAGTCATGGGGTGGGGGATGAGAAGCCTGCTGACAGTTTAATTGATACGCTTTAATGAAGAAGTGAGTTTTCAAAGATTTTTTGAAGGAGTGGATGCTGGGTGAAAGTCTGATTGAGGAGGGATGGGCGTTCTACAGAATAGGTGCAGCCCTAGAGAAGTCTTGAAGGCGAGCGTCAGAGGTGGGGATCCGGGCAGAGGATAGGCGTAGGTCTTGGGATGAGCGCAGGGGTCTCGACGGGACATACTTGTGTATGAGGGAGGATAGGTATGTTGGAGCAGCATTATGTAGGGATTTGTAAGCAAGCGCCAGATTTTTGAATTGGGCCCTATATCTAACTCGAAGCCAATGCAGGGACTAACAGAGCGTGGAGGCGTGAGAGGTGCGACCGGACAGGAAAATAAGCCTCGCAGCCGCATTCATTATAGATTGCAGCGGTGCAAGCTGGGAACATGTAAGACCAGTCAGAAGGGGATTGCAGTAGTCGAGGCGAGAGAGAACAACAGCATGAACCAGTATCTTAGCCGCGTCTGGCATTAGATATGGGCGGATGCGCGCTATGTTCTTGAGTTGGAAGCGACAGGATTTGACTATCGATTGGACATGGGGAGTAAAAAGAGAGGTCAGAATCGGAAATAACCCCTAGGCAGTGAGCCTGCGAGGTAGAGGTGATAGTAGCGCCGTTGACTTGGATGGAGACAACAGGAGTAGCAGCACTTGAGGGAGGATGAACTCGAAGTTCTGTTTTGGACAGGTTGAGTTTAAGGAAGTAAGCAGCCATCCAGTTGGAAATAGCAGAGAGGCAGTCAGAAACACGAGTCAAGGTGGGCGGAGAGAGATCAGGGGAGGACAGGTAGATTTGCGTGTCATCTGCATATAAATGATATTGGAAACCAAAGGAGCTGATGAGTTTACCAAGGGAGGCAGTATAGATAGAGAACAATAGGGGGCCGAGGACAGAACCTGGGGGGACGTCGACAGAGAGGGGTTGGGGAGAAGAGGCAGAACCAGAGAAAGAAACACTGAAAGAGCGCTGGGAGAGGTAGGAGGAGCACCAGGAGAGAGCAGTATTCCGTAGACCAAAGTTATGAAGAATGTGTAGAAGCTGTTGATGATCAACAGTGTCAAATGCGGCAGAAAGATCAAGGAGGATTAGAATAGAGTATTGGCCGTGAGATTTAGCAGCAATTAAATCGTTGGATACTTTGGTCACAGCAGTTTCGACAGAGTGACCAGTGCGGAATCCAGACTGAAGGGGGTCAACAGTTACATTATTAATTAACCTTTCCATGAATATTGCAAATTGACGTTTTTATTTATTTTTATTTATATTTATTTATTTTCCCGTGTGAATGACCTGCCTTTAGATAACCCTGTTACTTTCTTTACCCTAGAAGACAACTGATTGTCCTGTTATTTTTTTTGTTGTATATAGAGCAGGCGGAGAAATGGATGCTTCAGCTCAGAGATAGTCACTGACAGAGAAATATAAACTCATTAGTGATGCAACTACTTGTTTTAAACACAAAAGTTGTACCACTTTATTCAACTATAAAAATTATCATTTGTTCAAAGCTTTGTATGTTTAGATCTTAAGCTCATTTTTGCAGGGCCTTCTTCACCTACCGTTTTCTGTATGTCAAACATGTTTTCTTAATTTATTGTTTATCTTGTTTTACATATTCTACAGATCTGTGGAATGTGTTGGCACTATATAAATAATTGGAATTGTACTTCTATGAACAGATACTTGTATCTGAGCCCTGTAAAACACATATGGTAGGCAGATTGACAGATAAATCTAAATAATAATTTATTTTAAATAATGTTTAGGTATGTATCATATCACATAGAGTTCTGCAGAATATCTATTTAGTAAATCGTCCATTTAACCGCTTAAAGATGTTATGACATTCCATGCCATCTTCCGTAGAGTGGGCTTTAACTATTTTAGGATGGTGTAGCACATCCTAACATTTTGGAGTGAGCAGAGTTAAATCCATGCTCAAAGTGGGTAGACCAAGGAATCAGTGAATACCCGAGGCTCCCCTCTATCAGCTTGGCCATATTTAGTGAACCCAGATTGATAGATGAGCTGTATGCTGCACTCAAAGTGAACATTGATAAAGTAATTTTAAATACATTTAGATCCCCCAAGGCTGAGCGATCTCATTCAGCTGCTTTGGGTTTCTATGAGTAAAATAAATAAACAGAAGTGGGAACTAAGAATTGAATATTTTTCTGTGTATCACAGCTTAAGGAAGTAGCCCACAATCAGGGCAACATGGAGCCTTTTGCTTGGTCAGGCCAAGGAGACTGGGTCTTCTTGCATGCCCCTCCCCTCAATTGTGATCAGTGAGAGACTTTGCCAGCTGCCCAGCACCAATCACTGTGTGATCTGTAGACATGTGCACAGAAATACAATTTGGTTTGGACAAATAATGTTTTATGAAAATATATCGTGATGGACTAATTTTGTGTTTTGTGTGGTTATGTCCGGCAGAATTTTAATGATGAAATCCATATTTGGAAAACTAAAAAGGTGTGAAATTATGTATATATTGTGCATATTTCTGCCATTCATTCACATATCAAGTGAAAAAAATTAGCTAGCAGAGGTAAAAAGAGAAGAAGCAGTAAAAAAAATATCTATATTTCTATTTTATATATGTATTAAATGTATTATATATAAATATAGATTTTTTTTGTATTGTTGCTTCCTTTTTTCCCTTTGTTGCTCAATTCTCACTTCATCAGTGAATAAAATCAACATTTAGTGACTGCCCCCTAGCCATTAATCAATTTTTTTTTTCCATGGGTCATCTTTTTTTGGTGCCTATGTACCAGGAAAGCTGCTTTTTCCCAATTAAATGATTATACTAAATAAAAAGTATTTTCATAACTATAATAGATGTTTTTTTGTTGTTCTGTACTTCAACAGTAGCACTGATAAAAAAACACATTTTAGTTGTGTCATATCAGTAAAAGTCCAATTTTTTAATTGCCAGGAAGTGATATAAAATCCTAGTTTGTTGATTTACTGTTTGATTACAGTATCAGAACATTTGTATATGTGTTAGGATGATAAAAATAGATTATATGGGGGGCGTGGCTGAATGAGCTACCGCACAGACGTCTCAAAGCGTAGCTCCGTTCCAACCGAACAAAAAGAGATAATATACACAAACCTACCAGCTCCCAAAGCTGACAATCCAATCTCACCCAGAGATGATCATGGTGCGAAAAAAATAAAATAAAAATCAGTACCCAGAGGCACAGAGAATGCCCGACATCAGGCTTTCCTTTGAGAGGCCTACTCCATGCGCTCCCGCCAAGATGGTGCTCGAAGCCCAGAGTAAAGAATAAACCTCAGAGGAGGCCAAAGACGAGAGAACTGCCACACCATCAGAAAGCAGCATACAATCAGACTCAGACACAGAGGGTGATTCCGCACCAGCGACAAGAAGAGACATCCGAAACCTCTTACAGGATTTTAGGAGGGTGTGGAAAGTGGACTGTTACAAACTGCCATTTGTAACTGGCACTTTAAATGACAAATTGCCCGGCTTCCCTGGGTTGTGGAGAAGCCTATTTGCCAGCCCCCTTCCTCATGACTATGGCCCCTGGGAGATTGTGCCCCTTAAAATTTATGTACTTTTATTGGGTGTGTATGGCCCTTTAAGAACCGTCTGGGGACATATTGTGACTTTGGTGAACAATGCCCCTTTAAGACGGTGTCCCCAGACCTGTAAAATAATTTTTCCCTGACTTTCTCCCACTTGGTTCAGTAAATGGGGCTTACTGAACCAAATACCACACAGGCGGACCACCCATAAGTGGAAGTGTGCAGGCAATTTACCTCCCAGGCGGTGAGGTTAATGCAGGTTAATTGCCGACCGCTGGGTGGCCGCAGTTCGTGCAAACGAACACATGGCGGCGGCCATCTTTGTTCATTCGAACGAGGTCAGCGGTATGTGTAGCCAAATTCATGGAACTAAAATTCGCTACACATTTCCACGAACACCGCTGACCCTTACCTTCTCCTGCACTAAACTTTCAGCTGCAGAGACTAAGTCCCGTTCGAAGATTCAAACGCACGTTCGAATGGGACTTAGTCGTTTTTCTGCATGAAATTGACCGACCGCACAGCTCAAATCTATGGAACTGTTGGAACTATGGAACTGTTTTGGGCAGGAAAATGTGCTCGGTCATAAAGGACTTCCGTCTATCTTTTTATCCACTGGATGGATTTGTCTGCTTTTTGAGAGTGTTTATGTTTGAAGTATGCTTTTCTGGAGATTGGATGTATGGTTTTAAAGTTATAGGGTATTTGTAAAAACTGTATTTTTACTGTCTGTGATAATTATGTTAACCCCTTGTGTAACATAATTATATCACAGGCAGAGGGGAGGATTTTGTGTGTAAATGCTGGGAGTGTTTTCGGTAATGTACGTGTATGATTGGTTGTTTTGTAACACCCTGTGGGTGGTCCTATCTAAGGGGAACCTGCATAAAAGAAGGTACTTTTGGTGTCAATAAACAGAATGACATGTCCCTCTAACTTGCAGCCTCGACTCATGTTTGTAGGGGACAGCTATAATCACTACAGGGATTGCTATGCTCTTCATACTCCCTTAGCTACTGAGCTCTTGTAAGAGCTCTTGTTCCTGATCCTGCTTTGCTCTACAGAAGGAAGAGGTTCATCTACTGGAACCTGGAGCCTGGTCGTAGGTCCAGGGCGCAGAGCAGACGGCGAGATACTAGCCCAGCAGCGGCGGTTCGTGGAGTCTGCAGTACTTATAGTGTCTATGCAGTAGTTATGGTGTCTACGGTGCTGATGGTCCTTTGGTGAGCGCTAGGAGCATCCTTTTCTATGGTCCAACTTCCAGCCAGCCTGGAGGCAACCGTAACATGGACCTCCAGGAAGCCCAAGCGGATTTGAAAACGCTACAAAGCAGGGTCACTGAAATAGAAATAAAAGAGGCTGCTCGAGATACACACATGCAGACCACCCAAAACCAGCTGGAAACACTGACCAACCAGGTAAAGAAACTTACCTACACAGTGAGAGTGCTTGACTCCAGACATAGACGCCAAAACATTCTTATCAGGGGGTCCCCGAGCATATTGGGGGGACGGAGCTGCTCCCCTACCTGCAATGACTGTTGACATACATGGCCCTATGGAAAGGGGAGAATAACCCGCTACTGGTGACGGCATTGACAGCAGACATAGCAGCAAGATCAGCAATTATGTCCCGATCCAGAGTCACTGGCAGTATTGAGTTTGAAAGCAGCTCGATTGCGATTTATGCAGACTTACCATTTACGGTGTTATTGGAGAAAAGGAAGCTGGCCCCGATCACCAAAGGGCTCAGAGATGCAAATGTTAAATATCGCTGGGGTATGGACCACACGCTGGAGGTTCCCGGGAGACAACACGTTGACTACCCTGGACTCGTCTGGAGACCCAGATACGTTCCTTCGGGGGCTGAACTTGCCTCAGCGAAATCAAAGAGACACTCAGCAAGCAGAAACGGGCTAGCAAATTGCCCCCAAAGCCAAGGCCCAGAGACTCTACCAGCTGACAACAGGGGACTCTACCCCGCACAGAAGAACAGAGATAAAACTCCTGGCCCCGGCATAACATACTCTCACCCAAGTTACACACAGCCTCTATATAGCACCCACCTCATCTAATCAAGGCTCACAGCATGTACACATAGTCTCTATACAGCACCCACCTCATCTACACAAGGTTCACAGCATGCACACGAGCCTCACCAGGCTGCCACAGACTTAGATAAGTCTGCACAAAATAAACAAGGGTTATCACCACATGAAACATTACAAAACAAAGCTGTTAAATATTGTACCCTGCTGTTATCCTTAGTGCTCCACATCCAAATGTATGTTCTTGAAATTGTCATGTTAATATATGTCATACAATGAAAAAGTGTTTGTTGAATAAAACTCCAATAAAATACCAATAAAAAAAATAGATTATATCGATAAAAATCGATACCAAAAATTAGATACACAAAAAATGTAGTTCAAATTTTACCATGCTAATAAAATCACCTATCTCAGCAAACAAATATGGAGATTCAGTTCCACCATATCGTATTAAAGGCACACTATAGTGTTAGAAATACAAATCTGTATTCTTAATACTATGTTGTCTACTTTTGACCTCCTCTTACTTGTGGCCCCCAGTAGCAAATAAAGGGTTAAAAAATAACCTGTATTTACTCACCCAATTCCACCACCGATGTCCTTCGGTGCTGGGTCAGCTCTCCACTTTCTCCTCTGACATCATCCAAAGGGGGAACTAATGTGCATGCGAGACAAGCACTGCAAGCACATTAGGCCCTCATCATAGGAAAGAATTGGACTTAAAGCTTTACTATGTGGATCTCACTGATGCTGGATATCCTGGTACAGAATGTAAGTGCCTCCAGCTTCATTTAGGGGACCCAGAGTCTGATAAACTCCAGTAAGTGCCTCTAGTGATTGTTTGGTAGGCAGACGGTAGAGGCAATCTTAGTACTGCAATGCAAACAGTGGAATTTCTCAAAAAAGGGTGACAGAGACTTTTCACCCCAACCACTTCAATGAACTGACGTAATCTGGATGCCTATAGTGTCCCATTAAAGGGACACTCCAGGCACCCAGACCACTTCTGCCCATTGGAGTGGTCTGGGTGCCAACTCCCACTACCCTTAACCCTGCAACTGTAATTATTGCAGTTTTTTTATAAACTGCAATAATTACCTTGCAGGGTTCACTCCTCCTCTAGTGGCTGTCTAGAAAATCTGTGCTATAGCATCGCTGGAAGTCCTCACGCTGTGTGAGGACCTCCAGCGTCACTCAATTCCCAATAGGAAAGCATTGAAAAGCATTTGCAATGCTTTCCTATGGAGAGCTCTAATGTGCATGCGGATTAGGTCTCCTCAGCCAGAGGGCGGGATCAGTCTCCCCCGCCGGCTGATGTAATGAAGAGGAGGAGCGGCGGCGACCCGAAACCACCGCCGAGGGACATCGGCGGAGATCTCAGGTCAGTAACTTAAGGGGTTTCAACCCTTCTGCAACCGGGGATGGGTGGTGGGAGGGAGCGGGGACCTGCAGTGCCAGGAAAATGGATTGTTTTCCTCGCACTGGAGAGTTCCTTTAAGCTCACCACTACTCCATGCACTAGCACTATTATTCAATTTGTCTCCTATCTTAAAATTAGTGTAGGATTCACTGATATTGGGGTTCTGTGGCATAGTGGTGGGCTTAAGAAAAGTTTGTTGGTGCTATATAAATACTAATTAGAACAATAATGACACTGAATAGATGTATTTTGGCTGGCCTCTTGATTTTCAGTATAAAATTTTGGAGCTGCAATTTTATCCTTTTAAAATAGTTTCTGAGCTTTTTAACCATAATAATAAAAAAGTGCAGAGGACAGGGTTGAATATGGAAAATGTTTTATTGAAGCACCTGAAATATTCCCTGCTGGAAGATATGCATAGCATTGCAATTGCTACAGGAGTTAATAGAAGGTGGCGGGTACCACATGGAGACAAGAAAATAATATAAGCCTCTCCTCTGTCCATATAATTAGAGGTAATATAAGGTTTATAAAATTGAAACAAGTATTTTCTTCTTTTTTTCAAGATGCTATAATTCGTTGTTATATTCTCTGCACATAAAAGGGTTAAATAATTCTCATTTAAGAAACCATTTCTCTCTCAGCACGAAGAATCACGCTGTTAAGAAAAAAAAAATCTGCAACCTGGCAATCAGTTGACAAAACGTTCTTCTCTCACAGTTATTTTGGAAATAGCACTTTGGATCAAACCAAATGAGTTCCAGCATATATAGAGTAAGAAGTAACTGCAACCAGCACTCACAAAGGGATTGGTGTGACAGCAAGACAGATGCAGCGTGACCTCTCTGCAATAGGTGTTGTGTATTGAGTGCAAAGTCTAATCAAATGAGTTCTGTCATGGCACTTGAATGCTTACTGGAATCTGTGCTCAACTTTGAATAGAGCTTGCCAGTTTTAGCTTTTAATGTATAAAAAAAAAAAGCATATGCAATCTAAAAATCCTGCTCTTTTTCAGCCTTCAATTTACAAGAAAAGTGAAAAATAGTAAGAGAAAACATATTTTGTGTTCTGTTGTTTTATTTGAAAAATAGGCTATAGATGTTAAAATATGTTGTCTTTGAGCTCTGCTGTGCTGTTTTGTATGCTAACAAACATTGTCTTCCCCAGGTGTAGTCAACCTGACTGGCTGTTTGTGAGTTATGGTAGGATCTGTGGAGTTGTTCTTCTGTATTAATTTGACACCCCCCACATTTTTAAGACCCAATTATGTATAAATACAATATGTCGAAATATGGTGATTAGATTTTAAATTTATGAATATATACTTCCGGCACACATGAAGGGTTTTGCAAAGTTTACACTTGGGAAGACTTCCTACATTTTCTAATAATACATATGTCAGCAATCTAATATTAATTTTAAAATGAACACACAACATGGCAATGTACATTAGATTATTTATCCTATGTTCTAGCAGTTTTTAGCTTCACTTGGCCACCTGTTTGAACACACCGGTGGATCCTTGAGGGGGGCATCAGATCAAACGCTCCAGTGAAAACATCAGGGCTGTTTTAATCTAGATGGATGCAGGGACCAAATAATTGCCAATAAATCCCACCTAATGATCATAGTCAAGTTGCATATATGAATGTTTATCTATCTCTGTGCAGTTGTATATGTGCATATATTTGTATTATATGTGTGTAGCTATTGCGTTTGGGTATGTGAAGGCGTAGGTGCAGATGGAGGTATTTGTTACTGTGTACATTAGACTTATTCATGGCAAATTTGCCAAACCATTTTTACCAAAAATAAATAGATTTTTTGTGAATCCTGAATATTTGGTGTATGTAGTTCTAAATTTTGGTTGTGAAAAAGTGATTTTGGAACTGAATTAGATTAACCAAAAGGCACAACAATTGTCCATTCAGTGTATTAGAAAATATATACATAATAGAAAATTCAGACAAAATGCGGGTACGACAGAAATGAATCTCAAAGTCTTGTATTGATGTTTGTAAGTGTGGGTACCTGTGTTTGTACAAATGTATGGGTTCATTTTCTAACTTAAAATCTGACAAAAATCCAGTGTTGCCCCTCTTAAGGTTAATCACAGTGAGGTTAGTGGACTAATACATTATTGTCTGCTGCTTTAATACCACTGTTGATGCTAGCATGTATCAGTCAGGAAGCCGCTGATAAGCTGTTACTTTCAAACAGCGATGTGGATTCTCACAGACAGTGGAAGGTGGGTTCATGGCACGCTTGCAAGACAAGAGCTGAATGTCTACTCGCTAGGGCTAAATTCTCACAAGCCAATGGCTACTAAACCAGTGGAAATTTTCACCTCTGCTAATAGCAAAATATATTATGGCACAGGAGAGGTAAAATTCAGTTGGTAGCATTCAGATTTTGAAGTTCTACAAGATTACTCCTTTGCCTTTCTTGATAAGTATTTCATATATATGTATATATGATGTTCCTTGAGATTGGTAAGACCTTAATTCATATAAGCAAACAAAAAAACAAATAAATATTTAAATAGTTCTCTGTAAAGTACAAAAGGAGAATAAACTGGCTTCTGCTTTCACATATTTTTCTTTCCTTATGCTTCTATTCATACGTGTTATTTTTTTTTTTCTGCCTTTCTGGTAATTAAATCTGTTATCATTCCCAACATCATCCACACATTTATTATCCTCTGTGTTGTATATTTTGCTATCTATTGTTTGAAGTCTTCTCTCTCCAGCTGTCTGGAGGGAGCTGATTTAAATTATTTTCCACTGGAAATCAGTAAGTAAGGTATTCTAACAGCCACATTATAGTTCACAGCAATAATGACTCTATAGAGTACTTCACAAAAGTGCAATAATTTACATACACAATGCAAAGCAACATGCAATAATCTACATATACATCTCTATTTGATGGTAGATCGATAGACAGACAGACAGACAGACAGTAAAGTTTTCAGCTACGAGCAATAAACATGGCGTCATAGAAAAATGCCCTCTTGCAACACCACTTGCATTTCAAGCATCCATGTTATTTCTACCATTGGCCTCAATTACATTCTAGCTGATAACATTGATTTGCAGTTTATCAGCTCTTGATAAGGCTTTTATTGATTCAAATCATTACCACCATTTCAATAATATCGATTTGCAAAATATATAAAAAAAATTGATAATACAATTAGCATTAAAAATATCGAGTTTGGTGATTCAATGTCGTTTATCGAGGGCATAATCCTTGATAAATGACCTTGAAAAATGCTTTTCTATTTTTCCTCCACTGGCAGCAATTGTGGCCAGCAGGCAAATTTAAAAAAATGCTCGGGGTTGGCAATATGCCTTCCACATTAGTGTAAGGGAAGTTTATTTCTTCTCTCATGCCCCCACTTGCCCTGAAACGAGTGGGGGCATGTATGCTAAATGGTGAGCAATCAGTGTCTGCTCATTGTCATAAAATACTAAAGACCGGGCAGCTGTTGATGCCCAGTAACTATTAATTAACAAAGAGAACCTGGCACAGGTTCCTTCCTAACCACCCCCATCGGCATTGGTAGGAGCTGTTAAATAAACATTGGTGGGTGGACAGATCACTGTTCATCCTTATCCCCAAATATGTGGCTATTATTAAAATAATTAAACAAGGAGAAATAGTGTCCCTCCGGGTCCCCACCCATGGCCAGTAAAGGGACACGCCAATGCTCAAATAAAAAAAAAAAATCACCATTTAGTATATATAACCCAAAGTAAAATGTATGCATTTAAGTATGCAGTTTTTTTTAATTGGAGTACACCTAAAACCGGCTAGTAAAAGTTATAGATCTCTTGTCTTAAGCCTTTGGAAGCCCTCCCCTTCTAACCCAGCCCCGATACTCCATGGCTGTCCAATTACAAACTTCTCAATGTGGCTTAATGAGACGTCTTTACAAATAATGCATTTCAGCAAGCTGAAGTGCTTTAGGGTTTGAGCATGTTCCTTTAAAATTAATGGGGAGGCATCTTATCCTATGCCCAGTCCCAGCCAGTTAGTAGATGGAGGCTATAATAGCGAATATTAAAGGGACACTGTAGGCACCCAGACCACTTCAGCTCATCACTCTTAACCCTGCAGTGGTATTTATTGCAGTTTTTATAAACTGCAATAGTTACCTCTAAGGGTTAACTCCACCTCTAGTGGATGTCTACCAGAAAGCCACAGGAGGGACTTCCGGAATTGAAACAGACTCGCTATGCATGAGGAATTCAAGCGTCAGATTTTCCCAATAGGAAAGCAGTAGAAAATGCTTTCCTATGGGGAGATCCTAATGCGAGCGCAGCTATTGCTGTGCATGCACATTAGGTCTCACCTGCCGGCGGACATCGGTGGGGAAAGAGCGTGGGTGGAGCTGAGCCAGCACTGAGGGACAATGGCGCTGGACCCAGATAAGCGACTGGGAGCCCCTGGAGGGGGCCTTGACAAATAGGAAATCTATAGTGCCAGGAAACAAGTTTGTTTTCCTGGCACTTTAACCACGGAGGCCTATTGAGCTCCTGAGCCCCACCCATGGGTTGCAAGTGGGGGCTATAATTAAATGTGCTTGGGATGGATATGACATAGTCCATCCCCCCAAACTTGGTGTGAAAGTCTCCAATCGGTAGTTATGGGTCCCCAAGCAGTTGTCCACCCACCACAAAAAAACCTGCCTATCCCACTCAAGATAATAATAGAAGCCATGCACAGGTATGGGTTAAAATTATTCCATTTGAAACAAAAGGGTTTATTCAACCACAAAAGGGTTTATGCAACCACAAAATTGTAGTAATTAACCCCTTAAGGACGGTGGGCATGCTATGCCGTCCTTAGTGACCTGGCTCTAAATGCCGGGGGGGTGGGGGGGGTGGCAGGTCCAGTCTTTTTTAGTAGTCACTTGGTCCCAAACACTGGCCAACATTGGCATTCAAATTTATTTATTTTTTTCACACACAAACAAATATTAACACTAACTTTGGCCAGTGTTTGTGACCAATTGGCTACTAAAAAAGACTAGACATACCCCATTTAAAATACCTTGGGTTGTCTACGTTTGCAAATGGTATGCCATCATGGGGGTAATTCTCATTCCTGGGCTACCATACGGTCTCAAAGGCAACGTATCCAATCTGGCGAATTTCATTGTGAAAAAACTGAAATATGTAACATGCTATATTTGACCCTGTAACTTCCCAAAACACTATAAAATCTGTACATAGGGGGTACTGTTTTACACATGAGACATCACTGAATACAAATATGTGCATTTTATTGCAGTAAAAGCTAACAGTATTGTGGGGCGTGGCCTGGAGCTCAACGGGAGCAGCCGCATGTCAGAGTAGCTCCGAGCTACGGAGGCCTAAACTTAGCGCTACAAATACCCAAAATCGGAACAACCAAGCCACAAAGATGTCTCAGCAGAAAGGCAGGCGCCAGGCAGACAAGGGGGACAAAAACAGCTTCTTTGCAGCTCGGAACACCCAAGGTAAACAAGCGAGCGCGCAAGACGAAGGGCAAGATGGCGCCGAAGAAGACGAAGGAGACAGACAAAATAACATACAGACGGACTTGCCAGTGACACAGGGAGTGCTACAGCGCATGCTGGACGCCATGCATGACAAGCTGCAATGCACACTACAGTCAGCATTGAAATAAATTAAATCTGACATCCAAGACCTGGGCAACAGAACTTCCTCACTGGAAGACAAAATGGATCAGGAGGAGGCCTATAACGCTATGTGGGCAGATATGGAAGAAATGCAAGAAGATATATGTGACGGTACAATCCGTTACTCCGTCAAGCATTCCCTTCTTCCCATAAAATAAAATCACCAAGTAATCCACAGAGTAATAACTTGCTGGTCTCGCCAAATAATCCGCACATGAGCCAAAGCTTAATGCTGGAACAAGACTGATTTACTGGCACACAGAACTCACAATTTATGCAACACAAAACTCCTCCTCTGGGCCAGGCTAGATAATTGAGTTTTAGCAATATACATAGCTCAATTATCTGCTGGCCAGAACATTTACAGTTTAACATACTTTTTACCTAACATTCATAACTCTAAAACCATACATCACATTCACATAAAAATCAATCCACTCAGGGGAACAACATATAAAAAAATGGCATGAATCAGACCAGGGGTTCAAAAGTTAGTAAAAGTATATTTTGGTCCCTGGCTGGCAGCATGGCAATCTGGTTTAAGCAGGTTCCTGGAGACAAAGAGGAAAGTAATCCAATTATCCAGGGCTATAGGCAGACTCCATTGAGCACATGGTTGCAAAAAGACATAAAAGACTTTAAAATACATAAAGTCCCCTTTTACACATAACACACAGACATTTCACATATCCCCAGATAGCTGGGATCTGAACGCACAAAACTACCGAATAGCGCTCAGATCCTATTCACACAGTTCAATTGCCATGGAGCTAAAGTCTTTCCCATAGTCTTTCATTATATGAATAGGCTCCATGGCATAGCTATCTGGGGGTATCACCGCTCACACAGGGCAAGTACCGAATGACCCCACTGTGTTTAAAGGGCCAGAATGAGTGACATGCACTCTGTTAGGGCCGAATACTGTTTTTAAAGGGCCCAATCTCCCAGGGCCATAGTCCAAAGGCAGCAGACGGGCAACCAGGCTTCTCCAATGCAATGTGGCGAGATTGCTCTCGTCACAATATACTTACATTCGAAAATAAAATGGCAGACATAGAAGACAGGTCGCGCCGCAACAACCTTAGGATTAGAGGCATATTGGAGGCAGTGGGCCCTACAGTCCTTCACGCACACTTGCAAGGCCTCTTTAAAGTCCTAGCACCAGACCTACCTCAGGACATGTTCCTGATGGACCGCTACCACAGGGTCCCTAAACCCAGCTTTCTATCAAAGGAAACGCCGAGAGATGTGCTGGTGCGGCTGCATTTTTTTCATGTTAAGGAGGTGATTATGAAATCCAGCAGGCAGCGCACGACATACCCGGCGCCATATCAAGGAACCGCAATCTATGCGGACATCTCAGCGGCCACCTTGAAAAAAAGGAAGATCTTTGCACCCATCACTGAAGTCCTCAGACAGCACAAGAAACCGTACCGATGGGGCTTCCCAGTTAAGCTCCTGGTTCAACACGAAGGCAAGATGGCGGCACTGGGAACACCAGAGGTAGGCCTAAGGATTCTTCGGGAGTGGGGACTGGCACCTCAGCAGACCACGACGCCGGCACTGGCACGAAGCAAACCAACAACACCGTGGCGGAAAGCGACCAGAAACAAATAGCAGCATCCACGAAGAGTGGCAAGTAAAACACAATGACTGTGGGACTTTATCATTTAAGTATGCTACTTTATTTTATTTAACGCAACTGAGCAAAACCCACAATGGAAGGACATGTGCGAATATATATAGGGAGAAAGGGGGAAGGTAGACGGCAACTAAGGACTACATGTTCTGAGGGAGAACACCCTAAGGTTTAAGGGTAAGAAATGCTGCCCCACACCACCCCTAATGTTAAGCCACCCACATCACACATAAGGGTAATAGAGAGCACCAACGGTGAGTAGGCCGCATACAGGCTCTGAACAGGCATGGAAGCTTCATGCATCCTCCCCCAGGGCACCTCAGGCAGGAGCCAAGCCAATTCAATGGCACTTTGTTTAGTTTTGCAAGTTTATCTAAGTTTTGTTTTATTGTTTCACCCTCTTGTTTGTCACATAATACGAAAGCACTATGATGACCCTCAATCCACTGTCTCAACCACGGGGAAAACCCAAAATAAAGGTACAAAAAACAGGGAATACACGGAGAAGGGGAGACCACCCGGTTCGAAATGGCTGGGTAGGGTGGTAACCCCCCATATAGAATACTTAACACAAACGGTAAAGCAGAAAACAGATCACAGACCCCCATGAAAATATATTCTCACAACACCAGAGGCCTTAACAGTCCTGCAAAACGCAGCCTTCTGCACCAGGACCTAAGATGCAACAGACCAGATATTGTGTGCCTGCAAGAAACCCATTTTAAGACCAAGGCGCACTACCCTCTGTTTAAACAGGACTACCCACACCAATTTCACGCCACAAATACAAGTAAGTCCAAAGGGACATCCATTTTCATACACAAATATGTGGCTTTTGAACTTAACCAGGTGGAGATTGATGAGGGGGGACGATATGTCATGGTAGTGGGCACCTTCAATGATGTCACATACACGGTCACAAGCATTTACGCCCCAAATTCGGAGCAAAGGAATTTCATACACAAAGTGCTCCGCAAATTAGAACCGATACAGAAAGGTATTAGCGTAGTGTGTGGAGACCTTAATCATGTTATAGACCCCAAGATAGACACCACGGTGTCACCAACAGCACCCAGAATGAGACCACTTAAAAGACAAGGCAAATCATTACAGAAACTATTACACACATACCACTATTATGATACATGGAGGGCGACTCACATAGGAGAGAGGGGTTATACATTCTTCTCCACGGTGCATAATACATACTCCAGGATTGACGGAATTTTAATGACAGGGCAATATTTAGACCAGGATCAGGAGTGTGACATTAAGCAGATCATCTGGTCAGACCATGCACCGATGACAGTGACACTTGCTGACAGATACGACACCACACATAGAAGCCCCTGGAGACTAAATGGATCCCTACTAGCTGACCCTCGCTTCCAGAAAACAATGGAACAGGAATTGCAATTATACTTTAAAGAAAACACAATAGCAGACACCTCACACAACATAATATGGCAAGCACATAAGTCGGTGGCTCGGGGCCTGCTGATACAGAGGGCTGTACACCTTAAGAGAAAGTCAGAAGCCCAAAGATGTAAATGGCAGAAGGAGCTAGCGGACCTCACGATACTAAACCAAACAAACCCCTCTCGAGACTTAAAAGATCGCATAGTTCAGATCACACATGACATCCGCAACCAGGCACTAGATAGAACAGGCCAACACCTGCGCAGACTCAGGGCGACCCAATACACACAAGGCAACAGGGCGAGCAAACTAGTCGCCCAACGCCTCAAAACACTACAAACCAAAAAAAAGATTGCATATCTTCAATCGGACAAGGGACATAAGATCACAGCACCTAAAGATATCAGCAATGCCTTTGCCAAATATTATACCTCCCTGTACAATCTAGCAGATAACAAACTAACTCCACAACCGCAACCCTCAGCCATCAACGACTATCTAAATAAGATCCCATTACCCTCACTAACATCTCAACAAAGCCAGGCACTTTCATCCCCAATCACAGAGAAAGAAGTGTCAGAGGCGATCCAAAGATTGCCGACAGGCAAGGCCCCTGGCCCAGATGGCTTTGCCAACTGTTATTACAAGACATTTACTACCACCCTCACGCCATATCTAACTAACGCATACAACGAAGCCACAAAAAACGGTCAACTGCCAAAAGAGATGCTGATGGCACACATCATAACCCTCCTAAAACAAGGAAAACCACCCACATGTCCTCAAAATTTCCGCCCCATCTCCCTGTTAAACACAGACGCTAAGCTGTACGCTAAAATATATGCGCAAAGACTCAGCAACATACTCCCACATATCATTCACAATGACCAAGTGGGATTTGTGAAGGGCAGGCAAGGGGGGGACAATACCAGAAAAGTACTGGACACCATCTACAGCACCAAGCGCATGAAGGTGGGCTGTGTAGTGGTGGCCCTGGACGCAGAAAAAGCCTTTGACCGACTGGGATGGGATTTCCTCAGGGCGGTCCTAACAAAGTTTGGGATGCCGGATGTCTACCTCTCAGCGGTCAGGGCCCTATACAACAAACCCACAGCTAAAGTAGTGAATGCAGGATTCATGTCGGACCCTATCCCAATAACTAATGGCTCGCGGCAAGGGTGTCCCTTGTCCCCACTACTATATGTATTAGCCCTGGAGCCACTGGCAGTGGCAATTAGGCAACACTCCTCTATTCATGGGGTGAAAGTGGGAGATAGGGAGTACAAAGCAAACCTGTTTGCTGATGATATACTGCTTACAATAACGCAACCGCAATTATCTCTTCCCAACCTGATGGAGACTATCTCAGAATATGGACGACATTCCTATTACAAGCTTAACATTACTAAGACACAAGCGATGGGGATAGGAATACAGACAGACGCCCTAGACAGACTCAAATCGGGGTTCAATTTTGACTGGAGGACAGACCACATTACTTTCTTAGGTATAGACATCCCAGCAAACCTTCATAAACTTCTAGACAAAAACTACACAAAACTCCATAAGGAGCTAGAAAAAACGCTGGAGGGTTGGGAAGGCAAATATCTATCCTGGGTAGGAAGAATGGCAGCACTAAAGATGATGTTGCTACCGAAACTACAATATCTACTAAGAACACTTCCCATTAATCTACCAAAACATTATCTGACGGCCATGCAGAGTCTTTTTACAAGATTCGTATGGGCAAATAAAAAGCCCAGGGTGGCATCCTCAATCCTGCAACGTTCGATCAAAGAGGGGGGGCTAGGACTGCCCAACGTACACACGTACTACAGGGCAGCGCAACTAACAGCAGTCAAGATATCCACAGAAGCAGGGGAGGCCCAACAATGGACACAGTTAGAGGCACACTGGGTAGGAGGTCGGGACTTACTCAACCTCTTCTGGCTACCGCACGCCCACCACCCGACACATATAGACCCCCTACCGACCACCGCCCTGACATTAAAAATATGGGATGAGTTAACACGCAGAGAGAAAGAAGGGGGAGGCCCCAATATCTACAGTTGCTATGGGAATTCAGAAATTCGACCATAAGCCTTGGAAAGAGGGAGGTTGCACCACAATCCACCATCTATGTACAGACGGAAAGATAAAGCCCTTCCCTGAACTTCAAAAGCTGTACAACCTGCCCAACAACGCAATATTCCCGTACCTACAAGTAAAATCATTCTTAGGAAAGGTCAAGGTTCAGGACCAGGTACAGCACCAAACACTTAGCATAGAACAAATATGTTTATCACCCAAACCGGCCAAGCAAACTCTGTTGAAACTCTATAACGAGCTTCAAAGAGACAAGATGGAGACCACAATGATATTTCAAGAGGCATGGCATAAAGACCTAGGGCACACCATACAAAGGCCAACCTGGGAAAGGGCTTTCTCAATACATAAAGGTAATACAATGTGCACCACACATTTAGAGACAATTAGGAAACTTCAATACAGGTGGTACATGGTGCCCGAAAGGCTATCAAAGATGTACCCAAACTCACCTAACGTGTGCTGGAGGTGCGGAGCACAGGGGGGCACGATGCTACATATATGGTGGTCGTGCACCAAATTAACATCATTCTGGAGAGAGGTAGAAGGCATGGGGGAACAACTCTTGGGTAGGAAGTTGTCAATAACCCCTGAACAATGTTTATTGTTTATGCTACCCAAGACTAAAGACAAGGTAGAGGGTAAACTGATTTTCCAACTGCTGATAGCAGCGGTGACGATTATAGCCAGGGCATGGAAGTCAGCGGTAACACCCTCGAAAGAGACCCTCATCACCCAAACATTGCTTAACTGGGAATATGAGCTAGTGGCCGCTAAACATATGAAGCCACAAACACATACCGTATTAGCTGGTGGGAGATGGCAGAAATATCAGAAACTGGAAGCCACAGTTAAAAGTTTGGTACCCCCACAAATAACTAGAGAGATAAACACAGAGGGCAACCCATAGTTATAACTAAGGGGAACCTATTCAGCCATAGGCAAACGATCACTACAAAACGTAACATCAGGCACAAGGTCAACACGAAGCTCCTAACAGAAGGGCATGAGTAGCCCAAGCAACCACAAGACTTAAATGAGTGGGAGGGAGGAGACGAGCCCGAAGAAGGTCACCTGAAGCGGGGGTTGAAGCAAAGTGGGAATTGGAAATAAAATACTGTTTTGTGTATAATCCCTCAGATGTAAATATATGTTCCTGCACAATTATCCCCATTTTCTTTCTGTACCCTGGCGAGCAGGCGCCGCAAATCGAAATGACAAACAAGAGAATAAAATATATGTCAAATTGAAAAAATAAAAAATAAAAGCTAACAGTATTGTGAAATTTGAAGTTAAAATATCATGCAGAACTAAAATATTTAAAAAAAAAAACTTATTTACTCCCATTTTTTATATTTTATTCATATTAAATTAGGTTTCATACCTAAATATTTGATGTTAAATGAAAGCCCTGTTCCCCCTGAATAAAATTATATATAATAAGTGTGGGTGCACATAATACGAAAGAGACAAATTACGCCTGAACAAACATATAGCGCAAATTCAAATTTTTGTTTACGTTTTGTTTTGATCACAACTTGTACATTTGGCTCAGTCCTTAAGGGCTTAAAAATAACATTTAGGCAAAAAGTACAGGTTGGGTGCTACAGAGCAAAGCACAATTTTAATGGGTGTTTAAGAATAGGAGAGTTTTGGTTCAGAGGGTGTGAAACACTATGTGTACTTAGGGCTAGGGGGTGTCCAGGGTTAGGGGTTAGATTAGGTTAGCATTTATGGGGGCTATGGTTAAGGAGAACTAATAACTGTAAGTGGATATTCTTGTAAACTTATTTTTTGGATAAGTGGATATTCTGATGTCAGCATTTTAGTTTCATAATAATTTCACAATTATTGTTTGCTTTTATGTTTGGTTCATGATTATAACATGTCTTTATTATCACAGTTCATACTTTGGCAGCTGTCAACTGAGCTCGGCAGTGCACTTGTCACTCTGCTATTTCTTCTGCTCCTTGAAGTTTAGGATTCCTTAGAGGCCGGGCTTTAATATTTATCATCTAATTGGTAATGAATTGAAGGATTTGTCACAGATGTTGAAAGCAGCTTTTGGATTATGTAATTTGCAATATAATGCTTCTGTGACACGAATTTGCATAATATTGAGATATAGTCCAAAATCATTGCCCAGTTTCATAAAGAACAGTGCATGATACACTTAGAGAGCAACGAAAATACCCTAAACATACAAAATAACCTACAAATTAATAACATATAAATTTAAGAATTGAATTAAATGCAGAACAACAGTTAGTTGCTTTCTTAAACAGATTTCAGTAAAACGTCCAGTAAATGAAATAGGTCACAGCTCAACAGCGAAAAAAAAGCACACAAATAAAAAACAAAAAAGCATACACAAGCTCTACATTAATAATGATATCATATGGTAACATAAAAGTCACTGATATAATATTTATTTTTATTTTAAAATATTTATTTTAAGGTCCCTTGCCTACATGAGATATTTCAGGAATGGTCAAAGTTGGCCCTTGCACACCACACAGCAAAAGTGAATGTTCTCTATTAAACTTGCATTTCAGTGTAGAATTAACCAGTTGTAAAGTCTTGTATAAATAATGCTTTAATTTAAAAATTATTAAAATGACTCTCTCTTTTAAAGTTCATTGTTTGTGCAAATCGATATGTTACATCGTCAGACTTTCTCTTTACATACATTAAGACCAGAATGGCACAACACATGTTCATGCAGATCTGCCCATTTCCTGGGCAGGATTCATACCATATTTTTTTACCAACATGTCTCCCCTATCAGTCCAGCCACCCTGGCCTTAATTTAATGCTTCCCAATGTAGGAGGGTATGTACATATGAAAGCTGTTAGCTAAATAAGGACTTACAGAAAATGAGGTTAGGAATTATGGTGAGGCTTTAAGTTAGATTTTGGAATTAAAATGTAGATGTACGGGTCAAGGTTACAGCCTTTAGTGTTTACTCAGCCTTCAAGTTTTCAAACTAATCACCATATTTTTGTTAGGGCAAAGTAAGAAAAAGGACATATTTACAAAACTATTCCATCCAGGCAATGGCTTGTTCTTGGTGGCATTTTCAATGTTCAAGTATACAAATGTCTATGGGGGGTTCTTTGATTGAAATTCAAAGGGACGCAATCAGCTGCATTTGAACAAAGCTGAATTGAACAAACTGCCTTGTGACAAATTGACAGCAGTCAATCTGGATATAATCAAATAATTTAAGTTCCTGATTTTAAAGAACATTAGTAAAAAATACACAAAACCTTGGCCTCTGTTTTTTTTCTATTTACCACTGCTTTTATTATTTCATGTATCTTAAATATAGAGTTTATTTACTAAAGTAGTTCATTTTATTACACCTTTGGACTTCATCTTGAACGTTCCATTGGAGTCTGGTCACAATTTCTTTGCTTGGGAAAATACCACCTGAGCACTGTGGATTGAGCAAAACCTAATTTTTGGTTCTTTACTTGTGAGTACTTCTCCAATTTTGAATTATTGTACAGCAATATCAGTGAGCACATTATTTTTTGTTTTCTATATTTACTACTATTCATTTAAAAGGCAGTGAGACACCCAGTAGTCAATAGACTCAAGGTATAAGCTTGATAGGATTTTTTTAAATCCTATTCCCTCTTATGTATGTTTTAGTGGTAGCTTCCCGTTGGCTGTAATTACAGATCCACCAACTCCCATTCGTAGTAACAACGATGCTTTATTTATAACATATGTCTAAAAAACTAAAAATGAAAATAGAAAAAAAAGTCCTTACTGTCTCTTTAGTAGCAAATGTGTTACACCTCTCCTGGAGGCATCTTCAGTTGCTGTATAGGTGTCCATAGTTTGTTGCTCCTTTTAAATAGTTCATAATTGCCATAAAATCACACTATGCTTAGTGAAAAGCACCTGTGGTTTGTTATCTTATTTTAAAATTAGATTTTGTGTTAGTTAAAGAGGTTTATATACTTTTCCCATTCATGATATTGGCGACAAGGATCCTCTAATAATAAAAGCCAACAAAGTCATACATTTCAAAAGTGATTTTATTTCCCCTTTAATTCCATATTCATGGTAAGTGGCATTATCAATAACTATTACTAAAACACTTTTCTATTCATATGAAATGCATGAAATGTTTAATAGCATACTACAGATGCAGTTTCCATCTTGACAGAAATACAAAACCACAGATTGCATTATAAGGCATTGTGAGTACACTGAATATATAAATAATTTAGAATGCAGTAAAATGTACAAATACGAAAGATGGTTTTAATAGCAGTCCTCCTGTGACCACAGTCACTGAATCAAACGCTTCTCTTATCTGAGTAGCTGTTCAGAAGAATTATAAAAAAATACTGAGCTGCTATTTCACATAGATGTGCAGACTTATACATCTCTTATTTTCATTCGTGCTTTCCTTCTTTATTTTTTTTTTTATTCTTTTCTTTCTTTCTTTCTTTCTCAAAATCCTTAGGGTAATCTTGCAAAACTGTGAAACATTGGCAATTTTTTTTTTTTTTTAAATCCCATATTTGTTTTCATTTTTAAAAATTTCTATGTATATAAAATGATTAAATAATATTGGATTGTCATGTGAGTTCTTATCATTTTCATCACCATCATTTGTGTAAATTTTGTTATAATCCTCTGTGAGGCCAAAGGGTTAATATATTGGGTTAATATATTGGAACTACAATACATGTCACTGTAAAATTGAAACACAATAAAAACGACTTTATTAACTGTAAAGAATTGTTTATGTATTCTAGAGTGGCTAAAAATGGACATATTTATTTAAAGGTTTCTGTTTTTGAAATACGTTAATGCCCTGGGTGGCTAACACTAGTAACCTTGAACAGGCTTAGATCAATGAACGATGTGGCTGAAAAAACATCTACAGAATTGAAAATTAGCCAGGGAATAAAATCATATGGAAAATGATGGGAATATCTTCCATTGCACCTTTTATGACATACTCAAGATGCTACAAGAGCTGAAGAAACTGAAATGCAATTATAACATCTGAAGAATGTGATGACATTTATTCTTCTTATTTCTAGGTGAGATATTACGAGAGGAAAGTGTATATGGAGCATATTTCTCTTACAGTAAAATGATTAAGAGGCTTACGTACAAAAACAAACAGTAATTTTAAGTTATATGCCCTTATAAATTGTATGCATGGTGTGACTTCAATTGTGTACTGAAGTATGTGCATCAGCCAGAGGAGCTATCAATGAGTTGCTCACAAAGTGCTAACATAAAAAAATTATATTTATATCTGTATCCTTTAAACATGTGTATGTCAATGCATTCATAAATATTTTAATGAATAATAGTAAAACTTCAGAAATGACAACATTAAGGGATACAATACATATATTAATAGTAATTTGCTAAGTTTGATCACAGTATTATTAATAATAATAATAATATTAATAAATAATAGTAGTAGTTATTAGTGATGTCGCAAACATAACATTTTCGGTTCTCGAACGGCGAACGTGAACTTCCGCAAATGTCCGCGAACGGGCGATACCGGCGAACCGCCATAGACTTCAATAGGCAGGCGGATTTTAAAACCCACAAAAAAGCCCTAAAGGACCCCACCCCTGAGCGGTGGGTGGGGGCCCTAAATAAAGAGAGGGGGGGACCTACTGTCCTCCCCCCGGCCTCCACCCCAGAGCAGTGGGTGGGGGCCCTAGATAATAATGGTGGGGGGACCTACTGTCCTCCCCCCTAGCCCCCACCCCTGAGCGGTGGGTGGGGGCCCTAAAAAAACAATAAGGGGGACCTACTGTTCCCCCCGGCCCCCACCCCTGAGCGGTGGGTGGGGGCCCTAAATAAAGAGGGGGACCTACTGTCCTCCCCCCGGCCCCAACCCCTGAGCAGAGGGTGGGGGCCCTAGATAATAATGGCGGGGGGACCTACCATCCTTCCCCCAGCCCCCACCCCTGAGCGGTGGGTGGGGGCCCAAAAAAAACAATAAGGGGGGACCTACTGTCCCCCCCGGCCCCCACCCCTGAGCGGTGGGTGGGGGCTTTAAAAAAACAATAAGGGGGGACCTACTGTAACCCCCCGGCCCCCACCCCTGAGCGGTGGTTGGGGGCCCTAAATAAAGAGAGGGGGGGACCTACTGTCCTCCCCCCGGCCCCCACCCCTGAGCAGTGGGTGGGTGCCCTAGACAATAATGGTGCGGGGGGACCTACCCCCCCAGCCCCCACCCCTGAACGGTGGGTGGGGGCCCTAAAAAACAATAAGGGGGGACCTACTGTTCCCCCCCCGGCCCCCGCCCCTGAGCGGTGGGTGGGGGCCCTAAATGAACCCCCCCCAATCAAGGTGACTAGGGGTCCCAAGCCCCTAGTCATCCCCCCACCCAAATACAACCTATCCCCTACCTACCCCCCTCACCCTAAAAATAGTGAGGGGGGAATAAAATAACTAAACTGTAAAAAAAAATAAACTTACCATTTGACGTCTTCTTTTTTCTATAATCTTCATTTTTCAGCCCCAAAAAAGGCCAAATAAAAAGCCATCATACCCGACGAACTTAAAATAAAATAAAAAACCCGAGCGCAAAAAACCACGCAGAAAAAGAAAAAACCTGAGCGCAAAAAAAAAATCGATCTTCACCCATGGAGGGCTCCGCGCATACGCAGGGCGGGGGAAGGCTTATAAAGCCTTCCCCCGCCCTGCAATTAGGCTAAGAACACTCTGATTGGTGGGTTTAAGCCAATCAGAGTGCTCTTTGTCATTTTACACAGCGTGGGAAAGTTCTTTGGAATTTCCCGACGCTGTGTAAAATGACACAGAGTACTGTGATTGGATGGTTTTCAAGCCATCCAATCACAGTGCTCTGTGTCATTTTACACAGCGTGGGAAAGTTCTTTGGAATTTTTCCACGCTGTGTAAAATGACACAGAGCACTCTGATTGGTGGACTTGAAAACCATCCAATCACAGTGCTCTGTGTCATTTTACACAGCGTCGGAAAATTCCAAGGAACTTTCCCACGCTGTGTAAAATGACAAAGAGCACTCTGATTGGCTTAAACCCACCAATCAGAGTGTTCTTCCCCTATATATCAATGTTTGGGATTTAGTGAATATTCCCCTGTATAACAATGTTTGTTATTTAGTGAATATTCCCCTGTATAACAATGTTTGGTATTTAGTGAATATTCCCCTGTATAACAATGTTTGGCATTTAGTGAATATTCCCCTATATATCAATGTTTGGCATTTAGTGAATAATCCCCTGTATAACAATGTTTGGCATTTAGTTAATATCCCCCTGTAGTGAATGTTCCCATGTATAACAATGTTTGGCATTTAGTGAATATTCCCCTATATAACAATGTTTGGTATTTAGTGAATATTCCCCTGTATAACAATGTTTGGCATTTAGTGAATATTTCCCTGTATAACAATGTTTGGCATTTAGTGAATATTCCCCTATATAACAATGTTTGGTATTTAGTAAATATTCCCCTATATAACAATGTTTGGCATTTAGTGAATATTCCCCTGTATAACAATGTTTGGTACTTAGTGAATATTCCCCTGTACTTAATCCACCAATCAGAGTGTTATGAGTCAAATTACACAGCGTGGGAAAATTCCACAGAACTTTCCCACGCTGTGTAAAATGACACAGAGCACTCTGATTGGTGGATTTCAAACCAACCAATCAGGGTGCTGTGACAGGTAAATGTAGAGACTTTCCTGTCAGTCTCTTCATTTACCTGTCAGAGCATTCTGATTGGATGGCTTAAACCCACCAATCAGAGTGCTCTGAGCCTAATTGCAGGGCGGGGCAAGGCTTTATAAGCCTTCCCCCGCCCTGCAAAGCTCAGTCTGCGTGGAGCCCTCGCCGGGTGAAGATGGATTTTTATTATTATTTTTTTTTTTAATTATTATTTTTTTTTTATTACGTTGGTTATTATGGATATTTATTTGGCCTTTTTTGGGGCTGAAAAAAGAAGATTTTAGAAGAAAGAAAACATTGAATGGTAATTAATTTTTCTTTTTTTACAGGTTCTTAGTTAAATGTCCCCACCTCATTATTTTTAGAGTGAGGGGGGTAGGTAGGGGGATCAATTTTTTGGGGGGGAGGGGGTGACAAGGGGTTTGGGGACCTCTAATCACCTGGGGGGACATTTTTTAGAGCCCCTACCCGCCGCTCAGGGGTGGGGGCCGGGGGGAGGACAATAGGTCCCCCCCTGTTGGTATTTAGGGCCCCCACCCGCTGCTCAGGGGTGGGGGCCAGGGGGAGGTCAATAGGTCCCCCCCTGTTGGTATTTAGGGCCGCCACCCACCGCTCAGGGGTGGGGGCCAGGGGGAGGACAATAGGTCCCCCCTGTTGGTATTTGGGGCCCCCACCCGCCGCTCAGGGGTGGGGGCCGGGGGGAGGACAATAGGTCCCCCCTGTTGGTATTTAGGGCCCCCACCCGCCGCTCAGGGGTGGGGGCCGGGGGGAGGACAATAGGTCCCCCCTCTGTTGGTATTTAGGGCCCTCACCCGCCGCTCAGGGGTGGGGGCCGGGGGGAGGACAATAGGCCCCCCGTTGGTATTTAGGGCCCACACCCGCCGCTCAGGGGTGGGGGCCGGGGGGGAGGACAATAGGTCCCCCCACCTATTGGTATTTAGCGCCCCCACCCGCCGCTCAGGGGTGGGGGCGGGGGGGAGGACAGTAGGTCCCCCCTATTGTTATTTAGGGCCCCCACCCACCGCTCAGGGGTGAGGGCCAGGGGGAAGGACAATAAGTCCTCCCCCATTTTTTTAATTTAGGGCCCCCACCCACTCAGGGAGGGGGGGACCCTTTTTTTTTTTTTACAGTGAGTAGCCACAGGCTGCTCACTGTTTAATAGACATGCCCCTACTCGCAATATTGCAAGTAGGGGCATAATTTATTAATACTAAGTAATTTTTACTTAGTATTAGTAAATTTGGCTGAAAGACCACAAAAAAAAATAGGGGGCGGACTGAACATCGCATATGTTCGCTGTCCGTGGCAAACGCGAACACGCTATGTTCGCCAGGAACTATTCGCCAGCGAACCGTTCGGGACATCACTAGTAGTGATAATAATACATTAATATTTAACCCAGAGAAGGTACAATTGTTACTAGTTTCAATCTCAATCAATCAATTCCGTGCAGGTTGGACATAATTAACATTTATAATGTTGATGAGTTAATTCCACATTATGCACGAACTATCTTTTAGAAGGTTGCTAGTACCGATGGACCGGGTAGGCCTGTTAATAACGAGGGCCAAGGTAGGGGATGGAATAATAGTTATTGGGTAATGATTAGGTTTTGGCCAAAGCACTCACAATCTTCAGATTTTTACCATGGGTGTTTAAAAGGTCAGTTAAAATCTATTTCAGCGTCAGGCCTTACGACCTGAACATTTGTGTTCAGGAACCAAAGTCATGCATAAAAACCTAAAAAGTCCAAACTGATGGCCAGGAAAGGCTGGTAAAAGTCATACTACAGAATGCTCAAGGTATCCCTTGAAAAGATAAAGGAATATATCTTGCAAAAACAAGAAAGTAATAATTTCCATAACACATGATTGCTTACATTTGATAAAGCCCTATGCAATGAAATGTATTATGGAAATTATTACTTTTTTGTTTTTTATCTAATAAAAGATTTTTGGTCACTATACCTGTGTACTGTGCCAAATTACCTTTTGCTTTAGATTCAAAGAGACAGAGTATAAAACACTTAGTGTCAGATCACCAAAAATATAGTCTACCTATAAACAGCTCAAGTACAAGAAAGAAGGTACAGTGCTTTATAAACCTATACAATCAGTCAATCATAGGAGGGACCCTCCAGGCATACCCCAGATTTACCAGCCTCTACATAGATTACAAGACGATTCTAAAAGGTTTTTTTTTCCCCGTTATATTATCTATAAACCCCGTTTTTTTTTGTCTCAGTGTATCCTATTCATATCAGAAGATAATTGGCAGACAGTATTTTATATATGTATATATGTTGTATATATTTTATTTTGTGTTGCACTTTAGACTGATTGTGTAGGTATATCAAGCACTGTCCCTTCTTTCTTGTACTTAAGCTGTGTATAGGTAGAGAATATTTTTGGGTAATCTGACACTAAGTGTTTTATACTCTGTCTCTACACTTTTATAGTGGTGGGCAAACCATTGAATAGGAATATCATCATACCTTTGATGTCTTTACACAGGATAGATGAGTACTATTTCCAATTTTATTAAGTGGTGTCAATAAATTTATATTCATATACACTTTCTTTCTTGAGTGCGGTATCATTTGGTTGTTTTGTATTCCTTTTTTATTTTAAACTATTTCATTTAATTACTGACAAAGGTATTTTATTGTATTCTTGTGGCGCAACAGCTTAGTTTTTGTTTATTTCTGTTGATTCTGAAAAGGGTTGGAGAGATCCTTTTTTTTTGCTTTGCTGCCCTGCGTTATCTGGTTGAACGCTAAACCTGCTCTATCTTTCATAACCAATAGAAAGCCTGAAAAACCTATTTGGTATTGGGATCAAAAGTGGACTTGTCGAGTATATCAGATAATGTCATGAACAGTGGCTCATTTATTGATAGTCATTCTGTGTGTAGTTTATACCCTAATTTCTTGGATAGAAAATAATCCAGATAGTGCACCATCATTGGATGTCTATATGAGATCTGTAACACAACAGTGTTTCTGTGCCTATATTAAATAATGGGGTTACTTTATGCCACTAAAGTAAGTCTTATAGCAAAGTAATACATATATCTCCATTTCACACCATGCAGATACCACAATGATAGGTGTACTGGGAGGAGTTTAAAAACATTTGCGATGTCCATCTTGTTTCACCAAGTTCCTTGCCTGCAGACAGGATGGCGCATGCTGTAATTAAAAGTCTTTAGACGGCATAAGAGAAACGAGGCTGGGATTTAAAGAATCGTGACATGCAGACCTATCAAATATCTATCTGTTTTGTTATTGTAGTTGCCCATGGCAACTCCTACCAGGTTAGCTCTCCAAATCGAGAGCATTTTTAAAATAGCTGCGAAGTACAATTTCACATAATAATTTCAGATTGATTTGTATAGTGTGTATGTTTAAAAAAAATAAATATATATATTTATATATAGTGATGTCCCGAACAGTTCGCCGGGAACTGTTCGCCAGCGAACATAGCGTGTTCGTGGTCGTGAACACACGCGATGTTCGGTCCTCCCCCTATTCGTCATCATTGAGTAAACTTTGACCCTGTACCTCACAGTCAGCAGACACATTCCAGCCAATCAGCAGCAGACCCTCCCTCCCCGACGAATAGGGGGCGGACCGAACATTGCGAGTGTTTGCGAACGCGAACACGCTATGTTCGCCGGCGAACATAGCCTGGCGAACTGTTCGGGACATCACTATTTATATATATAAAATACAAAAAGGTTCCTTGCACTCACGCTGTCCTTAGTAATGCCGGGTGCATGAGCCAGCTGGCTGGATATCAAACATATTCAAAAAATTGATGGCTGCACTCCACGGTCTTCTTTTAAAATCCAAAATACTTTATTAGATATGCATTAAAAACTATCAACATTTCAGCCCTACTCTGGGCCTTCCTCAGGATCAGGGAAATACAATTATATGAAATACTGACAATAAATCACCTTATATACCACAAGTGCAAGTGAAAAAATTAATTAACTTACCCCAGCTGGTGTATCCGCTCGCTCGGCGTCCCACTGATCGCTGTGCGCATGTGTACTAATGGGGAATGAGTATCAATGAGCGGCATGACGGTGTACGCGTTCCCATGGCAACCAAAATGATATGCCGTGAAACTACAGCAACCAGTGGACGCCGTGCGGGCAGGACATCATAACACTGATCGTATCACTCGATCAGTGTATTGGGGCTGTGGAAGTAAAGAATAATTATGATACATACAATAACACCTGGCTAATGCCATAGTGAAACAATGTATATACACATAGTGGATTGATAGTAAATATAAAAGAAATACTTGAATATATGTATCCTATTGTAAACAGATTAATATACTATATATATTTATATATATTCCACATGGCTTTTTACAACAACTTAATTTACAAATACATTGTCAGTTCACCTGAAGTATTTATGTATTTAATGGGTCAACAGTAAAAACACCTTCTCTGTGCACTGTGAATTGGATTGTCTGTGAACAAAAGCTTCTTCGGCCTTTAACATTTTTACAATGTGCAACTGTATCATTTATAAGATTTTTTTTTAATAGAAAGGAAAAGGTTATGTAGCAAAAATGCAGGCAGTTTTCTCTATAATGTTTTTTGGAAAAAAATCAATGTTGGATCTTTTTATTTTTATGGCATCTGTATTTTTACTCCATGAACTACAAATTCTGCTTTATTACATTCTTTCAGAGGTGTAGCATGTGGGGGAGAGGGGTGAGGAGAAGGGCAGCCGACACCGGACGCGGATCCATTGGTTGGGATGCCTTGACAGCATCAGCATTGGACTGTCTCTTACACCAGTGTACTGACAAGACAGGATAATCATATGAGCTGAATTGGAGCTTCAGACCCATGCCCCAAATAGACTGACTATTATTCACCCCTGACACACAACTCCTCAGCATATCATATAATTTCCTCTGAGTGCTCTATGAAAGGGAGGTCCTGCATTAGCTGCAGAGCTTGATTAAATCTCCTCTGGACCAAAGGCATGCCACCCTCCTGCAGTGATATTGTAAGAGGGGGGTGACTGAAAACTGCATGCACCCATTTTTTTGTGAGACTGTACATTTCTGCATGAATCTGTAAATTGTCTCTGTGAATCTGTAAGTGTGAATTTGTGTGCATGAATCTATGAGTGTGTGTTAATCTGTGAGTGTGAAATTATGTGAATCTGTTATTCTTTGTGTGTGAATCTTAGAATCTCAATCGGTGTTTGAATCTGTAAATGTGTGTTAATCTATGAAGCTGTGAGCTGTGTTAATCTTAGAGTCTGAATATGTGTATTTTTTATTTTTTATTTGCAATTTAAAATTTCAATGTACAGTTATACATACTTTTGATGTAGATTATAACAACATAAGGCACTGTGGCTGTTTAAGGCATAGTAACATATATTTCTCTATAGTCTATGCCTTTTGAAACCGTATATCAGCATTTTTGTGTTCAGAGAGATGGTAACGTAACAATCAGTTGAGGGTGAGGGGGAGGGGAGGAGTTAACATAGGGTGGAGAATTTTTAATATGGTTCGCTCATAATGTGTGCATTATATGGGCAGTACCATGGTCACAGCTGTCGGAGTTGATGTATCGTCTCAGGCGAGTGCAGTGGCTGCAGCCGTGGTGCTAATAGGTATGGGAGACGCGCCCCATCACAGAGGTTCAGGGGGACATGGGAATTATTTATATATATATATATATTTATTTTTTGTCCTCAAATTTATGCTGGTGGTGTTGTTACTGTGTGACTCTTAGTGAGGTATGACTCCCATGAAGCCCAGGCTGACATTATAAATGTCTTCATGGGTAGGTGCTTCCGTGCCATCATCTTCTATCGCCTAGTTAGTTCTAGAGTTTGGATGCACTGGGTCAGTGTTGGTGGGTCTGGGTTTCGCCATAATCTGCTAATGGTTGTAAGGGCTGCCATGAGGATACGGTAAATGAGATATTTGCAGCCTTTGGCAAGACCTTTTGGAAAAAGCTGTAATAGGTATATTTCAGGGAGTGTGGGTAGGTGCGTTCCCATGCACTCGTGGATAATCCACTCTATGTCTGACCAGTATTTTGTTACTTTGGGGCATGACCACCAAATGCGGGCCATTGTCCCTGTGTCTGATAGGCAGTGCCAGCCCGTATCTGGTAAACCTGGGTTGCTGCATTTCAATCGTGTGGGCACCAGGTACCATTGGTACAGAATTCTCCATGTGACCTCCGTATGGGAGGTGCACAATGATAGATTTTTGTGTGCCATGAATATTTTTTGCCATTGACTATCTGAGAGGGAAACATCTAGTTCCCGTTATCAAGCCCTGATGAAGGTAAATGTCCTGGGGCTAGTTAAGGTGCTGTTCTTGGCATATATGAGAGAGATCAGTTTGGTAGCTGGTTGCAATCTAAGACATATTCTTTCTACATCCGTCAGCTGTAGACCATTTACAGTGTTGTAGGATGTTACATGTTGCTTTTTTGACCATGACAGCAGTTGCACATAGGAGAATTTTGCAGTGGTAGGCAACCCATATTGTGTTTAGATGTCGGCAAAGCTTTTCAAAGTAAGCCCTTGGAAAATGTGATAAAGGTGCGTAATGTGATGTCTGTGCCATAATTTGTAGTTAAAATCAGGGATAATGGAGGGTAGGGCCACCAGGGGTAGAGCAAGGGAGGTGCCCTCGTGTAATGTGTGCCTGTCTCGGAATTTGTCCCATAGTTGGAGTGTGAGTTTGGTCGCGGGGAGTGTTCCCTTAGGTCTCAACTTCCTAGACATCCATGTGAGCACAGTGATAGCGAGAGCATTGGTATATATCGATTCAATATGAACCCACTGAGGAGGTCTGAGGTGGCCACTGGCTGATAGTATCGGGCTGATGATCGCTGCTCTATAATAGCCAGCGATGTCTGGAAAACCCATACCCAACTGCGAGAATGGTTTGTGTATTTGCGTTTTCATGTCACTGAGCAGGCCTTATAGAGGCCTGAGAGTTGCGGTGTCAGAGCTACCACCAAAAATTTGAGGGAGTCTGTGCTCCATTCATAGGCGAATACATCTTTTAAGTTATCTAGCGCTTGCTTCGGGACATTAATACCCATCGCTTGCGTCTTGGTTATGTTCAGTTTATAATATGAACACTGGCTTTATTGTTGGATGAGGTCATGCAGTGTAGGTAGGGAGATGTGTGGTCGTTGCAGTGTGAGGAGGATGTCGTCTGCGAATAGGGTTAGTTTATATTCTTTATCTTTGACCACGATTCCATGAATGTTGGGGTTGTCTCTGATTTATTGATTCAGAGGTTCCAACGCCAAGATGTATAATATTGGGGAAGGGGACAGCCCTGTCTTGAGCCTTTGGAGATAGTAAATCTGCGGGATGAGAAACCTCCATTAACCACTTGTGCTGATGGGTGTGAGTATAGAGCGGATATCAGGGATATAAACTGTAGGGGGAATCCAAACTTCCCTAGGACCACAAGGAGGAAGGGCCAGTGGAGTCTATCAAAGGCTTTTTCCGCGTCCAGCGAAAGCAGCACGCTGGGATTCCTCACCCCTTGCAGCCCACCCAGCAAGTCCAGGACCTTTCTCATGCCGTCCACACCTTGGCGACTGTTTACAAATCCCACCTAATCTGTGTGTATAATTGTAGGAATAATTTGTGACAGCCTGTTGGAATAAATTTTGCCAAGTAGCTTGGTATCCGTGTTGAGTAGCGATATTGGTCGCAGATTTTGACTTTTGGTGGGAGGCTTCCGTGGTTTGGGGAGAGTGGCTACATGTGACATTAGCATCTCATGTGGCATGTCACCTGTGCTTATGATATGATTGTATACTGGCTCCAACCTTGGGGCCAGGATATGGGAAAATAGCTAATAGTAAGAATATGTGAGGCCATCTGGCCCAGGAGATTTTTCCAATTGCAAGGATGCTGTAGTTGGCAAGATTTACTGGCTTGTCACAGGTTTTTGTGGTGTCTCTTGTTGTTATAGGGATAGTGACAGCAGTGTGGTAAGGTTTAAAATGTAATAAAAAGAAAGATAATTTGTATCCAATATAACAAAAAAAAAAAGGTACAATATTAACTCTTTTATTACATGCGAGTCTAAAAATTGTATATATTTATTACAATGTACCTGTGGCCTACAATACATAGGCAAAACCTCCAGAACTCTTAAGACAAGGTTGTATTAACACGGTTTCGTTAATCATAGTGTATCTAATCATTTTTTAATTAAACATAACTCAAACCCTAATGAATTAGAATTTACAGCAATACAGCAAGTTCAGTCACATTGGAGAGGAGGGAATATTATATTTAACTTAAAAAGGAATCCAGCTGGATTTTTGAACTCCAAACTTTATGTCCCAAAGGGTTAAATATTGACTTTGAGATAGGTCCTATCCTATAATAATAATAATGGAGCTGATGAGTTTAAACCTTTGTCTTAAGTCTTAATTATTTTTTATTTGTATACTCTATATGTTTTAATATATATTTTTTATGCTGCATATGGTTTTAGTTTATGAAAGTTATTATTCCTGTGTTTATATATATATATATATATATATATATATATATATATATATATATATCTTTTTATCTTTATTATGTTTTTTAGCATGTTACATGTAAGCTGTAGCTATTAATAGCTTACATGTTTATTTTATTTTTCATCTCTTATTCTTTGATTTGATTGAATAAATATTTAATGATTTCTTGATGATTTTTCTATTTTTGCCCTTCTGTTTTCCATCTTTAAATATGGCTGCTCTATGAACTTGCAATCAAACTGTTATGTATCCCGCCCCCTCCTCTTTGAATGAGTATGAATGCGTCATCATGTGACCGCCAGACAGTCTCGCCGTAATGACGAAACCGGAAGTGACATTGTTACAGCAAGCCGGCAACCGGAAATGACGGACTGGAATTAGCCGCGAATCGCGGCCATCTTGTGAAGGTCAATCGAGATGTTTTAGGAATTTGGAATGACAGCTGACATCTTAGAGGTGGCGGGAATACACAGCCCGGGACCGGAAATATTCCTTATATGGAAATAAGGGGAGGGATTGGTCTATATACACCTGTAATTAATTTTTAATTGTTTGCCTTATAAAAATTAGAATGTTTTCAGTTGTAAGTTGTATCTGCACCTGAGGAAGACCCTCTACATTGTGTCGAAACACGTTGTGCTTTTTTATTGTGTTTTATTGTGTATAAATAAATTTATTTTCATCCATACCTGGCTACCTGGTTCCTAATCTACCTGGCTGAGGACTGCAAACACCTACTGGCGGACCTAGCCTTGACATATGTACATCTGATTGATGCAGTCTGCCTATATAGTTTAGAGCAAACTTATAAATGCTCAACAAATTGTGAGTTTTTCCAAGCTTCTCAATTTAATATTATGTGTTTAGCATACTACCCTATGTTGGTGTTCTATATTTACAGAACCTAGGGACGTTCTACAAACCTGTGGAGCTATATCCAACCTGCACAATCACCTGTTCTCTTTTTTTTTCATGTGTATATGTAAGTGTATTTAGTGACTGTACACTAATATGTTTTTTGCTGCATGCTATACTATTAGCACGTTCTTTGATTAGCACCACCCCTTTTCCTTTCTATTTTCTTAGGTTTAAAAGGTTGTCAAGCTCTAACTCGGTGGGGTGGTATTATGAGTTATCATGTTTTAAATTGTACAAATTATGGTAGAAAGAGGCCATTTCATTGTTTATGTCTTGGGGGTTGTAAATTTTTTCATTGGTGTCTGAGAATAGGTATGGTATTTTAGATCATGCTTGTTTTTTCCTCAGCAGTGTGGCTTTCAACTTTCCCTGCTTTATTGTCCTGAGAGTAGTGTTGCATTTTGAGCCATTGAAGCATGTAAGAGTTTTTGAATAGGTGTATTTCGTTTATGCGTTTGGTGGCATTCACTATGGTATTCAAATGTGTATTCGCCAGTTGTATGGTGTGTGCGTTCGTGGCATCTTGTAGGGAGCGCAGCAGGTCAATGTGTTCATGGTTAGACTTACGTTTTACGTACAAGGCTCGGCTGATTAGCAGGTCTCTAATGGTGGGTTTATGGGCTTGCCAGAGGGAAATCTCTGATATACATAGAGTAGTGCGGTCAAGACTTGGTGCCCTGATAACAGTGAGATCAGGGGACATATTATGTAACCAATGTAGTGCCATTACATATTGAACCATTAAACTTATAACTAAACAATACTTGGGATCCATGGAACTGCATATCTATGAGAGTCTCTTGTGGGCTGTGCGCCATTCTGGTGTCAGTTTCCGTTGTGGGATAGGCACGGTAGTGTCCGAATTGATTGGTAAGCCCCATTCTTTCATCTTGTTTAGGCCCTCTTCTGTTGTAAAGATCGGTTTTATGCCTCCATCGCATTGGACCAGCAATTTGGTCGGCTGTCCACAGTGGTACCTCATTCCGTGATGTTGTAGAGCATCCACCACCGGTTGGAAGCTTCTTCTGCTTTTCAGCGTAGCCGCGGAGAGATCTGCTAGTCGTCGTGTGGCTGGCTCTGTTTACGGCAAGTTTTCAAAACCAGTTCCTTTATGTGGAAGTAGTGCGCTCTAAGGAGCACATCCCTTGGTGCCGAATCTGGGAGATTGCGTGGCTTCGGAAGGCGACGTACCCGATCTATTAGTAGCATGTCAGCTGGGATATCCAGTATGTAGGCCCGAAGTAGGCCTCTTGTGTAGGCTTGTAGGTCCATGTGGAGCACGGATTCTGGCACACTCCGCAGTTGCAGGTTGTTCCTCCATACCCTGTCTTCCGCATCTGCCATCCTGGAGCTCCACTTTTTGTTCCAGGTTCTGGACATGGTCGGCCATGTCATGATGTGCAGTGGAATATTCCCCCATCTTGTGTTCCATGTGGGAAGTGCGGGTGCCTATCTCCTGCATCTCTTTCCTTAGGGCATCCATCGTGTGTTGCCAGGAGGTAATCAATTTCTTTCCTGAGGGCATCCATCTTGTGTTGCCAGGAGGTAATCAATTTATTTGATACAGCATCCAGAGCTTATGCCAGAAATTCTTTAGTAATGTGTTCGTGTGGGTGCTCCATTGTGGAGTTCCCGTCTGCATCTGAGTTCCCGTCGCCATGTTGGATGTCAGGTTGCGAGGCCTGAAATGCCGTGGGGCCCTTTTGGGTAAAGAAATTTAGTTTTTCGGCTTTGGACGCCGCTTTCTTTGCTTTGTGGTGAGACATCATAGGTTGTCAAGGCGTTCCGTGCGGATTGCGGTATGCTTGATATGGAGCTATGGAGCTCGTTACTGGAGCAATGTCCTATGCAACCATCTTGCTCGGCGGTCAGCCACGCCCCCATATGTGTGGGTTTTAATCTGTGTATATTTCACTCAGTTTTTGAATATCTGTGCATGTGTGAATCTCTGTGTGTGTGAATCTATGTGTGTGACATTTTGAGTGTTAATTTGTGAGTGTGTGTTAATATATGTGCAAGGGAATCTGTGAGTATTTTAATTATTGTGTGTGAATCTGAGAGTGTGTTTTAATCTCTGTGTTTGTGTGAATTTGTGTATGTGTGAATCTGTGAGTGTGAAATTGTGAGTAGGACTCTGTTAATATGTGTGAGTGTGTTTTAATTAGTGGGTTGGTGAAACTCTGCATGTGTAAACATGTGTGGGTGTATGTGTGTGTGAGTGTGAGTGACTCTGTGAGTGTATGTGAAATTAAATATGGGATAGTAGTGGTGATGTTGGACTAGCCAACGTCAGAACCCCAAAGTAGGTTACAAGAGGTAACACGGGGGCTAATGTGAAATTGTGAGTGTGACTGTGAATCTGTGAGTGTGTGATTTATTTATTTATTTATTTATTTATAAAATATTTTACCAGGAAAGATACATTGAGATTTCTCTTGTTTTCAAGTATGTCCTGGGTCCACAAATCATTGCATTGTTACACTAGGATACCATAAAATACAAAAAACAATATTAATACACAATAAATACAAATGTTAACATAGAACAGGTAGGAAATATACAGGGAGTGCAGAATTATTAGGCAAGTTGTATTTTTGAGGATTAATTTTATTATTGAACAACAACCATGTTCTCAATGAACCCAAAAAACTCATTAATATCAAAGCTGAATATTTTTGGAAGTAGTTTTTAGTTTGTTTTTAGTTTTAGCTTTTTTAGGGGGATATCTGTGTGTGCAGGTGACTATCACTGTGCATAATTATTAGGCAACTTTAAAAAAATATATAAATATACCCATTTCAATCATTTATTTTTACCAGTGAAACCAATATAACATCTCAACATTCACAAATATACATTTCTGACATTCAAAAACAAAACAAAAACAAATCAGTGACCAATATAGCCTTTCTTTGCAAGGACACTCAAAATCCTGCCATCCATGGATTCTGTCAGTGTTTTGATCTGTTCACCATCAACATTGCGTGCATAAGCAACCACAGCCTCCCAGACACTGTTCAGAGAGGTGTACTGTTTTCCCTCCTTGTAAATCTCACATTTGATGATGGACCACAGGTTCTCAATGGGGTTCAGATCAGGTGAACAAGGAGGCCATGTCATTAGATTTTCTTCTTTTATACCCTTTCTTGCCAGCCACGCTGTGGAGTACTTGGACGCGTGTGATGGAGCATTGTCCTGCATGAAAATCATGTTTTTCTTGAAGGATGCAGACTTCTTCCTGTACCACTGCTTGAAGAAGGTGTCTTCCAGAAACTGGCAGTAGGACTGGGAGTTGAGCTTGACTCCATCCTCAACCCGAAAAGGCCCCACAAGCTCATCTTTGATGATACCAGCCCAAACCAGTACTCCACCTCCACCTTGCTGGCGTCTGAGTCGGACTGGAGCTCTCTGCCCTTTACCAATCCAGCCACGGGCCCATCCATCTGGCCCATCAAGACTCACTCTCATTTCATCAGTCCATAAAACCAGAAAAATCAGTCTTGAGATATTTCTTGGCCCAGTCTTGACGTTTCAGCTTGTGTGTCTTGTTCAGTGGTGGTCGTCTTTCAGCCTTTCTTACCTTCGCCATGTCTCTGAGTATTGCACACCTTGTGCTTTTGGGCACTCCAGTGATGTTGCAGCTCTGAAATATGGCCAAACTGGTGGCAAGTGGCATCTTGGCAGCTGCACGCTTGACTTTTCTCAGTTCATGGGCAGTTATTTTGCGCCTTGGTTTTTCCACACGCTTCTTGCGACCCTGTTGACTATTTTGAATGAAACGCTTGATTGTTCGATGATCACGCTTCAGAAGCTTTGCAATTTTAAGAGTGCTGCATCCCTCTGCAAGATATCTCACTATTTTTGACTTTTCTGAGCCTGTCAAGTCCTTCTTTTGACCCATTTTGCCAAAGGAAAGGAAGTTGCCTAATAATTATGCACACCTGATATAGGGTGTTGATGTCATTAGACCACACCCCTTCTCATTACAGAGATGCACATCACCTAATATGCTTAATTGGTAGTAGGCTTTAGAGCCTATACAGCTTGGAGTAAGACAACATGCATAAAGAGGATGATGTGGTCAAAATACTCATTTGCCTAATAATTCTGCACTCCCTGTATAATCAACCATGACAGGTGCATTCTGTTTTGAGGTATGTAGAGAGGGATCTCTTAAAGGACTTTAGGCTTAGGGAAGATTTAAAATTGTGCGGGAGGTCGTTCCACAATTGTGGTGCTCTGTAGGAGAAGGAGGATCGGGCTGCTTTCTTTTTGTATTGAGGTAGACTAAGTAAAGTGTTGGTACTGGATCGGAGGTTATAGGAAGTGGAAACAGCTGGGGAAAGCTTTTTGTTTAGGTAGGGTGGGAGTTTCCCAGAAAATCTCTTAAACACGAGGCTGTAAAGATGAAGGGTGCCTGGATTCCAGCAACAGCCAGTTTAGTTCTTTTAGCATGTCACAATGGTGGGTCCTGTAATTACATTGTAGCACAAATCGGCAGAACGAGTTATGCAATGTGTTGAGTTTATTAATGTGGGATTGCGATGCAGATGCATATACTACATCCCCATAATCAATGATTGGCATCAGCATTTGCTGTACAATCTTTTCCTTTACTGTAGGGATTAGGCAGGATTTGTTTTGGATAAAGTTCAGATGCAAGCTTTTCTATGTGGAGGCCAAAAGATAGATTGGGGTCTAACATCATACCCAAGTATTTGAAAGAGTGTGCCATTTGAATTTGTTTTGATGGATAGGTGGGAATTGTGTAATTTGTGTAATTTAGTTACTATTCCAAAGATCATTGTGGCAGTTTTGTCAGTGTTCAGGAAGAGTTTGTTTTTTGCAATCCACTTTTCTACCTCTGTAAACTGGTCTGGGAGCACAGCCTCAAGCTGCGGTAGATTGGATTTGCTCGCATAGATTACTGTATATGTGTGTGTGAATCTGTGCGTGTGTGAATATGTGAGTGTGAAACTTTGAGTGTATGTGTGAATCTGAATTTATGTCAATCTGTGTGTGTGCTTGTTAATCTGTGAGTCTCTGAATCTACAAGTGTGTGTTAATATGTTAGAGTGTGAAAGGATATTGAAAGGAGGTGCCCACATTGGAAGAGGCATGTGTGCTATCATAAACAGTTTGTTTATTTTGGCCTTAAATTTGAAATTCAGTTTGAATTCCTGACACGTTATGGTGTAACAATGTCAAACATTAATTGTAATGTGTCTGCAAGGGAGTTGCAAAATCTAGGCCAAAATAGCAAAACTGGAAAAAGTCTCCATTTAACCTTGGCTTATATATTGCAATTCGTCAACCAATTCACTTCTACTAATACTAATATGGATACTGATCTACTCATATACAACACATAACTTGGTATTCAAATTCATGAGGCCCTAGACACATGTATTATTATATCATTATTATTATTATTATTAAAATCCTTATCCAGGGAAATAAAGAACTTGCCCAATCCCAGCTTAAGACCTTGATATGACTGTGCATCCTTTATATAGATTTAACAATGAGCGCTTTTTTTTTTTTTTTACAAAAATCTAAGTAGATTGTTTTAGAATTTCAGCTATTTTCCCAGATTTAAAATGTGATGTTAATTTATTTGCTTGGACAAGTTGCGTTATACTTATGATTATTCTTATGTTTTTAACCATAGTATGTCTTAAATGCCCAAATATCAAGGACATTTGGGGACTGCATAATATATGTTTTAATATGTTACTGTAAATTAGTCCGGAGTTCATATACTATAAACAAAGACACTATAGAAAAGGGGGAGGGAGGGAATTTGAATCTGGGTTTCTTTTTTTTTTAATGCTAGATGCAATTTGCATTTGAACAATACAAAAGATTTGTTCACTTGCAATTCCTGTAGTGTAACTAAACTTTCTAATGTGTGCAGATTTAATCTTATAGTAGACATCAGAAACATTTACTGTTTTAGACTTTAGGAAGATACATTATGCATTTGATGACTATTGTATATGTTTCAGTTCAAAAACAGTAAATAAAACATGATTAAAAAAAATACAAAACATATTTTAGCAACTATAACAATTTGAATCCTTTAAAACATTTTAAAGCACTACAAACAGTGGCGTACACACAACCCATGGAGCCCCGGTGCAAAAACTGATCTGTGGGCCCCCCACCCCGCGCTTACTCTGCGCGGGCCGGGGCTGCAACACATGGCGGCGGGCAACTGGTCGCAGTATGTACGCCATTGCATGCAGATACACATACACTTAAAGGCTGGGTGCCAGGTTCTTCTAGTTTTAACCCTGTAGCTGAAAACATTGCAGTTTCAGAGAAACTGCTATGCTTCACTGAGGGTTAATCCAGCCTCTAGTGGCTGTCTCATTGACAGCCGCTAGAGGAGCTTCCGTGATTCTCACTGTGAAAATCACAGTGAGAAGACGCTGAACGTCCATAGGAAAGCATTGAGTAATGCTTTCCTATGGGCGGTTTGTATGCGTGCATGGCTCTAGCCGCGCATTCGCATTCGGAGCTGAGAGGAGGTTTGGGGCGCAGGGATCCCCAGCACCAAGGGAGTCCGGCGCTGGAGAAAGGTAAGTGCTGAAGACAAACACACACACTCTCATGAACAGATGCATACACACTAGCTAATAGACACACACACACACACACACTCTCACGAACAGACGCATACACACTAGCTAACAGACACACACATTTACTGACAGACACAGTGACAGACATACATACACACTCACTGACAGACAGACACATACACACTCACTTACAAAACACACACCCACTAACAGACACCAAACAGACTCACTAACAGATGCACACAAACCAACACACACAGTAACACACTCACTGACACACACAAACTAACACACACACACACTCTAACACACACACACACAAACACACACACTCTAACACACGCACACACACACACACTAACACACGCACACACACACACACTAACACATGTTTTTTTTTTCTTACCTGTGTAAGAGCTGAGGGGATTCCCTGGGGTCCAGTGGTGTCACCCGGCGGGCAGGCTGGCGGGCGCGCGAGGGAGCACTCTCCCCTGAGTGCTTCCTGTAAACCAGAGCCGGAATATGACGTCATCTTCCGGCTCCGGCATCAGTGCGGCCCGCCAGCCCGTCCGCCGGGTGACACCAGGGCCAGCCTCGGGAGCCTCGGGCCACAGTGGGCACATACCGGGTCTGGCTCCCCTGGTGGGTCGGCACAGACGCAGCCGAGACCCCTGCGACCACGGTATGTACGCCAGTGACTACAAAGACTGCAACAGGCTGTTGTAGTTATAATGCTTAGCATTCTCCTTTAAGTGCAGAAGGCTAAAAATGCACTATGGCTGCTACCATTTTATTAGAATTATGGCAAAATACTAACTATGAACATTAAAAAGTGGTACATTCAAATGTTGTTAAAAGGGTAGAGAAAGTGTAATTCAAGCTAAATTCATTTTATAAAAATAAAATGGTTAATATGTGTATGCCATTACATATTACAGTATGATTGAAGACACATTTCACGTTTGGGTTTTTCTGCAGAACTGGGCTTTTCTTGTGGGTTAATGTTAAATGAACAACCTCGACTAAAACCTATAGATTAGGGTAAGCAGTGAAGTGCATTCTTTAGAATTTGATTTATTAATGTGTCACTGTCCCTGGTGTTATTAAGCCATTGTTTCATGCCGATGGCCTGTTAAACCTTACAGAAATAGTAGATCTTTCTATACAGGGACACATCTCTTGAAAGATATTATTATCAGACCAGAAAATAATGCATTGGACTGTGAAGGAGCTCTCCTGGAAACGTGTTGTAAAGCCTTGGTTAGTTAGCCTTGGCATGCTGCATAGTTATCACCTTCACTAGGTCTAAAAATCTTTAAAGAACTAAGCATGTATATATAAAAATTACATTTCTATTAACATGTGCACTTAACATGTGTGCTTAAAGGAACACTGTAGCATTAAGAAAACATATCTATATTCCTAACACTATAGCCCTAATGCCCCTTAGCAATTAGGACCCCCCTGTATAAAAAAGAAGTAAAATAATACATGAAATGAAAATAAAACAAATTACACACCTTTTCATCGCTGAGTATCCCTATGCACTACCAAGACCTTCCCCTCAGGTTGCATATTCTTGGAGCCATGCCTCCAGGACGACAGGCCAATCCACAGCTACTCATAGAGGAACATTGGTGACTTTAGACACGTGTCAGCTGCTCACCGCAATGTGCCTAAGATTCTGCCATACAGAATCATTGAATATAATGATTCTCTACGGACGACCATGACAGCACTGCGAATGCGTGCGTGACATCATGGAATGCTACGGTATGAGAATTAGGAAATAAGATTCCCAACTCTCATACACAAAAGGCTTGGAGGCATGGCTTAAAGCGGGCTTCCCCAAACTCCGACCATCCAGATGGTGCTGAACTAAAACTCCCATGATTCTCAGCCTATCTATTAATATCAAAGAATCATGGAGTTGTAGCTCAGCAACATCTGGAGGGCCCGAGTTTGGGGAAGCTTGTTTTAAGCCTCGCTTCCAAGCCCTCTAATTATTGAACTATAGGGTTTTAGTGGTTAGGAGAATGGGGATAGGACTATAGACACTATAACAACTTCAGTATAATTAAGTTAAAATACATACAGTGTCCCTATATGTTACTTTACAGTAGAACAGGTACATTAGCTATACAGACACTGTAAAGCAGTGTAGAAAGCATGTATAATAAGGCAATATCAAGTTAGGAAGGTCTCATAATAATATGAAATAACAAATGTTCCTTAAAATCAGCAAAGTGGGCTGAGTGTATGTCTAAAGCAAGGTTCTAAAAAAGCTATCTACACAGATGTCTTATCCTTTAACTTACAGTCCTACTTGAATGAAGGGCTACACCCAGGTATTCGTTTTTCAACATATTAGACTTCACTGTTCACCATAACCTGATTATCTTATGAAAAGTATTCATTAATAGTTTGCTAAGTTGACCTGACAAGTAAGTTGCTAAATTAATATTTTCAGCTTATCTATTTCAGAAATATATATAGCAATGTAGTTGCCAATTCACGTTTGAATAGTTGTCTGTTTAGGTATACTGAGAAAGTTTAATGGTTTTAACTCATAGAAACCTGGAGGATTTTTTTTCCAATACGAAAGATTTTGAAATGATCAGTACACAAAATGCACCTGGTTTCCAGCTGATAATAAATTTATTTGGTGTCATCTGACACCCTATGATTTATTATTGTTTTCAGGTAGAAGTATAATAAATCATAGGGTGTCAGATCCAAGTAATAAAGATATTACATATATGTTTATATACTAACGCATCTGGGATTTGTGTTTCTATTAATACGCATAGCGTGATTTTGATTTAGATAATGGACCATCTATTGCCAATCACTTTATAATTATGTTCTTAACAATTAGCAGAAAGGCTGTTTGGCACAAGTTTAACTGGTTGGAAATGTGTATTCCATTTCAATTACTCTCTACATATCAAAGCAATTGGAACATTACTTTTATCTGATAATCTAAATAAAACAATTGTGCTTATATTTAAATAAATAGAACTGGACTGCACAGGTTTTCCTTGGTGTAATATTAAGTTTGTCAGTCTGGCCTTTCTGTCTATTATCTCTGTTTCTCTCTATCCATTTTGCTATTAATAATTTTACATATGTTAAAGGGATACTATAGTGCTAGTAATACAAAGCTGTATTCCTAGCTCTCTGGCAGTTTAAGGTTAATAAACAAAAGTCACTCAACCACCAGAAAGCCACTAGAGGCAGTCTTAAACCTACAATGTAATTATTGCAGTTGATCAAAAATTGCAATAATTACCATTGCAGAGTTAAGGGAACAGGGTCACTTCACCCAGAACACTTCAATGAGCTGAAGTGGTTTGGGTGCCTATAGTATCGCTTCAACAGTGCACATGTAAAATAACTGTAAAGAGTAGAATCATGTATCTATCTATCTATCTATCTATCTGTCTGTCTGTCTGTCTGTCTGTCTGTCTCTGTCTGTCTATCTACATATCACATGTGGATTGACCCAAGAAGGTTAATAATACAAGTGAGGTATTTGTGGCTGCTGTCAAAATGTTTTCTGCCAGTATAACTGGTAATAATGCTACATGGAACCAATGAGGTTGGCTAGGGGATATCAGCCTGGAATCATTAAAAAGTGAATGACACAATACAAAAAAATAAAAAAGGTTTTGCACTGGAAATTTTGGTAAAGTAGAGACAGGCAGCCTGCCAACCCAATATGGAGTCTCTCTAGTAGAGACAATGGGAATGTAACAAGGAAGAAGTGAGAATAGTGAATTGGGGTGTTTTCAGGTGTAGGTAATACAAAATGAAAAAAGGGAAAATGAGGCGTAGATAGTATAATATGTTATGTAAACAGGAGGATAGAATAATAAATGCACATGCTCTTTAGATAGCTGAAAGTTAACTCTACATTATGTGCCTGAGCAGTACAATCCCTGCTTGAAGATATGGAGTGTGTTTCTTGGTTACAACATAGTGCTCTGCATGATATGGAATAGATCAAGTGTAGTATATTGGATAAATGGCAGCTCAGTCAGTAAGTAAATGAGTATGCACTAACATTTAATGGAGCCTCCTTCTGGTTCCTATCAATTAGTGTAGAGTGCTATAATCCCTACCCTAGGATACTTATGAGGCTGTGGTCTTCTCCGTAAGAATATTTAACAAAAACAGATAAAATTAATAGTGCACACTGTATGTACAATAGTGCACACTGTATGTACAATATGTGCTCATTAATGGAAATTTTCTTTCCATTAAATCCCATGTCCAACATCATCTGCACTCCATTAGGTTTTCTTTCATTAACTGCTAGGAAATCTCTCTTTTTATTTGCTTACGAATTGCCAATTCACATCACTTCCGAAGAGTAATCAATGTTAAGCGATTTATTATTTTCGGTCTTGAACCTGGCCTATTTAAACCCCTGCGTTTGGGTTTATGTGCTGCCAGTACTTGCCTGATTCAGTGCTTGCTATTATTTAGAAATATATTATTTATCTGATTATTCTGAGTTAACCTAACTTTTCCATAGATCTCCCTGTTTTCTGCCTGACTTTGTCCTTGGCTAGTCTGACTAAGTTATTCTCAGGTTAGTGACTTTAGCTTGTTTATTGACTCCTCCTTTGTTTCAAATTTCACTGTGTTTTTAGAAGTTTAGCCCAGTCACTCTAAGGCCTTGTAATAATTAATCTATCTAGTTCTACTCTGCATTTAGGGATTCTATCCTCCGTTAACCTGACATTATGAACTGGCCAAAGTATGGATGCTACAACTATAGGGCAGACAGTGGCTCGTTGTGAAAGTAGATTATCTGACCTTGACCATCAGATGGATCAATTAGATCAAGTTATGCACACATTATCAGCCACAACTGATCCTGCTAATCAAACTCCCCATACTGTAGCTCCCTCTCAGTCCAGTAATGAAGCTTCACCCACCCCAGCTGCTGACTTCTCATGTAGGAAACTCCCCAGACTGTAGCTCCCTCTCAGTCCAGTAATGAAGCTTCACCCACCCCAGCTGCTGACTTCTCATGTAGGATCACTCCTCCCAAACATTTTGGATTTGATCCATCTAAATGTAGAGTGTATTGATACATTTAGAGGGTTTTTGGTTTAATGTGGGATATTCATTGAATTACAATCTACAGCACTTCCACTGATTGTAGTAAAACAGGATTTTTTATTAACCTTTTTGGTAAGGCTCTGGAACGGGCTATTCCTTTATGGGAGAAGAACAAGCCTTTTATGTATCACAAAAAATAGGTTCATGGCTGCCTTGGAGTGAGTTGATGCTCCAGATAGACATATCTCCACTTCCAAATCCATCATGAATATGAAACAAAGTTCTTGTACTTTATATGCATTTACAATTGAGTTTTTTACTTCATCGTCCGAGATGAATTAGACTGAGGAGGGTTTTATTACTGCTTATGTCAATGTGATTGCAAAGCGAGCTAGCTGCTAAAGACTTACCGGGGAAGTTAGAGGATATTATTGATTATGTTAATTGATGTTTGTATTAGAGATTTTTCTTTTACCATGTTTTTTTTTTACCATGTTTTTACCATGTTTCTTGTAGCACCTCTAACCCTGAAACTCAAACTGGTTCCACGACTTACTGACATTGAGAAACAACACAGGAGACAGGAGAGCTTGTGCATGTACTGTGACAAAAAGGGCCACTTGGTGAGAAATTGTCCCATTAGGCTGCAAAACTCACACGCTTAGAGACTGTTAGGGGACCCAGTCTAGGGCTGACTGCTTTGTCCACCCAAAAAATTAAAACCTTTATACTGTGGCTATTATCTTGGTGTGGCCTTCTGGTACTGTACATACCACTGCTCTTACTGACTCTGGAGCCACTAGGATTTTTTGGGATGGTAATTTTATAAAGCAAAATATAATCCCTACTTGTTGAAAAGAACACCCTATGAGTATGGAGACTATTGATAGCAGAGCCCTCATACTAGCTGTTATAACTACTCAAAACATACTAGCTGTATATTTATATAGTGTGTATAGGATATCCTGTTTCATTGCTTTTCATACTGTTTTTAAAAATATACTAAGTTTCAAATTTTTCATTTATGGCTGGTATAAAAAAAAAAAATATATATATATATACTAAGTATGCCTCATTATGATTGTCGTAAAGCCAAATATTGCCAACCCTCCCCTAATGAGAGAATTATTTATATGCTGCAAGGAGTGAATGAGTGGCATAACCTACTCAAGTGTGGCAGTTATCCCAAAATAGCAGATATATTTATCCTAACTTTAGTTTTGCATGAAAAAGAAATGCATAAATACATTTAGTCTGTAAGAACTCATTAACATTCACCTTTTACCTGTCTAGAAGCAGGTTTCTCTGCCAAGGCTTGTTTTCACCCCCATAAATCTCTGCAGAGGGACTGTTATTGGTGCCATCTCCCTTTTCAACATACTACAGCAACTCTTTTAGAGTAAACATCACGGGCTGCAATGTAGGAGCCGGAAAGAAGGGACGAGGGAGAGAGGCCACCGAGCATACTAAGTAAACAAATGCCCAGTGGTGTTGTGAAAATTCATAATTATACTATATATAGATGTTACAAGAGTCTCTAGAGAAACTAGCATATCCTTGCAGAATGAGAAAGGGGCTGTATGTTTTCAGCATTTGGTTTACATATTTGTATTCATGTTACATAATAATAATATTAAATTATGGTACTCATTTGCATGAATAAGAACAGTTATGTAAGCACGTAATAATATAACGATTTGCTTGTCATTTATTTGTGCATATAAATATATGTAAATAGAAGTGTCCTCCCACACACTAAATAAACTTTCGTTGCAGCATTCTAGCAATCATGGAGAGAAGGTGGATTTCGGAGGGCAACCAATACATACAGGTTTGTTTACCATTGTAGACCACAGAACTGGAACCATAACTGACATGGTGAATTATTCCAATGCAGCTTTTTGGTGTTAAATTTGGAATTCACTTTTAATTCACTTTACATTTTCATTAAGTGCATAGCCCCGATAGATTAATGCCTGTTGTTATAGAACTTTTCATATACCAGCATTTAAAAACAATAATTTAACTATCATTTTTGTATGTAGGCATGTTCAAAACAGACTTTATTTTAATTTCTTTAATTCATTTTTGTTGTTGCTGTTTTTAGAAATCAGCATTACTAATAATGTCATCAGCACCCCTACAAATATCCATAAATTAGCATGTTGTGGAAAGAGATCAAACAAGCACAAACTGGAGACTCTTTGAAGTCATTGACATGAATATCCCCAGCACAGAATAGGAAACTCTTGCACCAACAGCCGTTTGTTAAAGCAACCTTGAGTATCTGGATCAGGACTGTATCAAAAATGGGTTTCTCTTTTCCTTTCCCCCTTTACATCTGATAAATAACCTGGAATTTGCCCCAGGCCTGTATACACTGGCACTTACATGCTTACTTCCACAGTCACATATAAGGGCCCAAAACCTACTGACAGGGGACAAGATTAGACATATCAATAACTTCCTGGACGATGCATGAAGCTAGACAATTCATGACCTACTTACTTCACAATTCTGACTTGTGGAGCATGTGACAAAACCCCTGTTTTGGTGAATACCAGGATCCTTTTATTTTGTCTGTTGTTCATATATTTGGCCCTATTTCGTTCTTCTATTAAAAAAAACGAACAAACTACCGAACAGCCAGACCACTTGCGAGGGAGTGTGCAGCTCATTAACCGCCCAGAAGCTGTGGTTAACTACAGTTATTTGACGAACGGCTGGGTAGTCACCGTTCGTTTGAATGAACACATGGCGGCGGCCATTTTAAACTGATTGGTTACTGTATTTTGTGTTGCTGTCCTCCACAAGGTCCCTTGCTGGAGGACCTGCATAAAACCAGATCGTTTTACCCCTTCATGAAGTCTCCACTCATGTTTGGGGGATTGAGAGCTATAATCACTTCCGCAAACGTTCGCGAACCGGGCGAACCGCCATAGACTTCAATGAGCAGGCGAATTTTAAAACCCACAGGGACTCTTTCTGGCCACAATAGTGATGGAAAAGTTGTTTCAAGGGGACTAACACCTGGACTGTGGCATGCCGGAGGGGGATCCATGGCAAAACTCCCATGGAAAATTACACAGTTGATGCAGAGTCTGGTTTTAATCCATAAAGGGCATAAATCACCTAACATTCCTAAATCACAATGGATATGGATTGACACCTGACATATGACATATTGACACCTTGACAAATGGATTGACACCTGTCCTCAGAGACCCTGATACACACTGACACAGCAGAATAGGGACTGTTACCCCTACATAGGGTCACTTGGCAGATATGGATTAACACCTGTCCTCAGGGACCCTGATACACACTGACACAGAGCAGAATAGGGACTGTTCCCCCTACATAGGGTCACTTGGCAGATATGGATTGACACCTATCCTAATGATTCCTGATACACACTGACACAGAGCAGAATAGGGACTGTTCCCCCTACATAGGGTCACTTGGCAGATATGGATTGACACGTGTCCTCAGAGACCCAGATACACACTGACACAGAGCAGAATAGGAACTGTTTCTCCGACAAAGGGTCACTTGGCAGATATGGATTGACACCTATCCTAATGATCCCTGATACACACTGACACAGAGCAGAAGAGGGACTGTTCTCCCTGAATAGGGTCACTTGGCAGATATGGATTGACACCTGTCTTTAGGGACCCTGATACACACTGACACAGAGCAGAATAGGGACTGTTCCCCCTACATAGGGTCACTTGGCAGATATGGATTGACACCTGTCCTCGGGGACCCTGATACACACTAACACAGAGCAGAATAGGGACTGTTCCCCCTACATAGGGTCTCTTGGCAGATATGTATTGACACCTGTCCTCAGAGACCCTGATACACACTGACACAGAGCAGAATAGGGACTGTTCCCCCTACATAGGGTCACTTGGCAGATATGGATTGACACCTGTCCTCAGGGACCCTGATACACACTGACACAGAGCAGAATAGGGAATATTCACTAAATGCCAAACATTGTTATACAGGGGAATATTCAGTAAATAAGGATAAGGGGGGGGACCTACTGTCCTTCCCCCCGGCCCCCACCCCAGCGCGGTAGGTGGGGGCCATAAATCACAATGGGGGGGACCTACTGTCCTCCCGCCCGCCCCCACCCGTGAGTGGTGGGTGGGGGCCATAAAAATAATGAGGGGGGACCTACTGTATGATGTTGTATCGATCAGGTAGTGTAAGGGTTATGCCCGCTTCACAGTGACAGACCAAACTCCCCGTTAAACGCACCGCAAACAACCGCAAACAGTCCATTTGCACAACCGCAAACTCCCCATTTGCACAAGGTTGGATACATAGCTAGCCATATCCATTCCTTGTCCTCACTGATGTCATTGAAGGTCTCTTCCTCCACCCAGCCATGTACAACACCAAGGGTCCCCGAAAGGAGACAACAAGCCCCCTGGGACACCTGCTGTGTTTGGTCTTCCACCTCCTCAAAGCCACCTTCCTCCTCTGACTCCTCTTCTTCAGACTCCTCTCTCTGCATTGCCTCTCTTTGCGTTATTATAAGGTGTGTTAAGTAGTACTATTCTTATCAGTTTAATCCCTGTTACGAGTAGAGGACTATTTCCTTGTTTCGCCAAACCCTTTCAAAGATGGAAAAAGCGGTATGAGTGGAAGAAACGAGGAAATGTGGTCAGGTGGTGGTGCCAGCCCCACCGAGGGCTTGTACCCAGGTATGCTAATAAACTGAAAAAAGAAAAAATCTCCCAAGAAGGAGATCTAAAACTGGCATAGGAAAAGGTTAGACAACTATAATAAAGTGATACCTACAAATCCTAGTGAGCATAGGTGTATAATAGAGGGAGAAAGGGAAAGCAGAGTAATGCTTCCTAATGCCGTGGTTAGTACCCTTTGTTAAAGTAAATTGAGTAATGGACAAAAGTCTTTATTGTATAATTTATAAATAACAAAGGGATACTATACTCATTTCCCTATAGTGGCTAATTGTGTAATAATGGTAATACTATTACCTATTATATAATATTGCCAGGGGCAAGGAAATTCCTTCTAAATAGATGCGTATAGGCAGAGAGTATGGAGACTGGAGTGATGCTGTCATAAAAAGTGTCAATAAGGTGATATAAAGTTAAATGTATCACATACACACAGCCATCCTTTCTCTTTGCTAGTTTCCAGAAATGCTGAATAGGTAGAAGGGCTATAAAGACTCAGAGAGGTCTAAGAAGAATTCTCTAAACTAGCCCTAATCTCTTTAAACACCTTCAAGGGTGTTCTAAGCTAAAGCTCAATCTAAACGTTTAGATGACTGCCTGATTTCCCATCACAGATGCTGGCTAGGAAATAACACTGTGCAAGACAAAGAGTGGGTCTGCACTTCCCTAGTGAAGTGAAAAAGAGAATAACGAGCTGGCAACCAAGAGAATAACGAGCTTGTGCCCTATCAGGGGACGTGTATATGGCATAGATTTTAGGAACCGGGAGATAAAAAAGATGCTTGGTCGGTCCTCCTACTTCAAATTTTGGGGCACTGCGCGTGCAATCTAATGTGCCACCAGATAGGAGTGGTGTGTTAAGTAGTACTATTCCTATCAGTTTAATCCCTGTTATGTGCCTTTTTTTTGGTTTGGTTTTTGAAGGCACAGTGCAGCACCAGAGGCCTGAAAAATTAGGCATGTACACATGCCAGAAAAATTGATGTTTGTTACCCAGGCAGAAAGTGCCCTAAAACATTGCGGCTTGAACCCTAGTTGGTGGCGGATAAGTCACGCAAGTCAACCGGCATTCAGAGCTAAAATACAGCAGCGTGTGGACCATTTTTAGCACAAGGCAGCTCATCTCATAAGGTCTTTTTTAGTCGAATGTATCGCCCACTGTCAGTCCTTCGGGATCCATCCCTCATTCATCTTAATAAAGGTGAGGTAATCTAGACTTTTTTGACCTAGACGACTTCTCTTCTCAGTGACAATACCTCCTGCTGCACTGAAGGTCCTTTCTGACAGGACACTTGAAGCAGGGCAGGCCAGAAGTTCTATCGCAAATTGGGATAGCTCAGGTCACAGGTCAAGTCTGCACACCCAGTAGTCAAGGGGTTCATCGCTCCTCAGAGTGTCGATATCTGCAGTTAAGGCGAGGTAGTCTGCTACCTGTCGGTCGAGTCGTTCTCTGAGGGTGGATCCCGAAGGGCTGTGGCGATGTGTAGGACTTAAAAAGCTCTGCATGTCCTCCATCAACAACACGTCTTTAAAGCGTCCTGTACTTGCCGTCGTGGTCATGGGAGGAGGAGGATTACTTTCACCTCTTCCCCTGTTAGATTCCCGTTGTGCTGTGACATCACCCTTATACGCTGTGTAAAGCATACTTTTTAATTTATTTTGCAAATGCTGCATCCTTTCCGACTTGTAATTTGGTAACATTTCAGCCACTTTCTGCTTATACCGGGGGTCTAGTAGTGTGGACACCCAGTACAGGTCGTTCTCCTTCAGCCTTTTTATACGAGGGTCCCTCAACAGGCACGACAGCATGAAAGACCCCATTTGCACAAGGTTGGATGCCGAGCTACTCATTTCCCGTTCCTCCTCCTCAGTGATCTCAATGAAGGTATGTTCTTCAGCCCAGCCACATACAACACCACGGGTACCAGATAGGCGACAACGAGCACCCTGGGATGCCTGTTGTGGTTGGTCTTCCTCCTCCTCCTCAAAGCCACATTCCTCCTCTGACTCCTCTTCCTCACAATCCTCTTCCAGCGTTGCCGCAGGTCCAGCAAGCGATGCTGATAAGGCTGTTTCTGGTGGTGATGGTGACCACAACCCTTCCTCTTCTTCTTCATGCTCATCTACGGCCTGATCCAGCACTCTTCGCAGGGCACACTCCAGGAAGAAATCAAATGGTATGATGTCGCTGATGGTGCCTTCGGTGCGACTGACTTGGTTTGTCACCTCCTCAAAAGTACGCATGAGCCTACAGGCATTGCGCATGAGCGTCCAGTAACGTGGCAAAAAAATCCCCAGCTCCCCAGAGGCTGTCCTAGCACCCCGGTCATACAAATATTCATTAACAGCTTTTTCTTGTTGGAGCAGGCAGTCAAACATTAGTAGTGTTAAATTCCAACGTGTCGGGCTGTCGCAAATCAAGCACCTCACTGGCATGTTTCGCCGCTGGATATCTGCAAAGTGCGCCATGGCTGTTTAGGAATGCCTGAAATGGCCACACACCTTCCTGGCCTGCTTCAGGACGTCCTGTAAGCCTGTGTACTTATGCACAAAGCGTTGTACGATCAGATTACACACATATGCCATGCACGGCATATGTGTCAACTTGCCCAACTTCAATGCCGCTAACAAATTTGTTCCGTTGTCACAAACCACTCTGCCGATATCCAGTTGCTGCGGAGTCAGCCACTTTTCCACCTGTGCGTTCAGGGCGGATAGGAGTGCGTGTCCTGTGTGACTCTCTGCTTTCAAGCAAGTCAAACCCAAGACGGCGTGACACTGCCATATCCGGGATGTGGAATAGTACCTGGGGAGCTGGGGGGGTGCCATTGATGTGGAGCAAGACGCAGCAGAAGAAGAGGACTCAGCCGAGGAGGTTATGGAAGAGGATGGAGTAGGAGGAGTAGAGGAGGTGGCAGCAGGCCTGCCTGTAAGTCATGGCGGTGTCACCAACTCCTCTGCAGAGCCACGCATTCCATGCTTGGCAGCCGTCAGCAGGTTTACCCAATGCGCAGTGTAGGTGATATACCTGCCCTGACCATGCTTTGCAGACCAGGTATCAGTGGTCAGATGGACCCTTGCCCCAACACTGTGTGCCAGACATGCCATTACTTCATTTTGCACAATCGAGTACAGGTTGGGGATTGCCTTTTGTGAAAAGAAATTTCGTCCGGGTACCTTCCAGTGCGGTGTCCCAATAACTACAAATTTTTTGAATGCCTCAGACTTCACCAGCTTGTATGTTAAAAGCTGGCAGGCTAATAGTTCAGACAAGCCAGCTGTCAGACGCTGGGCAAGGGGGTGACTTTCTGACATTGGCTTCTTACGCTCAAACATGTCCTTGACAGACACCTGACTGTGGGCAGATGAGCGGGAACTGCTCAAGGCGAGAGACGGAGTGGCGGATGGTTGAGAGGGGTCAAGGAGGACAGCAGTGGTTGACGTGGCTGAAGATGCTGGACCAGGAGGAGGATGGCGGCTTTGAGTTTGTGTGCTCCTTGTACTCATGTGTTGATCCCATAGGTGTTTGTGATGTGCGATTATGAGCCTACGCAAAGCAGTTGTACCTAGGTGGGTGTTGGACTTCCCACGACTCAGTTTCTTTTGGCACAGGTTGCAAATGGCATCGCTGTTGTCAGAGGCAGACACACAAAAAAAATGCCACGCTGCTGAGTTCTGCAATGACGGCATTCTGGTGGTGGCAACAGCATGCGTTGATTGGCGTGCTGTCGGGCTGACCCCGGGTGCTGATGCATGCTGTCTGACTGTGCCACTAGCTCCTTGCGACGACCTCCCCCTGCTTCCAACTCGTCTCCTCCTCCTCTGTCTCCCCATCTGAACTTTCGCCCTGTTCTTCTTCTTGCCGAGTGGGCACCCACGTGACATCCATGGACGCATCTTCATCATCAACCACTTCACTTGTATCTGACAACTCAGCAAAGGAAGCAGCAGCGGGTACAACATCATCATCATCACACCGTACGTCCATGTGTGTAATGCTGCCTGCCTGAGATATATCCCTGTTATCTACATCCTCTGGCAATAATGGTTGCGCATCACTCATTTCTTCAAACGGATGTATAAATAACTCCTCTGACATACCAAGTGAAGCGGCTGTGGTGCTAGTGTTAGGGTGGGGCAGGCGGGTGAGTGGTATCTTGAGAGGTGCCCGAATCTAAGCTGGAGGAGGATGGTGCGTCAAGGTTCCGAGCGGAAGCTGTAGAAGATTGGGTGTCCTGTGTTAGCCAGTCAACTATGTCCTCAGAACTTTTCAAGTTCAGGGTACGTGGCCTCTGAAAACTGGGCATTATTCTAGGGCAAAAGGGAATCACAGCACCACGACCACGATGGCCCCTGCGGGGTGGCCAGCCTCTGCCTGTCATTTTTTGTTTGGATTAGTGGTACTATGCGTGCAAGCTACTGTGAGACCAGATATGGGTGGCACTGTGCAGTGGCAGAGGTTGGCAGAGTACACGCTGTAGGCCTGACACACCCGCTTGAAGACAAGTAACTGCTATTCAATCTATAACAGTGAAAAAAATGTTGGGTTTTAAATGCACGATATTGTGCCACCAGATATGAGTGGCACGGTGCACTGGCAGAGTACACGCTGTTGGCCTGACACACAGACGCTTGCAGAAACTAACTGCTAATTAATCTATTACAGTGAAAACATTTTTTTGTTTTTAAATGCAAGCTATTGTGACACCAGATATGAGTGGTGGGACTGGGCAAGTGGGCACAGTATCCACTGTGAGCCTGACACAGAAGCTGGCAGGCAGGCAGGCAACTGCAATTAGATTACACAGAAAAAAAAAAAAAGCAGACTGATGTTCTAGCCCTAAAAAGGGCTTTTTGGGGTGCTGTCCTTACAGCAGAGATCAGATGAGTCCTTCAGGACTGTAGTGGACAATGAATACACTAGCCTAGCTATACATTTCCCTATCAAATGAGCAGCAGATACACTTTCCCTCCTCTATCTAAGAATGCAACTTCAGAATGAATCTAAAATGGATGCTGTACGTGAGGTGGGAGGGTCTGGAAGGGAGGGTCTGCTGCTGATTGGCTGGAATGTGTCTGACTGTGAGGCACAAGGTCAAAGTTTAGTCAATGATGACGAATAGGGGGCTGATCGAACCGCGCATTTGTTCACCCACCGTGGCGAACGCGAACGCGAACGCCAGCGAACAGTTCGGTACATCACTAATAATCACTATTCTGCTCTACTTCAGTTGGGATTTTGGGAGAAGCTATAAGGATCGTTCCTACAGGGATAATAGGATCCGTTACAGAGCACTGAATACATTTGAGAATTTAAGTGATGACCCAGACCCACTATTGCATGCAATAACCTACCTATACTCCTTGCTTGTATGGAACAGCAACCTTCCATCACCATTGTACATGAGCAAATGGGAGACTAGGGTTGGGGAGGCTTTCACTGAAGAGCAATATGGCAAGATGTGTGCCTGGTTCAAAACACAAGGATGACATACAAAGTTTTATCCATGTGGTATAGGACACTGCAATTTATGCAGAGCATAAACCAAAAGAGAATGTCCCTGAAGGGGACTAATTGGTGTGTAAAGGGAACCTGGAAGGGAGTAACCCTGGAAAATGATATACAACTAAACATGTAAATGTCCAGAGGACACAAAAGGTCCTTTCTAGATATAAAGTAGAATGATAAATACACAATTTTATTGAGAATCATATGCAAAAGGACACAAGTAACACACAAAACAAAAACATAAAAACCCATAAAAAGAGAGAGAAAGGCTCAGCAGATAGTGGAGATGGGAAAGGTTAGAATGGATTAGTAGTTGCTGTCTGGAAGGGATATGCATATGATTCTCAATAAAATTCTACTTTTTATCTAGAAGGGACTTGTTATGCAGAGCATAGATCCTATGTGGAGAGTGATGGTGCTGTCTCATCAGTCTAGGCACATTCCTGCATATCTGGTGGCAATGCCCTAAAATCACGTCTTTCTGGAAAGCATTCTGTGAGAGCCTGAGGTTTTCAGACAATCCACCTTTTCAACCAGCTCCTTATACAATGCCCACTGCTAAGTACAAGAAATACCTAACTATTAGAATACTGAACACAGCAGAGGAGGGACTACCACGATTCAGGAAAAAAAGACTCAACCCCACCCTTGACTGTCTGGTTTGACAAAATGCAAGGTCTACACAGATTGGAGGAACTAACCTTTTCAGCTTAGTGATGTTCTCAGACTTGTATAGACATATGGATGCACTGGTTGATGGGAGTATACCACACTGACTTATAACCATCTGACAGAACATTCAGAGAGGGATAGGAACTCTGCCTCAGGTTGGGGCAGGCTTAGGAGAGGTCTTGGTTCTCTTGTCAAGTATATTCACCCTGTTCGGAGGAATCAAAGCTCCCTCTTTCTATCTTGATCATTACTCTCACTCACATCATACCTATTAAAATGGCTTTGCACTCAATGAAGAGTCATTATGTTCTGAAACCTGGCGGGTAGACGAAGAGAGATGCAGGTTGCAGTTAATACCTGTCAATTATCACTTTTCATACTGTGAGGCAATGGTAACTTATAGTTCTCATCTTGACCTCTGTTTACTCAGGGTTTGAAGGTATTGTTGTAGGGCTTTTGTTTATTACTACTTTATTGTTCTTTTTTTTTTACTTTATGTCCTCTCGGTCTTCTGTTGGACCTGCAAGTCTGAACTTACTTCAGGATATTATTTAACAGTCCTGAGTGGCTAGTGAAATGTAATATGACTATTGCTGATGACCAGCATGTCCTTTTGCAATGCATATTACTTATGCTATTTGATTACAGTAAAACGATAAATTACCCCCCCCCCAAAAAAAAAAGCTCAGTTGAGCTAAACTCAGAAGGCAGGCAATTGTTAGAGCACCAACCTTCCAGACACTTCTCATTCAGCTGCATTGGAAAGTATGGGCTTGGGAAGAAGGGGAGGGCTTGGAAAGGCTGTAGGCAAGAAAACTGCAGCATTTGCAAGCTGTTTTTAGATTTACCCCAAAGAAAAAAATTCCCAATTACACACATACACAATTTGTAGTATATCTATGAAATAGTTATATATATTTTTTTGCATTTAGGCAGTAGAGTGTCCCTTTAACTGCTGACATTTACAGCTGTATTTTTCAGTAAGCTAACGAGAAGCAATACTTTACAACCAGTTAGAATGAAGAGCTTTTTAAGGATTGGGTTCAGTATGGCTTCATCTGAATCCTTAATTTTTTTGAAGTATTTTATTCCCTCAAACTCTTTCTATAGCACGCATATAGGCTGCTGCTCATTTTTTTATTCTATTATATACAAATAACTGATTTGTTATATAGAAAAGTCAGGCCTTAGTGGACAGATGCCTGAATGAATTTTAAATTGTTCTTCAGTATCTTTCAATAACATATAACTTATTGCTTCAATAATTATCAAAACATCAAATGAATGCCATATGGAAATAATTCTGTCAGAAATGAAAATTGCTCATATTTAAGCTAAGAGGCAAGATGCCACATTACACTTGTTTAAATGCTATTTAAATGACTCTGTCTGATTTAACAAGAAGTTTTGAAGAATTGTCATGCATCATAAAAATCTGTTGATTAATATGTATTCACTGCTTTCATTTAAATGAATACTAAACACTAAATACTCAGTTTGAAGAACTATGATATAGTTATGAACTTAAGTGATTGTTGAATATATAATAAATGTAAGATTTTTTTTTAGCCTTGACAATTTATGCTTAGCAGTGATAAACACAATTCAAAATTCATCAAGTTGTGTCAGGTATATGTATCAAGATAGATAATGCGATTTCCCAAGTTATCATAACTCTGAAGTTTTGGAGATTGCAAATAAGGACAAGGTGGTGAGTCTGAGAGGTGGCATTGCTCTTGATGCAACTTGTGTCATTGGCAAAGCCAATAGTGCCTGGAAAAATGGGTGGACTTGCCCACTTATAGGCTGGACCTTTCAGAGAGCACTGATGAATACTTATGCACAGTGTGAGTGCATCTAATAATGTGCTTGCACTGTGCTACCTAAAGATAGTTTCCTGGTATCCCCAAATGCATGACACATGGGAACTAATTCAGGATGTGGGACAGACCACAAAATCAGGACTGTCCCACCAAATTCAAAATTATTGGGAGACCTTGATTACTTTCTGAGTCAGGAGTAATGGAAATATATTACCAGGTGCCGATACAAGTTTTTTGTGTGATGGATTATTTAATCTATAATAACATATATAAAACTACGCAAAGCAGCTCTAGCGCAGGTTTACATGTGTAACTAAACTAGTAGGTAATTAAAAGATGTTACTATTTAGCTGACATTGATTTCCCTTTGTGGAGGGTTGTGGCTCAATGATGACAGTGATTGCTCTGTCTATTTCTAGAGGCTTTTTTTCAGACAAAATGCAACATCATGTTGCTGTTTACAATAAGTGCTCATTGAGACGTAGTTCTTTCCCTAATCCCTTTACTGTTAGTAGCATGTGTTCACAAGTCTATAAGGTATGCCTCTATTCTCAATATATAGAGATAGGATGACAAATATATGGTATACACATTACAATATGGGGCATGTTAACTTATGTTCAGAAAAAATCGATTTGCAAAAACAAATTTCTTTGTTGGTCATTTCTCTGCAAATACCTTGGTAGTTAAGTGGTTAGCTGCTTCATTCCTAATCTGCAAACATCAAGATATTCTTGGGAGTAACTTTAGTTGTAATTTTTCAGAAATTAGAATTTAGAAATTATTTTTAAATCTTCTCTATAGCCACAGGTCATGGAGACCCACGTGCCTTAATGTACTGCAAAGTTAACCCTCACTACAAGACAGTAGTTAGAAGATATCTATATTTTTTTTTATTTTTGTCATTCGGTGACAGGACATCCATTGACAGTGTTATAATTTTAAACAGACCTGCTACAATAGAATAATGAATGCAGCCATAAATTCCTTAATAAACAAGTATTTTTTGTGTCATAAAATGTTCTTTTTAGAGAGCAGCACATGATGTTTTAAGTGAAGCTGTTCATTAGGCAGAGTGAGAAAATGAAGCATGAAAGGTACGGTAGATAGAAAGGAATTCTTAATAGTTCCTGTACAGATAATACAGGCCAAAGACAATCAACATCCATGGCTCATTTGTTTTATGTCTTTGAGCACTCACATACACAATGTTAGTGTTTGGTGTACTGTGGGGCTTCTCTTTGCATCAGTAATGAAAAAATGGATTTGCATATCACTATGTAATTTATACAGACATTTTAATCCGATGACAGGCTGTAATTGTTATCCAATACAGAAGAAAATGTATGTAGTACTCAGGGAACATTAAAAACTGCTCAACTGACCATTAGAGGTTCAAACCTATTAAGTAAGCTATGGAAATGACCAGGCAAGTCAATATGATAGGTGCATAAATGGATTACAGAACTTCTGTAAACATATGGAAATGAATTAAGAATTGCATTAAGTTCCATTTACAGGAAGAAAAAAAAAAACCCAATGATTATATTTCTTTTTAGCCATTTCTATCATTAGCGTAGCTTGAAAAGTAGAAATGTACAGTACAATTAATTATAGTGGAAATCAAAAGCCCAGCTTTGACGAGATATTTATCTTAAAGTTCAAATGTTTTATGCAAATATCTTTCTACTTAGCTTGCATCATCATTTTTCTTTAATTAAATATTTTTGCCCGCAATCTAGAACAGACTGAACTGGCAATATTTTTTTTATTATTTTGTATGGTATGGTCAATTTTAATTAAATTACAAATAAAAGAAATGCATTTGACTTAATTATTAACTTCGTATTACATTTAGAAAGCAATAAAACATACTTTCATGAGGGTCACCTTCAGAACTTTAAGGACACTCTCACTGTAGAATATTAAAGTTAAACAAGTGGCAGATGGCATGCAAAAAATTTATTTCATAGAGCAGTGGGACTTAACCCCTAGGTTGGTAATTGTAATTGGGTCCCTATGATATTTACTTGGACTTTAATAATTGAAAAGGCACATCAGAAAACTACCGATAATAAATTGAATGCACACTTCAAGGTTTCCGTAAGTGCAATGGAGAGTCTAATGGAGCAGTAGTAGTCCCATTTGGGATAGGAGCACTGGGGGAGTGGCTTCAACAAATTCCAGGTGGGACATTTGAGATCGTTGTCCAGAACAGTGTAGTTCTAGGAGCAGCTAAAATACTGCACAGAACCTTCAGACTCCCAGGCCTTTACTAGAGGACCCAACAATGAGGAATGCATAAAAAATACCAGGGGAGAGAAAGTAAAGTTTTTTTATTTTGTTTATATATGTAAAACATATGCATAAACTATTTATGAATAATATATATATTATTATATACCTACCTTAAATAGTGTAAAATCTTACCTTTATTCCAGCACCATGCATGTCTGCTGGAGCTGGCTCTACCCAGAATTATTGATCTTTCCTAAGGGAAAAGCATTTGATTGGTTAAATCGTCAATTCTGAGTAGAGCCAGCCAAGAATTCAGAATTCAGCCAAGGAGGTGTCTTGAGATCATCAGTATTGGCCAATCAGCATCTCCTCACACAGATGTATTGAATACATGCATCTCAATGCGGCAAATACAGTGTCTCTATGCAGAGCGAGATACATTGTGCAGCACTTACCCTAGGAAGCTAATGGCCATCTAAATGAGTGTCACTGGAGCATAAAAGTAAACACTGCCTTTTCATTGGAAAGGCAGTGTTTATATTAAAATTACTGCAGGGGCATATCATACTCACCAGAACAACTACATTATGCTGTAGTTGTCCTGGTGGTGGCTCTAGTGCCCCTTTAAAGAGTAACCTTAACATTAGTACTTACTTCACAAATATTTTCATGGAAGTATATTATGGTAGTGTTAAGGTCAGGAAATCAGCAAACAGGTTTTAAATCTACAACAGCAGGAGATCTAACTTTGTCACTATTGCACTATAACACACATAATAAATCAATCAGTGTTCTGCATTATCCCTTTTAAGAGTAACAAAATGCATTACAAACTCCTATAACTAACATTTCTTTGAAATGAGAAATGAACCAAGACCAATTGCATATGTAATAGCATAATACAAGAAAAAACAAGCCAAGGTCACAGAATACAGAGAAGAGAATATTTGAGGACTATCCGGGATAGATACCAATAGATCAATAAACAGACAATGCACTCTCAGATATCAGTGTGGAAAACATTAGAAGACAATGATCTGTAGCTTTAAATAGATAGTACAAATCCTTGCAGGCTGGCATCATAATTGTGAAGTTGAAAAGTTTAGATACAATGTTGAATCAATGAAGCATCACACTTTGAAAAATCACATGGGCATGGAGCACTATAATGTGAAGATTAGCATCCTGTATCAGTCACCATGCCAGAATGTTACAGAGTGTAACATCATGCACTATAGCAAAGCAAGAGAGCAGCAGCACCTGCAGGTACCATAACAGTACTATAGTTACATGGTTGAACATAGCAAAACAATTATGCTTAGAGTTAGCACAAATATGCATAGATGAGAGGTTCCCTGCTATTTTTTTATGATGACACTTATAAGTTCTGTAGATCATTTTAGCAGTTATTGCTTACATGTGTGGTGTCAAGTTAAACTGTATTAAAGAAACACAAACATGTATTCCTGACCCTATAGTGTTAAAACCACCATTTAGCCCCCCCTAATCTCCTCCCCTTGCCTCCCTAAATATTGTAAAATCTTACTAATATTCAAGTCTGAAACTGCTGCCTCTGCCCATGGCCTGCTTGCTGTCTGCTGACACAACATTGGAAGTGGTGGTCTGAGCCAATCACAATGCTTCCTTGTAGGATTTGCTGAGACTGTCAAGGAGGCAGATTAGGGGCAGCACCAGCACAAGAAAAACACAGCCCTGGCCAATCAGCATTTACTCATAGAGATGAATTGAATCAATACATCTCTATGAGGAAAGTTCATTTCTTCATGCAGGGGGTGGAGACATTGAATGGCAGTACTGCATAGTGTGCAGTGGAGTTATCACAAGGCTGTAATATAAACACTGCATTTTCTCTGAAAAGACCATGTTTACTGCAAAAAGTCTGAAGGGAATGATTCTACTCACCAGAACAAATGCAATAAGCTCTAGTTTTTTCTGGTGACTATAGTGTTGTCATGGTAAAAAATACTAGCCGAGGTCAGGGACACAGAGAGAGACACAACAAGGAAACAAGCCAAAAGTCAAGGATACCAGAAATACGGGGTCAAAATACAAGCCAAAGTCAAATACCAAAAAGAACTAGAACAGGAATGCACTCTCTGTTAACCAACTAGTGGAAACCATGACAGGGCACCGACCAAATGCTATTTTGAGTTTAAATAACCCTCCTAAGGCTATGATTGGTTGTACATAGCCTTTGACCCCAAAGGCACGTCAGCGCCATCTTTGTTGAGGACGGATGAGGGCTACATAGTGGCTTGTGACCACAGCAGCCATCGTTTATTAGAATGCCTCACCAGTCGGGGATCGCTCCACGAAGGTGCTGAATGGCCAGCTGACTTGCCTTAGGTAAGTTTTATTATGTTTAACAGCATTACCGTATCGATCGGATGCGGCCACGCTGTATGGAGGTGTAGAGGACAGCAAAAGTGTCCCTTTAATAAATGTGTGAAATGTATGAAAATGCTCAAAATCCTACCATACCATAGAAGATATAACGTTGCCTTCCCTGTGGTCATAAGCACTGAGCAGTGTCTGTAGGAACCAATGAGCTTCATATTTTGAAATCATATTTTTATATTCAATATCTTACTCTGTAAACATGCAGTTGTAAGTTAAATCTTCGCTGTCATGTCACTGGCTTACCAGCAAATAGTGATGTCGCGAACATAAAATTTTCGGTTCGGGAACGCGAACTTCCGCAAACGTTCGCGAACTGGCGAACCGGGCGAACCGCCATAGACTTCAATGGGCAGGTGAATTTTAAAACCTACAAGGACTCTTTCTGGCCACAATAGTGATGGAAAAGTTGTTTCAAGGGGACTAACACCTGGACTGTGGCATGCCGGAGGTGGATCCATGGCAAAACTCCCATGGAAAATTACACAGTTGATGCAGAGTCTGGTTTTAATCCATAAAGGGCATAAATCATCTAACATTCCTAAATCACAATGGATATGGATTGACACCTGGACATATGGATTGACACCTTGACATATGGATTGACACCTGTCCACAGAGACCCTGATACACACTGACACAGAGCAGAATAGGGACTGCTCCCCCTACACAGGGTCACTTGGCAGATATGTATTGACACCTGTCCTCAGAGACCCTGATACACACTGACACAGAGCAGAATAGGTACTGTTCCCCCTACATAGGGTCACTTGGCAGATATGGATTGACACCTGTCCTCAGGGACCCTGATACACACTGACACAGAGCAGAATAGGGACTGTTTCTCCTACATAGGGTCACCATTTTTAGCCCAAGGCAGCTCATCTCATCAGGCCTTTTTTAGTCGAATGTATCGCCCACTGTCAGTCCCTTCGGGATCCATCCCTCATTCATCTTAATAAAGGTGAGGTAATCTAGACTTTTTTGACCTAGGCGACTTTTCTTCTCAGTGACAAAACCTCCTGCTGCACTGAAGGTCCTTTCTGACAGGACACTTGAAGTGGGGCAGGCCAGAAGTTATATCGCAAATTGGGATAGCTCAGGCCACAGGTCAAGCCTGCACACCCAGTAGTCAAGGGGTTCATCGCTCCTCAGAGTGTCGATATCTGCAGTTAAGGCGAGGTAGTCTGCTACCTGTCGGTCGAGTCGTTCTCTGAGGGTGGATCCCAAAGGGCTGTGGCAATGCGTAGGACTTAAAAAGCTCTGCATGTCCTCCATCAACAACACGTGTTTAAAGCGTCCTGTCCTTGCCGGCATGGTCGTGGGAGGAGTAGGATTACTTTCACCTCTTCCCCTGTTAGATTCCCGTTGTGCTGTGACATCACCCTTATACGCTGTGTAAAGCATACTTTTTAATTTATTTTACAAATGCTGCATCCTTTCCGACTTGTTGTAATTTGGTAACATTTCAGCCACTTTCTGCTTACACCGGGGGTCTAGTAGCGTGGACACCCAGTACAGGTCGTTCTCCTTCAGCCTTCAGAGGTTGGCAGAGTACACGCTGTAGGCCTGACACACCCGCTTGAAGATAATTAACTGCTATTCAATCTATAACAGTGAAAAAAGTTTTTTTGTTTTTAAATGCACGCTATTGTGACACCAGATATGAGTGGCAATGTGCACTGGCAGAGGTTGGCAGAGTACACGCTGTAGGCCTGACACCCACTTGAAGACAACTAACTGCTATTCAATCTATAACAGTGAAAAAAGTTTTTTGGTTTTAAATGCACGCTATTGTGACACCAGATACGAGTGGCACTGTGCAGTGGCAGAGGTTGGCAGAGTACACGCTGTTGGCCTGACACACAGACGCTTGCAGACAACTAACTGCTATTCAATCTATTACAGTGAAAAAAAAGTTTTGGGGTTTTTAAATGCACGCTATTGTGACACCAGATATGAGTGGCACTGTGCACTGGCAGAGGTTGGCAGAGTACACGTTGTTGGCCTGACACACAGACACTTGCAGACAACTAACTGCTATTCAATCTATTACAGTGAAAAAAAAGTTTTGGGGTTTTTAAATGCACGCTATTGTGACACCAGATATGAGTGGCACTGTGCACTGGCAGAGGTTGGCAGAGTACACGTTGTTGGCCTGACACACAGACACTTGCAGACAACTAACTGCTATTCAATCTATTACAGTGAAAAAAAAATGTTTTGTTTTTAAATGCAAGCTATTGTGACACCAGATATGAGTGGTGGCACTGGGCAAGTGGGCACAGTATCCACTGTGAGCCTGACACAGAAGCTGGCAGGCAGGCAACTGCAATTAGATTACACAGGGAAAAAAAGCAGACTGATGTTCTAGCCCTAAAAACGGCTTTTTGGGGTGCTGTCCTTACAGCAGAGATGAGATGAGTCCTTCAGGACTGTAGTGGACACTGAATACAGTAGCCTAGCTATACATTTCCCTATCAAATGAGCAGCAGCTACACTTTCCCTCCTCTATCTAAGAATGCAGCTTCAGAATGAATCTAAAATGGATGCTGTACAGGAGGTGGGAGGGTCTGGAAGGGAGGGTCTGCTGCTGATTGGCTGGAATGTGTCTGCTGACTGTGAGGCACAGGGTCAAAGTTTACTCAATGATGACGAATAGGGGGCGGATCGAACTGCGCATGTGTTCGCCCGCCGTGGCGAACGCGAACACGCTATGTTCACCAGGAACTATTCGCCAGCGAACAGTTCGGTACATCACTACCAGCAAACCCATCCCCCACCCCTTCCCTGCCCCCCTAAATTTGCTATGGCTATGGAGATGCATAGATGCTGATTTCAACCTGTGTTTTGAAAAATCTGATCTACTATAACTGCACAGATTAAAAATTAAAAACTTCTTTCATTGAAATCATAACAATTTGCCAAACATTTTTAAGAATTCATGTTTTATGGAATGTAATAAAAACCTTAAATTCTACATATTTCAGATATATTTATTGCTAGGACTTTATACACCTGTGCCATTATAGCTCAGTAGACTATTGTGCTTCCAAATTTAGCCAGTGTAAATCTATTGATTTGGCACACTGAATGTTATATTGAGACAATAATAACTATAATTAACCGCACACCAGCAGCAGCAAGCTCTCCAACAGCTTTAAACATTTTAATACAGCATACAGTCTAATCCAAATATATATTCATACATGAATAAAGTCTGCCATGCTGTGCAGTAGTCATATATAGTTATAAAGCACACACAGACATTTTCAAATAACCTAATTCAGATTTGCTGAAATTTTTTAAAGAAATGAAATAAGATGTGATGAATTATTGAGTAAATATATCTAATTCTAATTGTTAAAGATAAAATAAAATCAGATATTTAAAGGAGTAATTTTCAGTTAAACCACCTTCTCCTTTTTAATTCTTGTTGGAGGAAAAAGTAAAAAAAAAAAAATAGTAAAATAAAAAATAATAATAAAGGGAGTAATATTATTCCCTTGGAATGCCCCTTATTTGCTGGATATCCCAAAGATCTTCTCCTTCTGCAATGATGTCTGAAGAAAACTAGAATTGGTTGAGATTTCCAAGATAAAGATGAATTTGTAGAGAAAATGACAATGTCACCCACATACACTTTATGAGGTCAATTGGTACATTGTCTTAGAAAACAGTCCAGATGATCCAAGTATTCAAAAAAAAGTGGTCTAATGCTCATTATTCAATGAGCATAATAAATATTATTTTTATCATCACAAAATCAATGTTTGGACAGTTCTTCTGTCTATCTTTAGCCATAACACACTTGTAAGGTCAACAGAATAAAGAGTTAGTTTTCAAAGATGATAGGATAAGGATATTTTACACTTCACCCAAATTAAGTGAATGTTGTCACTGTATCTACAAACTACCATTGCCAGTAACTACAAACAATAGTGAAAACCATAAACAAAGTAAAATGTGCATATTGAAGCTTAGTTACTGAGTGTATTTTTACAAGAATCTTTAAACAACATTATCTTTTTTTATAGAATAAGGCTCATGATTTGCTTGATTTGAAAAAAAAATCTGGCCTTGAGAAAGTCAGAACCACTTTTGCAATATTATCTTGTGTAGGATAGTAATAAAAAAGATAATTTTCATTGAACAATGATCACTGGTCCTTTTTTATACTCCCCTTGTCATTAATGATCCTCCCATTGATTTTAATGAAAGCACTAAAGGAGACCATAACATTCTGGAGTTCACAATTAGATCATTCTGTATAGCTCCATATAAACCCGTACAGTAGCCATCACACTTACTTGCTAAGCTAAACTGGCTGCCCATTTATGAAAAAAATATACCAGCGTTAGCTTTTGTTCACTTTGTTTGAGTGCATTTCAATACTTATTTATATTGTTCACAAAAGAGGGACAGCAAGCAGGTCACTGTTAATATGTGCATCTTGCAATCAAAGTTGAGATTGTAGTTGCCTAGCTTGTCTATAGCCTCTATTTCCCGGATGTCATCACACTATGCTGATGAGCAACATGCATTTGGTGTTATGCCCCAAAAATCGGAATCCTATTTGGCATGAATGTCAATTAGATGCATTATATATATTTTTTTAATCATAGCATTAGAGAGCTAACAAAATCTAGTGTCTCATGTGGATCTGTAATTTTTTGGGGTATTTGCATATTTTTAAGTATGCATCAATGTGAAATGTGACATCTGAACATAGGGTCTGGTGGTTGATGGTTTCAGTGGAATGTAGGTATACTAACCGTTACAGCCATCACCATCTTCTTCCTGACTGACTTCAGCCCCTGGTACTTTATCTGCCACAAGCCACTTCAGTGCTGTACTAATGCACTTACGCCAGGGTATAACAATGAGGGTCTTTGGAGAACCCTGTGAGAACCTGGGGCCTTTATATACGACATCTAGTGATGAGTGAGACAATGCCTGAATTCCATAGCTGTCACTGCTGGGATTGGAAAACGCTGACCATAATAGATCCAACTTTTGTCAAATGTTGTTACTATTACTGCTCAGTAGCTAAACCAATAAAGGGAGACCAGGCACAGATCCACCATTCCCCTTATGTTGGGCTACTATTAAATAATTAACTGTGGGGTATAGTGTCTCCCCATATTCACCTTTGACTATGGGCTACTAAACTAAATGGGGTACCTAGTGTTTAAATAATAGTCTATTAATGGGCTAAATAATAATGGGTGGTGGACCTATTGCTCCCCCAGCCCCCACCTCTTGGCAGCAGGGGGGGTAATAATTAAAGTAATTGACCATTAAGTGACTATGGTTCACAATTCCTAGCCATCCCTCGGTGACCAAGAGTAACCTAATCTCAACACATGCCTAGAGCCCCCCTGTAGAGCCAGGTCCCCCTTTATTGGATCAGTGACTAGGCAGCAAGTCGCTAGACTTTTCTTTTTGTTTAGTAGACATGCCCCTACTTGCAGCACAGCAAGTAGGGGCAGGATGGAGGAATTAACTTCTCTTTTTTTACTAATACTAAGTATGTTTTACTTAATATTAGTATAGTTGTCTAAAAGACCAAATTTACAAAAAGGACTTTTTGTAATTTTGAACTTTCCGCTTTTTAGTAGATATCTCCCTAATCCTTGTGGGATGCTAAAAAGACGATATCTGCTAAACATCTCCCTAATTTTGTACCCCTAAATATGGCAATCCCACATGGGTACCAATTCAGGGAGTTCTCTATAAAACAGCTGCAAAATGCAGCCAAGGCTCTCAACACAGATCAGAATTGTATTCGACTGAATGACATTCTGAAATGAAAATAATGGGCGAATTTCGGAGGAGCCCAAGTCAACTGCATATTCAGTGGATTCTGTATTTGAGAAAAATACCCCTTTCTGTCTCATTAGAGATTTTGACTTTTGGCTGAAAACAGCAAGGTAATTTCTGAGTGCAGGGTTTGCCTTGACTTGGCAGGTTAGCGATAGTGATAAATAAAAAAAAAAAAAAACATCCCAAATCCGTGGGTAACTCTTTTTCTTTTTTTGTATTTTTGTTCTATGTATTTGGGCTGATGTATATGGTGGCCATTGTGCCACCCAGGAGTAGTGGGAGTTTGAGCGCAGGACTAAGTTTTATTTGCTTCTATAATACTAGCGCATATGCATTTTATGTGTGTTTTATGTATTAAACTAACAGTTGTGCATCTGAAAAACACCCTGCAAAATTTTCTGATTTTGTATTACATATTCTACATGAGGGGGATAAAGAGGAAAATATCTGCTTTAATTGAATCCCCCATCCATGTCTTATGCCTTATAAAAAGTAGAGAAAACTGTGAGATATGATAAATCCCTAAACATGATGATTAGAGAAAATATGGGATTAGAGAAAATAAAAAAATGATAATTGAAATAACAAATTATATTATGGTATAATTTCCCAAAACCAAGACTTTAAACATTGCTTTATTGTTTTTATGCTTAAATTAGTAAGAATGTTTACAAAATATGTTATTTGTCACAGCAGTTGATACCTTATTTATAATTTATTTTTCCATTTGCATTTGATTACAATCTGTTAGATGACTATATATTGATTATATCTTGCTGTGATGAATGCCTTGATGTTTACCATGGGGATGACCAGTACAAAAAAAAGTTATGTGTAAAAGTTACAGAGAAAACTCCAATGATTGCTAATAAAAAAAAATAAAAAATAACTTTTAAACTGACTACCTTTAAGAAGGGTGAAGAAATAAACAGTTTTCTTAAATATGAAAATTACATAACTAGGAACAATAGTATTATTGCATTGCTAGTGTTATTGATGCACATGTCAAATGCTTACATGTATGTTCTGCACATGCTGGCACAGCCTGAAAATGTGGTTAACAATAAAACAATCTCATGTTCATGATCTCATCAAGTATGAAACAGGCGTTACCTTAATGTATATCTCACACCTGGGCTCTCATGAGCAGAAAACAGTCCTATTATATATTTTTTTTCATTAATCCCATGTGAGACATAGTGATTATTCTTTTCAGGAGATTTAACCTCTAAGGTATTATTATTATTATGATTTTCATAGAGCGCTGTCAAATTCCGCAGCACTTTACAATGGGTGGACGAACAGACATGTAGTTGTAACCAGACAAGTTGGACACACAGGAACAGAGGGGTTGAGGGCCCTGCTCAATGAGATTACATGCTAGAGGGAGTGGGGTAAAATGACTCAAAAAGGTAAGGAAAGTATTAGACTAGTGACAGTTGCAGAAGAGGGATCAGTTGGGAGCTATTAACAGTTTAATTGATACGCTTTTATGAAGAAGTGGGTTTTTAACGATTTTTTTAAGGAGTGGAGACTGGGTGAGCATCTAACGGAGGAGGGAAGCGAGTTCCACAGGAACGGTGCAGCCCTCGAGAAATCTTGAAGGCGAGCATCAGAGGTGGGAGTACGGACAGAAGATAGACGTAAGTCTTAACTTCAGAATTCAAAAACGTATATTGTTTTACTCAATAATACTATTATGATTCATCATTACATGTACCCACACCTTATGCCATTTTTAAGGGATGCATCGGACTTTCATTTGATGAATTAACACATATGTAACAACAAATAGATTAACTTATTAGTCCTGATTGGTAAATGTACTCTACAATTTTCATTTTTTTTTTTTTAGCAGTCATAGGACAAATATTATTGGATGGTTTTACAATGAAATTTTGAAAAATTTGGTATGCTAAAATTACAAAGTTAATAGCAGTCACAGAATTTAAAACAGCTGCTTTTCCTTCTACCAGTCTATCCACTTTCTGAGGCAGGAGAAGCAGAAGGTGCAGAAAGTGGCTATTCTGGGAGAAGGAAAATCAAGAAGCGGTCACGTGTCCCGCCTGACTCTAAGAGCGCGCCGCGGGTATCGGGCGCGCTCTTAAAGGGACAGTGGGAGCCTAAATTGGCAATGGCCTCCCATTGGTCCCTGTCATGCCACACTCCCCATACACTTACCTTTTGGGGGCGTGGATATGACAGGGGCCAATCAAAATAGATGTTTAGGTATATATACTCACCTTTTTCCCTTAGTTCCTTGCCCTATCATGGTTTCTGTTTCAGTTCCCTTTAGCGCTTGTTGTGTTCAGTTGTGTTCCTTCGTACTTCGCTTTGTTTCTGACTACGTTATCTATTTATCCTTATCTGTTCTGTTTGCCGGCTTGCTGTTTACTGTGTACCAGACCCCGGCTAGTCTTAGTTTACGCTGTCTCTTGTTGCCCTTGACCTCGGATCGCTCCTGGCTCTGTACTCCTCTCATATACGTCGAGTCCGGCTATTCTATGGTCCGGTAGACGTATCTCCCCTCTGTGTTGTCTTCTGTTGAGTTGAATCCTGCGTGTTGGGGTATATTTTCGTTACAGCCTGCCAGAGTGATCTGAGCCTGTCCTAACAAGGCTCAGAAGCATGTGAGTGAACCCAATTATCAAATTATTCTATTTGATCAACTTTGATATACTACACCATATTTGCTATCGTCCCCTCAGGTTTCATACCAGCTCCCGGGGGGAGGGGGAGGGAGTTATTCTATTTTAAGCGCTCCACCTCTTCGACTGGGGTTGTTTTTTTATACCACACAGTTGAACACAATTTCTACTATTTATAAAATTATACTTAAGTGAAAGATACAACCTGATCAGTGATGAGTGGAAAACAGTATTTAACACCCAAAATAATCATTACAAATACCTAGTGATGCCTTCAGTTGGTGCAATGCACCAACTGGTTTTCAAGACTTTATTTTTTTTTATATATTTTATTTTTGTCATATTTTCCTTGTGATACATAGACGTTTCTTAACAATACAGCAAAATAAGCAAATATCTAAATTGCACGGTGTAACTTAATGTAATAACATGTTATCGAAAATGTTTAGCACATTTTTACTTATCAAAAGTTAAATTTCTACAACTTCACATTCTCCGGAGTGAAATTAAATCAGCTTGTTCTCATAACAATTACACACACATAAGCATAAACAGGGCTGCACCCTATGATTTATATTATGATTTCTATTATGTTCTGATTGTCCCTTTTAGAAATTGCTTCCATGGTTGCCAAAACACTTTAACCCCTTAAGGACCGAGGACGGTTCAGGACCGTCATCGGCATTTTTGCATTGCCGACCGAGGACGGTCCTGAACCGTCCTAACGGTGCAATGTACTTACCCGATCGCCGTCGTTCCCCCGGCGGCGATCGGCGGTGCTCCCGGTGTGGGGAGACTGCCTGCAGCCCAGACAGTCTCCCCATGGCGGATTAGGACCCCTGTGACCATGTGATCGCCCAACAGGGCGACCACATGGTCACAATAGGTGTCCATGTCTCTGCCTGCAGGGGGACTGTCTGTGCTGACAGGCAGTCTCCCTGCTTAGTGTAAAATCATAAAAAAAATAAAGTTTAAAGTTAATAAATAAAAATTATAATTATATATGTGTGTATATATATATGATATATAGACGTATATTATATATATATAATATACGTCTAAATATCATATATATAATGTCATACGAAGTGTATTTTTATATTAATATGTACATATATTAATATAAAAATACACTTATAATTAAATTACACACGTGTATATATATAATATATATAATAACTATATATATTGTGTATATATTATTATAAACTACAAATAATAAGTAATTTAAATTAAACTAAAACAATTAAAAATAATAATAAAAATTTAAAAAAAAATTATATATCTATACGAAATTTTATTCTAACTGTATTTTGATATTAATATATATATATTTATATCAAAATACACTTAGAATGAAATTGTATATATATCTATGTATATATAAATAAATAAAAAGAATACGAACTATTCATATGTCCATATACAAAATTACATAAATAATTATATAAATATACACGTAGACTTCAAATATATAAATATGCATATATATTTAAATTCTACGTGCGTATTTATGTAATATTTTTACATAATTAAGTTATTTTATTGATTGCAATTTAAGGGACCTGCCTGCCAACCCAGGCCGAGAGTACAGAGAATTTAATTTGCTATCACTGTATTTTACCCTGTAACATTCTACGACACCCTAAAACCTGTACATGGGGGGTACTGTTTTACTCGGGAGACTTGGCTGAACACAAATATTAGTTATTCAAAACAGTAAAACATATCACAGCGATGATATTGTCAGTGAAAGTGACTTTTTTTGCATTTTTCACACACAAACAGCACTTTTACTGATGATATAATTGTTGTGATACATTTTCCAGTTTTGAAACACTAATATTTGAGTTCAGCAAAGTCTCCTGAGTAGAACAGTACCCCCCATGTACAGGTTTTATAGCGTTTTTGAAAGTTACAGGGTCAAATATATGGGTCATATTTTTACATTGAAAATGGCCAGGTTGGTTACGTTGCCTTTGAGAGCGTATGGTAGCCCAGGAATGAGAATTACCCCCATGATGGCATACCATTTGCAAAAGTAGACAACCCAAGGTATTGCAAATGGGGTATGTCCAGTCTTTTTTAGTAACCACTTAGTCACAAACACTGGCCAAAATTAGCGTTCAATTTAGTTTTTTACTTTTTTCACACACAAACAAATATGAACGCCAACTTTGGCCAGTGTTTGCGACTAAGTGGCTACTAAAAAAGTCTGGACATACCCCATATTGAATACCCTGGGTTGTCTACTTTAAAAAAAATATGTACATGTGGGGTGTTATTTAGCGATTTATGACAGATAATAGTGTTACAATGTCACTATTGATACATTTTAAAAATATAGGTTTTGAAACCTCAATATCCTACTTGTACCTATAGCCCTATAACATGCAAAAAATAGCAAAAAGCATGTAAACACTGGGTATTTTTAAACTCAGGACAAAATTTTGAATCTATTTAGCAGTTTTTTTCATTCGCTTTTGTAGATGAGTAAAAGATTTTTTACATAAAAGTCAAAAAACATGTATTTTTTTCAATTTTTCATCATATTTTTTCATTTTTTAAAAATTAAATTACATGAGATTATATAAATAATGGTATGTAAAGAAAGCCCATTTTGTCCTGAAAAAAACAATATATAATTTGTATGGGAACAGTAAATGAGAGAGCGGAAAATTACAGCTAAACACAACCACCACAAAAGTGTCAAAAAGATGCCTGGTCGCAAATGTACAACATCGCAAAAAAAGTCCGGTCCTTAAGGGGTTAAATCAGTGGTATTTATCTAGCGCTCCCCATCTCAGTTCCTCCATTGTGTGGAAGTGTTCAATTTTAGAGTACCAATCTTTATTAGAGGGTAATGTGGGGGTTCTCCAATTACTCACTATATTATATTTGGCTGCTGTCAGCATGAAATAAGTGAGGGAGTACCTGAAGCTACTGTGCGACGTGTTGAAATGGAACAGGAGAAGCGCCTCTATGTTAAAAGGGATATTCAATTTTGTTACTAAGTTTACCGTGTTCCATACCTCCTTCCAAAATTCTGTAATCAGATTGCACGACCACCATATATGTTGAAAAGTGCCTCTTTCTATTGTGCATCTCCAACACTTGGGGGACGTAGTAGGGTCGAATCTATTGACATCTACTGGAGTAGTGTACCATTTTGATATGAATTTGTAGTTTATCTCCTGTAGTGGGATGCTAGAATGTGCATGGAAAATGGTCTTAAATATAGTGTTCCATTCCCCCTCCCCCAGCTCAGTGTGTACAGTTACGCACTAAAAGCCCCTCCCCACCATCTGCTCCCTAGCATTGGTGAGCTCTTGTGCGCTGTGGACTAGGTTTATTATTTTTGTGGTGTTGTCCTTCGCCTCTCGCGAAGGAACGAAACCCACCTGGTCTGGATGAATTAAGGAGGGGAGAAGAGGTTTTAATAGTAATGCCAGCATCTTTGTAAAGATTTTAATGTCCACATTGATCAGTGAGATCGGTCTATAACTACCACATGCATCTAGATTTTTCCCTGGTTTGTGGAGTAGGGTAATATTGGCTTCTAGGCTCGATTTTGGGATTGGGTTGACTGGGTTAATGAAGTTAATGGCTTTTAGTAGGTGTTGATGAGAGTCTCGTAGTAGGGGTAAATGGGAGCCGTTTTCCAGGTGTCCTCCTCTTCTCAGCTGGACCTCTCCATCTAGGTCTTTGCGGCAGTGCTTGCGTGGATACCTGGGGCCACGAATCGTACCAGTCCACTATTTCCATCTGGGGAAGGTCAAATTATTTATGGAATTCTGGAACATCTTGTATGGTAGAGATGCTTCCTTGTATTCCCTGATATGATGCAGTCAGGGAGAAGGGATATCCCCATCGGTAGCGGATATCCTTTGCTTGTAGCGCCTGTGTGATCGGACGTAGGGCCCTCCTTCCCTGCAGTGTTTGCCAGGCCAAGTCTGGTAAGATTTGTATCTGAGGGGGGAGGTGGTCAATGCCAGGGAGTTTCGAGCTTGACGCAAAATGTCTTCCTTCAGGGCATAGTAATGCACCCTACATATGATGTCTCGTGGCATGTCTTGTGGTAGCCCACGTGGCCTTACTGCTCTGTGTGCCCTGTCCAATTCTATTTGGGTCTCTACCGGACATTTAAGTATATTATTGAATAATGTTTGCAGGGTATCCTTAATGTTTTCGGGATCTCTTTGGGCTTCTGGGATGCCTCTTATCCGCAGATTATTTCTTCTGCCTCTATTGTCGAGGTCTTCATTATGGCGTAGTGTCTGTGTCATTTTAAGTTCCTGCGCATCTTGTCTTTGTTCTAAATTGTAAATTTTTTGTTATATGTTGTCTCTGTCCCCCTCCAGGTCTCCCACTCTTAGGTCTATTTGACGTACCTCGGTGGTGATAGCAGAGGGTTTATCCTGCATAGATGCCTCTAGTTTCACCAGCATGGAGGCCATTTCTTCTTTTGAGGGGAGCTTCTGCAGTATTTCTTGCAGCATGGTGTTCCCGGTCAAGGGAGCAGAGTCTATGCTCGCCAGGCTGGATGGGAGGGATACACGTGGGGAAGATGGCGTCCCCTCCATTTCTGCCTCCGTGAGTGCTCTCACTTTCTCTTTGAAATATCAGTCCAATTCTCCGTTTTTTTTTTGCTGGAGGGTGGACCTGGGGTCTCCTGGAGAGTATTATGTTTATTTTTGTTGCCCATATCTTCTTTATAATAGTCTTGGCAGCTTAGCAGTTTAAGGTGGATCAGGAGCTGCATGGAGATGCGACCGTTCACACCATCAGTCCGGCCACGCCCTCCTGTTTTCAAGACTTTATTAATGATGTATTTGGGGATTACTTGCAATCCTTTGCAATAATTTACCTGAAAGATATCCTAATTAATTTATCTGACTTGGAGACTCATCACAAACATGTCTCAACCATTTACAAACATTTTACTCTTATGGTTTATACTGTAAGCTTTAGAAATGTCTGTTTGATTATCCTGAGGTCTCTCTTTTTGATTATCCATTTTCTTGGATACATAATGTCTGGGGATGGTTTTTTTTAATAAACTGCATTGTGGGCAGCTCCAACTCATTTGGAAAGCAACTTAAGGTCCCATACAAATATTCAAGAGAACCAGAACTTTGACTTCTTGATGTCAGTGAAGCTCTGGAAAACACAAGTTACCACCCCAGATTTGTAAAAATGTAAACTGACACCAAACTTAAAAGGAAGTTAAAGTGATCAAGGGGTCTAGATGCTTACATTCAAGGCTTCATACAGCTTGCATACCAGACGCCGACCGCCTGCTATATCAGTGGATGACCTGAAGCTAATTGGTGCCCAAATCCTTGAGGATGCGACCCAAGATCTCCTGAGCTCGTTTGACGTACCTTCTAAATATATTTGACCATTTCTTTTTAGCATGAGCCCTGACACCAACTAACTTACCTACTTGCACTCACATGTTTTACTCTTAGCAATGTTGGGTGTGGGAGTCCCAGTGGTGCATGCTTAGCAGACACTAACTACACAATTTCAGCCTGTCTAATTTTCTTTTCTTTTCTTATCTCTCAACATGTCCTACACATAGAGAGGCATCTCATAATAACTAGCCGATCTTCTCTGTAGCAAGCATTCCCTATTAGACCGCAATCTTTTAAACTGCATGTCTCGAAAAGTTCCTGCCAACAAGTATGTTAAGTATTGAGCATTTAGACAGGAACACTCAAACTGTATATGTTGCTCCATATATAATGATTATATGTACCTAGCTAACCTGAGAATGCAATGTTCCTTAAAACATAAAATGAAACAGACACTAGTGAGAATATACCGATGTTATTTTTTACTGTACTCATATGCTTATTCACTGATATATATCTCCTTTTCTTAGTTTCTGTAATGTTCCCATAATGCTTCAATAAAACAAAGATTGACAAAAATAAATACAAATAATTGTAAAGTTACACAGTGCTTCCATTTAGTGGTAATAATAATAATAATAATAATAATAATAATAATAATAATAACATTATAATATAGGGGATTGCAACATTCAAATATTTCATAGATGTATGGGTTTTTTTTTTACTGGTCAAAGTATGTAATATTTTTATTGTTAACATGTGTTTTACATTTCCTAACAATCAGTTATTTTCTGTTTACTGATATATATATATATATATATATATATATATATATATATATAATCTCTGGACCGGTAAGGCAGTCAAATGCTACACTGACAACTCAGCAGCTTGCGAGACCATTAATAAAGGATGTTCCTCCTCATTAACTATCATGAGGTTGGTCCGCAAGTTGACATGGCTAGCAGCCACTTCACAATTTCACCTAGTCTGTGAACATATCCCAGGCAACCGTAACACAGCTGCTTATACTTGTCATGATTCGGGGAACCCAACACGCTAACACACACGCAGACACAAACACAGAAAGTGTGCAGTACCGGTCCTTAGAGTGGCCGGGCTAAGCACACACAGAATAGTCAGGAGACAAGCCGAGTAAGGGGAACCAGAAAACAGAATAACGAGAAACAAGCCAAGGTCAAAGGGTAGGAGAAAGTCACAAAGTCAGTATAACAAGCCAGAGAGTACGTAACCAGAAAGCACACATTCAGAATCAATACATAAAGCAAAGACCACAACAGGGCAGGGAGGAACAGGAAAGGTAAGTATTTAAACCAGAAGGTTAATTCTGATTGGATAATTTCCAATCAGAATTAACAATCACACGTGGGAGATATCTAAATCTCCCACTGTGATTGAGACACTGTGCCTTTAACACCGGGTCAGGTGACTGACCCCGGCGTGTAACAAATTGGGCGGTCTCCCAGCGTGCAGCGTCATGCATGCTGCCGCTGGGGGACTTGGAGGAAGACGCGGGCGGCATCCGTGGCTGGGAGGATGCCGCCCGCCGAACACATGGCAGGAAGGGGACCGCGGACGGCTGGAGGGTGAGTGCCGCGAGCGGACTGCAGCCTCCCCTCGCAGCCGCCCGCGGGATCCTGACAATACTCTTTCCCGCTCTCATTTTCAGATATTCTTCCAGGCGCACCCTACTGCCTACAACCTACGATCCAAAATACCATCATTCCATGAATGAATCATGGACTGACTGACCTGTTACGTCACGCCCAATCACTCACGCACCACACACTCTCAACCAACACCACGACCACTTATGCCAGGGCACTGACCATTTTCCACAAATTTGCAGCAGAATTCCAAGTACAGGGTGATTTCTCTATAAAGACCATGGTGGCTTTTGCCTCTTTCTGCCACTTACATCTTAAATTATCACACAACACCATTAAACTATATCTCACAGGGGTACAACAACATGTGACACCACTTTTCCAAATCAACCTGCTTTTCTATCCTCTTACCCTATAAAGAATATCCTTAAAGATATCAATAAAATCATCGGCCCCCTGCAACCAGCAGACTGCCGATCGATGGGCCCATATTCCGACAACTTAGCAACCTATTAGACACCAACCCTTTTGATTCCCGGACTAATTCTGTCATTAAAGTTGCTATATTCATTGCCTCCTACGGCTTCCTTAGACTTAGAGAATTCACAGTCATACGCCAGTCAGATGCCAACATTAGTCTGAAGAATTCTCACCTGATTAAAGTCAATGACCATTACATCCTTTTGTTGCAAACCTCCAAAACAAATCACACCAATCAACCTACCACCATTCCCCTCTTTCCTACTGGACACGCCTGGTGCCCAGTTAAAGTACTAGATACTTACCTAAGCTTTCACCACAGTCACCCTCCTAACTCTCCACCACTACTACTCCACGATCACCCACTAACCACATCCAAGTTCATGTTCTACATCAGAACTTTGCTACTAAGGTTAGGCTACAACCTCTTTGTGCTATGTATATTCATTTTTAAATATTTCAATATTAAATGTTAGGACATCCACATAATAGAAAGTTATTAGCTTTTTTTAACCCCTTAAGGACACATGACATGTGTGACATGTCATGATTCCCTTTTATTCCAGAAGTTTGGTCCTTAAGGGGTTAAAAAAAAAAACCTTCAGCAGAATATGTTATATATTAATTGATTTATGTTATATTAAATAGTCCCCTGTACTTCTACAATGCAATAATGCATTTATACCAAACAAAACTTAAATTAATGGTAGAAAAATGCTCATGCAAGATTTTTTATGGCATATGCTTGCAGTATTTACACTATTTTAGAAAATGTGCATTTAGGAAAAGGTTTGTATGTTTTGGCATGGTCAGTGAATTTGTTAACTTTGGTTATATGTTCTATGAACCCTAAAGTACAGTGTCTGTCTTATAGTCCAGTAGTAGTAAGCGAAAATCAGTCTGATAGGGAAGGAAAAGGCTGCAAGGTCATAGGTTGCATCTACTTCTTTCACCCTACATTATCAGTGTCATCACTCTTGTATTTCTTGAGTAATGTTCCATAAAATGGCAACATGGAACAGCTTTGTGAGGACTAATAATAGTACACATTACAGAAATACAGAATAAACACAGAAACACATTTATTTCCCCAGAATATGCCCAAAGGAAAATAGGAAAAACATTATAGCTGTGTCAGCCTTATATATAGATGTTTGCTGTCTTAGATTTCCAATTGATGGGAATAATCTTAATTTTAATTCAATGCGAGCACCTGTGAGGAACATTTTGCCAGTTGCCATGATTTCCTACCAAACAAATGTACAACATTTTTCTTAAAACATTTTGTAATGTGACACATAGAAACTGCTCTCACAACAGGCACTGTTATATTGAAATAAAATACCACAGGGAAGTAACAATTGTCTGTTCAAAATGAAGAAAGCTGTGTCTATTGCAGGGTAAAGACTACAATACCAAGCAATTACTGCATATGTTCAACATTTTATTGGGTGATAGTAGAAGATAGTCCCTAGCTTGTTGGCTTCATATACACTGTCAAAATATTGCAACAAACAAATCACAATTTTCATAAATTGATGTTTCTCAGTCACAGTAATATTTAGGCAATTAGTCATTGTATATTGACATGGGATGATTATCACAGATGAGTGTTGTGTTCAGTAGAAAATGTTCTAAATGCATAATCAATTTAAAACATTCCATTTGAGTCATTTTAGTTTTGTTTAGCTTGTGTATATATATATATATATATATATATATATATATATATATATATATATATATATAATTAGGTTATGGTGGGGAAAAATTGTGATTGAAAACCCCTTCCACCTGAAGTCTGTGGATACTTAATACAATGTTAAACAAAAAATCTGCACACCAGTCAAGCCATAAGACTTGCTTTTCCCACAGAAATCCCAAAACTGCAGCGATGTTGCAACCGCAAAGGATTCTGGGTGGGCATATGCAAATTAGTTCAACAAAGAATTTGTTGAACTAATTTGCATATGCCCACCCAGAATCCTTTGCGGTTGCAACATCGCTGCAGTTTTGGGATTTCTGTGGGAAAAGCAAGTCTTATGGCTTGACTGGTGTGCAGATTTTTGTTTAACATTGTATTAAGTATGTATATATATATATATATATATATATATTTACATTTATATATTTTAATTAATGATACAAAAACCTACATTTTTACCACTGGATACAAGTGCTAATCAGAAATATGTACCCTGTTTCTTCCTCAAAAAAGTAAACTAGAAAAATTCAACAACTATATACATTCTCATTTATTCATTACACCATTTTGTGGATATAGCATTACATCATAAACAAACATTATGTTGTACCATTCATGCATCACCTAAAGGGAAAACAATAACCTGTGAAAAAGAGACATAATAAAGTAATTTTAACATTTTAGGATGAGATTAATGTCATGAGACACTGGTGTGATAAACGTGTCCTCAACTGTTTGGTCTTCTATAAAATTATATTTGTTCCAGCCTTAGCGACACAATGTGTACTCATAAAACAAAGCCTCTACATACTATGTCAGCTAATTTTGCCAGATACATAAACTTGTTTAACACTCTTCAAAGGGAGCATGGGTATTTTTTTTAGCAGTATACCTCCTAGAGGTATTTTGAAATTCGTTTCAATTGTGTTTGCCAGTACAGGCCCCAAAACTATAGTACTCCTAATGTTTTTCCACGTTTTCTTGTTTTAGTTGTTGTCTCAGTGCACGTTATTCACCGGACAGTGTTGATTGGGGAACACTGCATTAAGCTTAAAGGAACACTGTTAGGAGTACAAATGTGTATACTTAATGCTGCAGTGCCCTATTCACAGATTAGGTGCCAACACCCTGTGTCCAAAGGAAAAATAAGTACTTTTGCTTATTTTTTGTCCATTGTAGCCCTGGTCTCCATGCTGCTGTTCCACCATCATGGCTGAGATCATCAAGACCAATGACCTCAGGCAATCCAATGTTTTCCCACATGAGAGCATTGAGAGGCTAGTGCACACGCCACATTGTGTCATTCAGATGGTCTTTTTGACACTAACTGATAGAAATGCCTGAACTTTACTTGGCTGTTTTTGAGGAAGTTCCTCTAGTGACTGGGACTAGGGCATTTAAACCCTGCAATGTAAACATTTTGGTTAACCAGAAAGTGACATGGCACCAATACCATGTCATTGAGATGAAGAATATTGGGCGCCTATAGTGTCCATTTATGCATTCCACCGCACATAACTTACAATCAGTGGCGATTTACATGTACACAATATCCCAGCCTTTTCGTTATATTCTTTTAATCCATTTTAAATGCTGTCAAGCTAGTCTGTATGTTAATTAATATTGTGGTCATTTTATTTATGAGATTGTGACCAGATTGCTGGGTGGTCACAAATAATTAAACATAATATATAACATATATATAAGAAGGGTCAAGTTTTCTTTTCAAGGGACACTATGACAAACTAATCTGATTGGTCACACATTATCAGTAATGGTTTCACAGATGGAAGATCAAATATACAGAGAAAAATAAAGGTGAGTTTTATTCATTCTAATCATTTGGAAGTTGTGTGTGTGTGTGTGTGTTATAGCTTTAAATAGAGCTTTGTAGCAGTTCCACAGTGTTGACCCTTTCACAGTCTATGACCACGAAATGCATTCTGGATGGTTAGATTTACACTGTATGTTACTATATTACTTTTGAGTAAAGCAATGATACCCCCTTCTATGTGAAACAGTTATATTTAAACATCAACTTTAAGACATTTAAGTACCTGCAAGTGACCATGTGGTAATATACAGGGAAGAAGGGGTTATTGTCCAAATATTATAAATATGCAGTAAGCCTCATGACATCCACATGCCTTATTAGTTATCAAAGGATAAATTAGAAGAAGCTTAGTTTAATTTGATTAATGAAATGCACAGCTGTGCAACAGTGTGATCCTCAATTTTTACCTTATTTTCATATTTAATGAATGCTTCAGAGCCAATGTATGATACCATAGTCACTCTAAACACTCTATGGAAATTATATTTTCACAGGTAGATGCAGCACACTACTGCTAAATGCCAGGTACTCAAGTGAGTTTATTGCACTTGAATAAAGTTAGGATAAAATAAAACACTAACAATGCATAGATTGGAAAAATGCATTTCAAGAAACCATAGAAGCTTCACCTAACTCTATCCTTCCTAGATACTAGGTTCTATTATTTCCAGGCGCATGATACTTTATAGGGATTTATGAATTGCTTAATCCAACATTAGAAAATATATAATTTGTCTAGTGAAAGACATCAGAATTATTAAAGCCCAATTACAAAGTGTACTTACTGAAAGTTTGACAATGGTAGCGTGTTTGATTTATTTAGGTGGAAGGGTATGCCAACATGAGTGAGCAGTGTTCCAATCAACATCAAAACTACAAAGTGAGTTCTTTAAAAAGCCAAATGGATGGATGGTGGAGTTCAGAATAATAATAATGGTTAAGGTAATGTTGTATGTAGAAAAAAAATACTTTGCATACTATCTCCAAACTAGATACATTGTCATATTAGATTTATTTAGTGTATGAACTAAACATACAGGACTCATACTACAGATGGTCAAAGATGTCTTACAAGGTACGGAAATGGCTGATCTCAAGTTGAGTCTTGTTAACAGATTAAAACACATTAATAGCCTCAGCAATAATGCACGCTCTGTCTTTGTTTCAGTGGATTAGCAGATTCTATAAGATACTAAAAAATCTCCTCTGGGGTTCTGTATACCATTAAATGATAAAAATCTAGTATATCATTAAGCTAAGGAAAATGAAATAGAGAAAACAGGTGCAATCTATTCTTTTCAAGTATGTATTTGTGAAAATAACCTTTTAGTGTCTTTAACCAGATGCCGGGCATTTTATCTCTAGTTCAATACGTAAAATGACCTTGCCTGTCTGTCTAAAGATTAAATTTTTTTAGTAGTGTCATTTTTAAGACGTCATTTTGCAGAATACTAATTAAAATATATAATGCATAAGACAAAACATTCAAATAAGTACCAAATCCAATACATTAATAGAATCATTATGATTTACTTACATTTTCATTGATATTCCCCTGAGTTTAATTAGAGTATTAGTTAGCTAATCATTTTAAACATAAAACAATTAAGCATAATCTACCATATCATATATTGATTAATTAAACCTACGTCCTAGGGCTAGGTTTTGTATGTCCCAGGATTGGATGAAAAAGTCATGATGTGAAAATATATGATAAAAATAACCCAATCAACTCTGTTCAATACATCGCTGCTGTCAAGATACCATCACATATCTTATAAAAACGAATATACAATTTGCAAGCATGGATAGAAAGCAGTGCTTATGTGATTTTACTGTGTTTATGGTAAGATCCCAGTTTCCGCAGATAGTATTATATCGAGTCTAGAGCATGGAAAGTCAACAACCCAGATATGAAGTTAAATACAACAGGAAAGAAAAAGGGTGGCGCTAATAAACCAAATATCTTTATCAAAGATAATGTGGCAGCAATATCACCTAAGTGTATAGTCACTCATTTACACTTACATACAGAGGTACAAAATTAAGGAAAGGTGATTGCGCACTTTTGTAGATGGAACTCTTGAATTGTAAAAATAATCTCTAAAGTCTGTAAATATAAAAAGCCAACATAGCGTAATAAATTCACACACAAGGTATTAAAAAAAAATAATTGGAAAACTCACAATGTTTAGAGCATTTCTGAGTTTGCTCTAAACTATGAAGGCAGGATACATCAAACAGATGTGAATTTGCTGGTTTTGGGTCCCCCAGAAGGTATAGATAATCCTCTGTTTAGTAGATCAGGAACCAGGAACCAAGATGAGTATATAATAAATACTTTTATTGATACAGTATAGACTAAAAAAACAATAAATAGCACAACGCGTTTCGACCTAGTGCAATAGGTCTTCCTCAGGTGCATATAAGTTTGCAACTAAAATAACTTCTTTATATAAGACACAAAACACTTCACAATCAATTAAAACACAGAAACAGGTGTATAATAATTAACTTCCCCCTTCTCCATATATGGTATGTTTCCGTCCGTTTTTCAATAATTCCTCCTCTTCCAATATGTCCGCCGTCATACTCTCTCCTTGATATATGGATATAGCCACAACCAACATGGCTGCGCGTGTCTGACGTTTTCACTCCATGTAAGTTGAAATTGTCATATCCGTTTCATCATTTCCGGTTGGCGTCACATGAGTAATTTTACGGCGGGCGTGCGATCATGTGATTGTGGCTCATTAATGCGTGAGGGGCCGGCTCAACAATGTAATATCGTCCATTCCGAGGCCATATTAGAGAAGGGAAGGAGTAAGGGCAATGTTGGAAATGGGGAAAATTAGTTAATACAGATAAATTACGCATATATTTCTTAATACAATAAAATATTTGGACTTAAATAGTAATACAGATAGCATATAAAATGAAATACCAGGTTAAAAGAGGACAAGGATATCAACATAAAAAGAGGGATTATAAGAATCTCATAAAATAGGTATTTCAAAATCAATATTTAGCCCCTTAGGGCATAAAGTTTGTAATTCAAAAATTCAACTGGACTCTTTTTTGCTTAAGTTAAAAGCAGTATTGCCCCCTCTCCAGTGTGTTTTAGAGGATTATCTATACCTTCTGGGGTACCCAAAACCAGCAAATTCACATCTGTTTGATTTATCCTGCCTTCATAGTTTAGAGCAAACTGTGTGAATTTATTACGCTATGTTGGCTTTTTATATTTACAGACTTTAGAGATTATTTTTACAATTCAAGAGTTCCATCTAAAAAAAAGTGCGCAATCACCTTTCCTTCATGTTGTACCAGATTTGAAGTTAGTCAGATTGACAGAATTTCCAGGGACTTAGCACGGACTGTCATTTTATGTAGCCATTTGTTTCTCCTACAAATTAAGTCAGATATTTTTTAATTCTTTAGATGTTCACTAATATTGATGTTAAACAATGTATGCAGTCCTGGAATTAAACATACCAGCCGATCAACAACATAACAGCTGAAGCCTTGTCTCAATCCCATTTCAGGTATTCCTCCAAACATTCAATGGCTGCTTAACCACATACTAAAACTCCTACATTTCATGATCTCATTTTGGATTAGCTCATCTCATGGTCATGGTGGATTGCCGGCACACGCGGCTCAGTTTGCTCATACCAACCATTTATATACCAGAACACTGGCCATTTTGATAAGTTCACTTCAGCATATTGAATCTTCAATTCATACAATTCGTACTCCATCGATACCATGGTGACATTCACATCCTTTTGCCACCTTAACCTTAAATTAGCTTACAAACTCTTAAACTTATACCCACATGCAGACATATACCAACATACTACCAAAAATAAATGGTGCCTGGTCAACATACTAGACCAATGTGTCCTACACTCAAAGGACTACACAGGCATGTGCTCTGTTACAGCTTACAAGTCAAATTAAGTAGATATGAGATCATTTTTTGTTTTTATAATTGTGCTTGTTGATATTGAAACATGATTCACTGTTTAGGCGACCTGCCACCATGAATTAAAATATACATTTTAATTCAAACATATGTTGTTGAAGCATACTAGTATGATCAAAATTTTGTACTGAATCAGTGACATAAGGTGTAACATTACAATATTCACAATAAGAAACATTGCTTCTAAGCAACACAGTGTTTTTTTAACCTATAAAAGGAGGACTGGTTTTAAGCATTAAGCATATAATGAAACACATCTGGTTGCCTGGTTACTGTTATTAACATGGTCAGGACGCATGAGAAACTGTGGCACTGAACTGTGGCAAACTGCTGTGGTGGCTATTGGCGAACCTTAACTTTATTTAATGTAAGCAGAATCTGTACTAAAGACTGTTAGTTGTGATTCAATTTATATGGGACTCTATTTTTCTATGCCCACTCTGTGCACTGAAAGCACACAAGTAGAGATGTCCCGAATAGTTCGCTGGCGAATAGTTCGCTGGCGAATAGTTCCTGGCGAACATAGCTTGTTCGCGTTCGCCACGGCGGGTGAACATATGCGATGTTCGGTCCGCCCCCTATTCATCATCATTGAGTAAACTTTGACCCTGTACCTCACAGTCAGCAGACACATTCCAGCCAATCAGCAGCAGACCCTCCCTCCCACCCAGACCCTCCCACCTCCTGGACAGCATCCATTTTAGATTTATTCAGAAGCTGCATTCTTAGTGAGAGGAGGGACAGTGTAGCTGCTGCTGATTTAATAGAGAAATCGATAGCTAGGCTAGTGTATTCAGTGTCCACTACAGTCCTGAAGGACTCATCTGATCTCTGCTGTAAGGACAGCACCCCAAAAAGCCCTTTTTAGAGCTAGAACATCAGTCTGCTTTTTTTTTTTCCTGTGTAATCTAATTGCAGTTGCCTGCCTGCCTGCCAGCGTGTGTGTCAGGCTCACAGCGTATACTGTGCCCACTTGCCCAGTGCCACCACTCATATCTAGTGTCACAATAGCTTGCATTAAAAAAAAAAAAAAAAAAAATGTTTTTTGACTGTAATATAATAGCAGTCAGTTTCCTTCACACGTGTGCTTTTCAGGGCCTGCCAGGGCACAGTGTCACACCAGTGCAACTCATATCTGGTGTAACAGTAGTGTACATTTAAAAAAAAATAGAAATTTGACTGTGAAATAATTGATACTTGATACTTGATAATAATTGATACTTTTCACATGTCCTTCTGCAAAAAGTATTCAGCTACAGCTGGATTTTTTTCAGCATACCTTGAAATATTTCCCATCTGTGAGACGATGATGTCTAGCATAGGCAGTTCCTATGTGCTGCATCTTCTGGCAATAACACATGACGAATAGCTTGCCTTTCAAAGGTTACTTTCATAAGAATCTGTCATTCCAGAAACAGATTTGAATGAATCTTCAAATGTGTTGAGATGAGCACGGGCAAAAGGAACCCTAAGGTTCTTGTCATTTTACATTCAGTATCAGACTTTTCTAGTTATCTTCAAGGAAATTGGTAAGAGCAGGTCAGAAAATGACAATTAATGGTAACATGCTTTACTTTATCTTAGAGTGTTTGAATGGATCTAAAATTTGGTATTCAAAACACATATGTTGTTTTTAGTGCATTTTGTTACTGTATATGTTTTACCCGCTCAGGATGAATGACACGAGGACTTCTTAAAAATAGTCCTTACAGAAAATGGGAATTGAATGCATCACGAGTCTCTAAGGGGTTAACCCTGTGATCATGTTGCGATTGTCAGTGTAACTTTGAAACAGGCAATCCTTACTTTGGAATTGATTGTCTTCAGTCCCTTTCTGTGTATGCATTAACAAAAGGAGACAATCACATAAATGTTCAAATGATATATACTTTGTCCGCATACACCTACAGTGTTCTGATTTGTCAGACTCACGGTAACTGTTGTGTGCACATATTTTCCTTCCAGTGGCTTTTAAAGTATTCACTGTTATATCATTAGAACCAAATAAGATAAACCCAAAGGTCGCAAAAAGGTGTACTGCTAAATTTATGGCAATATGTTAATCATTTTCATGAAAAGTGTGAAAATGTTCAGGGATTTCATATTTTATAACCATTATACTTTTGTGAGCTTATTTTAGCTTTAGCATTTAGTGAGAAGCCAAGCTTCCTAAAAGAGAGGCACCTCAATCAGCACAAGAAAAAAATACCTTAATTTCTTTTCGCACAAAAAATGGCATTTATGCATTTTGTGCCTTAATGACACTTAATCAGATTTTAGGTTTAATGATCTTAAAACAGAAATGTTATTAAAGGGACACTCTAGGCACCCAGACCACTTCTGCTCATTGGAGTGGTCTGGGTGCCAACTCCCACTACTCTTAACCCTGCAAGTGTAATTATTGCATTTTTTTTATAAACTGCAATAATTACCTTTCCGGGGTAACTCCACCTCTAGTGACTGTCTATTAGACAGCCTCTAGAGGGAACTTCCTGGTTTCTAGCACAGGAAACCTGTGCTAGAGCGTCGCTGGACGTCCTCACACTGTGTGAGGACCTCCAGCGTCACTCAAAACCCCATAGGAAAGCATTGAAATGATTTTTCAATGCTTTCCTATGGGGAGACGTAATGTGCATGCGCGGCATTGCCGCGCATGCGCATTAGGTCCCCTCCGCCGGTGGGCGAGATCAGTCTCGCCCAATGACCGACGCAATGGATAGGAGGAGCGTTGCGGAGGTGGAGACAGCGGCGAGGGACATCGCCGCTGCCTCAGGTAAGTCACTGAAGGGGTTTTTACCCCTTCAGTAACCGGGTATTGGGGGGTGGGAGGGAGAGGGACCCTCTAGTGCCAGGAAAACGGATTGTTTTCCTGGCACTGGAGATTCCCTTTAAGTATTTTAAGATCATGTACAAAATTGAACCTTTGATTTGAGAACAAGATCTTTTTTGACAGACAAAAGTCTGTCTTTCACATGTACAAAATTCTGCTGTCATGTTTTTGTTTTTTCACAGATAAAGTGATTTGACCAAAACAATTGTTTCCAGCATGCACAAGACTAGATTAGACTAAGTATAAAAAAAAGTTTCCTTAACTGCTATAGCTGTATACAAATTACAACTTGGGACTGTAAATAATTATATATATATATATTTTTTTTTCTAATGTTCAGCATTTTTAAAACTACAAAAATACAAAGTGTAAAATGCCTTTGTTTCAAAGTTACCTCTGGATCTATAAATAATTAATATATTGAAGGGGCACAACTGGAAATATCAAAGCAACATAAGAACGTTTTTATTTGAATACAACATTTCAAAATCTCTTCATATGCAATAGTAGTGAATGACAAATATATGCTAGAAACGTCCTTTTTAATGCAATTAATGCCTTTTACTTGTCTGTAAAGATTAAATGGATATGCTGGCAGTGACTTTATTAACTGGCATCAAAATACCCAGGCAATTTGCATGAAGTTTGCAGCACTAAATGATTTAAGGTACGGTTTGGGCTTTCAAAAAGACAAGCATATTCTTTAATGAGGTGAATAAAACTTGGCGTCTGTATCTTGTGTCACTTTCTTTTTCTATCACTTAATTACATTTGTAAGGGTCAGGTACTATATCAACTAGATTGTTAGATCCACATCAGATAAAAGATGCAAAACATCTATACACAACCTTTCATTCAAATGAAGGCAAACTGTTTTCTTTTGCATTAATCCTATTTGTAGCTTAAACCGCTACACGTTTACAGATTCAGAATTTGAAATTATGCATATATCTGACAAAAATGTTAATGCAGCATCAATATTTATTATATGACATATTTTACTTTATTTGCAAAATATAAATATATGTGTGGAAATAAAATGCTTTGGCAAACAGAAAGTGGATTCTATACCAGTTCAAACCAGGGATTTCTGGCAGTGATAGACCGAGAGTAATCGGTAGACAGGCTCAGCCTATCACTGCCAACTATCCCAACTACCCCTGGTATGTCGTGATGGGGACCTTTACTCTACCTTTGTTGTATCAGAATTGGAGGCTAGGATTAATAGTATGCGGCATCTAATGTAATAAATAAAGTAAATGACGGTGGACATATTATTTTATTTTGTTTTTTAAATACTCACTGTTTTTAACATTTATTTTTTTAGATAAAGTACTTTTTTAAATATATACCTAGTCCCTGGATAGATTATTTTTATTTTATTGTTTGACTTTCTGCATTTGTTGCATATGCCAGGTGAGGATCATTGGATGGATCTATCAATGCTCAATACCACAAGAGCAGGTCATTGCTCTGGTCTGTCTAAGTAAGACCTTTTAAATATACATTTTATCTATATACATAAATATTGCACTATTTTATTTCCTCCTTTTTGCATATATCTTATCATCTGATGTTGAGACAACTGATCCCTATTGAAACAACTGATCCCCGTCCATAGACAGGGATTGTATACCGCCCATGCTTTTTACAGCAGAGCTTCTTGTAACTCTTTGAATTGTGAGTGTTTCCTTTGCATTTACCTATTTATGTATTTATTGCACTCTTCATATTGCATTATTATTTGTATTATTTCTTCCCACTTACCGACATTACTATATGTATTTGATTCACTTTATTTATTTAGATCAGGTGTGCCCAAAAGGTAGATCCCAAAATGTTTTAAAACTACAGCTTCCATGATGGTTTGTAATTCTAAAATCATGCAGATTATCATGGAAGTTGTAATTCTACAACATCTGGGGATCTACCTTTAGGGCACCCCTGCTTTGGATCTCTTAAAGGTGTAGTCCACCACCATTTGCTTTTTTTTTATGTCTTTATTCTACAAGGTTATTGGAACTCTTGTATGGTGAATTGCTGCCCATCCTTTACTTGATAGACAAAGAGCGCCTATACATTTTTTTTTATGCGGCATCTGATAATCATTCACTCCAGGCACCATAACTTTCTAAATGGAAATACCATTTTTATCGTGTTACCAAACATTGTGTCTGTTTTTAAGCTGTTAATGGCTTAAGATCTTAAAACTATACGCTCATTGTGGTTGACTAACTCTAACGCTCATAAGGCAAGGTGATCTTCAAACTTTTTTTCTAGGAGAATTATGTTCCTGTCTTTTTCATATTCCTCAGCAGCATCTGTTACCCATGCACTAGGAATTGTAATTTCCACTTTTATATTAGACATGAAACCAAGCCGGGGAAAGAACAGCAAGAGCAGCTGGTGTACTTTATCAGTGCTTTCTGCTGCAAAAACAGAATGTCCCTTTTTGCAAATTCTAGATAACTAACCCATATTGACTACTGACCTTGAAAAGGAAAGAGTTCTTACCTTTTTCCGTGTTTTCCTTTTTTGACTGAACACTTTTTAGAAATTGTGTTTAACCCCTTAAGGACCAAACTTCTGGAATAAAAGGGAATCATGACATGTCAGACATGTCATGTGTCCTTAAGAGGTTAAGAATGAATGATGTATGGTTAACAAAAAAAAAAAAAAAAAAAATAACTTATTAGCAGGAACATCTCTGCAGATTACAGAAATCAACTTTTAAGTATAGTTTTTTTCTCCACATGGAATCTTAAATCTGCTGCTCAAGATGATTATTTTGTCCTGTGAAGCAACAAGCTGGTTCTCAAACTTTGCTAACTCAATATAGAAAATTACAAAGAAAGTTGTCTGTTTCATTTATCAAACGCTTAGCTGAACACATTATTGGGAATTGGTTAGTTATACATTTGGAAAGATGGATCTTCCTTCCAGTCCAATTTGATAACATACTGCAAAACCTTTTTTTCATGCAAATTTAGGTATGTGATTTCTGATATGAAAATGATTCTTAATTTAATTGCATGAAACTTGCAATATCCATTTAAAATGCGACCTTGACTTTTCTTGTGCATGTTTAGAAACAAAAAAACTGAACAGCAATACTTAAAGAGCACTAAAGTCCTCCACATAACTTTTTCAATAGCAAAAAAGTAAAGATGGATTACTTTTGTTGCGGCACATTTTTTTTTGCCATTCGGGTAATTTTTTTCCTTTAAATTAGATGTGTAAGGAACCACGGGTTTTTATTTGGCCTTTTTTAAGTAGAACAACAGTAGAATTATAATAAAGAAGACTTCTGATGGTAAGTCTAATTTTTTTAAACAGGTTTTAGATTCATTGCCACCTCACTATTGTTGGGGTGAGCGGTAGGTACGTAACTTTTCTTTTTCTTTTTTTTTTTTTAGGGTGTGGCTAGGGGATTTGGGGACCCATAGCCATCCAGAAGGTTTGTGGGGGGTTATGACATATACCATAATTTGGGGTGGTGGAAAATGACATGTCCACTCCCTCTTCTTTAGTTAATTAGAGCCCCCGCGCTCAATGCAAATTGGTGGAGTTCGGGGGAAGCCCTAGGTCCTCCTTCCTAAATATTGCTTGGTGGGAGCAGGTGGAAGGATGTTAATATTAATATTAATATTAGGGCCCCCCATCCATCACTCATGTGTAAGTCTTCATGGGAGTGGATTTGATTCCCCACCCCCAGATTTGGTTGTCTCCAGTGGCCACATAAGTAATCCTTGCATCGCTGAGATTTTATTTGTAACTATTTCAATGAAAGCACATGAATGATAATCGGCGAATGTGCATCCTGCGTTTTATTAAAACCTGAACTTTTAGAATCTTCTAAATCTTAAACTTTTGTGTATGATTCGTTTGCGAAAGTATCAAGTTTATTCCAGACACCGAATGCATCCAGGAGATTGCTGCAGATTTGCTCTGACTACATTTGGCTTCAGTAAATATGAGAATAACGTGCTAATGTGTTTGTTGTTTAGTCATTTTCACTGGATTTAGTCCATCCAGATAAAATTAAATTGTGTTTAGTGCATAACCCTGTTGATCTGGAGGAGGAAGAGCCTCTAGTGGCTTTCAGGAAGGCAGGCACTAGACATAGATTTAATCTTGCAATAAAAACATTGCAGTGTCTAAAAAAAAAAAAAAATCAATTCTTTGCATTGCCTGGTTAAAATGACATGGCCACTGCACCCAGACCAATTCATTAATATGAAGAGGCCTGGGTGATTGTAGTTTTCCTTTAATTTACTAAGCAATAGTTTAAATAATAGATCAATTTTCATATATAACAAGGAAAGGAATATTCCCAATTATATATCCCAGCACTCAGAAGGCAATCTACATGGTCTTAAGGAGCACAAAGTGTTTTGCATATGTCTTCCTTCACATTATCTACCAAGTAGTGCAACATAAAACAGAATAGCAAAAACCTTATTTCAGTTAAATATGAAATCTTAAACAAGATGCTTATGATTAACAATTCTCTCTCAAAGCACTATGTGAACAAAATGGAAAAACATTCGGGGTATTATAAAGACATTTGTTGTCTTAATTTTTTATTTTTGTGATTGTGTTATCTCTTTTTTATCTTTTTGAAGGACTTTACAAATTTGTTTCTGTATCTAACCTCATATAAAATGATGGAGTACTAACTCATATACAAAGGGAATCTATCATGAGAAGAAAAGATTAATCTTTAAATATATCCTTACGTTATATAGTGAATTTTTTGCTCTTTTTCCTCGCATTACATTCTGTTTGTAAGTAATGTGCTCTTTATATTAACTTTGTGTTCATGTCAGTGTTGCTAATTTTATCTCTCTAGCCCACCACAGTGCATTTATCCATGCCTATGGGGTTTATCTGCAAAAGGCTGAGTTGTCATGTGATACATACATTATTTTTAAATTGCTCACATTTTAAAGTTGAATCATGGGCAATTCTGTTGTGGACTAAATCCCCCATAATGCTCTTACACTCATAATGCTGGTAAAGCATCATGGGAGGTGTAGTCCAAAACATCTAAAGTGCCGAAGGTTGCCTATGCCTGCTCTAGGAGAACATATGTATGGTTCTCTTTTATTGAGATTTGTGAAACGCTTTGAGATATTAAGCCAATGATGCTGGGGCTGCACAATTCCTTAGAAGGAAACTCTGGTCACCGTAACAACTTAATCACACTTAAGTTTTTTAGTGTGAGAAGGTTAGACATTGTGTTACTTCTTACTTTAAGGGATTAACTGTTAATGAGCAGTTTAACCCCAAACTCTGTTATAAATCATACAATCTTATGAAGGGCACCACCGATAAACTGATACTTTAAACCTAACACTAGATCTCTATTGAGAAAATATAGTGAATAAGAGCTTTGAACCTTCATAGGAAGTAGAGGGGCAGAGTAAACGGTGCTATCTTTCAGAGTATGAGGTTAAACCATTCATTATGGGTTTAACCTCTTAAGGACCAAACTTCTGGTATAAAAGGGAATCATGACATGTCACACATGTCATGTGTCCTTAAGGGGTTAAACAAAGGACCTTTCATGGTAACAACTTCATTTTGATGAGGTGGTCATGGTGCCGGGAGTAGATCAATTAGGAAAGACCACTAGTGAAGTTAAAATTAAGTTAACATTTAAGTGAGAAAAATCTCAAAAAAGGTTTGTCTAATATTCCTGTTTTTCTCTCCTTGGTAAAGCTGATTAAAACTATGCACAGTGTTAAACTATGCACAGTTATATTTATATTAAACACATTTAATGATGATATAATAAATTGTTTGGTATGAACATATATTAATCTGTTACCTAGTTTCTTTAAATGAAGCAGTACATTTATTATACAGTTTAACTCTGGAACTCTGAAGAGATAATTTGTTTTTCACAATCTTCTTATATTTTAAATATCTTTATTATACTTGCACATTTTTTTCTTAATGTTAAACTTTGTTTTACATTACTTCAAATGATTTAGATTTGTCAGTGGTAACCTTGATGTATGACGACATGTATTCTTTCAATAAAAAACTATTTAAAGAAAAAAAAATGTTTTGTTCATGCAAATAATGTACAGTGCGTACTATTGTACAGTTTTCCTAACCTTCAATTTAAATACATTTAAATCAGGGCTCAATAACTCTGGAACACTGAACAGATAAAAGTTATGTTCATGCAAATAATGCATGGTGTGTGTGTAATGCATTGTTACATATTTTTGAAATCACGTGTATCTAGTTGTCAGCTAATTGTTTTTGTTATATATTAGTTATAATATACACTTTGAATTTATTGTATTGTTTTGGATTAGATTCAGACCAGCTTTTATTTAAAAGATAAAGCAGTTCATGGTGACTTATTTTGTGAGAGTATCTCCATGGAATTACTGAATGTAGATCAATAAGACCTGCATGGCTTTCTTTATCACAATCAAAGTAGCGGAGATATACATTATCAGCCACAACATCAAAACCACTGACAAGGTGAATTGAATAACATTGATTATATTGTTATAATGGCACCTGTAAAAGGATGGGGTATATTAGCCATCAAGTGAACAGTCAGTTCTTGAATTTTATGTATTGGAAGCAGGAAAAATGGGGAAACAAAAAAATCTGAGTGACTTTGACAAAGGGCCAAATAGTAATGGCAGAGCCTCTATAATAAAGACAAGTCTTTATGGGTGTTCCCTGTATGCAATGGTTGGTACCTACCAAAATTGGTGCAAGGAAGGACAACTGTGAACCAGCATATGTGTCTTAGGTGCCCAAGGCTAACTGATGCATGTGAGAAGGAAGGAAGGAAGGCTAGCCTATCCGGTTCTATCATACAAAAGAGCTACTGTAGATGAAATTGCTGAATAACTTAATCTTGGCAACATTAGAAAAGTTCCATAACATACAGTGCATCACACTCTTTGCCAGTCAAAGTACCCATGATGGCCCTTGTCCATCATTGAAAGCACCTTCAGTGGGGACATGGCTGAAAACTGGCCTATGGAGCATTGGAAGAAGGTTGCCTGGTCTAAAGAATCACTGCAAACATTGTTCAGGAATGGTTTAGGGACTCGAGAATGAGTTCAGTGTATTGTCTGGGCCTCTAAATTCCCCAGATTGCAATATTTTTGAGCTTCTGTATGATGTGCTGGAACAACAAATGTGATCCACTTAAAGGATCTGCTGCTAATGTATGGTACCAGATACCACAGGACACGTTCAGAGGTCTTGTGGAGTCCATGCCTTCATAAATTAAAGCTCTTTTGGCAGCATGAGTTGAATCTACATGATTTTAGGCAGGTGGCTTAATATTGTGGATGATCAATGTTTAATTACAAGCCCCATTTAAAGAAATTTCAAATAATTTTTTTTTTTAATAATACAATATGCAAAACAGAAAAGAACACAACATAGAATAAAAACAGGGGAATAAAAGTAACAAATATCATCCAATATCAATATCATCGTA